>NC_138161.1:126787734-127420234 GCF_964165515.1 Mesoplodon bidens
AACTTTAAGAACATAACCAAGAACTAGAAATTAAGCTTACCAATCTCTACGAAAAAGAAACAAATGAAAAAAAGTATCAACGTATGTTTACCCTCAAATTATATACAAGTTTTACAAGTTTAGATTATGATTTCCAACTTTTTTAAAAAAAGACAAAGGTAGAGAGGATTTATAGAAAGTCACTTTGAAAATAGTTATGAGGGAGAATTTCAGAGGAAATGAGAAGTAAACATAAGAAGCAGGTAGTCTTCAGCTCTTAAGGGACACAGTTTTAGATACCTCAGATTTTAATGTTTCTATTTTTTTAATTCTGAAAATCTAATGGATAGTGTTTCAGCAACCAGATTTTCATAGGCATTCACGATATTTACTCTAAAGGAAATGTTTTCTTTGTAACTGTACTTTATTTTAATTAAAGGTTGCAGAGAGAGTGGCTGCAGAAAGGGCGGAATCTTGTGGCAATGGTAATAGTACCGGATACCAAATTCGTCTCCAGAGGTAAAGAATGTTCACTTGTTTACAGGTAGATTTTACTGTAACTTTGGAGTTAGAGATTCAAAAGAAAGATCTTTCCCCTATTTTTATGCTGATTATTGCTATTAGAATTAACATTTCAAGTAACTGCAACATGTGAGGCTTGCAACCCACAAAATCATTTTTTTAACCCAAATTCAGATTTGAATTGCCATTTTAAGGTGTCTTTTACATTATGGAATGATTAGAAAGATAACATTTTTCCTGGGTATATGTTAGTAGACCATCACTCACCCTGAAAAGGAGTTGACCTCCTGTATATTTTGATACCACCATGCAGCCACTGACTGACTGAATTTAGTTTTGTGTCTTTAACCCCCTATCCCATTCCACTGTATTTCTTTAGTCCTTCTCTGCAGGTCAAGATTCCATTTACCTTTTTAAATGAATTGATTTTCTAATCACTGAACAGAAGTTTAGTTCCCTAAATATTTGGTCTTTTTCTGAATGGTAGCACTTCTGCTTTTAAAAAGAAATCATGAACATTGTATCATAACAGAAATAATGTGTAATGAACTTGAAGCTAGTATGTCTCATTACTGTATCGTTGTAAGGCTTCCAGTAACTAAAATTTAAGTATGAAGTTTTTCATTAAAACTGAAAACATTTTTTAAATTGAAGATATTCTTTTAAACTTTTGTGGTACTTAAGTAATTTATTAGTAAAGAAAACCAAGAATTTACTCATGTCTTTCATTCACAGTCGGTTGCCAAGGAAACAGGGTTCTATCTTATATTGTACGACAGGAATTATCCTTCAGTGGCTTCAGTCAGACCCGTGAGTATGTTTCAACTCAGGACATTTAGTTAAATGTTATCAGAAGACGTAATTATTAAATTGGATTTTATTAATTTATGTAAAAGTAAAATGGTTCTGTTTTTGAATTTTGTGCTGAGTAACGAACTTTACACTTCTGCTTTAGGCATTTGTCCAGTGTTAGTCATATCGTGCTTGATGAAATCCATGAGAGAAATCTACAGTCAGATGTTTTAATGAGTGTTGTTAAAGATCTTCTCAATTATCGACCCGACCTGAAAATAGTTTTGATGAGTGCAACACTGAATGCTGAGAAATTTTCAGAATATTTTGGTGAGTAAAATTTATGGTTGTTACTTTAGAAAGTTATCACAAAGCCATTGAATTTAGAAACAATTTTTTAAAGAAAACTAATACAGTGCTAGGTACAGAGTAGTCAAAATAAATGTTTAGCAGTTCATTTTATTTGAATATTCATCTACCCTCTAGTCTCACAGAGAATTGGCCTGTTTTTAAAAAATGTGGCATCATCTCTGTTCTTATAGTGAAGACATGTAGCCTTTTGGTGCTTCCACCAGATAATTAAGGTGACATCAATGAAGTCAAACCACAGATTTGAATAATTTTATAAACTTTTTTTGTGATTCTTCTGTGTCTTTTATGTAATATCACAGTGGTTGCTAGTTATTACTGTTATTAGCAAACTGCCACAGGGTGGCAGTTTGCTAATAACAGTAATAACTAGCAACCACTGTGGAATACCTTCACTGTGCCAAGTAGTGTATTTGGCATGTCTTCATCAGTCTTCATAATACCTTGTGAAGTAGGTGCTATTCTTATTTTTACAGATGAGGAAACAACCTCAGAGTAGTTAAGTAGCTTACCCAAGGTTACATAATTAACAGAGAGTCAAGATGATTTGAAACTAAATTTGAGGGACTTCCCTGGCAGTCCAGCCGTTAGGACTCAGTGCTTTCACTTCTGGGGCCCAGGTTCAGGCCCTGGTCAGGGAACTAAGATCCCACAAGCTGCACAGAGTGGCCAAAATATAAAAAAAGAAACTAAATTTGACTAGCTGCAGAGTACATTCTTTTAAAATTATGCCTCACTGTCTCTCCTGCTTAAATTGTTGGGGCAAGGAGGAGAAAAGGGAATTAAAATGGAATAGAACTGTATTTAATGTGTTTGTATTCAGCCCAGTTGACCTTCAAAGCCTTGTGAGATTAGTTGAGCATATTATACTTTGTCTTTGTCTCTGTCTCAGTCCTTTTTGATGAGAAATCCAGAACTAACTTTGAGTAAACTTACGCAAGTCAGAGGCAAAGTTTGGTGCCACCTCAGATACTTTGATCTGTGTCTACAGTGTTGGCCTTTGTTTACAGTGTATATGGTTTATTTTGTTCGATACAAAAAACCTAAATAGCATTTAAATAACAATACTAAGAGACTTATTTTTTAACTAATGATTCTAAAATAGTAAGCAACAGTTTAATATTTGGTTAGGTCTTGCTTTAACTACGTTTCTTCTTTCCATAATTCTGGATACCACGGGTTATGTTTCTTGTGTAAATTTCACTAAAACTTAGGTTGTGATGGCACCATCTTGGCTAATGATGAAGAGAAATAGACTTAATAGGTCTTGAATCCAACTTAAAATACTCTATTTTTTTGGTATTCTGGGTTACTTTGTAGAACTGTGAGATTTGTGTACAGTTTGGTAACAGTAAATTGGTACTGAGTGAACACTAGACTGCTGGTTTTATTAAATTAGATATGGAAAAATAAGGTAGAGCTGTAAAAGTGTCAGGACCATTTTCTGAAGTTAAAACTAATGGAGTCATTGTCCTATTTACAGTCTGTTGAGTTGTTTTTTTTTGGTTTTGTTTTGTTTTTGGAACATTCAAGTACAGATTTATGTTTTATCTACCATGATAGGTAACTGTCCAATGATACATATACCTGGTTTTACTTTTCCGGTTGTGGAGTATCTTTTGGAAGATATAATTGAAAAAATAAGGTAAGTAAATATTAGGAACTAAAAGAGATTAAAAGTACTAACATGTCACCATTTTGTCAAACTTTAGTCTCAGAAACTCACCCTTAGAACTGTTTCAAACTCATCTCTAAAACATTGTTTTTCCTTAAATCAGGGATTCCCAAACTTGTTTGCACATTAAAATGACCTGGAGCTTTTTAAAACCCACATTCACACTTCATACCTTAATTATATTACAGAGTCTGGGCTGGTAGCCAAGCATCAGTGTTGTTTAAGGACCCCTGGCCAGTAAAGTTCGGGAACCTCTGTCTTTAGCACTGAACCTCTCTTCTGGTTCTCCTACCTGGTATTCATTCTCTTTTGCTGGCTTCTATTCCCCACCCTTTAAATATGATTTCCCCCTGGAGTTCTTACTTATACTTTTCTCAGCCTTTTATGATTTCACTGTTAAATCTTTTTTCCATGACCATAGTTCCAAATTTTCAGAACTATTTTCCAGTAGCTTGCAGAAGTAGGGCTTCAGAACTGAAGCTGTTCCTGAATTCTAAACTTGTTATCTAACTCTATACTCAACAGCATTGCAGTACCACAGATTTCTTGAACCCCACATTTTTCAAACAAAAATCATGATCTTATATTTGATTCCCGCCATGCTTCCACCAAAAAATTAAAGCAGTCTGTGTTGTTTAGTATGCCTTATTATAATGGTTACTCCTGTTATTCTCCACCCAGTTGTCTAAGCTGTAAGTCAGAAGAGCTGGTGTTTATCAGGCAGTTATGTACCAGGATATGTTAACTGCTTTACATGCTCAGTAACCAAACTACTCTAAGTCATTCTATATGCCATCCCACTCTCCCGCCTCAAAAACCCTTGAGAGCTTTCTCCTGAACATACCTTCTCATTTTTATTTCTTCTACTTAAGGTCCTTCTTATCTCTCCTGTGTTAATATAATAGTTCCTCTCTTGGCACTGTGGTCTTCACTCTTACAGCTGCTGCCATCTATTTTCCAAAGAAAGCTGGTCATGTGAGCTTTCTCCCCCAGGGCACGCCCCTTGAGATTTCTTTTTGGAAACTGATTGAGGAACCTTTATTGGTGTGTCATGGCCTGTAGCAGAGCACCCTCAGCTGGTAGGCCCAAGTTATTGATCCCCTGGTTAATTAGCTGCTAGCAGGCTTCTCGAGTAGCCATACAAAATTATGTTAGTATTCCTTGATGAGAAAGGGCTGGGAGAGCACAGCCCTATAGGATCAGGTTCCAGTTCCTTAGCCTGTCATGCCAAGGCTCTTTTACAGTCTGGCCCTGTCCTCTCTTTCTAGCCTCATGCATCGCATGGTCTGCCCATGCTAAATGCACTATTCTCTAGTCTGCCATCTTGTGCCCTTTCTTTCATGACTTTATGCTTTGTTACGTGCTATTTCCTCCTTTTAGAGCTACGTTTGCCACCTTCTTCACCTTTTAATCTATAAACTGTTATGTAGGAACAAATCCCAGCTTCATTGCCCATTAAGCCTTCTCTGATGCCTCTCACAGAGTGAGTTACCTTCTCAACAAGACTCCCAGCGCACTTCTGTCATATCTCTTGTAACACTTATTGCCATGTAATGTATCTTTTTATATTTACCTCTTGCACTAGATGTCAAATTTCCAGTGTCGAGGATTTTGTCCTGTTCATCTTTGTGACTAGTGCATAGCATAGTGCCTGGCCGGTAGTAAACATCTGAGAAATATATGGACAGATGTAGAAACATTTGTGCTGAGATTTTTTTTCAAGACTCCACAGCTTACTTGTTAAAGGAGAAAATGAGGAAGTGATAGTGGGAAGGTGAGAACAAAGATGCTGCTGCATATCTCACATGGAGAAAAGCCAGCTTTTGAGTGGACTTATTTAACATACTTTTTAAACTTTATGGCTTGCACTGTGCACTAAGATCTGAGCATAAAACAAGTGAAAGGCTCGTTACACACCCTCAGAACTTTTATCTAGATAGGGAGACATACAAGCTATTACTCTAAGGTGTGATTGACCTGTTCTGGAGAAGTGAGAGTACATTGGAAATGAGTTTATAAAGCAGGGATAGGCTGGACAAGTCAGGAAAGTAGTGAAATCGGTGTAGCAAAGAGGGAAGTGTGTATGTCAGGGAGGAACATATAAAAGTGAAAGTGTATGTTGGTCTTCCATGCTCTGGTTTTATCATCAATGCTTATAAATTTTTATGCTCTCCCTCCTCAATTCCACTTTCTGCCATGTGTCCCATTTCCTACCATAGCACATTTACCAGTCGTTTTCTAAGATAATAATAGGCAACAGCTTGACAATAAAAACAAAGTTCCAGGGATCAGTAATCTAAAATTACATAAAGATGGATTGCTTTCTTCAGGTCCCCATAAGGCAGGGAGTACAAGGAATTGTAGCTAAGGGGAGTCTCTTGAAGCAAAAGGATGGTATCTGTGCACTTGTCATTCTTTAGCCAGCCTAAGAGGGGAGGTGAAGTAGGGTGGTCATTGGATAGAAGTTTTCAGCAGAGGCCCCCAGCTGTTCCTTTCCCACAAGAAGAGCTGCACTACAGGGAAGTAGGGAAGAAAGTAGGTGAGGTGTTATGGAGGGTTGTGATTGGGTTCTTGGGGAGGGGGGTTAAAGGTGACCTCTGTTTTTGGAATTGCTGGGAAGGGAGCCAACTCTGGGTCCATCCTGCTGACTAGACTAATCTCTGTCTCAGGTTGCCCTACCTCACGTTGGTGCCTCTATATGTATCGAAGACTTAGGGGAATCCTGGGTCACAGGTACTGAATAGGGAAGGGGATTGATTAATAACTTTTGGGGTGTCTGCTATGTGTCAGGCACTGTGCTTTATCACTTTTTTTAAAATTCTCATATAATACTGTTAAAAGAGTATTAATCTCTCAAAGAAGGAAACTAAAGACCAGAGGTTTATACCTTGCCCAAGGTCACACAGCTAGTCAATGGCAGAGCAAGGACATCAGTCCCATTCTGTCTGACTCACGAAGCCCATGCTCCAAATCCCCCATTCCACCTAGATGCTCTCCTCCAGGTGAACTCTGAGGTGCTTTGGGGTTAAAGTGTAGGTTCATTTTTCTTTGTCCCTCTCTACTCCCATGCCTCTGAGAACCCACTTATGGTAGGTGACATTCTTGGGCAGATATGCCCTCTGTTTTTAGCAGTCACTGCAGCATGGTGGAGTCAAAGCATAGCACTGGACTGACACGTAAGAGATTTATTTGAATGCTGATTCTCGCTCTGCTATTAGCTATGTCTGTGAGACTGAGCAGAACTAAGTAGTTCTCAATACTGTAGATCTCTATACTGTCTGAATCTCCTGGGGCACTAATTAAAATTCCTGGATTAGCAGACCCCAGCCAGACCTACTGAATCCAAATCACAATATAGGATTTAGGAGTCTGTTTTACAAACTCCCCAGGGGATTCTTATGTGCACTCAGGTTTGGAAACCTCCTATATTCAAAATCTGAGTCTTCTAGGCAATCATTAACTTATTTTAGACTTACATTAATGTTAACTTTTGATTTAAAAGCAAATTCAAACTTAAAGATGGAAGTTACTCTAGTTATTTTTAAATTTTTATTGCTGAAGATGATCTAGAGGTTTATATACTTTGATAGAGAAGAATGATTTTTATCTAAAATGTCATTTTATATGTTAATACTTGGCAATAAATTTATGTTTAGCATTCACTAGAAAGGATAGTGAAGATGTTCTTTAAAGTTTCTTTTTAAAATCCTAAATGTAAAAAAGTCAGAGATATTGAATATTAGCTAAAACCAGAGTTTCAAAAAAGTGAAGCTATTTAAGAATGTTTTTATTTTAGATATGTTCCAGAACAAAAAGAACACAGATCCCAGTTTAAGAGGGGTTTCATGCAAGGGCATGTAAATAGACAAGAAAAAGAAGAAAAAGAAGCAATCTATAAAGAACGCTGGCCAGGTTATGTAAGGGAATTGCGAAAAAGGTAAGTCTGTTTTGTTTGAAAGTGAACACGGTGGCTAAATGACTAAAACAGAAAGCAGGATTGTCTTGATTTTGTACACATTTAAGGATAGCATTGCAAGTCTCATATTCTGGCTGAATACTCTACTGATTTGACTTGTAAACACTATCATAATCCCAGTAATTCTTTCCTATTTATTGATTATGTTTTCCCATTTTCAGATTGAGTTAATTATAAGATTTTATAGCAAGTTAAACTTCAGGAAACTACCAAGTATTTCATGGCTTTCTATTTGACTTTGATAGGTATTCTCCAAGCACTATAGATGTTTTAGGAATGATGGATGACGATAAAGTTGATCTGAATTTGATTGCTGCCCTTATTCGATACATTGTTTTGGAAGAAGAGGTTAGTTTTGTTTTTAAGTTTCAAAATTGAAATATAATTTCAATTTTATTTTTGTATCAAGCCCGTAAAAAAAGAAAATTTTCTTAAATGCTTTAAAAAAAAAATAACCTATGGAAGAAATGGCTTTTGACACCAGAAATAGGAATTTCAGAATACCAAAAGATTTAGGCATTTGATCTGTTTGAAGAAAAGACTAAACAAATGAAATGTCTGGATTATAAATCCTATTTTTAAAAAGTGAACTTATATTCTTTAGTTATAATTAGTAACTGAAGTTATCTTGAGCTAGTATAATTTTAATGAAGGCTTAATTGTGCACAGAATTGTACTTAGTGTATTTTTTTATGTGATCCTTTGTAATGGTTCTTTCCCCTCCATATAGGATGGTGCAATATTGGTCTTTCTACCAGGTTGGGACAATATCAGCACTTTACATGATCTCTTGATGTCACAAGTGATGTTTAAATCAGGTATTATAGAAATGCATTTTATTGTAATTCCAAGAGTGGTACTTGAATCGTATGTAGCCTGGTTATTTTCTTTCATTTGAGCTTGGTGGTCTTAGTCCAGGTTGGGTTTTTTCAAAAGTTGGATCTTACTTTTTTCTTTTTTTGTTTTTTTTCTTGGAAGTTCTGCGTCAGAGATGAAGATGGTAGGTGTGTAGTGAAGTTCCTTATTTGGTATTATGGTGAGACTATTTTTCCTCTCTTCCTAAATTTGCCTAATAAAATTTGAGTTCATAAAGTTAAGTTTTTGCTTTTTCACTCACTTCTGCATTTAGTTGGGCAGAAAAGAAGTTTGAATTTATCCCTTAGTCCACTATATCTCAGCTGACTACACAGCAGAGTCACCCATGGCACTTCTTTAAAATGCAGATACCCACATCCCAAAATATTAGAATGTGACCTGAACATCTGAATTTAAAAAAAAAAAAAAAAAAGTCCTTAGGTGATTCTGATTGTTTAGCAGCATGTTTTTTTTTTTTTGATTAAAGTTTTTTATTTATTTATTTATAAATTTTTTGCTTTATAACAAATTTAATCAGTTATACATATACATATGTTTCCATATCCCCTCCCTTTTAGCAGCATGTTTTGAGAGGTATAACCTCTTACATCTTAGAGAAATGCATGGGAACATTTTTCTCCTGTGAAATTCAGTTAAAGCTTTTTCAGGAGTCATCATTAACTTTAGCAAAGCAAATTCTATTTAGTATTTTATAGTTCTGAATATACTTCCTAACCTTACTCGTTTGAAGTGCTTTTGATACATTTTATTTTTACAGAACACTAAAAAATATTTCGATCTAATTTTATTGGCTAAAATATTTTTTATTCTTTGTTAAATCCCATCATGGTAATGCCCTCAAGGATTCTCTATAATTAAAATTATTTATAATTATTAATAATTTAAAATTTATTAATAATTTAAAATTATTTATAATTAGAATTATTTATTCTCTAGCCAGAAAAATATTTTTGTCTGATCACCATGATTCCTCTCTAATGAAATACTGCTTTCTCTTTTCCTTGTCATTGATAATCTTTCTCTATAGAAAAAGTATAGCCGTGATTGAACTATACAACGGAATTATTTTTTTAAACAATTGAATACTTTTTTGACTGAACCTTCCAATTTTGGCCTTTCCTTCCCCCGTCATAAACACTATTGTATGATCTACTTTTAGTTTTAAAAAATATGGGCGTGTATATATTTTCCTAGAAAAATGCAGGGAAGGTCATTTTGGGGGGAGTGGGGAAAGGGTGTGACATTATACATTATTATAATTGACTTGATTAACTTTCTAATTGAATTATTCTCAAGGATGGAGGTATTAATTTATACTTCTACCACCAGCTTAATTTCTTTTAAAGGAAATCTTTCAAAAATTTAACATACCTAATTTTAACATCATCTGATAATAGTCTATAATCAGATTTTCCCATTTTTCCCCCTGAAGTGTCTTTCACAGCTAGCTTGCTCAGACTATAGAAAAAGTCAAACTGATAGATCGTTTACTCTAGTTCTAGAACATCACTCCCATCCTCCCCTTACTTTACCCATAGCGGAAAAGATTAGGTCTGCAACATTTGGGAACTGTCTGAGTCTTTATGGTATCATTTCATTTGATCCTCTCTTACCTCTATTCCCTTGCAAACTGGAAGTTATATCTGAAGGCTTGATTCAATTCGAGTTAAGTATTTAGAGTTGATGTATTTCATATCATGTCACAGAGACAAGTAATTAAGAGCATTCTTTTTTAGCAATACCAGTTGTTTGACAGCATTTTACTGCTTTTTAAGTTCAGAGGGGTCATAGAGAGTATGGGGGAGCACCATATCTCCTTTGAATAACAACAGTTCTTTATCTGGGGGAAATACAGCTATCTAGGGGTCATTTGGACACTCTTGCTGGAGATGTAAGTCAGGTTGCACTTTGCTAACTATATCTAACTGAAATTTACCCTTGCTTCCTTAACATTCCCTCTCTTTCCCATTACCGTATTACATCAAACTTTCTGTCTGTTGGCTAATAATCATGAATGGGCTTGAGCAACTTCATTTTGAAAGTTAAAACTTCTTATATTCCTAACAATTATTTTTTTTAATGTGGGTCACTTTTGGAATGTATTACATTTAACCAGTGCTATTTCATTATTTTTAAGTAGGACATGGAAATTTAGTAAGTAATTTGCTTTAAAAATTTAAATATTCTTTGTATGATTAAAGTAGGATTACCCAAAGTCTACAAACATATTCATCCATATTAAGCAAAACCTTTGGTCTTCAGTTAGTGGTGGGAATGGAGTTAATGATTTTTTTTAGTATAATTTGAAAAGAGAGCTTCCAACTGTTTAAGCATTCTTTAGGAATTTAGAATTAACAAAAAAATATTAACAAGAACATAAAAAGAATAAAGTTGGTCTGATTATCAGGTGGCTTAGCATCTGAATTCATTGTTCCATATATATATATTTTTTAATAAATTTATTTATTTATTGTCTGCATTCGGTCTTCGTGTTGCGCGTGGGCTTTCTCTAGTTGCGGAGAGCAGGGGCTACTCTTTGTTGTGGTATGTGGGCTTCTCATTGAGGTGGCTTCTCTTGTTGCAGAGCACAGGCTCTAGGTGCGCAGGCTTCAGTAGTTGTGGCTCGCAGGCTCTAGAGCACAGGCTCAGTAGTTGTGGTGCACGGGCTTAGTTGCTCCACGGCATGTGGAATCTTCCCAGACCAGAGCTCAAACCCCATGTCCCCTGCATTGGCAGGCGGATTCTTAACCACTGCGCCACCAGGGAAGTCCCTGTTCCATATTTTTTTGATGGAGCTTTTCTGCAAGTATTTGTCTTAAAGTTTAATTTTCTTTTTAATTTTCAGACAGGTTTCTTATTATACCTTTACATTCACTGATGCCTACAGTTAACCAGACACAGGTATGTTGTTAAATTTATCTTTCAAACTGCGGCAGGCTTTAAGGACTGCTTATTGTAGGTTTTATTTTCTTTTATTATTTAAGGCACATTTTCAAATAGTAATCCATATTAAAAAATACTTCTTTGAGAACCTCTGCAAATGAGTCTTCAGGGAATGATTGCACAAAAAGTTGAATAAGAGAGGGTAATACACAAATCAAATTAGTTTTGTCAGCATTAGGGAAATGTTTAAAGATTGGTTTTACCAAGAACTTGTTTGGGTTTCCTGAATAAAAGAAAAAGGTATGTGAATACCAATAAAAATAACTCAACCTAGAAATTAATACAGCTTGATATTTGAAATTTTGATTAACAGAATTAGTACATTTGCAGGCATGAGATTTCAATAATGTATTATTATGGTTTTGGATGTTTTGGGTCTGTCAGATGTAGGGATTTCTCTAGTTAGAATGAACACGGCTTTCTCAAAGGCAAGGTGATTTTCTAGCGTTTGAAGTTCCCGGTAGAATGAGATGGATCCATTTTTCCACTCTTTGTAAGAAAACATCATGACATTTTTTATTGAGAGCTTTTTAATATCCTTTCTGCTGGTACCTTAGTCCTGAGTAAGGCTCAGCCAGCTGGATTAGATACAGAGTGCATACCTGAGGGAAGAGAAGAGGAAAGAAAAGAGAACTTTTGATTCCAAAGATTGGACAAAATTGTATCCAGTGTGGAGGTACTGCCATCTCTGACACCTTCACCATAAATTATTTATTTCTTTGCTAGAGAATATGTGACTAGACTGGCAAACAACATTTTCTTTATTGATTATCACTTTTATAAACGAGGGGATAAGTTTATGCATTTTTTTGCTTTTCGGCCAAGGTGGTACCTGCCATCATGACATTGTAGGATTTGCTATGTGAAGGGGATTTTTTTTTTTAATCCAGTCCAGTCAAAAAGCTAGTACACGGTAGCACAGCCAGCTGACATTCATTCTCATGATTGGGCATCTGCCTGGTTGGTTGGTGATCTTACCTTTATACTTTTGGGTAATTCATAATTCTTATCTTTAAACTTCTGTCCCTCTTCCTTAAAAGTTTGCTTATACAATAAGACGTTTATACTCTCCAGCATTTGTTAAAAAACAAAATTATCATATTTAAATATCATTAGTAATTTATATACTACTTAAATATCTATAAATTCAAATTATTTCTGTATTTATCACATTTCATTTGAAATCTTGTTTGTGGTAAGGTTCTGACATCTGTGGGAGATTCAGTTTGGTTTACCAAAAGAATTCTGTGGTATTGAAGATGATGTATACCGTATAAATATATCTATAAATATTAGGTGCATATGTCAGTGAACACAGAATTGCTAAAAATGAATAGTACCTGAAGTAATTCCTCTATTTGCAAGAATGATGTATCAGAAGTTAGTTTACTTTTGGGATTTTGATGTATTTATTCTTACAGGTATTTAAAAGAACCCCTCCTGGTGTTCGGAAAATAGTAATTGCTACCAACATTGCAGAGACTAGGTAAAAATTGTTTTAATTACCAACTACTGATGATTACATTAGTTTTGAGCCCCATAAATTATTAACATACTTTAATCTTTTTCTTCTACAAAATACTTCGTAATTTCTTAAAAGTAAAGCTATTTTAATTTAGTTATGGTAGTGAACATAGGTTTTGTGGGGTTTTTTTCAACGTATACTAATGTTCTAGCCTCTTTAGAAATAGCCTATTAAGTGGTTGTTTTAACGCTTTCCTAAAGAAGCATGGGAACTGAGGTCAGTTTTTCTGGTTGGGAGTAGAATTGTGTGGTAGTTTGGTAATTAGTTATATACAGCATTTAAAATATATTGTATTCCCTTGGAGGTGCTATTATACCAGTATGTCGCTGCAACAGATTGTTCTGTGGAAACTGATATTAAATCATGGAACTGGAGGGCTCATAAAGCTAGGTACAAAAGTCCTCAGGCAAGCTGTGAAGTTTGTCTGTAGGCAAATAAGAATTTAGCACATGATCTGTAAGATTGGCCCTATGTGCTGCCACTGAAGCTGCTGATGCTGCCTGTGATTTGGTGCTTGATCCCCCTTATGTTGGTAACTGGGAAGAGTGGTGAAAATCCTGAACTGCTAAAAATCAAACTGCTTTAATAAAAAATGCTTTAGAATCCCTGTTTGTAGGCCTGTTATCAGTTAATGTATTTTTCATGTGTTTTTAACATTTTTTATATATTTATTTTCCAAACAGCATTACCATAGATGATGTGGTTTATGTAATAGACGGAGGAAAAATAAAGGAGACACACTTTGACACGCAGAACAACATCAGTACAATGTCTGCTGAGTGGGTTAGTAAAGCTAATGCTAAACAAAGGAAAGGTCGAGCTGGAAGGTAAGATGGGACCTTTGAATGAAGCCTTAAAAAACAAAAAAAATTTTGTGTAGCAAAATGTGTTGGTGGCATTTAAAAATATTTAGAACAGTTAGTTACCTTTCATATTTTTTAAAACTAACTGCAGCACGTTTTTAAATGGGAAAGTTGTTTTAATCATAGCTGCTTCGGAAAAACTATCTACCAAGTTTTCTATTTTATGATATTTCTATCTCTAATTCCTCAGTCTGGTTAATTAAAATTAATATTCTTTATTCTTTATGTTATTAGCTATATTACTTATAATTGTGTTTCTTTTTAAAAAGCATATATTACTAATAATGATAGCTATTAATAATACTTGAATGTCAGATCATCTCATAGATACTTTATATACATAAACTTGCTTAATCCTTACCACAGTGCTATGAAGTGTAGGTTATTATCTCTATTTTAAGGGTAAAGAAATTAAGGTACAAAGAAATTAAGTCATCTGTCCAAAGTCACACAGTTTTTTAAGTAGCAGAGCCAGGATTTGAAGCCAGGCAGTCTGGCTCCACAGTCTGGACTCCTCATCAGTATACTTCACAGCTGTGCTGGTTTTTCAGTCTCAGTTACCAATGAAAACACAGGGAAAATACCTTTTCCCCACTGATGTGGTGATAGCAGAAGAAAGAGAAATATCTCTGTTTTAATGGTAGGAGAAAAGATTTGCCTTTAACACAAATAATTGCACTTATTATTTGCTGTAATGCATACTTCACGGTATTTTTACACCCTTACTCATATGAGTAGTAGAATCATGTCTGGAGTTTTAGAAGAGAGTTTTTATTTTGCCTCTTAACACGTAGAATAAAAAGATTCCTATTAATCTTCAAATACTGCCTTAAGTAAGGAAAGGAGAGTTGAAAGAAAATTTTACAGACCATTTTATCAGTCCTTTAAGTTGGTACTATATCTTTAAAGCTCTGACTCACTTGCTATGATCTTTGCTGATTATCCCAGTATAACTTGACTTCCAGGTAATTTATTAGATTATGCAGTTGGTGCTGTTGAGCATAGTCATGCTTAATTCACGAAGTGTACCTTCTAATCAGTTAACCAGGGCATACCTTGATTGGGGACCTAGCAGGATTGGAGTTGTCCCGTGCAGACCTGTCATTACTGGATACTGATTCAAAAAGTATTCACTGTGGTGAATGGGTTTTGGCACACTTTTATAAATGAATAGTAAACACACTAGGTACACTGGGCCTTAGATTTGATCCATGAAAACAATTATGGAAATAGAGTAAATGAAGTATTACATTTTATCTGATTCTTCATCCCCACTATCCTGGTGAAGGTTAACTGTGGAATTACAGTGGGTTTTTCTCCTAATTGAAGTATAGTTGGTTTACAGTGGTGTGTTATTTTCTGGTGTACAGCAAACTGATTCAGTTATACGTATATATGTATATATACACACACAGTGTTTAATTCAAATGGAAAATAGTCCCTTGTGGGCTCTCTAGATATAAATTCCTTTAGCAAAGCTAATTAGATTGATAATTATGTTGAAGGCCAGAGCAAACTATATTAAATACCTGGTCCTCAGTGGAGACCCTCTTACTTCTAGTTTCTGCAGACATGTAATATACTAGATAATGGGTCTTTGTAGACTCGTGACAGAAATAGCTGAGATTTTTAGAATTAATTTATTCCTATAGGAAAAGGGTCTCCCCCTCCTTTAATAGCAAGCACCTACAGAAATACTTTATTCTGCTTGAAGATAAATGAATTCATTAACCTCTTCATATCTGTCCTTAACATAGTACAAAGAATAGTATCATTCAGGTCACTAGATGCAAACAATAACCATTTCCAACATCCCTCTGAAAACTCAATAAATAGCACATACCTAAAAGCTTTTAAAATAATATAGACAGGTTAACATAATACTGGGATTTGTTACATAAAATGCTCACAAGGCCAAAGAGATTAACCTACGTATACTGCTGTTATTGTGAATAGAAGTCTGGAATCTGTAAGATAGAAACAGGGAACCAAATTATTGGTAGGGGGAGGCAATCCTGTATCTTTTAGAACTAGGACTTAGGGTTAATGGATTTAAGCTTATTCAAAACAGGTGGGGAGAAGGAATATGTGATTAATAAAAATGAAATAATAAGTAAATTAGTTATGGTGTGGCTTGAAAGAAATATTGACTACTTCCCCTGCCTAGTCTTTTCTCTGGAGTTCTAAAAAGTCACTGATAATACACCCCCGCCCCTTTTTTTTTTAAGAGTTCAACCTGGTCATTGCTATCATCTGTATAATGGTCTTAGAGCAAGCCTTCTAGATGACTATCAACTGCCAGAAATTTTGAGAACGCCTTTGGAAGAACTTTGTTTACAAATAAAGGTAAATTAGCTGGGAGAGTTAAGAAAGTAAATAGGGTTCTATTTTTCAGCATCTTTTATAGAGGAAAGTAGTATACTAATCTGCCAGAGAGAATTTTTACCATGCATTTGTTTTCCTCTCTGTGTTAGTACGGTTGATCCTTGAACAGCGTGGGGATTAGGGTTGCCGAAAATCCACTTGCTGCCTTTTCTGCCTCAAAAACAAAGGAATTGATAAATGACTCACCCAGGGGTGGTTAGTTGAAACAGTTTGGGTAGAATCAGGACTCAAACCCTAGTTCTTTTGATTCTACATATTGTGACCTCTAATTGAACACAAACCTTTCCCCATGCTTAGTTAATTTAAAAATCTGTAAAATAAAAATGCAAGTACTATATTTATTGAAAAAAAAATCTGTGTGTAAGTGGACCCATGCAGTTCAAAAAAGGTCAACTGTAAATTATATTTTTTAAAGCTTTGATCAGATATTGACTAAACAGTTTTTAATTACATACTGCTCTGGAGCCAGACTGCCTGGGTTTGAATCCCAAATCATCCTGTGGCAAGCTGGTTCTGTTATATTGGGCAAGTTATTTAAATTAACTTCATATAAAATTCTTAGAACAGTGTCTGGCACATAGTAAGTGTTCAGTAATTGTTAGCTACTGTTATTATGTCTTAAGATCCCTCATTATAGACTACTTACCATTTTTTCAGCATCTTAATGTATTTTGATAAAATTAGCTGCCTTATTTTGTAGGTAATTGGTAGTCACCTCGTTTGTTGAGATTTTAACCAGCTACTTTTCTCATTAATAGAGTTGGTGGGTGTTAGAAAGTAGTATGTTGGCCTTTAAACATGTTTTTATAGAATCACAAATATTTACTTATTCTGGTAAAATAACTAACTTGAAAATCGTGTATAGGTTTGATGCTTTATTTTGAGTCAGTGACACAGGCAGGATTAAACTGTTATGTCAATATATGATATATGTTTAATTATATTTGTCTCTCCCCAGATTTTAAGGCTGGGTGGAATTGCTTACTTTCTGAGTAGGCTAATGGATCCACCATCGAGTGAAGCAGTGTTACTTTCCATAAAACACCTGATGGAACTGGTAAGTTTGATTTTTTTAAAAATTCTAACTTAGAGTGTTTAAGTAAGTAAGCCAGCTAATTATAAAATTTACTTTCATTATGGCAAGGTAGGCCAGTGAATATGCAGTGCCAGATTGATTCACTCTTTGGCTATTCGGCTTGGAGTATGAAATATAAATTAGAAAGTTATAAAATGATACCTTTGTGAGTTTTCTTATACTGGGCTCTTTCCACACAAGTTTTTTCATTATAGGCCTGATTTTAAATTACATAAAATTTTGAAATCTTTCAATTACTGGTCCTCTTCATTTGTAGTCTAGAAATGAATTTGGTTGCTTTATTCTACTCTTTCTGATTACCGTAATGTTTTTAGAGCTTTTGTCAAATCCAGGTAACTTAATAACAGTATGAACATTTTATAAAGGCAACTCTTCTATTTTTGAAGGAATACTAGCAGGTGGCTATTCTCCAAAATATTCTATCCCCCGACCTATCATTTTATTCTTACAGCTTTTTTCCTTAGTTTCTTTTATGAAGTCAGTGTTTTGAGGAACTAGTTTCAGTGTCTTCGTCAAGTGACCACTTAGCTGGTAGCCATCCCTGCATGAGACCATGTTGAGAAGTGGCACAGGACTGGAGAGAATTAGTGAGTGAGTTAATACCCAAAGTGGAGAGAAAGAATAGAGTTGTGCTGTCCAGCACAGTAGCCACTAGCCACAGGTGATTGTTTAAATTTAAATTTTGAATTAAATTGCAAATTCAATATCTTGGTTACACTTACACATTTTAGATGTTCAGTAGGCACATATGGCTAGTGGCTACCACATAATCAGTGCAGAAATAGACATTTCTGTCAATGCTGCAAGTTCTGTTGATTAGTACTGGGTTAGAGGATGCTGAAGATGTATTTTACGTATTTCAGTTTTATTTGTGCCCATCCATGTAGATAAATTTGAGAATTTGGTCCGAGTAAAAATAAGCTCTTAATGTGAGTATTAAGTTGTTTAAATGAAAAGCACTGTAACTTATCTGACCATCTTTGTTGGAATTTGGATTAGATTTAGTGGGGCTACTGGTATTTTAGGAAGCAGTGCGGTTTTACTCCTGACCTCTCTTCCCCTCCAGACTTTTATCGAATAGAACAGCAGTAGAGAGCTACAGGGAGATGAGAGAATCAATGTATTATTTGTGGTAGAGACAGACAACCAGAGGACGGCTGGAGTCTGAAGCCAGGGTGGGATGACTTACTCTCTCCCAACTGAATTTAAGAACCAGTCTTTACTTAGCCATTTGTAGGCAACGAAATTGTGAAAAGGCTTGGAAAATCCTTGCCAACAGTAGGGTCTGAAGCCTACATTTTGAAAAAAAACTTACTGTGCAATACAGCATGCCCATCCAGGGTAAAAGAGCAAAACAAAAATGTCCAGCTTAATGGTTTATCACAAAGTGAGCACTCTTATTTTTATTCATGTCAAGAAGTTAAGAACATTTCCAGTATCCTAAAAACCAACTTCTACCCTCGCCCAATTACTCTACTCTCAGGCTCAAAAATAACCTCTATCATGACTTCAGTGGTAATCTCTTGCTTGTTTTTCTTTATGGTTTTACCATACCAGTATACATCTCTATAAAGAGCTCAGTTTAACTTGGCCTTTTGTGAACTTTACATGAACTCACACGGGATGTGGGTGTTTTTGTTTTTGTTTTTTTTGCAGGGGGAACAGGGTTCTGGATTCTTTCACTGAAACATTGTGAGATTCATGTGCATTATTGCTTTCAGCTATAGTTCATTCATTTTCATTTCTTTACCATATTTTATTATATGACTACTGAAAGGCATTTTTGTTATTTCCAATTTGAGGCAGTTACATATAGTGCTGGTATGACTGTTCTTCAATATTTATTGTTTCTTGGTGCACGTGTTTAAGTATTTCTCATGGCTGTACACTTGGGTGAATTCACTGAGCCATAACGTATGTGTATGATTAACTTTGGTAGGTAATGCCCAACCATTTCCCAAAGTTGTCAAACTACTTACACTCCTACCAGTGTCAGTGGTAGGTGAGCATTCTCAGCTCTGTAGCATCACCAACCTGTAGTCTTTTATTCTAAGCATGTTGATAGGTATGTAGTAGTTTTGTGGCTTTAGTTTGCATTACCATGACTACTGTTGAATTGTAGGCAGCTTTTTATGGTTATTGCCCATTTGGATAGTCTCATTTATAAATTATTGATGCCTGTTTTTCTGTTACGTTGTAGGAGGTCATTATATACTTTTTGTGTACTCTTGATCTGAGCCTTTTGTCAGCTGTGTATTGCACATGTCTGTATTTTTACCTTTTCACTTTTTAACAGTGGTTTGATAAACTGAAATTCCTAATTTTAATGTGGTCAAATTTATCAGTCTTTTTCTTTAATGTTACTGCTTTTTGTCCTTTAGTTTTTCTCTACCCTGGAGTCATGAGGGTATATTGTTTTAACTTCGTTTTCTTTTTCACACTTACCTGTATAATCCATCTGCAGTGGATTTGTGTGTGTAGGTGAGGTAGGAATCAAAGTTTTTTAGATATGTAGAGCAGTTGACTGAAACCATTTATAGAAAAGTTCATCCTTTTCCTCTTTGTTCTGCAGCCATAGTCATAGATCAGGTGTCTGTGGATTTATTTGTCTGTTTGTAGGCTCTCCTTTATTCTATTGGTGTATATTTCTATCTTGAGCTGGTGTCACACTGCCTTAATTACAGTATTGAGTCTTACCAAACAAGAACATGATCTGTCCCATTGATTTAGTTATTTAATCTCTTGGTGTTTCAGCGTTTTCTGTGTATTATAGAACTTTTTAAAAGATTTATATCTGGTTTGTGGTATTTTTGGATTATATTCAAACTTCAAAATTTTTCATTTTCTTGTGAGTCTGATATACAGAAATCAGATTGGTTTTGAATGTTGACCTTGTATTCATCAATGCTGTGAAACCCACTTACTCTGATAACTATAAGTAGATTTTTGAGTACACAGTCACATCTATAAATAATTGCAATTTTATTTATTCCTTTCCAGCTGTCGTCCAGGATCCTTAGTACAATGTTGAGCAGAAGTGTTATGATAGTGTGCATTCTTACATTCTTATTCTCAAAGGAAAAGCTGTCAAAAATTCGTTGAGCATGTTTTTTGAAGATTTTTGGTAGAAACTATCAAATTAAGGAAGATTCTATTCTTAGTTTACTAAGAGATTTTTATCATGCATGGATAATGGATTTTATCAAATACCTTTTCTGCCTCTAATGAGATTATACAATTATGCTGTTTTTTATGTTAAATTTGTATTATATTGAATTACATTGATTTTTTCAATTGTTAAGCCAACTTTCATTCCAGAAACAAACCTATCTTACTGGGATTCAGTATGCCATTATTTTATTTTGAGTTTCTCATGTGTAAGATTATTTAGTTTCCCTTTCTCCAGATGTCCCTTGTCAAGTTGGTACCAAGATTATGCTAGGCTCAGAAAACAAGTGGAGAGTTTTTTTTTTTTTTTTCCTATTCTCTGAAAGAGTTTTTATAAGATTGAGGTTATTTTCTCCATAAATGTTTAGTAGAGACCTTTGTCTGGTGAGACATTTGAGTTATCTTTGTTGTTTTTTAATTTAAATTTTTATACAGTTTTTAAAGGTTACACTCCATTTACAGTTATTACAAAATATTGGCTATATTCCCCATGTTGTACAGTACATCCTCGTAGTCTGTTCTACACCCAATAGTTTGTACCTCCCACTCTCCCACCCCTATAACAAACTAGTGGTTGGTTGCCAGCGAGGGGGGGGGGCAATTGAGTTATATTTTTTATTATTTTTGTTGTTGTTCAAATCTTGTTATTTTGAATGTATACTAGACATTGTATTTACAGAGGTCTTTGTAGATAAAAACTTGGAGCTTGGGGTGATGGTAATTTCTTCCAGAGAGGATTTATGTTGCTTCTTCTGGGAAAAGATGCCCCAATGTTGGGTTCACTTCCTTGGACTTCTGTCCCTCCCCTAATCCTGGACTTGTGATTTTTGTAATTCTTTTGTAACTCCTCAGTCTTCAAGCAGCTTTTCCATCTGTGCTCCGTCGGATGGTTGGATCAAATTACCTAGGTAGTGAGAGCAGAAGTCACCCTGTTGTGGGGGTTCTAGATAAATATTTTATCTCTTGCTCTCCTGTCTCATGTCTCCTAAAGTACTAGAATCTAGGGGCTATGCATTCTATATTCCAAATATGTAATAGTGTCTCATTTTTTGTTTTATTTCTCCTACAACTCTTATACTTTACTGGGTGATTTTATTTGAAGACTTACTGGTGTGTTATTTCTCTCATTTCTCTTCCATCATTTATAGTAAAGCCAAGTTGTTTCTGTTTAAATAAGTTTCTAACCTTTGCTGACCTCAAAACTTATGTTGCAAACTTATGTTTTGATGAAGAGAACTAAAGCTGAACAATATGAGAGCATTTGGACTTAAGAGTGGCCTATTATTTTTTCTTAAGCAAACTAAAATGTGGTGCTTACAATGTGTTTTAAACATAAACTCTTACTTTACAGAACGCTTTGGATAAACAAGAAGAATTGACACCTCTTGGAGTCCACTTAGCACGATTACCAGTTGAGCCACACATTGGAAAAATGATTCTTTTTGGAGCTCTGTTCTGTTGCCTTGACCCGGTGCTCACCATTGCTGCTAGTCTTAGCTTCAAAGATCCCTTTGTGATTCCACTGGTAAGAAAGATACAAGTAAAAGGCCAGGTATTTTTAGATACACAGGGTAGTTGTTTGCTTAGATAGATTTTTCATTGGCTTTTTATTAGAATGCCATTCTCTGTTATATACCATCAGAGCAATTTAAGTTGCCTTCATCTGTTTTAAGGGAAAAGAAAAGGTCGCAGATGCAAGAAGAAAGGAATTGGCAAAGGATACTAAAAGTGATCACCTGACAGTTGTGAATGCATTTGAGGTAAAAGGAATATATTTAAATTTTTAAAATCTGTATTATAGTTATCAGGAATAAACTGCTAAGTGAGAATGCCTAAAATTAGGTGAACATTTGGGAGAAAAATTGTACATCATTTTTCAATTTTGTGATAGCTCATTACATTTACCCTTTTGGAAAAAAGTCTGTATTTGTGTTTTGATAACAATAGAACAAGTGAACAATTTATTTTAAAATTTTATTTGCTATTATTCTTTTGTATCTTTGTCTTACTGACATTTATGACAGAAGGTCCCTTTTTGTTCATTAATAAACTATACCTGTATTCAGATTTAACATTTTTGATAGAGCATGATAGTCATGCACACTATTCAGGATAAAGAGGCTTTATCTCTTATAGACAGGCTTATCTGAGGATAAACATTTATCATCCATCTTTACAACATTTAAATGTAATTTGGTGTATAGAGACAGCATCTTTTTACTGTAGTTCTAGTCTCAGTTTTGTACTACGTATTATGGGAAAGTTTATATTTTTTTTCTTTTGAGCTCATTCAGTATTTTCTTTTTTCCCATCTTCCCTCCTTCTCTAGCTTAAAGCAAAGTAAAACAATATATTTTTGAAGTTGAAAATATATAATAGCATTGAAATTTGTTCAGCAAAGTGCTCATTTTGATTAATACAATCATGTACAGAATGGTGCTATTTTATGTAAAATGCACAGTATGTTACTATATAACTTGCTCTTTTTTGTGTAAAGAAAGGTCTGCAAATTCAGTTTTGGTTATCTCTTAACGACTAGGATCATGGGGAGTTTATGTTTTTTTAGTTTGTTAATTTGGAAATTCTTTGAATTTTTTACAAGAAAATGAAATATCAGTAGAAAGTAAAATTACTACCAAAATAAAGACAAACTGGTAAGCAGTCTTTGCTTTGGGGAACCATATCAATACTTTTCTTCGTAGGGCTGGGAAGAAGCTAGACAACGTGGTTTCAGATATGAAAAAGACTATTGCTGGGAATATTTTCTGTCTTCAAACACACTGCAGGTAATGGTGAATGTTTTGAAGTGATTCTCATATGTTAGGGACTTTTATGTATTTTGTGTAGTCAAATCTATAGCAAAAAGTTAAGTTTTTGCTTAACTTTTGTGTGAGTTTGTCTTATGAAGTTGAATCATTATACAGAATCATAAAAGGAATCTTTATTAAATCAACTGCAACAAAACAAAAAGGGTGTATAGCATAATAAACAAAAAACTGATGTCTAAGGAAAAAAATGAGTCCAGAGTTTAGCAGGAAAACACAGAGAGGTTCGATTACTGTTCCTGCACCCACACTTTAGTTGCCCTTTTGATAATTCATCCTGAAAATTTTCACTAATACTCCTAAAATCTGTTTTAAAATCTCAGATAGAGCGAGTATCTTTTCTTTAACTTTTGGGTAGGTATTTTTATCTTCAACTGACTTAGTGTAGTGAGAAAACACTGGACAGGAGGCATTTGTGAAATAGAAGAAAGTGAACAATTAATAGGGCAGATGCACATCAGACTTCAGACTCTGCACTGAACTGGAGAAGTGATCTCAAGCCAGTGGGAGTAGAAATATCCTCACCTTCCCCCATTACATGTACACTCCATCTTTGTGGCATAGATTTAACAAATCTACGGGAGTAAAAGAATCCAGAATCTATCATATTTAATCAAAAGTTCCCAAACATTAACAGAATGAAAAGAAGGGTAATGACTGAAAGATACTACAGCCAATGGAAAAAAAGGTAATAGGTGTCTCTACATAGAAAATTTAAGAGTAATTGAATATGTATTTAGAGATATATTGTAAGAACATTTCCCTTAAGTGGAAAAAATGAAGTACAGTATGAAAAGATAACCGGTTGACTCCAACCAAGTGTTTTTTGAAAATATTATATCCAGTCAAGATACTAATTCAAGTATAAAGAAAAATGACAGGCATTCAAGAAAGCACTTGAGATACTGTGCTCATGAGTTGATCTTGAAATATTTACTGACAATGAAATGCTGCCTATTAAGAAGTGAATCAGAAAGAATTCAGGAATGGAGAGTACATGCTAAGTCAGCTGGTGGTAGATACTGAAATTAAATATGGAAAAATGCAAAACAGTATTGGGAATTATGGATACAGAATAAAAGTTATTATCCTGAACAATATAAAATAATGGTGATAGAAACCAGGAGATGACCTAGAGAATCAGTTATAAGAGAATGTAGGTGGGGAAACTAAAGTCACATAATTCATAAAAGGAATATGTACTTAAATGTGACAATTTTGTTTCTCATAATCTCTTACTTTAAGCTCACAAGGATCCTTTATTAAATATCTTATGATTATAAAAATGTAAGATCCATCTAGTTGAGTTTCATTTCTTTTTAACTTCCTTAAATTGAACTAAAATTAATTTGAATGCTTTTATAAAAACAGCTTCTGTATTTACGTTATCCCATGGTTAGGGATAGCATTTTTGTCTAATTCTTCTGTCCATATAAATGCATAGTGTCTGCAATATTATTTACTTAGTTAATGATATTTCTGACGGTATTGAGATTAGGGTAGTCTTCTTTTGTACCTTGCTATACTACTTGAATGCTTTTTTAATGAGTCATGTATCATTTTTACCCAAAGAGTGATTTTTCTTATAAATAAACACAAGAAACAGACCTTAAGCTTTTGTGCCAGGATGTAACAGTAGTTAATTTTCAGTAGTATATATATGGATGTTGGTTATTTTCTCTATGCTTTCCTGTTGTTGTTTTTCTCAAAATATGGGGTAGAGAGCAATTTTGAAAATTATGAGCCTTTTTGTAAACTGAAGTAATCCTTAAACATCAGTTGTTATTCCCTACAGCAGGCAAGCCTTAAGATTGGACAATAAATATTTTTGGCTTACAATCCATACAGTTTCTGTTGCAACTGCTCACCTCTGCCACTATAATGCAAAAGCAACCAAAGATAGTGTGTAGATGAATAGGTGTTGTTTTGTTCCAATAAAACTTTATTGACAAAAACAGGTTTTTATAAATTTTGTAGTTTACCAACCCCTGCTCCAAAACATCACATTTTTGCAAAAGTGTTTCATAAAGCAGGGAAAGCTCAAAGCTAAATTTATTTATGAGTACATGCTTTATAACCCCTGTCAATTTGTGTGAAAGGTATTCTAGTTCTGTTTGTTACCATTGCTCCCTAGATGCTGCATAACATGAAAGGGCAGTTTGCTGAGCATCTTCTTGGAGCTGGATTTGTAAGCAGTAGAAATCCTAAAGATCCAAAATCTAATATAAATTCAGGTAAAGCAGAAAATACAGTGTAAATAACTTGCTGCTGTTGTCAGTTGTATCCGTATTTTACTTTTTTTTCTCTACCTTCCCACCCCCAATAGATAATGAGAAGATAATTAAAGCTGTCATCTGTGCTGGTTTATATCCCAAAGTTGCTAAAATCCGACTAAATTTGGGTAAAAAAAGAAAAATGTAAGCATTGAAGATTATTATGAATTATTTGTAGTTCTCTCAAACTTTCGAAATTCTCTACTGCAACAGGGCTTATATTGTACATTTGTTCTTACTCATAATAGGGCCATATTCTTTTTTTTTTTTTTTTTGTGGTACGTGGGCCTCTCACTGTTGTGGCCTCTCCCGTTGTGGAGCATAGGAGCACAGGCTCCGGACGCGCAGGCCCAGCGGCCATGGCTCACGGGCCCAGCCTCTCCGCGGCATGTGGGATTCTCCCAGACCGGGGCACGAACTCGCGTCCCCCGCATCGGCAGGCGGACTCTTAACCACTGCACCACCAGAGAAGCCCAGGGCCATATTCTTGTTACTGTTGGTCATTGAAGAGAAGGCAGACTGTTTACCGTGGGCATCACTTTCCCTCATAGCACATCCCTGGAGTCTGCTCCTTCACCACCCATTTTTCCCAAAGAATGTTAGTGAAATATAATCAATGTAAATTTGAGAACAGTAAGCCAGCTATACCTTGTTAAGAGTAAATTTTGTTTCAGGATTTTTTTTTCCTGTCTTTTAAAACAAGTAATTTTCTACTTGAGCTCTTTGAATAAAAATGTGATTTTACTATTTTGAGAAATAAAGTATAACTTTAAATGTATATACAAATAGAGTCAGCCTTAGTAGTAATTGGAGACAACAAATAAGGCATATTTTTGCCCAGTAAAAGAATTCATTCCAGTGAGGAAAAAGAGAAACTGAAAGTCACAAATGGCTAGTGATATGAGAATTGGTGCCACCCTTTTGGAAGACAGTTTAGATTAGAGTTATGTATCAGCAGTCATTAAAATAGTCACTGGCCCTGTGGATTCATAAGTGAATATTTTAATTTAATATGTACTAAGGAAGTAATTCCAGATGTTTTTTGACAGGTATATTGTAAACAACATAGATGTCTAGTATCGGGGAAATTATGGTTTTATAAGACCATATTATATGGCATTTCTGTTAGGCATATAAAACATCACTGTATATTGACATAAAATATTTGAACTGATGTTAGATGAAAAAGTTGGATGTTCTGTAAACATGAAAAAATATAGACCTCAAAGATAGCCTAGAGTGCAGCAGTGCAGTGGTTCTCAACCTGGGTCATTTTGCCTCCCTGGGGCATTCGACAATGTCTGCAGACATCTGTGGTTGTTATAAGTGGAGGAGTCTGTACTACTAGCATCTAGTACATAGAGGTCAGGGATGCTACTAGGCATTTCATAATGCACAAGACAGCCCCCCACAACAGAAAATTCAAGAATGCTGACGTTGAGAAACCCTATTCTCACGTGGAAGATTATGGGTAACATGAATTTTAATCACTGAAGTTGGATTATCCACATTTTAAGTGATCTGAGTACTTTTTTGACATCAGTACTTCTTCATATCTATCCCTAAACTTACAGGTAGCTTAACAGAGAGACTCCTTGAAATACAAACATTTTATATATCCCTCTGCCATCCTGGGAAGGCTTTATGAAAGAAAGGTAGTTCTCTTTGGGTTTATGCTTTGTTTTGGTCTAGTGCAGGGGTCAGCACATTCTGGCATACTGGCTAAGAGTTTAAGTTTTTGTTGGAACACAGCTGTGACTGTTTGTTCACATGTTGTTTGTGCCTGCTTTCCAGCTGCACTAGCAGAGTTGAGTAGTTGTGACAGAAGGTCCACAAAGCATAAAATATTTTCTCTCTGGTCCTGTATAGAAAAAGTTTGCCAAACCCTGCTGTTCTGGTGATGTAGGGTTGCAGGATGGCATTGGTTAAATTGACTGTGCGGTGAGGAAAAACAGTTGCTGATTTTATTCTGAATAATGGCTCATGACTGTGATTCAGATTTTGGTAGACATATTATGGATTCTTAGAACCATGAAAAAGATGCTCTTAAAAACAAAGAGGAAGGATTAATGGATTATCAGCTTTATTCTGTAATTACCACTGACTGTATAAACTATCAGACATCTCCCTGTTGAATAATATTAATTAAAGACTCCTACAAATTGAGGTGAAATTTTTGTGACCATCGAAGGAAGGACCCTTCCTTCCTTCCTGGAGAGATTGAACTAGAGCTGTGTACATTTATTTCAAGTATTCCTGTTTTGAAGTTGGGGCAGTTCAGTGAATGTGAGACCATTTAAAACATATTTTAGAATAGGTTTTGTGTGGGGTTTTTGTGGGTTTTTTTGCGGTACGCGGCCCTCTTACTGTTGTGGCCTCTCCCGTTGCGGAGCACAGGCTCCGGACGCGCAGGCTCCAGATGCACGGGCTCAGAGGCCATGGCTCACGGGCCCAGCCGCTCTGCGGCATGTGGGATCTTCCCGGACTGGGGCACGAACCCGTGTCCCCTGCATCAGCAGGTGGACTCTCAACCACTGCGCCACCAGGGCAGCCCTAGAATAGGTTTTTAAAAACCAGTTTTAACTAACTCCCTTTTAAACAAATTTCTTTTTTCTTTTTTTTCTTTTTTTTTTTGTGGTACGTGGGCCTCTCACTGTTGTGGCCTCTCCCATTGCGGAGCACAGGCTCCGGACATGCAGGCTCCAGATGCGCAGGCTCAGCGGCCATGGCTTACGGGCCCAGCCGCTCCGCGGCATGTGGGATCTTCCTGGACCGGGGCAAGAACCCGCGTCCCCTGCATTGGCAGGTGGACTCTCAACCACTGCGCCACCAGGGAAGCCCCCAAATACTTCATTTTTAATTTTAGATCATTTCACAGAGTTATTCTGTAAATTGACAGCTGTTTATCAGTATCATGATTTACAGTAAAATGTAGACTCTTCTCTTGGTCTGATTCACTTAGAATTATATCAGGTATTTCATTTTTTGTACTTTACTGGTATATATACTAACATTACTAGGGAATATTTTGTCATCTTTCTAATATGTTGAGTAATTATACCTATAAGAAAAGGATTTTGTATGATTTAGAGTATTCTTATTTAGCCAATTATTTTTCCATGTCTTATTAAAATAAAAATTTGGAAATTTATATTGCAAAAATAAATTGAACTCATCTGTGGAGTTTGTTTTGATTCTGGGATTAGTTTGGAATCCTCTAGAGTTTTGTTTTGTTTTGTTTTTAAACTACATTTTAACTTTTTTAAAGGGTGAAAGTTTACACAAAAACTGATGGACTAGTTGCTATTCATCCCAAATCCGTTAATGTGGAGCAAACAGAGTTTCACTACAACTGGCTTATCTATCACCTGAAGATGAGAACAAGTAGTGTAAGTGAATACATAAAATAACCATGGGTCTGAATAACAGTCTTGTAGTTTTCAAATTGTATAGTTTTCATAATTATAAACAAAATTTATTTTCTTTAAAAAAATTTTTTTATGACATGACTTAATACCTTCTTTAAGCAAATAACCTGTACTTTTAATGTGCAGATCTGTCATGATGTATCTTTGTATTTTAATTGATTGGGATGGTTATTTGATTTGCATCATTTTCTTTCAGAGCCTGCTTTCAAGACATACTGGCATTTTATGGTATATAAGAGTTTATACTTCTCAGAGAATTTTGTTGGCCTGTCAATATACAAGTATTGGTCAGAATATTAGGTGGGAATTCTGTTGATATATAAATAAAAAGAACTTCAGCTACATTAGTGTTTTGGGTTTATCACTTAGGAAATATTTCGTTTACAGAACAGTGCTATTGATTGAATTGAAACAAAAATATAAAACTCCTTTGTTCTCTGAAGTAAGAATAGCTTGTTTAAATGGTATTTCTTCAAATTTAGTCTCTGTAATTACACTAAAAGGATAATACCTGTTTTAGAAGGAAAGCACTAATAGATTGATACTAGTGATATTATTGAATTAATGTGGCAATAATCCTTTCAGACTCCTTAATGTATTAATTTGCCTTAATTCTCATTATAGATATACTTGTATGACTGCACAGAAGTTTCTCCATACTGTCTCTTGTTCTTTGGAGGTGATATTTCCATTCAGAAGGATAATGATCAGGAAACTATTGCTGTAGATGAATGGATTATCTTTCAGTCTCCAGCAAGAATTGCCCATCTTGTTAAGGTGACTGACTTTACATGATTTGTCTTTGATTCTGCATACAAGTTAGTATGTGGTCTTGTGGTTTTGTTCTTCCAGGTGTTATACATGTTACGTTAAATATTTCTTGCTTTATTTCAACAGAGGAAATTGTGTTGAGAAATTGATTCATAGTTTTTCTGAATTGTTTTCTGAGATAGTTACAGACCAACCATTCTACATGGCTCAGTGTGATGAAAGTTTGTATTTTTTTACTTAAGTTGGCTACTCATAACCACACTTTAGTTAGTTGCTCATTAGATATTTCAGTCTTTTTGTATAATAGCTTATTAAATTTCTTGTACCAGCTGAAGTCACTTTTATTTATTACATTGTTTGATAGTACATTTGCCTTTGTTGAACATGTATAATTTTTCCAACTTCAGGAATTAAGAAAGGAACTAGATACCCTTCTGCAAGAGAAGATTGAAAGTCCCCATCCTGTAGACTGGAAGGACACTAAATCCAGAGACTGTGCAGTACTCTCAGCTATTATAGACTTGCTCAAAACACAGGAAAAAGCAACTCCCAGGAACTTGCCACCACGATTTCAGGATGGATATTACAGCTGACGGCTTTTCTGTGGTGCCCTGAAAAGCCAGTTTGATAGCCATTTTCCATCATGGTTTAACTTTTGACTAGATGTCAAACCCCAGGACATGAATAATTTTCATGTGTAAGGTAGAAACCTGCAGTAGGTAGTAAATACAGACTTAATGTGCATGAGTTAACAATGTCATCTGTAGCTATTATAAATATACCATAAAAAACAGTTACTCTGTAGTGGTCATGTCCACATTTTGAGAGTATTCCTCTTATATATTTTGAATGTTGTACCACTTGAGAAATTCCTTTGTTCTGTTATGAAATATTAATCTCTCTGCCCACAATGACTGAGTATAGAATCAGTAAAAATAGAATGGTTAGCCAAAAAGCAGTATCAAATAAGAATTTGAACACATCCACATTTCTTCTAATGAAACTTCTATCAGAAGTAAATTAATTTTTTGTAATAAAGCCCAGTATTTAATAAAATGTACAGTGTGTAAATCTCAGCTAGCTTTTTGGGTTGCTTTCTGCATCTCCACCTATCCCTTGGTTTATCTGATGGTTTTTTATCTTAGAATATATTTGTACCACTTTTACATCACCCTGTGCAGTGTAATGTAGCAGTTGAGAGCATGGGTCTAGAGCCTATCTAAGTTCAAATTTTAGCTCCGTCACTTACCACATATCTTAGGCAAATTACTTGGCTTCTCTCGGTTTCCTTTTCCTTATCTGTAAAATACAGGTAACAATTATGAGGATTAAATATGTTATCTTATATGAAGTGCATAGACTAGTGTCTGGCATGTATTATGTACTAAGTTATAGTTATTATTTGAAACATTTTTTAAATAACAATCCATTATGTTAGACTTTTCTTCCCCATGCTCTGAGTGCTATTTTACCCTCTCAGCCAGTGGAAGCTATTGTGACATGTACTGTATGTTTTCAGCCCTGTCAGATTTTGACAAATACTGTTGGTTGCTATCCAACAGCCATTTTGTCCCTCCCTTCCTGCTTGCTTGTTCATGTGTCCCCTCTGTGCAGCCTTGTTCCCAGGGATGTTGGACCCTCTTCCCCAAGGATGAATTGGATTTTCTAAGCCAGTCATGCATGGTCTTTTTCTCCTTATAAGTAACTGATGAGGCATGAATATGTGAACCTGTCCTGGCTAACGGCAGCTGAGAAGAGATCTGCAAGGGGGCATCTGAGAAGATTTTCCTCACTTTTAGACTTAAAGAAGGAAATTCTATGTTCCTCGTTTGGACATTGTTTTGTCTGACTCTGGCACTTGGAACTGCTGCAACCCTCTTAGGATCACAAGGTTGGCTCAGCGGGCAGGTGGAAATCACCAGAGTCCTTGATAATGCTAGTGAGCTGTTGAATTATCCGGACTCTGCAACTGCCCTGCACATGGACTTATTCTGACGTAATAAACCCTTCTTTGTTCTAGCCACTTTTAGTAGGGTCTTTTGTATAACTTGGCAGAAGGGTATTAACTGAAACACATACTATCCATTGTTTAATGTTTGCTGAGGCTTCTATCACTTATTTTGTGATCTAACAGTTTGTCTGAGAAAAGTTGTAGTACTGGAAATACTGCAAAAAGAGGCATAGGAAGAACATCCTGCTGCACCCTAAAAACTACAGATTTTATTGTGCCTTCCAAAGAAGCCAAAGGAAAGGAGTATCGTATGATGACTGAGATTGATTGATAATTCTATGATGATCTTAACAGCACTGGTTCAGGTACTGCTTCCATTTCTGGGAATGTATGTCAACCTATCATTGCCTTCTAGGGTTCTGAATGTATTTGTGTGTTCTAAGTCCATTCTCTTGGCTAAGTATCCCAAAAGTGATCTGCCTCTCACTGAATTCTTGTACTGGGTCATTTTGTGGCATATTAGTTTTGCCCCTAAACTGAAGGTGATCATTAGGTCCTATTCTATAAGAACGTTTGTTTTTATGTTTGTGCCTTTTTTTTTTTGGCTTGCTTTTACTATCCAGTTTAAATTCAGTCAGTTGGCCAAAACGGTCTTGGCAGAAAGCATTTAAAAAATCTGTAAAAACAGATTACTAGTTAATTGGCTGCATGTTCATAGACAAATACTTAATCTCCATAAACGGGGAAAATGTTCCTGCAGAACTGTTTAATAGATGAGCTATTCAGAGAGATCAAAGGAGTTAATCACCACCTCCAATTTATGTCTTCTCTATAGCCAGTCAAGATGGAAATTTTGCCTGAAGGTGCTATTTATGTTTTTCTTTTGTTTACAGAATAAGGTGTTATTTAGTGAAAAATGTATTCCAGGTCTCAAAACTATCTGCTATTTGGTAGTTTTAAAGAATAAGATACTAAATTACGAAGAAAACTATTTGCCTCACCATTCTGAGTGATACCAAGGATAACTCTTAAAAAAAAATGACCCTGAAACAGAAACTTACAGAAAAACAAAACAAAAGAAATAAACCACTGGACAATCTTTACGAAGTGTCTTCGAAAAGTGAGTCCATGCGACACATTTCCTAATTCATTAACTTGGGCAAAAGCTCTAGATACATTTATACCAATATTGCAAGTGATTTTCACTTCTTCATTTTTAAAACAAGGTCCACCCTACAAGTTAGAAATCATAGAAGAGCTATAGCAAGAATTTATTTTAGTACTCCATTACCCAAAGTAAATGGTAATTTTCCTTCCCCTCTTTTAGCTCTGAGTTTGTGTATATTTTTAAGTAACTGTGATCATGTAGTATAATCATATATTTATAATATGCTAATTGTTTTTACGTGGCATTTTAATTCTGATTTTAAAAGTACATATTCATTATAGAGTATCTGGAAGTGCAACATATAAAAAATGTTACTGCTGTTACAAACTCTTTTTAAATAAGCTTTAAGATATTATTTTATATATAATAGTTACCCAAGTATAATTCTGTGAATTTTGTCAAATGTATAAAGTCATGTAATTGCTCTCACCACAATCTTGATATAGAACATTCCTGACACCTAAGAATCTCCCTTTTTCCCCTTACAGTCAATCCCCTGCTCCCACTGGCAACCATTTGGTCACTAGTTTTGCCTTTTCTAGAATTTCAAATAAATGGAACCATATGTAGTCTTTTGTGTCCAGCTTCTTTCACTTAACATAATGCTTTTGAGATATTTATGTTGCTGTGTATATCAGAAGTTAGTTCGTTTTTTATTATTTAGTATTGCATTGTATGGTTGTACCTGTTGATGGACTTCTTAGTTATTTTGTTTTTTTGCTATTATAAATAAAGCTGCTATGAATATGTATATACAGGTCTATGTGTAGACAGACGTTTTATTTCTCTTGGGTAAATACCTATGATTAGGATTGTTGTGTCATAGAAGAAATTGCCAACCTGACTTACAGAGTGGGTATACCATGTTTTACACACCCACCCTCCATATAGTATGGTTCCAGGTGTTACAAATTCTCACCACTACTTGGGTATTTTTAGTTATTTCTTGTTTTAATTTTTGCCTTTAATGGATGTGGAGTCTCACAGTTTGCTGTGGTTTTGTTTTTTATTTCTATTGAATATAATAATCAGTGATGAGCATATTTCATGTGCTTACTTGCCATTTTCCTTGGTTGTCTTATATACTTATAAGTGTGTTTTGATGTTAAGTAATTGGGGCTTTAGGGATATATCTGATTAAAAGGAGAAAGGATTATTCTTTATGAATTTTGGAGCTGCAGAAAATTTTAAGTTCATTGACCTTTAAAATGGCAAAATGTGCCACTCTTCAATTGGCTAGTACAGTGGCAAGAGTTAAGCCACTGTTACCAAGTGCCAGAAGAGAAAAACACCAGTTTTAGGGGTCCATGATGTCAGGAGGTTGCACATCCACCATGAGATGATGAATAGGGCATAATACAAAACAGTTCTGGTGTGGGTAAAGGCGTGGGAGCGAAGGAAGACGGCTGATGTGGAAGCACTGCAGAGCCAACCTTTAAGACTGCTCAGAGTTTTGGTAGTTTGTGGTTTTCAGTGAATTGGTCCATTTTATCTAAGTTGTTAGATTTATGTCGAGTTGCTTGAATGTCCTCTTAACCCTTTTGTATCTCTGGAATCTAACAATAGGTGCTCTTTCGTTCTTGACATTGACAGTCTCTTTTTTGGTCAGTCTTGCTAAAAGTTGTATCAATTGTGTTCGTCTTTTCAAAGAACTAGCTATTTGTTTCATTGATTTTCTCTGTATTTAAGTGTTGTAGTGCCATAAATTCCTTTCTAAGAACTGCTTTAGCTGCCAACTACATGTTTTGATGTATTCTCATGGCATTCAGTCTGTGTTTTTTATTTCTTTATATATTTACCTCTTTGATCCACAAATTGTTTGAGCGTGCTGTTTAATTTCCGAGTGTTTGAAGATTTTCCTGTGGTGTTTCTGTTGTTAATTTCTAGTTTGATTCTTTTATGCTGGTTGGAAAACGTACTTTGTATGATTTGTTCCTTTAAATTTGTCAGTTTATGACCCAGAATGTGATCTGTCTTGGTGAATATTACATATCTACATGGAAAGAAAGTATAATCTTCTGTGGTTGGGTGGAGTGTTCGCTAAATAAATGTTAGGTCCCATTCCTTGATGGCGTTCTGTTCTATACCTTTAACCACTATATTATGGATTTGTCTGTTTTTTCCCTTCAGTTCTGTTTTTGCTTCACGTATTTTGAAGCTCTATTATTTGGTACATACACACTTAGGGTTGTTATTGTCTTCCTCACAGATTGACCCTTTTATTGTGATGTAGTGTTCTTTGTTCCTGGCAATCTTCTTTGCTCTGAAGTCCACTTTATCTGTTCTAGTATAGCCCCTCCAGCTTCCTTTTGATTGGCATTTGCTTGATACTATTTTCCCATTCATTTACTCTACACTTACCTATATAATTACATTTTAAATGTGTTTCCAAACATATAGTTAGGTCACTTTTAAAAACTACTCTGAGGTTTCCCTGGTGGTTCAGTGGTTAAGAATCTGCCTGCCAATGCAGGGGACACAGGTTCGAGCCCTGGTCCGGGAAGATCCCACATGCTGCAGAGCAGCTAAGCCCGTGAATCACAGCTACTGAGCCTGCGCTCTAGAGCCTGTGAACCACGTGTGAACCACAACTACTGAAGCCCGCATGCTTGTTTATCAGTATATCTCTTTAAGTTTGGGGGGGGGGTTGCTTGCTCTATGGATTACAGTATACATGTATAGCTTATCATAGTGAACAAGTAGCAACATTTTGCCACTTCAAGTAAAATATATGTAAGACACCACCATTGAAGCCTGTGTGCCTAGAGCCCGTGCTCCACAACAAGAGAAGGCACTGCAGTGAGAAGCCCACTCACAACTAGAGAAAGCCTCTGTGCAGCAATGAAGACCCAACGCAGTCAAAAATAAATAAATACAATAAATTTATTTTTTTAAAAAAGACACCATCTAGTTTTCCCAAATAATTCCTTTACATACGTTGAGAACCAACCATATCAGACAATGTAATATAGCTTTCAGCCAACTAACATTTTAAAACCTTAAGGATAGGCTACTATATTTACCCAAATGTTTACCTGTTCAGTTGTTCCTTCTTCGTTCCTGATGTTTCAAGTTTACTTCTGTCGCTTCCTTTGTTAGAGGCACTTCTGAATTACTGGACTATATTTTTTTAGAGCAGTTTTAGGTTTATAGGAAAACTGAGCAGAAGGTACAGGATTCCCATATCACCTTTACTCCCTCCTAGTTTCCCCTATTGTTAACATCTTGGTACGCTTGTTCAAGGGATGAGCCAATATTAATACATTATTAACTAAAATCCATAGTTTTAGTTAGCTTAACATTAGCTTAGTTTAGTTTAGTTAGCTTAACATTAGCTTCTTTGTGTTGTATATTTTGATCAATGTATTGATATGATGACAGGTATGCACCATAACTTAACCATGCAGAATACTTCCACTGCCCTGAAAAAAGTTGCCCGTGCTCCACCTATTCCTCCTTTCCTCTCCTTGAACCCCTGGCAACCACTGATCCTTTTACTGTCTCCATAGTTTTGCCTTTTCCATAATGTTATATAGTTGGAGTCATACAGTGTATAGCCTTTTTACATTGGCAACTTTTTCTTAGTAATATGCATTTAAGATCCCTTCATGTTTTTTCATGGATAGCTCATTTCGCTTATTGCTGATTAATATTCGACTGTCTGGATGTATCACAGTTTATCTATTCATCTATTGAAGATTATCTTGGTTGCTTCCAACTTTGGCCATGATGAATAAACCTGATATAAAAACTTGTGTGTAGACTTTTGTGTGGACATAGTTTTAAACTCATTTAGGTAAATATCAAGGAGTGTGATTGCTGCATCATATGGTAAGTGTTTAGTTTTCTAAGAAACTGCCAAACTCTTCCCAGTGGTTTTTGCATTCCCACCAGCAGTCAGTGCAAATTCCTCTTGCTCTGTGTCCTCACCAGTATTTGGTGGTGTGAGGGTTTTGGATTTTATAGTCATTCTAATAGGTGTGTAGTGGTATCTCATTTTAATTTTTCAATTCCCTAATGATGTTTTATCTTGAGCATTTTCTCATATGCTTATTTTCCATCTGTGTATCTTTGGTGAGTTTTCTAGATTTTTGCCCATTTTTTAATTGGGTGTTTTGTTTTCTAATGATTGAGTTTTAAGGGTTCTTTGTATATTTTGGATGCCAATCCTTTATCAGGTATATTTTGCAAGATTTCCTCCAACTCTGTGGATTGTCTTTTCATTCTCCTGTCTTTTAATGAAATTCAGCTTCTCAGTTTTTTTTCACTGATCGTGTCTTTGGTGTTGTATTTTAAAAGTCGTCTCCAAACCCAAGATTACCTAGATTTTCTCCTGTATTCTAGGAGTTTTATAGTTTTGCATCTTAAATTTAGGTCAGAGTTTCCATATAAATGGATATTTCTTAATTTTTTGTTATTGATTTCCAACTTAATCATGTTGTGATCAGAGACCTCACTGTGTATAATTAACTTCAATCCTTTAAAATTTGTTGAAACCTGTTTTACGACCCAGGAAGTAGTCAAAAGTAGATATTCTGCATGTGCTTGAAAAGCATGTATATGCTGACATTGCAGCGTGTCCCATAGGAGCCTGTTATGTTGTTCTTCTCCAAAGCTTCTACACCCTTATTGATTTTTTATTTTTCCTATCAAATGAGAGAGGTGTGGTAAAGTCTCATTCTGTGACTTTTGATTTAATTCTTATATTTCTGCTCATTTTTGTCTTATTATTATTGAGGCCATATTGTTGGAAGAATATATATTTAGAATTGTTATATCTTCCTGGTTCAATGAAACTTCCGTCATTATGTAGGCTCTATCCCTAGTCATACCCTGTATCTTACAGACCTGTTTTATCTAATATTGACATAGCTACAGGTAGTGAATGTTGTGATATTCTGCCCAGATCCTCCGTCAGGACTGATGGTATTCCCTTAGCTGCTGGAAGTGCTACCAGATGACAGCCTTCACTCACCAGCCCTCTGCAGGAATTGTCCTCGCCTCACCCAAGGCCACAGCCTGCATCCTATGACTGGTCAGAGCAAGGTTAGAAAGACCTAGTCTCCTTGCCAAAGCTCTCTCTCTTTCCCCTCTCTCTCCTCTGAGACTCCAGTTAAATCCTGCACTTTCCATCTCTCTCCTCTTCATGCTTCCTTGTAGGTTTCTTCTAGCCTCTCTTTCAGTTCACCAGAATCTTTTAACTATTAAATCTGATGTTAAATCCAGTTCCATAATTTCTAGTTGTTTTTTCTCTGTCACTTCTTGTGGTTGTTAGTTCTATATTGCTTTTTGAAGTTTGGCTTTATCTCCATAAACGTAGCAATTGTATTTTACTAACGATTTTACTATCTAGAGTCCCTGTGAATGTATCAGTTTTTTTGTTTTGTTTTTGTTTTTCCCGTATCCAGATGCTGTCTCTCAGAGGATTTTTTTGTTTTGTTTTTTTGCTGATCCTTTCATTTGAGAATTTGTTTTTTGGAAATAATTGAGAACTAAGATGAGGATAGCTTTCTCCAGAGCAAGGTTTTATTTCCTCCTGTCAGGACCTTGGTATGCTAGAAGCCTGAAGAGTGAAGCTCGAGGTCCTTGAGGTTTAACTTCCTCACTCCAGAGTAAGCCCTTTGGAGATCGAACCCACAATGGAGATTATGGTAGGCACTAAACTCTGACCTGTGTTATTTAACTCTGACCTGTGTTATTTAGTACTGCAAGTCTACCAAACAAACAACTGCCTCTCTGCTGCTTTCCAGAGTCCAAGGAAAATGCAGCAGTAATTTGGGTTGGAGGAGGGACCAAAGAGGAGGATGCATCCTGCTACTTCCAAAGATGATATTCCTCATCTCTCCCCTCTTTCGTCACTACCTTGAGCGAAAATCCAACAGAGATGCCTTTGGTTTATGTATCCTATCACATAGCTGTATTTTAGCTGCACAGAATGCTGGAAAACTAGCATTTTTTAAGGTTTTATAGAGGGCGTTGTAGACAGAATTCTAAGATGATCCCCATGATCTCTGCTTCCTTGGTGTTGCAGCTACTATTAGGTTACACTGCATGGGAAAGGAATTTTACAGATCTAATTAAGGTCCCAAATCAGTTGACTTTGAGTTCATAAGGGAAATTATTCTATGGGTGTAATATATGAGTTCTTTAAAAGCAGAGTTTTCTCCAGCTGGTAGCATAAGATGTAATGAGAGAGATTCCAAGTGTGAGAAGGACTGAACACGCCACTGCTGCCTTGAAGATGGAAGGAGCCACGTGGCAAGGAATTCCAGTTCCTGGAAGCTGTGAGCACCTTCCAATCTCCCCACCCTCCAGCAGCCAGCAAGGAAACAGGGACCTCAGTCCTACAATCACAAGGAATGGAACTCTGCAAATAACAGGTATGAGCTGGAAAGCAGTTAAGCCAACACTTTGATTTCAGCCTTTTGAGACTCTAGGCAGAGAACCCAGCCAAGCCATCCTAGACTTCTGACTACAGAACTGTGAGACCATACAGGAATGTTTTAAGCCACTAAGTTTGTGGAAATTTTATTCAGGAAAAGAAAATAACACGGAGTCATTCTTTGTCTTCCACCAAGATTGACAAGGTGGTGAAACGTCCCAAGCACAAAGGTTTAGATACTGAGTGGCCAAAATGAATGATAAGGTATATACTCCAAGGGTCAGCAGTTAGGAAGCCATGAACTATTTGAGATAAGCTGTTCAGTCACGCAGTTTTGTGGAAACTGTAAGAAGAAACAGGATGGCCCAGTTCTTTAAAATGCCCCAGCCTTCTAGGACAGCTAAGGCCCATATGTACCCAAAAAAGAAAGATCAGACACCTTCAATGTTAGCTGCAGATACCTTTTGAGTAGAACTCTGATTTGGCCCAAAATTCAGCAAACTGTGTACTTAGATGAACACATCCTACAGTAAATTAAATCACATCAGCACGAAAGAACAAGTATATACAAAATCTTTATAAACTCACATATTTTGCCAAAAGTGTACAAGCAATCTCAATTCATTGGGACAAAAATGAATATTTTTGTTCTCCACAGGTCACTGAATGAAGTCACTGTACAATTCAGAGAAGCTACTAAGTTTGAAAAACAATACTGTGTCATGTTCACGGTTGAACTGAAACACTGTGAATGAGTTAATACCTGCCATAAAACAACACTTTATCTAATAACATATTAACCTGCTTGCTAAATAGGCTCTGATTTATAAGATGCACATATTTCCAAAACTGTTCACCATCTCTACTGATAAATTAATTCACAGGATTCATATAGTTGCTTTTAGTGTCAACAGGGTGTTAGCAAAAACAATACGAAATGGTCTTTTTGCAGGCAACACATTTACCTTCCTTCCTAAATGAAAACATTCCATTAGATTAGATTTTAATTTGTTAGCTTCTCCTCCAGAAATTCTGTGACATCAAAGAGGAGACAGATTTCTTGTTTTACCAAACCCGAGACCTTGCTTGCTGGGTCCACTGTTATTCTCCATTGACAGACTGGCCCAGAACTCAAGGAGCTCGGGGCCTGGCATGTCTTTATACCCAGAAATGTGTGCGCTGATAAAGGAGAGCAATCCACAGGCGAGGCAGCTGCAGGTGCCCCCTGCAGGCTCGCTGCTGCACTGACAGGACACAGAGCATGTGGGCTGAGCACACTCACCTCCCGCACTGGGCTTCTACAAAGTTACTCACAATTGAGTAACTGGTTGGCAGTCAGTAGCTGGGGACATGTCACACATGGATCTGAGTCCTTGAATGATGTACCCTTTGGCAGGTTTTACCCCTCCATGAAAGAGAATGGAGTAGAGAAGGAACGTAGCTGCCAGTAAAAAAAATCACTCCTCCCCTCACTCTTCTAAACCCTCCAATTCCCTCTTTATGAAACATACTATTACAATGACTTTTCTCTCTCCTTGCACTAGTGGAAGAAATAAAGTTCTACTGACAACCGTAGTTAAGAGAGACTTCAAATCCAGCAAGCAAGGCCTTTAGTGCAAATAAAATGACTTCTCATTAAGGTCAAAATGTTATGTTGCAACTAGGTATACCATGTTGCCTTCTTGATACCTTTTAAGGTCCAATTTTATCTTCCTTGAGATTGTTAAAATGTGTTTCAGCCAATTTCCTTTTGGAAATGGGAGTAGGAACAGTCAGAAACCTTACATTATTGAAGGCAAAGCAGCCTCACGTCAGTTTATCATCTCATATAGGTCTATTTTTAAAAAGTACGACCCCTGTACTATATTCAGGATTTCCTCACATATATGAACCATCTAAATTCTATGTTGTTAGAGTAGCTTACGTTTTATTAGAATATACTCACCAAAGACTGAAGTTGGGTGAGATGGATTTTTTTGAAAAATCTTTAAGGCTCCTTACTTCCCTTCTAATGAGGAAAGAGGTGGAAAAAATTCAAGTGTCAATTTCCCTTTCCTGGGAAGAGGTTTAGAAAAACTGAGCTCACCTTCAGAACTCTACCAGTTCCTTTTGAAATCAAGAAAGCATTAGCATCAGATCTAAAATATAAGAGGCAGGAGCAATATTTACAAAACTGGGTATTCCTTAAAGACATAAAACCTTGCTCATACTGGAAGAACCATACGAAGGAGAATTGTTTAAAGAGGGATAGCATACATTCTTGGTTAAGTGAGGATAGAGGAAACCAGGATACAGCATCTTACATATATATATATATTTTATGCCAGAACATGATACAACTAGGAGTGGCTGAGGCTGCCTGATCCCTGACGTGGACTGCTCAGCTATTCTGTTTACCTAAAGAGGTTTGCAAAAGGATTGCTATGCACAAACTGAGGTTCGTGGACTAACTATCCAGTCCAGTAGCTGTTCTCCTGAGAGAACAGAACCACCTGGCAAGCTTAAAGGCAAGTGTTTCCTTTCTTTTAATTAAATAGGCTGTGTTAAAATTAACATCAAAACCGGCCTTGAACCAACCAGCCCACCATGATGTAGTGCAAATCTCCCAGTGACAAAATACCATCAGAGAGGCTACACGTTGGTCTCCAGTCCCAGCAAACGTCCCATTCTCTCCACATTCTTATCAATTGTAGCTTGACATGTTATCTTCTTGGCACATTCCATAGGAAACCAGCCCCTTTCTCCATCTCGCAGTCTTTCCCCTTCATACCAGCCTGCAAAGAAGAGCAGAGTCCTCATGGGGCACCAAGTATTTGGATGAATCTTGACTGTTCAGCTCCGAGGGAGGAGGATATGGGCAAATTTCAGAGGCAGTATCCTGCCCCAGGTTGGGTACCACGGATGATGCAAGGTGAGAGAGAGAGAGGTGGAACGGGGAAAGGTTTCAAGAGGGAATCAATGGCATATCATGATGAGAGGCAGAACATCATCAGAGGCCCTGAAGTGAGGTGTCTAGGAGAGTATTGAGCTTGGGCTGAGTTGCAGAAAGGGATGATGTTTTGGGTAGGAAGAACATGACTTTTATTTTTATTGAAGTATAGTTGACTTACAGTGTTCTGTTAGTTTCAGGTGTACAGCAAAGCGTTTCAGTTATACATATATATATATATATATATATATATATATATCTTTTTCAGATTGTTTTCCCTTACAGGTTTTTACAAAATATTGAGTATAATTCCCTATGCTATATAGTAGGTGTTTGCTGGTTTTCTATTTTATATATAGTAGTGTGTATATGTTAATCCCAAACTCCTAATTTATCCCTCCTGCCCCAACCCTTCCCCTGTGGTAACCGTAAGTTTGTTTTCTATGTCTTTAGGTCTGTTTCTGTTTTGTATACAAGTTCATTTGTATCTTTTTTAGATTCCACATGTAAGTGAAATCATATATTTCTCTTTCTCTTTCTGGCTTATACTTCACTTAGTATGATAATCTTGAGCTACAGCCATGTTGCTGTAAATGGCATTATTTCATTCATTTTTATGGTTGAGTAGTATTCCATTGTATATATGTACCACATCTTCTTTATCCATTCACCTGTCACTGGATGTTTAGGTTGCTTCCATGTCTTGGCTATTGTAAATAGTGCTGCAGTGAACATTGGGGTGCATATATCTTTTTGAATTATGGTTTTCTCCGGATATATGCCTAGGAGTGGGGTTGCTGGATCATACTGTAGCTCTATTTTTAGTTTTATAAGGAACCTCCATACTATTCTCCATAGTGGCTGCACCAATTTATATTCCCACCAACAGTGTAGGAGGGTTGCCTTTTCTACACACATTCTCCAGCATTTATTTGTAGACTTTTTAATGATGCCCATTCTGATCAGAGTGAGGTGACCTCATTGTAGTTTTGATTTGCATTTCTCTAATAATTAGTGATGTTGAGTATCTTTTCATGTGCTTTTTGGCCATCTGTATGTCTTCTTTGGAGAAATGTCTATTTAGATCTTCTGCCCATTTTTTGATTGGGTTGTTTGTATTTTTGATACTGAGCTGTAAGAGCTGTTCGTATATTTCAGAGATTAATCCCTTGTCAGTTGCATCATTTGCAAATATCTTCTCCCATTCCATAGCTTGTCTTTTCATTTTGTTTATGGTTTCCTTTGCTATGCAAAAACTTTTAACTTTAATTAGGTCCCATTTCTTTATTTTTGTTCTTCCATTATTCTAGGAAAGAGATCCAAAAAGATATTGCTACTATTTATGCAGAGTGTTCTGCCTATGTTTTCCTCTAGTAGTTTCTATCATATCTGGTCTTACATTTAGGTCTTTAATCCATTGTGACTTTCTTTTTGTGTGTGGTGTTAGAGAATGTTCTTATTTCATTATTTTGCATGTAGCTGTCCAGTTTTCCCGGCACCACTTATTGAAGAGACTGTCTTTTCTCCATTGTGTATTCTTGCTTCCTTTGTTGTAGATTAAGTGGTCATAGGTGCATGGGTTTATTTCTGTGCTTTCTAACCTGTTACATTGATCTATGTACTGTTTTTGTGCCAGTACCATACTGCCTTGATTACTGTAGCTTTGTAGTATAGCCTGAAGTCAGGAAGCCTGATTTCTCCAGCTCTGTTTTTCTTTGGCTATGCATGGTCTTTTGTGTTTCCACACAAATTGTAAAATTTTTTGTTCTAGTTCTGTGAAAAATGCCATTGGTAATATGATAGAGATTGTGTTGAATCTATAGATTGCCTTGGGTCATAGAGTCATTGTGACAACATTGATTCTTCCAATCCAAGAACACGGTATATCTTTCCATCTGTTGGTGTCATATTCAATTTCTTTTATCAGCATCTTATAGTTTTCAGAGTACAGGTATTTTGTCTCCTTAGGTTTATTCCTAGGCATTTTATTCTTATTGATGCAGTGGTAAATGGGATTCTTTCCTTAATTTCTCTTTCTGATCTTTTGCTGTTAGTGTAGAGAAATGCAACAGATTTCTGTGTATTAATTTGTATCCTGTGACTTTACTGAATTCACTGATGAGCTCTAGTAGTTTTCTGGTAGCATCTTTAGGATTTTCTATTTATAGTGTCATTTACAGTGTCATGTCATCTGCAAACAGTGACAGTTTTACTTCTTCTTTTCCAATTTGGATTCCTTTTATTTCTTTTTCATCTGATTGCTATGGCTAGGACTTCCAGAACTATGTTGAATAAAAGTGGTGAGAGTGGACATCCTTGTCTTGTTCCTGATTTTGGAAGAAATACTTTAAGCTTTTCACCATTGAGTATGATGTTAGCTGAGGGTTTGTATCAGGATGATCATGGCCTCGTAGAGCGAGTTTGGAAGTGTTCTGTCCTCTGCGGTTTTTTGGAATAGTTTCAGAAGGATATGTGATAACTCTTCACTAGATGTTTGCTAGAATTCGCCTGTGATGCCATCTGGTCCTGGACTTTTGTTTATTCGGAGTTTCTAAAACAGATTCAATTTCAGTGCTTGTAATTGGTCTGCACATGTTTTCTACTTCTTCCTCGTTCAGTCTTGGGAGATTGCACCTTTCTAAGAATTTATCCATTTCTTCTAGGTTATCCAATTTATTTGCATATAGTTGCTTGTAGTAGTCTCTTTATGGGCCTTTGTATTTCCATGGTGTCAGCTATAACTTCTTTTTAATTTCTAATTTTATTGATTTGGGCCCTTTTTTTCTTGATGAGTCTTGCTAAAGGTTTATCAATTCTGTTTATCTTTTCAAAGAACCAGCTTTTAGTTTCATTGACCTTTTCTACTGTTTTCTTAGTCTCTATTTCTGCTCTGATCTTTATGATTTCTTTCCTTCTACTAATTTGGGGTTTTGTTTGTTTTTTCTCTAGTTGCTTTAGGTGTGAGGTTAGGTAGGTTATTTGAGACTTTTCTTGTTTCCTGAGGTAAGCTTGTATCACTATAAACTTTCCTCTTACAACTGCTTTTGCTGCATCCCATAGGGTTGGATCGTCATGTTTTCATTTTCATTTGTCTTTAGGTATTTTTTGATTTCCTCTGATTTCTTCAGAGATCCATTGGTTGTTTAGTAGCATATTGTTTAGCCTCCACATGTTGGTGTTTTTTCTTGTAGTTGATTTCTAATCTCATAGTGTTGTGGTCAGAAAAGATGCTGATATGATTTCAATTTTTTTAAATTTACCAAAGCTTGCTTTGTGGCCCAGCATGTGATCTACCCTGGAGAATGTTCCATGTGCACTTGAAAGGAATGTGTATTCTGCTGCTTTCAGATGGAATGCTCTATAAATATCAATTAAGTCCATGTGGTCTAGAGTGTCATATAAGGCCTCTGTTTCCTTATTGATTTTCTGTCTGAATGATCAGTCCATTGATGTGAGGTGTTAAAGTCCCCCACTATTATAGTGTTACTGTCAATTTCTCCCTTTACAGCTGTTAGCATTTGCCTTATATATTGAGGTGATCCTATGCTGTGTGCTTATTTACAATTGTTCTTTCTTCTTCTTGGATTGATCCCTTGATCATTATGTGGTGTCCTTTTTTGTCTTTTGTAACAGTCTTTAGTTTAAAGTCCATTTTGTCTGATGTGAGTATTGCTACTCCAGCTTTGTTTTGATTTGGAAATCCTTTTGCATGGAATTCCCTTTTCCATCCCCTCACTTTCAGTCTGTACGTGTCTCTAGATCTGAAGTGGGTCTCTTGTAGACAGCCTGTATATGGGTCTTGTTTTTGTATCCATTCAGCCAGCCTATGTCTTTTGGTTGGAGCGTTTAATCCATTTACGTTTAAGGTAACAATATGTATGTTCTTACTGCTATTTTGTTAATTGTTTTGGATTTGTTTTTGTAGGTCTTTTTCCTTCTTTTCTCTTTGGTTCTCTTGTGATTTGATGACTATCTTTAGTGTTGTGTTTGGATTCCTTTTTCTTTTTTGTGTGTATATCTATTATACATTTTTGGTTTGTGGTTACCACGAGGTTTTGATATAGCAGTCCATATATATACGATTGTTTTAAGTTGCTGATCTCTTAATTTCAAATGCATTCCAAATATCCTGCATTTGTACTCTCCTCCTCTCATGATTACTGATTTAGATATCATAATTTTGTGTGGATGATTTCCTACCTTTACTGTATGTTTGCCTTTACCGGTAAGCTTTTCCATTTTGTAATTTTCTTGTTTTTTGTTGTAGCCTTTTCTTTGCTGCCTAGAGCAGTTCCTTTAGCATTTGTTGTAAAGCTGGTTTGGTGGTGCTCAATTCTCTTAGCTTTTGCCTGTCTCTAAAGCTTTTGACTTCTCCATCAAATCTAAATGAGAACCTTGCTGGGTAGAGTATTCTTGGTTGTAGGTTTTTCCCTTCTCCCTTCTGGTTTGCAGAGTTTCTGCTGAAAAATCAGCTGAAAACCTTATGGGGATTCTCTTATATCTTTCATTTTTGTCCATTTGATTACTGTGTGTCTCGGTGTCTTCTTCCTTGGGTTTATCCTGTATGGGACTCTGTGCTTCCTGGACTTGAGTGACTGTTTCCTTTCTCGTGTTAGGGAATTTTTCAGCTATTCTCTCTTAAAATATCTTCTCAGGACCTTTCTTCTTCTGGGACCCCTATAATGCAAATGTTCATGCATTTGATGTTGTCCCAGGTCTCTTGAACTGTCTTCATTTCTTTTCTTTTTTCTTTATTCTGTTCTGTGGCAGTGATTTCTACCACTCTGTCTTCCAGCTCACTTATCAATTCTTCTGCCTCATTTATTCTGCTATTGAGTCCTTCTAGGTGCGCTTTTCATTTCAGTTACTGTATTCTTCAACTCTGTTTGGTTGTTCTTATCTTTTCTAACCTTTGTTAAAAACTTCTTGTAACTTCTAGCTCTGTGCATCCATTCTTTTCCCACATTCTTGGATCATCTTTAGAATCATCACTTGGAATTCTTTCTTAGGTAGATTGCCTATCTCCACGTCAGGTAAGTTGTTTTTCTGGGCTTTTATCTTGTTCCTTCATTCTGGAATATATTCCTCTGCCATCTCACTTTGTTTAAATTTCTGTTTGTATTTTTATGTATGAGGAAAGTTAGTTATGTTTCTCAACACTGGAGAAATGGCCCTCTATAGGGGATGTCCTGTGTGTTTCAGCAGTACACTCCCCTCTCATCACCCAAGGGCCAGGGACCAACTGGTCTAAGGGTAGGTTCTGATCTGCATTTGTGTACTCGGTTCTGCAGGCTGCTGGATTGTAGCTTTCTTGCTTCTGGTGGCTGCCCCTGGTGAAGGGGGCTGGGTCTTGGCCCTCTGGAGGCAGGGCCGTGTCATGGGGTGTGTCTAGAGGTCCCTGTGGGTTCAGGAAGTCTTTAGGCGGCCTGTCTGCTGATGGGTGGGGCTGTGTTCCTGCCCTGTTGGTGGTTTGGCCTGAGGTGTCCCACTACTGGAACCAACAGGCTGTTGGGTAGAGCCAGGTCTTGGTACTAATGAGCCAATATGTCATCCACCAGGATTGTTCATGTGGTTGAATGTAGCCCAGTATGTCTGCCACCAGTGTCTATGTCCCCACGGTGAGTCAAAGCCAATCCCCACTTCCAAGGAGCCCCTCTAAGACCCACAGGTAGTGACTTCATAGGAGCCTGGGCCAGACCTGCTTTTGCCCTGGGTCCTGGTGCACACGAGACCTTGTGTGAGCCCTCCAAGAGTAAAGTCTGTTTCCCCCATTCCTGTGGAGCTCCTGCACTCCAGCCCCACTGGCTTTCAAAGCCAAATGCTCTGGGGGCTCCTCCTCCTATATGCCAGACCCCCAGGCTGGGGAGCCTGACATGGGGCTCAGAACTCTCACTTCTGTGGGAAAACTCCTGTGATATAATTGTTCTCCAGTCTGTGGGTCGCCCACTTGGGGGGGGTCTGGGATTTGATTGTATCACGAGCGCACCCCTCCTACTGTCTCATTAGGTTTCTTCTTCATGCCTTTGGATACAAAAAATCTTGTTTGGTAGGTTCCAGTTTTTTTTTTCTTTTAATCAATGGTTGTTCAGCAATTAGCTGTGATTTTGGTATGCTTGTGAGAGGAGGTGAGCTTAGAGTCCTACTCTGCCATCTTGTCTCCCAACTGATTTTATTTTCTAAGTGAGGAAGGAAGAACCTCTGGAGATGAGAACTAGGTCACTGGGGGACTGGGAAGGAAGGAAAACATTTCATGTTCCTTTTGAATAACAACCATGTGACCAGATTCTATTAAAAAAACATTTAGAAGCAATAAAGTGTAGATAAAGGAGAGGCAGGCACATATGAGGAAACCAAAGGGATAGGGAATATGAGCAGTGATGACAAAATGAGACCCTGAACACTGGACCACCAGCAGCCCCATCAGAACACTCCCACTCACCATCGCTGACACACTGATAAATGAGGACCACGTCTGCCACCTGCAGGGAGAGTTCATCTGGTTGCTTGGCAGTAAATGATCTAATGATTTCCACTTGAGTCAGTGCTAAGGGCAAAAGGGGACATAATGAACTTCCGGTAGCAGTGGAAAAACAAAACAGGTACAAATCAATAATCTGCATTCACTTAGTCTTTCTGTGCAATCAAAGCCAGCACAGATAGAAACAAGGTAGACTCCTAAAAAGCAGAAAATCTTTCCCAGGAATTCTCTTACTTGGCTAAGAGCTTTAGGATTTTAGAAGCGCAGAATCGAGAGAGGCCTTTTACGATACATGAATCCCCTCAAAAATAGCCTTGATAATAAGTCATTAGATACATCACACAATAGAGCAGAAAACAGTCATGTGCATTGGGGAAACTGAGTCAAGATAGATTAGGTATGTGCCAAGGCCATGAGGATAAAATGCACAATCTATCCAGTTCTCCTGGCTCTCATCCAGGGTGTTCCCCCAGCCCACCCAACAGCACATAAAAGCTGCCAGAGAAGTTTAGAAATAAAAGGAGCTCCAAGCAAAAGTTACTTAGAAAACATTTTAGTTTTCCCCAAATTCTCAATCATAACAAATCAATTTTTACTTCAGTGACTTGCTACTGGCTGGCCTGAGTTTTTACTCTGTTTTTTTAATATGAAACTTGACTCCAGAGAACTTTCAAACCAGTCACTTTAGCTCTGACTCTAAGCTTAAAACTATGATTTTTGAGTGCTCCAGAATATCCACTTTTGCTGCCCTAATTCTTTGAATTTGACCTTCCAGCTGGAATCATCCAGAGCAGCATAACAAGATGCTTAGCATATGACACTAATCTTTACTGTACCAGTACCTAGTTCCCTAGAAAAATAAAATATATTTTTTAATATTACTTTAATTTAAAAAAAAAAGTCAAAAGGAAGGGTCAAGTAATTTACCTTAAGGTTAAAAATCCATTTCAGCTTAGATTCACACTGTCAGTATGGAGAACGTTTAAACATGCTACTATTGCCCATAACAGGAATTTAAGAGCTTTATAGTATAAGCAGGGCTTTCAATGTACATTTAACTTAATCCTCACTATCATAACCCCATGTTGTATATAATAATGCACCTAACTTGCAGATGATTTAAGAGGCTCAGAAAGGCTATGCAGTGATCTGCCATGTTTAACAGCAAAGAACTGCACTTTGAATTCAGTCCCCTTGACTTCCAAAGCAGGGAGCATCCAGAGCTGAGGTGGGGCGGCAGGAAGGAAATCTTGGAGAAAATTTACAAAGCAGGTACTGTGGAGGTTAACCACTAATAACCCAGCGACCAGCAGGGGGCAGAGCCCTCCACGTTCCAGAGCAGACAGCCCTCCAGGTACTTACAGGTTCGGTCCGGAGGCTGCTTCCCGCTGCTGTGTCCCAGGGCAGTTATCCAGCGGGCTCGCTCGCTCCTAAACACAGAGGGCAGATCCGGTTGAGAGATTCAGCAGTGCTTAGACACAGAATGAAGTATGTTCTAGAATGCAAAGGCATTCCCCGAAAACAGGGCAGACATTCTCTAGAGAGGTAAGTGGCTGGCCTTCAAAGCTAGGGTAAGAGTTAGTTATTTAAAAATGAAAAACAATAAAATAAAAATGATCATCTGGGAAATCTCAAATAGGCCTCAAACGAGTCATTGTCAAAAGATTCTGAATGAATTTAGCTTGTTATTAAGTGGAATTTCTCATATAACAGTTTAACATTTAACAAATATCTGATTACACTGATACATTAAAATCACAAAAAGATACTTCATACGCTCACAATCTGATGTTTAACATTTCAAAAAAGTAAATTTCATTTAAAAATATCCTAGTAAATCAGTCTCTCGCCACTCCCTCCCCTCTTCTCCTTCCCCCACACTCAACCCCTTTCCAAATAAATGAGAAACCTGACATTTAAAGTTGTTCTGTTCCTCGTACAACAGATGTTGCCAAATATGAGCCTTAGTGAAATAGAAATTCTTTGTTCTCAAATGCTTAAAATAATTTAGTGATTTTTAAGGTAAAAAACAACCAAAAGCTTTTAAACAATATTAAGGTACAATTACATGAAACAGAATAATTATTTAACTAAAGGATCAAAAGTTTCAGATGAGCAAGCATTACTCCATAATATAGTAACCAGGTTTTTGATTTAGAAAGTCAAGTATTAGTACTGTGATTAAATAAACCACACACTTGAAAATCTTTTAAGAAGCATTTACATGGCAGATACAGCACTTGACATGCATTATTTCCTGTAAGCTTCCCAAAAGCCCTTTTGTTTAAGGGATGAGAAGACTGCACAGAAGTTCAGAGGTAAGCGACCCAAACGAAGGTCAGTTTCTACTGTGCCACTCTACCTTCTTAAGAAGGGATGCCTTATAGAAATAAAAAGTAAAAATTTTAAAAAAGAAATGGGACCTAATCAAACTTATAAGCTTTTGCACAGCAAAGGAAACCAGGAAAAAAAAAAAAAGACAACCTATGGAATGGGAGAAAATATTTGCAACTGATGCAACTGACAAGGGCTTAATTTCCAAAATATACAAACAGCTCATGCAACTCAATATCAAAAAAGAAACAACCCAATGGGCAGAAGATCTAAATAGACATTTCTCCAAAGAAGACATACAGATGGCCAACAGGCACAAAGATGCTCAACATTGCTAATTACTAGAGAAATGCACATCAAAACTACAATGAGGTATCACCTCACACCGGTCAGAATGGCCATCATTAAAAAGTCTACAAATAACAAATGCTGGAGAGGGTGTGGAGAAAAGGGAACCCTTCTACACTGTTGGTGGGAATATAAATTGGTGCAGTCACTATGGAGAACAGTATGGAGGTTTCTCAGAAAACTAAAAATAGAATTAACATATGATCCAGCAGTCCCAGTCCTGAGCATATACCTGGACAAAACTCAAATTCAAAAAGATACATGCACCCCAATGTTCACTGCAGCACTATTTACAATAGTCAAGACATGAAAGCAACCTAAATGTCCATTGACAGATGAATAGATAAAGAGGATATGGTACATATATACAATGGAATATTACTCAGCCATAAAAAAGAATGAAATAATGCTATTTGCAGCAACATGGATGGACCTAGAGATTGTCATACTAAGTGAATTAAGAAAGAGAAAGACAAATACCATATGATATCACTTATATGTGGAATCTAAACATGGCACAAATGAACCTATCTCTAAAACAAACAGACTCACAGATATAGAGATCAGACTTGTAGTTGCTGGGGGGAGTGGGGAAAGGGAGAGATGGATTGGGAATTTGGGGTTGGTAGATGCAAACTATTATATTTGGAATGGACAAACAACAGGTCCTACTGTATAGCACAGGGAACTATATCCAATCTCCTGGGATAAACCATAATGGAAAAGAATATTAATAAAAGAATGTAAACGTGTAAAACGGAGTCACTGTTATACAGCAGAGATTGGCACTACATTGTAAATCAACCATACTTAAATTTTTTAAAAAGTAAAAAAAAAAGGGGGGGGGGATGCCTTTATGCCTGGTACTTTAAACAGAAAAACTTGGAGAAAAAAAATTTTTTTTTTCTCCCACAACGGCCTGCACCTAAAAGATGCTTCTCACCATCACTCTATCTTCACTCCCCGACGTGTATCCATCCTTCCATCCAGACAGAGCAGACTTCTTACAGTCTGGAACTCGACATGCATCCATCCTTCCATCCAGACAGAGCAGACTTCTTACAGTCTGGAACTCGACATGCTGTTCCACACCTTTCCTATTTGTTTTTCTCACTCTCAAGTATGACCCTCCCCCTGTTTTTACCGAGCTGTGCCCATTCATCATCACTATTTGATTGCTTTATTCAAGAACACACACATAAAACACTGCACTAATCTTCAGTGTATACAGATCTGTGTTTACTTAGGTAGGTACAACCGAGTACACATGCCCACAGATCAAGACACAGACGTGCCAGGTGGTTCCTTTTTTGTCCCTTTCCAATCAATAACCTCCTGCAAAGGTAACTGCTGTTCTGATTTCCATCACATAGACAAGTTTTGCCAATCTTGAACTTTATGAAAATGGAATCCTGTAATATTGTCCACTTTGGTATATGGCTTCTTTTGTTCAACACATCTACTCAATATTGAAAACAAAAGCCTCACCTTCTCCAGGTGGCCGCCTCTGATGTGTGAACCCACACTTCCGTCCCCATCCCATTCTTGAGAATCCTGTTCCCACGCCCCCCTCTGCACAGCTCTGTCATACTGCCTGGCAGCTGTAGGCCTCCTGAAGCCAGGCACCTTATCTCCATAACTGCCTGCACATAACAGGAGTTCTGTAAACCCTGACCTCACGTAAATCACTACTACTCACTGACCCCCCGATCTTTTATGGACTAGTCTGTTTCTCTGACTGGGCCATAAACTCCCCAAGGGCAGTAACTGGATCTTGTTCTAAATAGCATAGGGGGTCACATATTTGCCAGGTACTGTGCTTTTCTGTATTTGGCAAGTACCATCTAGTTTAATCTTTACAACCGTTTTGCAAGTATTACCGTTATTCCGAATTTTTTTCAGAGGACGAAGCTGAAGTCTGAACTGTTAAGTGCCTGCTCACAGTAAAACTGCTAAGTGGTAGCGTCAGAATATAAGCCAGGCAGCTGGGGATCAAAGATGTGGTGCTCCCTAGCAGGTGCTCACAAACTAACGAGGGACGGCAGGAAGGGTGGGAACTGCAGTCTGCTGAAAGACAGACAGACTGAAAAGAAAATGAGGCTGGGCCCTGGTCGAGCTGGTGAGTCAAGTAGTAATGTGCACAGTTTATGTAAAAACGGATGACACTGTCTTGCTTTTAAAAACTCTGTCTCTAATACAGGACAAAAGGCTTCAGGGTGGTTTTATAAGGAACAAGTAAACCACAACCTCCTTTCAGATAATCCCAAGCAAACATTTAAATCTTTGATACCTCTTTGTTGGGTAAGATTTTTTAAATTCAGGCTCAACTAGAATTTCCAAAGTACAAAGGCAATTGAAAGCTAAACAATATCTTAAGGATGGAAGAGCTGTTTGCCAAGAGTAACCTAAAACGATCCATTTGCGTCTCCACATGCCACACCCAGACGTGTCAGACTCATCTTTGGCTTACCATGACATCTTCACATGGCCCTCACTGCTGTCTGCAGTCCTTCAGGTCAGACCTCCCAGCCGTGGACCGTCTCTGGCATTTGAGTGGCCGGTTGTGGCAGCAGCCTTACCCTGCAACCAGTTTCTAGAAGTCCAGGTGCAATCTTCCACTCCTGTAGCATGCTGCCTGAATGCTAATGGCATCCCTTCGACATGGCAGCCCCTCACAGGGGCTCCAGAGGACAGAGCAAGACAGTCCTTATTGCCTCGCTGGAAGGAGCCGCTTCTTGAAATGGCTTCAATTGTATCAGTCCCACCCTCTCTGAGATGCCATCAAAACCGCATGACATTACCCAGGGCTTCCGAGAGCTATGCCAAGGAGCTCCCTCCCATCACGAGGCAGAAAGCACTGCATCTCTAAAGCAGGGAGGAGACTCACTCCACATAAAATGGAACTCTAAGAACAAGAAAACCCCGGGCCTAGACATACCCATTATTAAATTTAGATATCAAGTCCAAGGCTCACACCTGTTTTCTCCAGGGACGAGGTAAGACAACACGAATTCACAATCCATGCCACACCCAGCTGAGATTTCCCTTTGCCCCAAGTGCCAGAATTAGCAATGCCGCTAATGGGGACCCAGGGCAGATCAACTTCTAAGGCGCTCCTGACCCCTCCTTCCTTCAAACAACATTCACCAAGTCCCTGCCTTTGCAGGAGCCCTGTGCCAGGCTGGGGCTGCCAAGTGAGTAAAATGGAGCCTCTTGCTCTTCACAGCCTTCCTTCAATGAGAAAGCAGACAGAGCAAAAGACAAAGGCACACAGAATCCAACACATTGTGCGACGTGCTGGGATGGCGCCCTCTAAATAAAACCCATCTGAGAGCTGAGAAGAGACCCTTTCAACATAAATATCTGGAAGCGCAGTCCCTTCTCTATGCACGGCATGAAATGATCCACCTACAGCTCCCCACTCAGGAGTCAGCTGTCACAGTATCTTCTCCTGTCCCTCATATGATTAATTAAGCACCGTAGGTTTAAACTTAATTACACAAAGGTTGAAGATACAGCCAAGCTGGACTTCGCATTGAATACCAGGCATCTGCTAGAAAACACAGATCCACACTAAGAAAGTAGAAAGAAGGGTTTGAAACAGAGGTTAGGACTGTGAGTGAGATGGAATGGAACAAACGCCCACAGAGGGCTTCACCACTGGAGGGGGGTCTCCCTGGATTTTCAATAGAAGCGAAGAGACAGCTGCTGTTCAACCTTCCTTTTATCCCTTTGAAAATGGCATTTGACCAGATGTATACCTTTTGTGCTCCATTTCACAGCCTACAAATTTACCTGTGGTTCCTTGTGAAACTCCTGTACCCATGGCCTTTGGGAAAAAAGACTTCCTAAGGAGGAGGATCATGGAGATGGCTGTTTTTGTTCATTCTCTCACACATTCAGTTCAACGAGATGAGTTCAATAAGCTGATCCATTAAAGAAAACCCACAGGGCAAAAATCATCCTCATGAATGCTGTGCAACAAAGCCTTATAAAGCTGGACACCAGCTCAACTTACTAATTTAAAAAATCTAACCAAAGCAAAGTAGTTCCCCTAGCCCACTAAGAGTTCTAGAAATTTAGATTCCATGACATGTTATATAGTTAAATCAACTGTTTCCTGTTTATCATATCAAACAGCTCATGAGATCTAGTCTGGTCCAGAATCCTGAAGTTAACCTTAAGTGGGTCAATTACCTGTTTCCTTGGAAAAAAGACCCACACCATCACCTGCTCTCCTGTTTTACTGGAGGTCAGTGATGAGAAATCACCAAAGGTTTAAGTATCTTGACAGGCACTGTACAAATGTAAAAGATTATTGGACATAGATTCAACGAAGAAAAAAATACTACAATCTGTAATAAATACATTTTTTTCCATACAAATTGTGATCTCTATATGTGGATTTTTCTTAAAGGATGAAGAGTATGTCAGACGACTATTTACAATTTTATCCCATCCTATTTACTTCCTGTTAATTAAATCATTAACAGAAGCAGGAAGAGAGCAAAAGACTGCCTGCAAACAATGCCCCTTTGTCAGGAGGGCCCAGGAATGGGTTGTCAGAATGGCTGACAGGACTATTAGGCGTCTGGTTCAATTTGTGAGACAGAAACTTTGAAAAGGGCCTTTGCTTACAGCTGAAGGTGATTATATCTCATAGCTAAATAGAACGGGTGAAGAAAGTTTTCGTTCATTACTGAACGTGTCCTTGTGTCTCATCTCTGCACAGGCTGGACCCAAATGCCATCCAAATTCCATTATGGACGCAGGAAGCCAAGGACGCCACTTGCCACAGCGTTGCTCTGTGCCAGCTGCAGCTGTCTGGGCTTCATTTTAATGAAGGCAGACAAAGGGGGCTCTCGGCCTTCAACATTCCTCTTGCAAGGCCCAGAGAGAAAAGTGACATTAGTAAAACATTCCTCCCTTGTCCTTTTATCAAGGGTAAGCTTCTGTATTTTCCACCAACCACTGTCTCATTAATAATGCAATGACTTAAGATCTTTAACAAGCAAACAGATGTAACACGGTATGGCTTAGAGGTACATGCTAAAAAGAAAGTTTAACCACATCCTTGACAGAAAATGTTGAAAAACAAGTGGAATTTAGATAAAACTTGCTCAAGCAGCACAAAACAAACAAACAAACAAAAACCCCAGTGAATAGAGACTGATAGAGAGGAGCAGTATTTCTCTACATGCTGCTACTAGTCTACCTTGCCTTGGATATAGAAAAGCAAATTTTATTAGTTGTAGGGCAATTCCAAAAAATATTTATTGGGAACCTGCTACATACAAAGTGAGAAAAGGACAAAACTGAAGCTGATTGTGGGGATTAGTAATAAAACCGTGAAGAACTGATTGGAGAGAAGAATGGTTAGGAGGCTTTGAGGGTGGTTCAAAAGATAAAGGATGTATGGGTTGCCCTGGGAAGGAGGTAGTGGGATGGAACCATGTGGGAAGATGCAACAGCGTTTCATACAGAAAGAACCAGTCCAGGATGGATCTGTTCAGATCTAGAAGCATCAGAAATGACACCAAGTCTCCAGACTGGGTAACCTGAAATGGTGTCAAGGGTACCATTCACAGAAATGTGTGTGTCAGAGAAAGCAGAGCATACTGGTGATGACTGGTTCCAGACAGGCTGCATTTCTGAAGGGGAAGTGAAGAGGAAAGGTTACATGTGGGAGAAAAACTAAGAGCACACAGATAACAGCTTGAGAACATCGCAAAAAGGGGGTTAACGTCAGAGCTGGGCAGCTAACAAAATTAAATGATATTAGAGGTAAAGAAAGCGGAAGACTGACCTGCTGGGTGTGGTACCTAGGAAGCCACTGCTCATCTTCTGATGGAGCGCCCTCAACTGGGTGGCAGAGGAAGACACCATACTGAAGACGGTCAAGGAGTAACTCAATATAGGGTGTCAGCTGCTCAAGCCAAAAACCCAAAGCATCATCGATTCCCCTCTTTCACTCACAGCCGCCCCAACTCATCCTGTTCTTCAGTTGGTCCTGTTGTCTCCACCTCCACAATGTTAGGTTTCCATCTCCTCGCACAGACCACAGTCCATCTCAACATCAAGACTCCCTTGGACTGGGACTTCCCTGGTGGCGCAGTGGCTGAGAATCTGCCTGCCAATGCAGGGGACACGGGTTCGAGCCCTGGTCTGGGAGGATCCCACATGCCGCAGAGCAACTCGGCCCATGAGCCACAACTACCGAGCCTGCGCATCTGGAGCCCGTGCTCTGCAGCAGGAGAGGCCGCAACAGTGAGAGGCCCGCACACCACGATGAAGAGTGGCCCCCGCTTACCACAACTAGAGAAAGCCCTCGCACAGAAACGAAGACCCAACACAGCCAAACAAAAACAAACAAACAAAGAAATAAATAAATAAATTTATAAAATAAAATGCTCTGGGCTCCACCAGCCTCTCAACCACCCACTCTCTCCCTGGCTTATTCTGATCTAGCCAATTTCACTACGTTCAAGCCAAGTTTGATGGCCTCGAACTTGTTTCCCTAGGAGTTTGGCACTTGCTGTGCCCTCTGCCTGGACTGTTCTGGCCCTGCATTTTCCCATGGATGGATTCCTTCCAGGCACTCAGGGCTCAGTCCCAAATGTCACCTGCAGAAGTCTTCCTCTGCCATCTAATTTAGAGGACAGATCCCCATCCCAGCACTTCACACTCCGGAATACATTCCTGGCTTTACTGTTTCCACTGCACTTATTTATTTTTAAAATTGGATGAAGAAATGCTTTCCCACCATCCCAGTTCACTGTAGGCCATCTGCCCAGGCAGCCTGGCAAAATTTCAGTGCCACCAAAGTCACCTCCTTGAGGGCAGGAGGCACACAGGCATAGGTTCTTCAGTGGAACAGAAGCCCCCAGAGGGCAGGGATCTGGTCTCTGCACTGTTCACTGCTACATCCCAGCACTTAGAATAGCACCTGAAAGGATGCAGGTGCACAATAAAAATTCACTAAGTAAATAGGGAGAAATGAAAGCTGCTCTCTTGAGAGGTGCAGCTGTAAAGGGAAGGAGAGACTTAGGGGTGGGTCGGGGGCCAGGAGCTGTACAGCAGAGGGTGGGCAAGACAGAAAACAGCAGGAGAAAAATGAACTAATAAGAGGGGCACACACAGCAAGCACTTGGAATTCTCGGGGACAAGATCACTGAGGGGCCTCCTTGTAGAGGAAAGACTTGGCACTTAGCGTGAGCCCTGAGAAGTAAAATATTTGGTAATTCAAGGAGTTCTGAGAAGGGCATTCCAGGAAGTAGAAAAAAACATAGGCAAAGGAACAAAAAAGGAAGTTTTAAATGGAAGATAATTTGAGGGATGCAACATCTAGTCAGCATTTTATTATAAAATATTTCAAACCACATGATGCCTTAAATTTACCACAAACTTTTTCACTTTAAGTCTATGAACTTAAAAAGTCACATTTTAGTAGTTTTTCACATTTAATAGCAACTAGCTTCCTGGAGTTTCCCTTCCAGAGCCAAGTTGAGCAGCAAGATGGGGGTGGAATAGTCTCCAAGATGGCAGTTTCTCAGTAAGAAGCTTAAAATTTGTTATTAGAAAGAATTTCAGATTCAGGAAGGTCAAGGTCCAGTCCCATTTTGGCAGTAACTCACCTCCTGTGTGACTTTAGGCAAATCGCTTCACCTTTTTGAGTCTCATCTTACATCTGGGAGAAAACTGAGGGAGTTGGACTACAGACCTATAATTAGGGTCACAACGTATTTTATCGTCTAAAGACACTTTGGAAAGTCAAAGAGGGTGCTATTCTTAATTTTGCCAGAACAACAGACATAACACTGATCCCAAAGAAACCAAGATGTACAGTCATCTTACTTATATGCTTCAGCTCTGAAGCACCATCCTTTCTCTAGGAACACCCAAGGCTCCCTTCATGCTCTCTAGCTGGCCCTGTGCCTGGCACATCCCAGATGCTCACTAAGCGTTTGCCCCATTTCCTTTTGGTGAGCGTTTCTGCATTCTTTATGTCATCAAAGCTATTGATCTGTTCTTCCACAACTTCACTGCCTTATAATAGTTGAACCGTCCTTGGGCCAAACAGCTGCACCCTTCCTTCGGCTGATTTCACATTCCCTATAGCCCCAGGTGCCTCTACTACCAACAGTTTCTCAAAGAAGGTAAATATTTAGGTACAAACCCTATTCTTTTTCAAACCAAAGAATAACTAGCCAAAGAATGTAATCGACTGGTCTGAAATTCTGCAATTACTCAAGGCCTGGGTGGTGGTGAAAACCTTCTCAACTCGATTGCTAATGGACCATTTTAACCATGTATAACATCAAAGAGAGAAAAGTTAAAAAACATACTCACCTATACATTTGGCAAATCTTAGAAGCAAAGAAAACATTCTACATAGGCCAAAACTCTGATTGCTCAAAACCAGGTAACCCAGAGCTGGCCTGCACATTTCCAAATACAGCATGTAACAACTCGCTAGACTTTTAAAAGTTGATTGGGTGTTTTTTGGTTTTGTTGTGTTTTCTTTTAAGGAAAGTGCATCCTGGCTGTCATATATTCTCTTTCAGCACCAATGATACTTTATGCCTTGTAGGTTTAAAAGTATTTCTCCAGTTATTTACTTTAACTGTAATTGAGTTGGGGGGGGAGGGAGTGAGGGAGTCACTCCTTCCGTACCCAAGGAGACAGCCGCCCCTCGCCCCTTCTGGAATGTTCTCTTGCTATTAATTAAAGAACTACAAATATGAGTCATACCCACAGGTTTACGGGTGACATAACTAGATATTCTGAGAACATTTCTCATTGAGGAAATGAACATCCATTCAGGCCATGGCAAGATCAAAAGGCAAGAGGGTGGAGCAAAGGCTACAGAGCATCCCAGGAAAGGATCTAGCCTTGGTGTAAAAACTGGACATGCTGGTTTACGGCCTACTCTCTTGGAATAATCTCAGAAACCAGCAGTAGAGATTACATAAATTACGAACGAGACAGTCAGGAAAAGCTCTGCTGATAAAGAGCAAACAATCCTTATAAACACAGAGAAAAGGAAAATGTAAAGCGAAACCAACACTTTCTCCCTTACTAAAAAAGACAAAATAGAATCTCCATTTCTGAGAATTCTTTATAACAAGCAGTAATCTCCAAAGTGTTTAAGACTTTTTCATCCTCAAAGTCCTTTAAGATCCAAAGGTCAGACATATTAAATTCTCTCTTTTAAGAGAGGCTTCCCCAAACAGAAGAGGTCTAGGTCTGTCTTCACAGGCCAAGGGATTTAATCATTTTTAGAGTCAAAGAAATGCCTTCCTCAGCCCTGGTCTTGGGTGTGTCCCCTGCTGGTCACTTGCACAGACCAGCAAGCACTGCACCCACCGGAGGTGCCCTCCCCAGAGGGGAAAACACAGAGGAGCATCCTTGGAATGCAGCAGGGCTTTCCAGCAGTTTCCTGGAAGAATTCTGGGACCTTAGGAAGAGGTATTTCTTTGTTTTATAAACAAACACAGAGGATGACGCTCCTTTTCTTATTCATTCCCTCTGTTAGCTCTTGAGCGCCTTTGGAATACTCTCTTTCAGCTGTTTTTAAATCTCAAATAGCTTTCTATCACCCTGCCCCTCTTGGTTTTCTTCACCCTTGGAAAAGTTACTTCTAGTGCCAAAAACATGAAATGAGCATTTATCGTTTTTATGTGGATGATTTTTTTTTTCTTATATCTCTCTAACAATCCAGGGATCCTGTTAAAATACTCTTAAAAAGTGGAGATTATCTCTTTGGGTTGGCTTTCACTAAGATTCTGTTACAGTCTTAGGGTTGTTATTCAAGACCTGCCAATCCATTTTAATCACACCACATAGGAGCCAAGTGGGAGACGGTGTAGGAATCCCAGGGGACCAAGAATTAGGGAACTTCTCCTTTCCCTCCACTGTTCCACCCTCTGACCCAACATAATACCTGCCTATGATGATTGTTCTAAGAGGAGGTTTCCAGTTTCCAAACAAATTGGTCAACAATCTCTAAATGGACAAAATCGCGATGTAACCTAACAGGACCCTACAGGGCCTTCCCAAGACACACAGCACCCCGACCCTGCCAAAACCCTCTGTTTTTGCTCCCCTCTGAAGAACCTAGGTAACAGTACCTGATGCACATTTCCTGAGTTGTTTACAGATGCTAAAACCACCACCAAATGGAAGAACTTAACTACTTGATGATCATGAGCCCCCAGACCGACTGGCACCTAAGGATTCATAATGTCAACCACCCTGTTACCTCAACACCAACCAATCAGAGAATTGTGCACGAGCTGATCACATACCCTGTGACCCCCTCCCTCACGTGGTCTTTCCTTCGGAGATTTCAGGGTTTTTAGAGTGCGAGTCACCCATCCTCCTGTATTGGTGCCTTTACAATAAACACTGCACTTTCCTTCACCACAACCCGGTGTGTCAGTAGATTGGCTTTACTGTGCATGGGCAAGCAGACCCAAGTCTGGTTCAGTAGCAGCACGGGTGGACTTGACAATGAAGCCCCATTCCCTTCATCCTGTGTGAGGATGGACTGCCTACTAACTGCTGGGGAAACTGCAGGCACAAATAGGATGGCTTCTGCCTCTGCATAAACTCTGGATGGGAAAGAGGGATCATCAACATGTTGATGAAACTGCCCACCTTGGCTAGGCACGATGATAACCACTTGCATTGAGTTGTCTCACAACAGGAGGTCCTGATAAGGACACGGTGCTGCTGTGGAAAACTAACCAGGAGAATTCAGGAGGGGCCGAAAGGAGGGAGGAGATGCCAGCCCATAATGTGCGCCAACCTCCCAGAAACGGTCATGCTAGAATCCATCTTGGCTGAGACATGCGCGAACCACCAGGGAGGACCCTGGGTCAGATCAAATATGGGCACAAGCAAGATGATTGGTCAGAGACAACCCAGAAACTAACCCCATTACCATAAAACCTGAGACCAAGGGCCACATGGCAGAGCAGTCCTCCTGGGTTCCCTGACCCTGCTGCTCTCAGCCCAGGCACCCCTTCCCAATAAAGTGTTTTGCTTTTTCAGTACGTATGTCTCCACAGACAATTCATTTCCAAGTGTTAGACAAGTGCCCATTTTCTCAGGCCCTGGAAGGAGTTCCCCTCCCTGCAACAAACATATTTCCCCAAACTGAGTATCTCTTTTGACAGAAATCACTGGTCTTTCTGCTGCCTGGTCGAAGGTAGGTGATACAAAATGACTTCAATTTCAGTAGCTAAGAAAACTCAGGCCCTAGGATCAAACTACCAGTTAGGTCATATTCCTAGGGCTCCTGGGTCATAATTTTATCAATGATTAAAATAAAATGATTTTTAAAACACTCTGTAAATATAAAAACACACCACCTAAAGCACAACACATCCATCAGGAGTCACGGGGATGAAAATAACACTATCCATCTCTCAGGACACTGAGAAGATCACAGTGAGAAGACAAGCATCTGTATAAAGCACCCAGACCTATGCTTGGTGCATAACAGGTAATCGATAAAAAAAATAAATAGTAGGTAGAGTTTACTGTTTTGAGGGAGTCTGTGGACCAAGGGTAATTAGGTAGGGAAGACCGACAGCAGATATTCTGAAACCCTCTCCTCGCACATACTTACTGAGTCTCAGCGCCCAGCAGCATCTCCACTTTCTCATTCACGTGGTTACTAAGGACGGTCAGCGTAAAGAGGTGACTGGCAGAGTTCTGTCTTGAATAAAGCACTGTGGAACTGTTCTTCCCTGGAGAAGAATTAAGCTCTTCACTGTCACAGGACTCCACCAGTAGCTGATCTCTTAAGGAATAATCATTGACATTGTAACTTTCTTCACTGTAAGGAAGAGGGAATAAGAACACATCAGTAATTCAGTGGATGAGACTGTGACATTATCGGTTTTCAAATCACATTTTGGGGGAAGGTGGCAGGGGAGGGAAGGAGGACAAGGAGAGAATGATTTATTTTATTCTCTATTTTATTTTTTGCGGTACACGGGCCTCTCACTGTTGTGGCCTCTCCCACTGCGGAGCACAGGCTCCGGATGCACAGGCTCAGCGGCCATGGCTCACGGGCCCAGCCGCTCCGCGGCATGTGGGATCTTCCCAGACCGGGGCATGAACCTGCGTCCCCTGCATCGGCAGGCGGACTCTCAACCACTGTGCCACCACGGAAGCCCGAGAATGACTTATTTTAAAATAGGAATTGGACTCTGAATTAATCTACTGATGAAGAGTCAATATAACCCTCCAAAATTAAACCTGTTAATTACTATTTTTCTGTAGTATACTAAATTGTATCTTACATATAAAAGCAATATTAAAAACAATTATTAGCACCTACTGTATAGCACAGGGGACTCTACTCAATTTTCTGTAATGGCCTATATGAGAAAAGAATCTAAAAAAAGAGTCGATATATGTATGTGTATAACTGATGCCCTTTGCTGTACTAACACAACATTGTAAATCAACTATACTCCAATAAAAATGAGAAAAAAAACAATTATTAAACCCTCTAGGTGTTATTTTACATTTTCCTGGCATTTCCTTGCAACAAGTGAGACACGCATGCATCATGGTAAGGCTTGAACAGCTATACTTCCCCAGCCTTACCGCCATCCACAGGATAGAGGTCATCCCACACCTACTCACACTCTGGGTAGCGAAGCTGCCCTCGCAGCCTCCAAACCACCAGGCACAGGAGGGAAGAACAGCCCCAGAGGTCTGCTCGCTTCTGGCAAGACGCCCAGCCCATCCTTCTCTCTAACATGCATGGCCTCACCACCTGTTCAGAAATCACCAGGACTGATCCCGCCACGCCCTCTATCCCTGCTTATGCCCAAGACCGCCTGGTATACGTCATTCCCCTGAATGTACTCTCACCTGCACAGTGCTGTGAACATGCCTCATTGGTCCTCACCTTCCTAAGCCCCTCGGCTGAAGCATTCCACTGTATCCTCTGGAAATGTACCTCATTTAGGGAATCCAGCAAAATCTTCTAAATCCTCAGCCTCTTCTCTGAACTCTCCCTTTACCTTCTTGCCTTAACAGAAACTTGGCTCTTCTAGAGAGCGCAGCCTCCTCGGAAGGCTCTCTGCCTGCTTGAGTCTCATTACTCCTAGACAATGATCGCTTCCCCTTCCCAGAAGGTCCCCAGCTTTGATGCTCATGCCATCAGTCTCTATCTCATCATCACAGTCATCTCCAGGCCCCTGGATCATGCCTCATCCTCACTCATGCGTTTAGTTGCTGGCTTACTGTCACTCTCCAACACTACTTTCTTGAATTTCCATGTGGCAATCCTTCCATGACCCCGGCCTCTCAGTTCCTTGACTTCCCCTTCAACAATCAACCTGGTCACTACCACCAACTGCAACCTCTCTGCAATCCCAACATCAAACACCTCCGTCTAACCAGCCCCGCCAATCTCTTTGACTCACCTCTTGTAATCCTCAACCTCAACAATTTTAACCCACCATATTCGTACAACCCACTCACTCCACCACCTTTCCCTCCATCCTTAAACCCTTCATGCCCTCTCATTCATGCTTATTCACTTATCCAACTTGAATTTCTTGATACCTACTTACAATCACTCCTTGCAGACACACTCATTTCCTTGGCAAATCCCAACTCTGGTTAGATACACCTCCCCTCTGTTCTCTATCTGTACTCTCAGCTGAACATGGCAGAGCTCAATAATAACTGCTGAGTAAATGGATGACCGTGCAATACATTTTAATGTATTCTAGGAACCATATTGGAAAATTACCTTACCTAATAATAAATGCAAATGTATGAACTCAGGAGAGCTAAGAGATAAAAAAAATCCTTGTGCCCAACTATACTAGGAATTTCAGAATAGGCCATTTTGTTCAAGATTTCTTAGGAAGTTTTTCATTTGGTGGTGGGCATCTGCCTGTCAACCACTCCCTGTAACTCTCCTTTAAAAACTTTATAATCATTTAAAAAATTTAGTTTGATAGATTCTTCCCCCTCCAAAACCAGCAAACACAGTTATATCATCTATAAAAGCAAAATACTGCCTTTTGATCAAGTCTGTTTGTTACTAGGGGAATCATCTGTATTAACTGAAAGTTCACATGGCAAGATCACCTCCAAAGCTCCCCTGAGACTGCCGACGGACCAGCACAACCATACTCAGAATATATAAAATATTTCTCATATCAAAATGAGGCTTATCAAAGGTCACATAATTTTTATAAAAGGAGGAAGCAGGGTATACACTTTACAAACAAACAACGTTATACTTTTAAAAGACCGTGTTTACCAGAAACAAAGCAGTCGATTTTTGGCAAAGCTGGTGTCAGGCTGCACCCCGCAGGTCTACAAGCCTCGTAGCTGCCCAGCCTCGAGACCGAAGAAAGAGCACGGAAACAGTGACAGAGACATCAGTGGTTTATTGGAGAGGGGATCTCACACATCCGAAACATCTGCGCCCTGTGCTGCAGACGGCAGGTGGGACAGGGCAGCAGTCTTCATTGCTCGGGGCGGCGGAGAAGGAGGCTACCATTTATAGGGGGAAGTGACGCCAGGTGGGCTTATCAGTTACCAGGGAGACCAGCAGCTGGGGCACATCACTCATAGCCCCTCAGGTTAGTGAGCACCACGAGGGTAGAGGTTTCTCTTTAATAAACTAGCAGATGGAATCCTTCTGGCCTGATGATTAGAACCATCACTAGCTGGGGCAGGGGGCAAGCACGTTCCTGTGAGTTAGGTGTAGGTAGGTGGCACTGCTCCAGCAGGGGATGTACAGAGAACAAGAGAACAGCCATCTTGAGTGGCCTGACCATACAGCAAGTAAAGCTTATAATATTGTCTAGATAGCTCAGACACAGATGTAGTAAAACCCAGGACTCAGGATCAAACCAAAAAGTAAAAAATAAAGACAAAAGCAAAACCTCAACAACAACATCAAAAACAAGAGAAAAAAACAAAATAAACAAAGACTTGCTTGTTACTGTCCTCTCTCTGCACCTCTGAGTTTCTCTTTTGGTCCAACTCACAAGTTGAAAAAGATGACCTTTTAGTTAAAGACGCCCATTTCCAGTTAAAAATAATTCTGCTTCAGACAGAGAAATCCAAGCTCCTTAATGCTGCACACATGGGGTATGTAGGCAGTGCCCTAAATAATGACATTGCAAAGGTATTCTTTGTATTCCCAAAGAAATAAAAGGCAAAGAAATCTATATGCTATAAAGCCATCATTCAAGATGACTCAAGTTCCAAAAAGTCGTCAGCATAAAGTGGCTTTACTTACTAGGTAGTCCCCAGAAGAATTCAAGATGAAGAGTTCACAGGCAACTAATGTAAACAAATATGAAAAAACTAGTTAAGTCTTATTTTCCCTCTTAATTTTCAGAGTTCATATTTCTCCCAATGTTTGCCTAAATACAACCGTGTTTGCCTAAATACAAACAATACCAGCTATTGTTGTTTCATCGATGTGTTGAATCTTTGTCTTCGGGGGGGTTATTAGAGACAGAAGAAGTAGACAAGTTAATAGAATGGTTTTTTAATTGTTCTCTTAAGCCATGACAACTATAATGCCATTACGACCTAGGGTGACCGTTTGATCCAGTTTATACCTGTGGTCTCTCAGATGTCCAGTTGGGATGATAAAGAGCAGCCACTTTGGGCTTCCCTGGTGGTGTGGTGGTTGGGAGTCCGCCTGCGGATGCAGGGAACGCGCGTTCGTGCCCCGGTCCGGGAGGATCCCACATGCCGCGGAACGGCTGGGCCCATGAGCCATGGCCACTGCGCCTGCGCGTCCGGAGCCTGTGCTCCGCAACGGGAGAGGCCACGACAGTGAGAGGCCCGTGTACCGCAAAAAAAAAAAAAAATTATTTATAGCTATGTGAGTTCACCTCAAGGTATCCGTGTCTACACACCTGCACATCTGGGTCACTGAATGTGCCTGGACACAGAACTTTCCCACTGTTTTGCCTTCTGTATCCAAAATAAGATGCAGGAAACAAGTTTGCTTTTTTTTTTAACTGATTCAATAGCAGTCACCCAATATCATTATTTCATCTAGACCTGCAAACATCTTCATTATGTGATACATAATGTCCACAACTTCTTCACTACTCCTTTAATGAATTTAATATAAAAAACTTGATTTAACAGTAGTCAAGTAAGTTGATGATTCATCCTTGTCAGCTATTATTCAAACCCAATGGAATAAAAACTGAAAAGGAGCTCACTCTAGCTAGCGTGTTTGTGCTCTCCCACACACACACTCACTTAATCTCATAAAGGTTCAAAATAATATTTTCCCCTCTCTAGATCTGCTAAATACTGAGTCAAATTCATTCTCTTCATGTCAGCCAGCACCTACTGTCTCTCTCGTGCTAATACAGAAGGATAACTGTTAAAATATGGGCTTAAGCAGAAAGAAGAGGAACGAATCCACAGTCAGATGCAGCCATTTACAACCCCACTTCCTCCTCTGCCGACCCACTTACTGTGTCCAGTAAGTACAAAGCAAGCTCAGCTGGGCTGAGAAAGATGCTCCTTTCCTAGGGAAGTTGATGCTAATCAGACTTCCCCATGTTTGTTTCTTCCATTTAACACACATATGGTTTACACAGTCTCTGAAACAATTTGGATCATGCAATTAGGAAGTTAAACTGCTCAGAAAAAGGCAAATGGAAAAACCACCTTTCCTCGCACAGAGAAGTTTATATGTAGACTTCCTCTGATTGTCTTAGACGGGCTCCAAGTTTACCAGCTGCTCATGAAACAAGCGGCCGCTTTGTGCAAGCAGAGGCTCCTATCAGGCGCAGCAATCAAATCTATACAAGCCTGTTGCTCTGTGGTATAAACAATGATGGGTCTCCCTGTTGAAACCCACTTAAAAGTCCTAGTAACCTTTGTTGAGATTCCTTTCTTTTCTTAACAAGATAAAGAACTATCAATAGAGAACAGGATATGGTGGTAAATAAGTACCTCAATTATTCTTCCCTTGGAAGGCGTTCTTTTGTTAAGCAGCTCGATAGTGTTTGGTTCTACTACATGCTACCTAACAGCAAGGGCTGAAAACTGATACACCTTTTTGTGAATAGTGGATTTCTTTTTTTTTTTAGTTAATTAATTTATTTGTTTATTTTTGGCTGCTCTGGGTCTTCATTGCCGTGCGCAGACTTAGTCTCTAGTTGCGGCGAGCGGGAGCTACTCTTTATTGTGGTGCGCAGGCTTCTCACTGTGGTGGCTTTTCTTATTGCAGAGCACAGGCTCTAGGTGCACGGGCTCAGTAGTTGCGGCACGTGGGCTCAGTAGTTGTGGCTTGCGGGCTCAGTAGTTGTGGCTTGCGGGCTGTAGAGTCCAGGCTCAGTAGTTGTGGCGCATGGGCTTAGTTGATCCGCGGCATGTGGGATCTTCCCAGACCAGGGCTGGAACCCTGGCAGGGAAGATTCTTAACTGTGCCACCAGGGCAGTCCCAACAGTGGATTTCTTAAAGTGATTATTATGGAGCACTTTGAACATTCTCTCCCACAGATTTCTATAAAGGTGGGAATTTTTCATACTGGGCATGTATTTATTACTTTTAAATCAGGACAGTATTTACAACTGCATACAACATACACACACTTTTAGAATACCAGAGCTGCGTATGTACATACTGAGTAGTGAGTGCGGGGTGAAAGACACCCAGCTCCACTCAGGACTTACTCTGGGAAGGCGGGGGAGGAAGAAGGGATGATGAAGAAGAGGCTTTCGCTATACCTGCAGTGTTTTATCAGGGCTTTTGTTTAAAAAGAAGAGATCTGACTGCAACCTAGCGAACGCTTTGTACCCGTTACACGTGGATGAGAGGCATGTTAGCGTTCGATAATTGTCTGAATGTTTGAAGTAGTTTGCACTTCAAGGAAAAAAATGTTTAATAATAAATGCATAGACATGAAGACTATCATCATTCCACATGTCTGGGATGACTGAGGGTATAGGTGAAGGGACTCTTGGGCAATGGAATTTTTTTGGCCCTATAAACAACTGATTATTTGCATATAACATCACTGACTGAAAATATAAGGTAAGAGTGAATTCACTAAAGTGTCTGGGTTAAAAAGAAAAAGGCTTTTCTGAGACTTCCCTGGTGGTCCAGTGGCTAAGACTCTACGCTCCCAATGCAGGGGGCCTGGGTTCAATCCCTGGTCGGGGAACTAGATCCTAGATCCCGTATGCCACAACAACAACAACAAAAAGATCCTGCAGGCCACAACGAAGATCCCGCAGACCACAACAAAGATGCCGCAGGCCACAACTAAGACCCAGCGCAGCTAGCTAAATAAATAAACGAGTAAATAAATGTATTTTCCATATATGAATGAATAACACTCAGAAAATATAATGGAAGAAGGGATCTTATTTATAATAGACACGAAACCCACAAAATATTTAGAATTAAACTTAACACGTTTCTCCTCTATGAAGACAGCTTTCAAATACTTTAGAAGAAGGCCTGAATGGATAGAAAAGTTTGATATTAAAGAGGTATCAATTCTTCCTAAATTAATATATAATTTTGCCACCATCTCATTGAAAAAAATCTCAGGATTTTGGGGGGCAGCAAGGACGGGGAATAGTCAAGCTGATTTTAAAACACACAGAAAAATAAACATGTAAGAACAGTCAGATTGTGAAAGAAAATGAAACTGAACGAGCCATATGATATATTAAAGACATATTTTAAAGCTACAGTAATTCAAAGACTGAGACTGATAGGTATTAGCTGACAGACGGACTAGTGAAACAGAACAGTGGCTTCACAAATAGACCCCAAATACATCTGAGATATAAGTGACATTTCAAATCTGTGGAATATTGATGGTTTAGTCAACAAATAATATTGGGACATCTGGAGAAACATCTGAAAAATTTTTAAAAGCTGCCTCCCAATCTCACTCCATAAACCAGGGTACTTCCTAGGGTCCAAGCTCTGGGTACCTAACAGTCATGAAGAAGAGGTAGTGATGGAACAGGTCTTCCTGTGGGGCCTTGTGACCAGGGGGTTGCTTTTACACATGCAAATACCATCGGAAGGGTTCCCACCTTACCCCTTATGAGCAAACATCTTACGTTAATAAGGATGACCAGGAATGAGAAATAGGCTAGATGACCAAGACGGAACCAGGAATATGAAAGCAAAGATGGAGACGGGGAAAACGAGAAGAAGGGTTGGAGTATAAAGACCAGCTTTCCTACCCTCCTGCTCAAGTCAGCCTTATCTGTGAGTTGTCTCACCTTCCACCTTGCGTTGTTCTGGAACTTTCAGAGCCAAAATCTGACAGATTGGAAGGAGAACTTCCAATTCTTCCTTTTGTAAAAGAGTTAAATTTAAAAGAAAAGATGCTAGTAGGGATTATCCAAAACAAAACACAATGACTTTCTGGCTCTATCGTCAAAAGTAACATTTATTTTTCACCTAGGCGGTAGCTCCTTTTCCATAGGCTTTGTTTAAAACATTCACACAGTTTCCCTGTGCTGAAAAAAATCTTTACTTGAATCTGCTCGTCAAAAGACAAACGTCGGGCTTCCCTGGTGGTGCAGTGGTTGAGAGTCCCCCTGCCAATGCAGGGGACACGGGTTCGTGCCCCGGTCCGGGAAGATCCCACATGCCATGGAGCGGCTGGACCCGTGAGCCATGGCCGCTGAGCCTGCGCGTCCGGAGCCTGTGCTCCGCAACGGGAGAGGCCACAACAGTGAGAGGCCCGCGTACCACAAAAAAAAAAAAAAAAAAAAGACAAACGTTTCCTGAGCTAGCAGCTGCCTGCGTTTTCTGCCCACATGCCAGCAAAACTGCTCCCCAAAGCCATGGCGGCCCAACACCCTACCAAATCCAGTGACCGGATGTCACCACTGTTCACCTACAGAACTTGATGAAGCTGAGCACCTGTGACATCCTGAAACTCTATCTTCCTCTCCTAATGCCTTCTGCAACAGTTCTAAGTCACCCTTTTATATGGCCATTCTCTAAGATCCTCTCCTAGACCCTCCTGCTTTTCTCTCAGCGATTTATAACGACTCTGCCATTTTCCCCATGTGCAGATTCACAGAAGTCCGTGGGGTTTTATAAAATCAAAGAGATTCTTCCCATTTCCCTTCAAGACACGGTACAAGAATTCTTCCTCTGCAGATTTCAACTTGTTTCTCTTCCCCTTCTGAAAACATGACTGCTAAATCCCCACACTTGATCTTGGGCTTAACTGGAATAAGAATACCCTAGTTAAACATTTCTAGGATGGAGGAGATTGGATTATGCTGAAATTTACTTTGAGTTAAGAGGTTAAAACACTTTTTTCACATGACTGAAGTTGATTTCAATTTTAAATCTTGGTTTTAGAATTAAACAAATTTTTAGTAGAAGAATGTACAATTTTAAAGTGATAAAGTACAGTATAACAGGTAAGAGTACAGACTTGATTGAGAATGTCTGGTAAGAATCCCAATTCCATCACTCACTCACTTTGTGATCTTGAGCAAGTTACTGATCCTCTCTGTGTTTTCTCATATGTAAACTGGGGATAACAATACCCATCTCTTAGGATTGCAGGGAGAATTAAATGAGATAATACATTTATTATCTTTTTGCATGTAGAGCTTTTACAATCATGCCTGGCTTACCGTCAGTAAATGTTATTAGCTATTATTTCAAATCTTCCTGCAGAACATCATGCCTTTAAATTGCCTGGCATTTTGTTAAAAGCCTAAGAATTAGAGGTGCTTTGCAAATGAGTCAGCGGACTAAGCATAATTAGAGCTAAATACCTGTGTCAAGAAATTCATAATTCATGATATTTACCCAAAACCTGATTTCAAACAGACTTATTTGCTCAGCTCCTCAAAATAATTCTGAAGACTAACAAACATGCCACACGCATGTTATGAACATTAACCTACAAGTCTTTGTGAACAGTTTTCATTTCTCTTAGGATGGAACATTGCATGGAATTGCTGGGTCATATGGTAAATTGCTTAACTTTTTAAGAAACTGCCAGAACACTTTCCAAAGTGGCTGTATCATTTTAAATACATTCTCACCAGCAGCATATTAGGGCTCCAGTTTCTCTACATCCTCACCAACGCTATCTTTTTGTGGGCCTCTCACTGTTGCGGCCTCTCCCGTTGCGGAGCACAGGCTCCGGACGCGCAGGCTCAGCGGCCATGGCTCACAGACCCAGTCACTCCGCGGCATGTGGGATCTTCCCGGACCGGGGCACAAACCCGCGTCCCCTGCATCGGCAGGCGGACTCCCAACCACCACGCCACCAGGGAAGCCCCCTTACTGCCTTTTCTTTATCCAAGATACTCAAAGTTAATTTTCCAAGGAAGGAGTTTATTCTGCAGAGACAGAGGGACAATGTCAGGTGGCCTCAGCTTTCTATAATGGGAAAGCTGTCAAAATGGAAAAACTCAAAATGGGGCCAAATCAGGCCATGACCCTTTCCAGGGAGTCTGCACCGCTTTAAGCTACTGGGCATTCAAACTACTTAGGAGAATGCAAGTTCTAACTTAAATCCCTGCACTCCTGATAATCATCAGGTAGAATTTTATTACAGAAAATCCTTCTTTGAAAACCCGAGGATTTGTAATGTGTCACAGAGTTCAAGTTATGTCAATACATGCAATATTTATGGAACTAGGAATCAGGAAGTGGAAAGCTCCTTTCTTAAATATCTGCGGGAAGGAAATGTTATGAAAAGGAAATGCTCTTCCCCACACTCCGACACTAGATTAGCTAAAGGTAGAGAAAAGCTCACAAAAGCAGTTTGGTACCACTTCTAACTTTCTCCCACGACCAGTAAAACTATAAAAATATTCACTTAAAAAAATCTTGCTTTGAAAAAGTTGTTCATCAAAGCAAACAGAAAAGGTGCAAGTTTCTAGGCTATTTTTCCCAATAACATTATAGGATAGGGGAAAGGTGAAAATATTCTAGAAAAATGAAATTGAGAAGTAATGAACATAAAGTGTTAAGAGAGAAGGTTTTAGAGTCAAAGACTCAGATTAGAATCCTGGCTTTGATGAGAGACCTTGAAAAGAGACTTTATCTCTCTCTGCCTCAGTGTCCTCATCTGTAAAATGGAAATAATACTAGGTTGCTGTGATAACTCAATGGTATATTGCATATACACTCTGAGCACAATGAATGGCACACTGTAACGTGCAATAATATAGGTGCTTATCATCATTATTACTATTACTACTCATCTAACTATAGGGATACCCCAAAACATCATGGCTAGATCATTTGTGGGTACAGAATCCAGGAGAAGAATGAAAGAAACAAATCAGGACACAATTACGTTGACTGGTATGGATAACAAGACTAGACTAGATTTCTGCATTCTTTTGGTACTGTGCCTAAAACCCAGACCAGGCCAATCTATCTGCAGCTCTAAGGGCACAGCAGGGCTGACTGGAGAAAAAACGCACTACCAACGAGATACTCACATGAACCACAGCGGGAGGACTAATACCAGCCAAGGGGAAGTGGGTTCTAAATCTCCAGTCACTTCTGGCTTTTTCTGAACCCACCCCCCAACCCCATTTATCTCAAAGGCAATGTATTAGTTCTTTTAAAGAGTTCTTGGGACTTCTCTGGCGGTCCAGTGGTTAGGACTCCATGCTTCCACTGCAGGGGGCACAGGTTCGATCCCTGGTTGGGGAACTAAGACTCCACAAGCCACACAGAGTGGCCAAAATAAAAACTCCTCCTGTATTCCAAACTACTCATGTTAATTGGTGTTCTGTGGAAAAGAGAGTTTCCTAGTTGTGGCTGGAACTACCTACTATCAAATGACTGCTTCCTCCCCCTGCTTCACGGCTAATCTGAAACAACCCTGGCTGTCTGATTCCCCTGTCGTATGCTGCTTTCCCAGCCTCCTTTATAAGGACAAGTTTTGTGAACCAATACTGACACGTGAAATACAAGAAGTCTTCGGGGCTTCCCTGGTGGCACAGTGGTTGAGAGGGGGACACGGGTTCAAGCCCTGGTCCAGGAAGATCCCACATGTCACAGAGCAACTAAGCCCATGCACCACAACTACTGAGCCCGTGTGCCACAACTACTGAAGCCTGTGGACCTAGAGCCCACAAGCCACAACTACTAAGCCCATGCACCACAACTACTGAGCCCGTGAGCCACAACTACTGAAGCCTGCAAGCCACAGGTACTGAGCCCACGTGCCACAATTACTGAGCCCATGAGCCACAACTACTGAAGCCCACAGGTCACAACTACTGAGCCCGCAAGCCACAACTACTGAGCCTGCGCTCTAGAGCCTGCGTGCCACAACTACTGAAGGCTGCACACCTAAAGCCCATGCTCCACAACAAGAAAAACAACTGCAAGGAGAAGCCGTGCACCGTCATGAAGAGTAGCCCCTGTTTGTCGCAACTAGAGAAAAGCCCGGGCACAGCAAGGAAGACCCAACTCAGCCAAATATAAATAAATATTTTTTTTAAAAAAAAGAAGTCTTCTGAAGACTGTCTGAGAAAGGTTTTCCTCTGCTGATAAAAAGAAAAGCCACTTGAGAAAAACAGTCCCTTTGGCCAGGCTCTATTCTTCACCCTTGTCTCCCTCCTATGTCTTTGCATGAAATGATGATGCCTGGACCTGCAGGAGCCACCTGCAACCATGAAGCTACGTGCACAGGGGCAAAAAGTGAACAGAGCACAGTGCAGCTGAAGAATGGGAAGGGGCTGGGTTATTGGTGACCACTGGACCCGGACTGTCCACCCTCGGTCTTCATGTTTGGTGAGAGAGGTAAATGTCTTAATCACTTGAGCCACTGCTATTTGGGAATTCTGTTACTTGTAGCCAAAAGCCTTCCTAAATGATCCAATAGTGAATCTCCCAAAGGGGAATGGAGTATGTAGGGTTTTCCAAACTCACTTGACTTCTTATGTATGTGTGTGTGAGATAATTCAACATTTTTATCTCTTAAACCCTTTTGTATGGGTAGCTCAAAACATTAGTTGACACAATAGTACCAAATAAAAGCAAGCCAAAAAAAAAAATAACTTCCTCTATAGAGCACAGTTTTGCAAATACAATCTTAAGTGTTTTTCAGATTGAGGTTACCTGTCATTTATGGATACGTTTATAGATAAAACTCCAGAAGATGTGAGAAGCCACATGATAAAGTTCCAGACTTGCTTTTACCAAAATTAATTGAAAATGAATCTATAATGGAGCAGAATACAAAAATCACACGTCTTTTAAAAATAAAAGAGAATTCAAAGAAATTTTCACTTGGGTGTGGAATGGGGGGAGCCTGCCCACTGAGTAATGCAGGCATTCAAATTGTTTATATTTAACCATCTAGATGGATTGGTTCACGTTTGACAAATATTTATTAAATGGTCATTACAGGCCAGGCGCAGTCTCTGCAGTGAGGATGCAAAGGTCAACACGACAGACATGAACACATAGTAACACAAATATTATGACAGAGAAAGTGCAGGGTTCTGTGGGAACACAGAGCAGCGGAAATCAACCCACTCTAGAGGAATGGATAAGAGCTCCCAGTGGATGTGTGGCAATTAATCTAAGACCTAAAGAATGAAAAGGACTTTGCCTAGAAAAGGTTTGGGGTGGAACAGGGTTATGAGGTAGAGAGGGTATTCCAGGCAGAGAAAGAAGCACGTGCCAGGTCCCAGGGGCTAGAATGCCTCGGTGAGTGCAAGGTGGGACCATGGAAGGGCTGTTTGCACAGGACAAACTGAATCTTTTAAAAAGCATACTCCGGCTATGGAATGTAAATGGATGGAGGGATGGTGGCATGAATCCAGCTAGGTGTGTCTTCTGGGCGAGTTCAAGGTGCTGGTACAAGGGCGTGGCAATGTGTGAGGAAAGAAGCTGTTTCATCGTGAGTCGAAGACTGAGGATTCAACAGACGGGGAGCACGGTGAAGAAAAGGACGAAGCGGGCTTTCAGATTTACTGTGGAGCAACTGGGTGGAAGGAGGTGCCCTTTACCAAGCAGAGAACAGACCCTGGAGAAGGAACAGGTTGGAAGGAGATTGGGACATGAAGGTAACCTGAGAAAACTCCAAATACAGCTGTTCACATCACATGACCATGATGACATTCAGAAATCTATGAAAAATGGCATCAATGTTAAAAAAAAAATGTGTGTTCTAGAGCTAGCTAAGACATTACAGCACATTTCTTCATTCTTTAAGTGAGGCGGTGGTGATGTGCCGAGGAGTATAGGAGGTTGAACTGTGTCCTCCAGAAAATATGTTGAAGCCTTAACCCCTGATGCCATCCCATGGGACCTTATTTGGAAATACAGTCTTTGCGGATGGAATCTGTTAAGATGAGACCATTCTGAATTAGAGTGGGCCCTAAATCCAATAACTGGTGTCTTTATAAGGAGAGGGCAATTTTAAGACACACAGAGACACGGGAGGCAAGGCCAGATGAAGACAGAGGCAGAGACTGGAGTTACGCTGCCACAAGCACCACCTTCGGAGGTGCATGGCCCTGCCAGTGTCTTGATTTCGGAATTCTGCCTGCAGAACTATGAGAGAATAAATGCCTATTGTTTTAAGCCACCTAGTTTATGGTACTTTGCTACAGCAGCTGTAGAAACTATTACAGGGAGGAAGACTGTTTTTAGCTTCAGAAGAAATTGAAAAGGAAGGCCTAAGCCAGATACAAGGCACTGAATGAGACAAGAACACAGTTAACTACCTTGCAAAATAAGCGTTTGGAGAGTTTGAACCTATTTAGGTCTTGAATTCAGTTTTCACGTTTCAAAACCGGGGACAACGGTACTTAATCCAGAAGGTTGTACATCGGGGTGTAGTCTGTGCGCTGTAATGGATAACTAATTATAAGTTATCGCTGGGCAAAACTTGGATTTTATAACAAGTTATTATTCATTAATCTATGAGTACAACATGGCAATCTATTCCTTTTTAATTACAATGTTACTGCTACTGCTGTGTCAGGTCTGATAGATTTGCACACCTTCCACCCTCTGAAGGCAAAGCTGGTTGACAGTTTGCCATCATTTTAGTATAGTGGTTCTCAACTGGGGGACATATGACAATGCCTGGAGACACCTTTGGTTGTCGCAACTGGGAGGGAGGCACCACTAGCAAACAGTAGGTAGAGGTCAGGGATGCTGCTAAAAACATCCTACACAGCATAGGGCACCCCTACAACAACAAACTGTAGGGCTTCAATAGTGCTGAGTTGAGAACTCTGCTCTGGAAGTACCCACACAACCTGCAGTCAAAGCTTCAAGTACCAAGAATTCACTTTCTCATCCAAAGTAGTCAAACCAATCACGCATCCTTCTGAAATCTGACAGAACAGACTATCAATACGGTGACTCACAAGCAGTCCAGAGCTAATGGAAACTTTAAACTTCTTTTTGATAGTCTAAAAAAGAGTGAAGGGCTTCCCTGGTGGCGCAGTGGTTGAGAGTCTGCCTGCTGATGCAGGGGACACGGGTTCGTGCCCCGGTCCGGGAAGATCCCACATGCCGCGGAGCGGCTGGGCCCGTGAGCCATGGCCACTGAGCCTGCATGTCCAGAGCCTGTGTTCCGCAACGGGAGAGGCCACAACAGTGAGAGGCCCACGCAACGCAAAAAGAAATAAAAAATATAAATAATAATAAAATAAAATAAAATAAAAAAGAGTGAAAATTCCTGTCCTAGAAGACAAGGGCATGGTCACTAGCCGCTCTGCAAGCACTAGCAGTGACACACACACACTGCAGAGCTGAGGTAGCCACTCATCCCATTCGCCAGCATAAACCATCTCAGCATAAACCATCTGCCAGACTGGAGGAAGAGTAACTGTCCTCTCAAGCGGTCCCTCCCAGTAGCCAGGGAGCCTCCCTGAAGTTGAAAACCACTGGAGTCCCAGCAGCTAAGCTCCTTGACTGAATCCTAGAATTATACTTAGGCAGTGGGCGGTTGGATCAGTCCTACAGAGCTGGCATAGGTAGTTATCTTTCATCTGTACCTCGTAGCCAAGCCTAAGCGATTGCCTTGTTCAAAGCTGATGTATCCCCTTCATGGCTGTCTCTGGCATGCAAAGCATTTGTAGCTGCCTCCTTGAAGCTATAAGAGAAATACGGCTGTGCATACTGTACATTTTTAACCCAGTCTGTTTATCAAGACTCTGTGGTCTGCTTGTCACCCTCACCAAATATTCAGGTCATAAACAACTTGAACCTCCAATGCTATTCTCGGAGTCAAGAGCAGCTTAGAAATATGATGAGCTAATTGGTAAAGGCAAGAAAACCCCAGTTTTGGTAAGGGCAGTTAGGTACTCAGGGGTGTCCTCTCCACTGAAGCTGTATTTCTTTCTTTTATTAACACAGAAGTGCAAGTATATCTAAGGAAACAAATATGGGATAGCTCACAGTGCAACATTAAATATAATGGCAAAATCTCCTGTGGAGGGCAAAGTACACTGCTAAGTAGAATAGCATGTATCTTAATTCTAACTTTCAAAAGTCTGTATTTACTGGGTTCTAGGCAAGTTCAAGAATAAAAGTTGCGGGACTTCCCTGGTGGTCCAGTGGCTAAGACTCCGCGCTCCCAGTGCAGGGGGCCTGGGTTTGATCCCTGGTCAGGGAACTACATCCCACATGCCACAACTAAGAGTTCCATGCCATAACTAAAGATCCCACATACCATAACTAAAGATCCCGCATGCCACAATGAAGATCCCGTGTGCGGTAACTAACACCCAGTGCAACCAAATAAACAAATAAATAAATAAATATTTTTAAAAAAAACTCTGTTCCTTAAAAAAAAAAAGAATAAAAGTTGTGACATACTGGTTTAAATACCCTTAATGTTTTCATCACCATAAGCAAAACTACATTTACATTTAAAATTGGCTTGGTACTGTCAATGTATATTTTATCATTAAAAATCAAAAATTTAGTGAAAGCTTTTGGTCCATTGAGACAGAACAAATATTTCAACAGCTGGAAGATGTTAAAAGTCAAGAGTTCTGGCATTTGAAGAGTCATATATAATTACCCTCCTTAAAAACAAAACATTGCAAAGAAAGCCAAAGAAACATGCTATCTCATAGGAAACTAACAAAACACAAAAATACAAAAATTATAATTCCTCTCCAATCTGTATTTATAAAATTTACTTAGTTACTAGAACTATTTAAACTGTCCCAGGTAAGAGAAATAATCTCTTCCTGAAGTTATGGGAACACTATTTTCCTAAGTATGAAAAATAATCATCAGCGTCTTTACGTATTCATCATTGTCACATTATGGCTCTTCAGGGCAGACCATACAAAGTGTTCATGTCACCTCAACAGCCGAGCAGCTGAAATAATTCATAATACAGTCTGATTAAAAGGAGCAGAAAGAAAAGCTCAACCTCTGTTTCAATTTAGTTTGAACTTTCAAGCTAAAACGTCAGCAACTCAGAAGTAAAATTCGAATAAACATTTCATGATAAATTTGGGCATTAATTTTATATATTCCCAGAAGCCTGTTTCCATGATTCTCTTTACTTTGTCTAAACTGTACCCCGTGAACTAACTACTACTATTCCTATCATATGCCAGCAATTCAGCCTACCTTCATCGCCTTCATATGTGGAAATAACAAACCACAGATTTATATTTTCATTCTAAGTTCATATTCTAGGAAAGATGGACTATTTATGGAGAAACAGCAGGAAAATATTTTATAATCCAACACATACTGAGTACATTTAATAAAGAATGCTCCCTAGAGAAAGGCAGAGCTAAGGGCTAAGGGGAGTATGTGTATGTGTATATGCATGTGTGTGTGTTTTGAGTGTGAACAGTTAGAACAAATGCTGTAAAGAAAAGGCTTGTACAGTATTCCTTCTGGAGCAGGACCTGACTCCACAACCAGAAGTCTAAAGTAAGAGGAATAAACACTCTGTCAACCAAGGGACTGACTTTCTTCCCTGAAGCAGGGAGTACTGGAGTATTGCTAACATCCTCCCAGTCACGGGGAAACTTTTTTCTAAGAAAAAAAAAATCTAATCTTTCTAAAGATTTTCTAACAATCATTAAGAGCAGTGGATTTTAAATTAAGTTACAAGAAGTGCTAGAGTCACACCCCAGCTTGTTCTCAACCGGAGCAACTTTGGTCTGTTTTATACAAAGGTCCTATGGCAGAAGAACTGTGAAAAATGCTGATCAAAAATATTAAGAGAAGGGCTTCCCTGGTGGCGCAGTGGTTGAGAGTCCACCTGCCGATGCAGGGGAGGCGGGTTCATGCCCCAGTCCGGGAAGATCCCACATGCTGCGGAGCGGCTGGGCCCGTGAGCCATGGCCACTGAGCCTGCACGTCCAGAGCCTGTGCTCCGCAATGGGAGAGGCCACAACAGTGAGAGGCCCGTGTACCGCAAAAAAAAAAAAATTAAGAGGGTTGCCTCCCCAGGGATGTCAAGAGAATCCAATAACATAAACCTGTCAAATGTTTAGAACAGAGGTTTGCACTCTATAAAAGCCTAGCAGCAGTTGGCTAGGATAATGATGCTGGTAACAATTCAAGTCTTCGCTGTAGAGGTAATTTTTAAAAAATGAAGCACAGAGTCTATGAGTCCATGTGTAGAAACTATACACCTAACATCTCAAGCTTTTAAAGGATGATCACCTCCAACAGGTGTTTGAATTACAGAGCTTCAAAACTGGATGTACAGCGAGCAGCGCCACAAGAAGGCTTACCTCTTCTTCTTGGTGATAATGAGCACGTCGTTAAAGAGGAAGAAGTAGACTTGCTGTTTGGACGTCCTTTTTGAGAAAAGCACAGTGTCTTCCACATAGGCTGTCAACTCACCTCTTTTGACCAACCAGCGGGAAGAGGAGACTAGAGGAAAAGGCTACAAAAAGAGAAACACTCAATACCCAAAGCCAAAGTAAAGTCCTTTTAGGATTATTGAAAGTATAAAACTTACATTCAAACAAATGATACATCACTATTTTAAATAACAGTGTATATAACAGGTACGTAATAGTGAAATACAGTTAGAGAAGGATAGCACATTCTCCAAGAGAAAATCAGAAAGAACAATTTATTTTCCAATATAAAAAACTATTAGAGCTTCCCTGGTGGCGCAGTGGTTGAGAGTCTGCCTGCCGATGCAGGGGACACGGGTTCGTGCCCCGGTCCGGGAAGATCCCACATGCCGCGGAGCGGCTGGGCCCGTGAGCCGTGGCTGCTGAGCCTGTGCGTCCGGAGCCTGTGCTCCGCTACGGGAGAGGCCACAGCAGTGAGAGGCCCGCATACCACAAAAAACAAAACAAAACAAAAAAATAAAAAAACTATTAATATTAACTTGCCTATATAAAAACTAAAACTCAATCAGAAAATGTTATTGGGTCAACCAAAAATTATTACCCTTCCATTAACTCTTAACTGAAAAAGAAGATTGATAAGGAGTCACTTAAAACTGAAAAGCCTCAAAAGGAAAAGGAGTCACTTAAAACTGAAAGTCTCGAAAGGAAACCTATTGGTATCAACTGAAGTTATTTTAAATATCACAAACCAGAATCCAAACATAGAAAAAAAACATTGATAGCTGCGGTTAAAAAGAGACAAATTAAAAAGTCTGCATTCAATTCATGAACTAAAGACTTTATTCAAAAGGAAAGAAAAAAACCCTGCAAACGTATGTTTTGTCTATTGATTATCTACTTAGCTGTATTCTGGAGAAAACCTTTGCTTAAGTTTATGGTAGTTTCCCTCATGGAAGTTCATCCCTGAAAGCATCATGCCATTTTCTGGTTGTGAAAATGAACTTCTTCCAGAATAATCCATCTTAATCTCACAGAAAAGGCTATATTCAAGGAACGGCATACTGTCTTTTCTTTATTCAGTTTACAGTTTCCAACTGGAAAACTCTCAAAACCTCAGAATGATCCTTACCCTTGAGAGCTCTTTTTGTTAAGTTACCAGAAATGCTTACTGCCAAAAATCTGATTGAAAAAACGACATCCATAAAAATAAGCAAAAGTTCTTGGACACACAAAAGATAACTCTAGTAAGTGTGGTGCAACCAAATGTCATCCATTTCAGGGAATAATGATTAAAAATAGCCAAAGGAAATTGAGGATATTAGGGAGGAAATAAGAACGCTAAGAAAGGATTTCATATTTTTTTAATTTATAAAGGACATTTATAAGAAGGTTGCTCATCAGTTATATACTATTTTCCTGAAGATTTAACATGGAAGATGAAACAGTGTGGCTGATCTCAAAATTTCAAAACTGGCTATTTAAAGGAGTTCATGTAGTTTTCAGCCTCCAAATCTCAAATCAGACTATGGCTGAGACTTAAAAGGTGACAGAGAGGTTGCTTAGATAACTCAGGAGGACCCCAGCAGCACACACAAGAGGTCACCACAAATAATCAGAGTCAGGTTAGGTCCTGCCACAGGGCTGCAGCTACTGGGAATGCACTGCTATCTTGTTATTGCGTGTATAGGATAAACCAATGACAGTATTATGTAATGCCACCCTATGACTGTTCTTAGGTTAGAGGACGGGGAAAAAAGGTTTTTTAACTCTTGGTGTTTTTTTTTCTTTTTTTTAAGTTTTTTTTTTTTAATTTTTGGCTGTGTTGAGTCTTCGTTGCTGTGCACGGGCTTTCTCTAGTTGCTGTGAGTGGGAGCTACTCTTCATTGCGGTGCGTGGACCTCTCACTGCGGTGGCCTCTCCTGTTGCAGAGCAGGGGCTCTAGGCGCACAGGCTTCAGTTAACTCTTATTCTTAAAACAGATTGAGTTTTATGAACACATACTCCACTGGGCAAAAATAAATTTCCAACGTATATCTAAAATTGACAGTGGCTTGCAATACGTCTATGCTTCTTTAAAAAACAAAAATCTGATGCTATAAATGTTTTTTGTTTCAGTTTATTGTTGAAAGATTAAACTCATTCGGATGGCTTTCTTTTAAGAAGAAGCTATAAAAATGACCAAAATATTTAGAAGAATCACAGTAGCCCAAATTGCTCCTAAGTGAATTCCTACAGTTTAGAAGCTTCATCTAAGACTAGAATCCAGGTGTGAATCAAAAATAAGAAAAGAGGGCTTCCCTGGTGGGGCAGTGGTTGAGAGTCCGCCTGCCGATGCAGGGGACACGGGTTCGTGTCCCGGTCTGGGAAGATCCCACATGCCGCGGAGCAGCTGGGCCCGTGAGCCATGGCCGCTGAGCCTGCACGTCCGGAGCCTATGCTCCGCGACGGGAGAGGCCGCAACGGTGAGAGGCCCGCGTACCGCAAAAAAAATAAATAAATAATAAGAAGAAATTCATGAACAAAAACACATCCTTAAAATTATTGATATAATTCCCATGGAGAAAAGATTTTTATTCTTTTTGGTGTTCCTTAGCATCCTAGAAAACCAGCCTCAGCGTAAAATTTAACTCATTTTATGGGCCAGTGAGACAAGGAAGAACAAGTTTTTTCTAAATTGAGACAAAAATGCATCATTTAGCCATTTTAAAGTATACATATAATTCAGCTGCTTTTAGTGCATTCACAGTGTTGTGCAATGATCATCACTATCTAATTCCAGAACACGTCCATTACCCTAAAAAGAAAGTCCATATGCACTGAGCAGTCACTCTCCACTCTGCCCTCCCATTAATTAAGTTAATCCTTACAATAACTCCATGAGGGAAAGTACCATTATCAGTCCTACTTTACGGTTCAGAAAACTAAGAAATGAAAGTTAAGTAATGCCCAAAGTCCTACAGCTAGTAAGTAGTGGAGCTACAACTGGAACTCAGGCAGGCTGGCTCCAGAGTCCACGCTCTTAATTAATAGCGGCTTCCTGTGCCAATCCAGTGGACTCTCCTCACCCCTCCCATTACCACGTGCAGCACATGATACTCGTCCAGAAACTTACTAATTTAAAAATGAAAAACACATGTAAGTAAACATACATACATACATTCATACATACATAAATATCTAATACACACACATACACACACACACACACAGACATATATATAAGCTTTTATCCCCTTCAAATGAGAAAAAGACTAGCATTATTTTGCTGCCATGGTTAAGAATGTGGACGCTGCAGTCAGTCGCAGATCTGAATCCAGGCTTCAGTACTTCTTGGTGTATGACTCTGAGCAAATAATTTACTATTTCTAGCTTCGAATTCCTCAACGATAAAATGGGAATAATAATTAGATACTTCATGGGGTTCCTGTGAGAATTCAATGAGACTATGTGAAAATGGCACATAGTAAATACTCAGTAAATATTTTCATGGCAGTAATAGCTACGGTAGGACCATAAACCAAATAGAACCAACACAGAACTCGCTACCTTTCCCTCAGGGTCGTTCCTCCTCTTGGATTCCCTACCTAGGTGGATGGTGTGACTCTCCATCCAGTTGACCAGACTAGACACCTGTGGTACCACAGCTACAGCCCTCTTCCAGGCATCCCACTTATCTCTCCGCCTCTGTTTCCAGTCTCCAAACTGGTTTTCTGCCTCCGGTTTTATTACGTTCCCAACTTACCCTCCACATAGCTGCTGTAATACATTTTAAAAATAATAAACTGAATCTGGTGTACGTGTGTAGAGTGGGAAGGGGGGGTTGTTAAAAAAAAAAAAAGTCCTATGAAAACCTATTAAGTGAACAACCTTCTTCCCACCCCGTTCCTCATCTACTCAGTTCCCAACCACTGATTACAGCCCCTACAAGTTAGTAACTGTTATTGTTCTTCTATAACTTTCCAGAGATTTCTTACACATAAGCAAATTTTATACTCTTTTTTCCTCCTGTTCTGCACCTTACTTTTTTCACTTAATAATATAAGACAGAAAGCTTACCATATCGATTCCTAAAATTCTTCATTTTTTTTTAAGTTGAGTGGTCTTACATAATTTAGGTATACTATAATTTATTTAATCAGTCCCCTATTGATAGATGTTTAGGTTGTTTCTAATCTTTTGCAATTAAAACAATGCCATATCAGTAACTTTGTGTGTATGTCTGTAAATGTGTGTGTGTGTGTGTGTGTGTAATTTTATACATTCATGAGTATATCAATAGGATAAATTCTTAGAAGTAAAATTGCTGGGTCATAGTAACTTGCACTTGTAATTTTGATAGTTATTGACATATTGCCCACCATTCGGGTTATAACAATCTTTCCCACGAGCAACAGATAAACATGACTTTCCCAACAACTCACTGATAAAATGTTTTATCAAACTTTTGAATTATTTATAAATCCAAGTGGTAGAATACATTATTTTAATTTCAATTAGCAATTTTCTTCTGAATGAAGTAAAGCATCTTTTCAGATGTTTAAGAGTCATTTGTATTTCCTCTTCTGACAACAGTTTTCTAGTTTGCAATTTTCTAATGGATTTTTTCCTTATCTTCTTCTTATCACTTTGAGGTTATATGTTGGGAATATTAACCCTTTATCTATATGTGAGTTCTAAATTGTTTTCCCAGTTTCCTATGTCCCTTTTCACTTTTTAAATGCCCTTTGATTGTCACTCTATGGAGAAATTTTTTTAATTTTCACATCGATCAACTTTCCTTTTAATGACTTCTGGATTTGGAATAAGTTTAAAAGGCTTTTACTATGGTGCTAAAGTCATCTTTACTAACTGCGCATCTGACTGTGTCACTTCCACACTTTGAACTTTGCAGTGACTCCCAGATGATCCCGCTCTGCTCTTTCCTTTGGCACACAAGGCCCTTCCCATGAGTTCTAGCGCTGCCCTGTTCCCCTCCACCCCACTGAATGTGTGCAATTCCTGGGCTACAACAGCTGAAACCAAGTCCTGTGCATTTGCTCCTGCTCTTCACTCTTGGAAGACCCTTCTCTCTCTCCTTTCGAGATCAGCTCAAGCATACCTCCAGTATGAAGCCTTGCCTGGCTGCTACAAGCTCCCCACCCCTTTGTCCCTCATTCTTAGGGCCGGCCACGCCCTCTCCATTGCTGGTGTTCTCAAAACTCTTCTATCTCCCATAACAGCTGTAGACTTGGCTCACTCCTTTGTATTTCTGTAGTCTTCTACTAGATGGTAAGCTCCCTGAGGGCGGGGATCATCATGCTTTTGTTTTCCCACTTCAGTCCACAAAGGTGCTCATGACATTTGTTGAAAGAATGCATGTGCTTGGACAAACCACTTAACTTCTTTGAACATCTGTCTTCTCGTCTTTGAAATGAACTGAATAAAAATGTCCATTGTTATACACAAAGTGTTACAGAAATGAGGTCGTAAGGTTGTATTAGTATTTCTAAGTGGTTGGAATTAAGTCCTTCATTATAAATCTAAACTTAGAATATTTTCCTGTAAGTTTGCAATTTTAATCATTGAACCAAGAGAAAACAAAAAACCAAAAACTCATGCACTCAGCTGATGTTAATCACTTATTTTTAAGAACCCTTGGGATAAGCATTTTTTCAGTTACAAATTAATTGTGGTTCTGGAGAAACAGAGCTTAAAGGTATCTTAAACCAACTGATTATCAGTGAAGAAAGAAAAAGAAAAATGGTTAGGGAAGGGACTTATCAACTTTTAAAATGGAAATGGTTAGAGATTTATCATATTTAAAAAGGAGGGGATTTAAAAAATCCTTTGATGTATAGATATATTTTCTAAAATACTTAGAAACAAATGAAAGTGAAGGACAGGATTCTTTTTGAAGGATGAGAAGTAATGGGTTTTGAAATTGCCGTAAATTTCTATATGAGGGTATAATAACTAAAGTGCGTGTGTGCGTGCATGCGCACGCTGTTTTTAGCAAGTACCCATCATTTTCTAAGAAGAATCATGGATCACCTTTCTGCATTTAAATCTTCATAGTCAGGGTGTCACAGCGGAAGAGTTTACACTGATCTGCAAGTCAGGACGTCTGGACCCTAGTCCTGATTTTGCCACCACGAACTGAATGACCCTGTTAACAATTAATTATTCTCTGGGTTGTATTTTCCTCATTTATAAAATAAAAGGGTGTAGCTGTACGACATCAGTGGCCCTCACACTATATGACACAGCAGAGCGTTATCTGCGTAATGCCATGGTCGCTCTAATCCCACTGAACAAATTAGGAACACTTTCACTATGAAAAAATATGACCGCTTTAAGTTGCTTAATTAAATTCAAGTGCCATAAAACGAAACAGAATCACAACCATGAGCACTCACATCCATTAAGAACTGAACTGTGGTGCTTCCCTGGTGGCACAGTGGTTGAGAGTCCGCCTGCTGATGCAGGGGACGTGGGTTCGTACCCCGGTCCAGGAAGATCCCACATGCCACTGAGCGGCTGGGCCCATGAGCCATGGCCGCTGAGCCTGCGCGTCCGCAACGGGAGAGGCCACAACAGTGAGAGGCCTGCGTACAGCTAAATAAACAAACAAACAAACAAACAAACAAACAAATAAATAAATAATAAAAATAAAAGAACTGAACAGTGAGCCAACAAAGGAGTTGACCATGGCCTAGCCTCACCATTAATTGTCATTTCCTTCTTTGTTCATCCTGTCATCTGCCCCTGAGCAGTATGAGACAAGCAGTAACAGGCAGCATATATGCAAAGAAGAATTATGGAAGAAAAACAAATTTGAAAAGAACAATTCACTAATAATCCTTTTTTGCAAACTGAGAAAGGAGTGTCCTTATTTGATTTAGGAGAACACCCTGGTCCAGCTCGTGGGATACCACTGTTTGCAGGATACTTTAAGAATACTAAAGAAATCTCCTTTCTATTCTAAAACTCTTTTTTTTTTTTTGAGGTACGCGGGCCTCTCACTGTTGTGGCCTCTCCCGTTGCGGAGCACAGGCTCCGGACGCGCAGGCTCAGCGGCCATGGCTCACGGGCCCAGCCGCTCCGCGGCATGTGGGATCTTCCCGGACCGGGGCACAAACCCGTGTCCCCTGCATCGGCAGGCGGGCTCTCAACCACTGCACCACCAGGGAAGCCACTAAAATTCTATTATTTTTAACCACCCTTTTCTCAAGTTTGGTGTCTTCCTAGGGAAAAAAGAAAGTGCCAGTTAGATAATACCTAACTCTGTGGCCTAGAGAAAGGTCACTTTATCTGGTATTAGCAAGAGCCGAATTGTCCAAAGCAAAGCATCTGCTATTTCCCCTGCCAGCCTCTCTGTAATCAATTTATGGCCCTGCTGTGAAAAGCAAATTCCTCTCCACTTTGTTGCCTTCAACTATCTCTTTATTCACATAAGATTTAAGCAAGAGCAATAACAAATCTATCTACGAAGAAGTATGAGAGAATACCTTAATTTTAAATTCCAGCTGGGAGTTAATTGTGTACATCATTTCAGTCCTTTCCATCTTCCGAGCTCCTTCATTGCAGAGTCGAACCAACTGGAAACAGAGAATAATAAGGAGGGTTGAGAGGTGAACGAGAGAAACCTCACTTTCAAATGCAGATCTCACAGGAAATAATTAGCACAGTGGAAGCTCCAGAGACTCATTCCAGACAGTTAAAGAACTCACAGTTTCACACAGTCAAGACTTTGTACCCAGTGGGAAGTGGTGTCATCAGGATGTGAAGACAGAGGGAAAAAACGTCCTGAGAATTTTCAGGGACACACACCCTCTGTGCATTATCACATTCCTCACATGGTCCAGTCGGCTCCATTCTGCTCCTTCCCTCTGCCCCTCCCGCCTCGCCTTCACCCACGGGAACATCACCAACCTCCAAGCAAGCTGCACCTCTCTCCCCACTTCATATCAGAGCAGCTGAGGGCAGACCACTGACTTCAAACGCAAATTCTTAGCAGAATGTTACATGCAAAGCATGTGACCAGTAACCTGGATGCTGGAAGAGGAAAGCCTTCCATTGGAACCTAATGGTCAATGATTCTTCAAGGATGGTCAAGCTAAGGGAAATTCAGTTTAATTAGAACTATTGATTTATCTACAAACAGAATGAACTCACGGTCCTTTGATGAGTAGCTGTGATATCATGATTTATAATAAACAGAATATATATTTTGTCTTTGTCCATGGTTTCTGGCACATAGCTCCTAAAACCCTTGTAATTTCCTATGTAAGAGCCACAGGGGCAGCTCTGGCTATAATTTAGTTTTGTTACCAGTTCCTGAAATAGCTCCAGGGCATAAAAGTGAAATGGGTGTCTTCTGTTATTCATAACAAGCCCCCCCCTTTCAACCACATCTGAGTTTATGGTAATGAGGTGACTTCTGGTAAGCCCCTAAGGATGGGGCTGGTTGCCAGGGGAACCAACCAAGTGATTAAAGAGAAGGCTGGAACTTTCAGGCCTGCAGACTTACAGGGAGGGGAAAGGGGCTGGAGATAACAGGATCACTACTGGACAATGACTGAATAATTCACGCCGACATAATGAAGCCTCCATAAAAATTCCTGAACTTCGGAGTTGGAGAGCTTCCGGGTTGGTGAACAAGAACACTTCTGCATGCTGGGAGGGTGGCATCCTTCTGGGCCTCACCTTGTCTCTTCATCTGGCTGTTCATTCTTATCCCTTAATAGCCTTTGTAATAAACCACTAATCTAGTAAGTAAACTGTTTTTCTGAGTTCTGTGAGCCCCTCTAGCAAACTAATCAAACCTGAGGAGGGGGTCATGGGAACTTGATTTATAGCCAGTGGGTCAGAAGCACAGGTAACAACCTGGACTTGTGATTAGTGACTGAAATGAAGTTGGGGGTGTAGTCTTGCGGGCTTGAGCCCTTATCCTGTGGGATCTGATGCTGTATCTCCAGGTGGAGTGAGAACTGAACTGAATACAGTAAGGCACCCAGCTGGTACAGCAGAACTGCTTGGTGTGGGGAAAAAACCCACACATTTGGTGACCACAAGGGTCAGAAATGAAGTGCTCTGGGCTCCCCTGGTGGCGCAGTGGTTGAGAGTCCGCCTGCTGATACAGGGGACACGGGTTCGTGCCCCGGTCTGGGAGGATTCCACATGCCGTGGAGCAGCTGGGCCCGTGAGCCATGGCCGCTGAGCCTGCGCGTCCGGAGCCTGTGCTGCGCAACGGGAGAGGCCACAACAGTGAGAGGCCCGCGTACCGCAAAAAAAAAAAAAAAAAAAAGAAAGAAATGAAGTGCTCTGTGGGTAGAGTACTGAGCACAGAGGAGACACACAGGAGTTTCTCCTTTACACTGTACCTAATACATAATTATTAGTTCACTGGCGTAAACCAAAACAAACTTTGTTATTTCCAATTTCTTATTAACTGAAAAATCTATAAAACTTGTCCATAACAAGGATCATTGGCCATAAAGACATGTGATTGTTAAAAGCGAAGCTAGAAATTCTGATTAGATTTACTTTAATATTACTGCTTCATTAAGTTACCTATGCTTACTGTAAAAAAAAAAAATGATAATACATAAGTAAACAAAACAGGCCATAAAAGGCTCTGACCTGATCCTACTCCATGGAGGTAACTGGAAACAAGATAGGTTATACACTTTCTCTTTTTTTCCTATGCTTGTATGAACATACAAACACACACATATAATGTGTAGAAATTCTAACTTTTGTAAAGGGATTATTCAATGTTTCTCTGTGACTTAATTTTTTCACTTGCCAATATTTCGCCTTATAAATATAACGTTCACTGAAAAAAAAGTTTATTTCGTACCTGGTATGTGCCAGATGCTAGGGTTACAACATTTAAGAGATACACAATCCCGGGGCTTCCCTGGTGGCGCAGTGGTTGACAGTCCACCTGCCGATGCGGGGGACATGGGTTCGTGCCCCGGTCCGGGAAGGTCCTACATGCTGCGGAGCGGCTGGGCCCGTGAGCCATGGCCGCTGAGCCTGTGCGTCCGGAGCCTGTGCTCCGCAACGGGAGAGGCCACAACAGTGAGAGGCCCGTGTACCGCAAAAAAAAATAAATAAATAAAGAGATACACAATCCCCATCCTCATAAAAGAAGGGCAGACACAATAATTACAGACTGAAATCTTAAAGGGGAAAAAACAAAAACAAAAAACCAGGGGGTCTGGGAGGAGGTGGGTGAGGAGGGAGCCAGGGACCTCTCCTGAGAGGTCATTTAGGCTGACAGCTGAAGGAGAAAAGGGAGTTAGCACCCAAATCAATGGAGAGCACCGATCCAGGCAGAGTGAACCCCAGGAGCAAAGGGCTGACACTGGGAAAGTGCCGTGTGCCTGAGCAAGTAAAAGGCCCTGACACAGGAAAATGGCACAAGAGGAAACTAGAGGACCAGCCCAGGTCAAAGCATGCAAGTTCTTCAGGTGTGTGGATTGTATTCTAAGTGCAAATAGAAGCCACCAGCAGGCTTTCAGCAGAGGAGTGATAGGATGCAACATATGCTACGACCATATGTGCTTTCCACAGTGTACTTATTCAATCCCCCACTGATGGACACTTGGATGTTTCCAGTCACCTAACAGATATTCGAGGCTTCGAGGGTACACCTATCTTCAGTTCCAGCATATCTTTAGGTCTGAATGGTCTTGAGGAGTTCACTGATGCAGGGACTGATGGCTGCACCTGATCAAAGCTAGGCACAGAAAATATTCTGGCTGGGCTGAGGCAATTGCAATTAAAATATCCTAAAAGGGGGACTTCCCTGGTGGTCCAGTGGTTAGGACTTCACTTTCTAATGCAGGGGGTGCACGTTCGATCCCCGGTCAGGGAGCTAAGATCCCACATGCCTCATGGCAAAAAACCAAGACATAAAACAGAAGCAATATTGTAACAAATTCAATAAAGACTTTAAAAATGGTCCCACATCCAGGGCTTCCCTGGTGGCGCAGTGGTTGAGAATCTGCCTGCCAATGCAGGGGACACGGGTTCGAGCCCTGGTCTGGGAGGATCCCACATGCCACAGAGCAGCTAGGCCCGTGAGCCACAACTACTGAGCCTGCGCATCTGGAGCCCATGCTCCACAACAAGAGAGGCCACGATAGTGAGTGGCCCCCGCTTGCCACAACTAGAGAAAGCCCTCACACAGAAACGAAGACTCAACACAGCCAAAGTAAAGAAATAAATTAATAAACTCCTATCCCCAACGTCTTCTTTTAAAAAAAAAAAAAAAAGGTCCACATCCAAAAAATTAAAAAAAAAAAAAAAAAAAAGTGACTTTAAAATAATATATATATCCTAAAAGGTTTAAGACAGAACAAAATCCAATCAAGCAGCCACTGCTCAGGGCATTTTTATGATTTCTCTTGAAGAATATATGTTCATAGTTCCCAAATCTGTGCTCCCAGACTTGGTCTGTTCCCTAAGCTCTACATCCAACTACCTGGATGGTATCTCTTCTCGGGTCCCCCAGAGCCATCTCAAACTCGGGATGGAATGACCAAACCTCAACACTACCTTCATCACCCCCTCCCCCGGCCCAGTGTTCTCTATGTGATCAATCCCGGCGTCACCCGCTTCCCCAAGCCAAAAAGCTGGGTCCTCACCGCTCAGACGCCTCCCGCTCCTTTGTCCTCCACATCCAAACAGTCCATAAAGTCTCCTTCATGTTGCCGTCCTGCTGTCCACTCACCCACCAGCCCTGTCCCCGCACTCAGGCCCAAACCCCCTCTCCTTTGGATTACTGGCCTCCTAATTCTCTGCCATCACTTCTGCCCTACCCTGATGTGTCATCCAGAGACACGTTTTCAGTCTTTCTAAGTTCAAATCTGATCATGCAACTCCTCAGCTTGAAATCCTTAAAAGGCTCCTCGAAGCTTTCAGAGATTGTGAAATTTCCATATTTGTTAGTTCAGTGCCCAGCCCAGTACCTAAGACACAAGGAACGCTCAGCAAATGTTAATGTGTAAACTGCCTTCAGAGATCATTTATAAGCCACTTCAAAAAGGGGGGGGACAATACCTTTTTAGTTATCCCACGTTAAAATGAAAGGGAAAATGGAAAATAAAGTTATAATCTTTATTTCCTAAACTTCCAAACATAGACTCCACCAGCCTCCACCTCCAAAGGCGTATTAAAAACAAAAAAGTTCCCCCCAAATATATCAAGCAATGGTATCATCAGTGGACTCTGTTTAATGACTATCTCGAAGGGACAAGCGCTAATTTGGATATAGCGTTTTTATTAAAATCAGCGTCTGCATATTAAGGCCGTGCCTTCCTTCAGCATCTGTCACAGCTTTATTAACTTTGGCTGAATTTTTTGTTTTAGGCCAAATTTATGTGGAAAAAAAAGAACTCAATCTCTCTAATGTAGAAATATAAATTAAAACGAAAATAAAGTATTTTCAATATATCAAATTCACAAAGATGAAAAGAATATTGGATGCTGGGGAGTGCACAGTAAGACAGACACTTAGAAATACTTCTGCTTGTCATGGATACAGGGACAACTTTTCTTGAAGGCACTTGGGGGTCTTTAAATCATACCTACCTTTTTTTCCCCAATAAACCCATTTCTGGAAACTTTTTAACAGAAATCATCAGAGGAGCACAATCATTTAGGTAAGGCCATAGGCCATGCAGCACTATTTAGAAGAGTAAATGAAATGGGTACCACATGAATCCATGTGTAAGTGTACATTTACATCCACTGGAAGGGCACGCTGTAAAATGGCAATAGTCACTGTCTTTGACAAGATTACTGATACATTTTATTTTCTCTTATTTCAATTCTTCAAATTTTCTGTAATGGACAGTTAAGTACATTATTTTTAAAATGTTATCTTTGTAAACCTTAAATGCATTCTTTCAGAGCAGTACTTGGAGTGAAGGAAAAAAACCTTATTAATTCCTCCCTTCTGCACACCTCTCCCTTTACCATCAGTAACCACGGTTGAAAGTCTGATGTGTATGATTCTGGGTACTATTTCAATAAATTGATGACATACATATGTATATAAACACATTTTATTACCTAGATGTCATTACACTATTTGTTCTGTTCTACAACTTAATGTTCTTCACTTAACGACACAGCTTAGAGATCTTTTCATGTTAATAGATAGATATCTACCTCTTTTAAAGAGCTGAAGCAATAAGTTACAGGAAAAGATTCAAGAGAACTTGGCTCTTCTGCCACTAAGAGAAAAGCTTATAACTTAATATTATCTCCAAATAGAAGGAGAATTTTTATGAGGTGCACGTTAAAGCAGTTATTCTTTTTCCACGGGAGAGTAAATAAAAGACAGCAGCAGGGACGATTTCATTGGCATAAGAAACCATGTCCTGAGCACCACTCCTTAGACACCAGACAAGACTCTGCACCAGCTGAACTATCAGATTCCCTGGAAATTTCCCTCCCCCCGGCTCCGCCCCAGCATCTGAGCCGAAAATCTGGAAGTAAATACACATTTCACTTGATAAAAACATCTTTCTTGTTTTTGAGTTGTTTGACTAAGTCAGTAAGTCTTTCCAAAGCCCCATTTCAGTAAGTTGTCACCGTCATTTCAGCCACATACAGGAGCAATTTCACTGAAGTATTATTCACACTATGCAAATAAATTTCATTAGCATTTTAATTACCAAAAAAAGATATTACTCATTTTTTCCAAGAATGAATAACCATCTAGAGAGACTTGCCCAAGGGCCTTAGGTGGAGTCCGGTTCTAAAAACTTGGGCCTCATCATACAAAATTTCACTGTCTAAAATAAATACTGGGAACTCCCAATTTCTTTCATAAGGGAAGCAATTCTTATTGAAATTCTGCATTTTGATTTTGAACCATAAATGCTCTATGTACACAGTCTTTTTGTTAAAAATACTGACATTGTTTTCCCAGAATCTAGAAAACCCCATAAGTAACCTGCACAAATGAAAAAGAAGATGAATCTCTGAGCTGGCTGTATTGATAACCTTGGTTCCCTACAACACTAGGAGATTGCAGGAATAATCCTGATATTCATGACTCCTGCTCGAGAGAGAGAAACGCTGCCTTAGAAAAAACAATTCACTGGAATGGCACTTCTTCACAGAGAGTCCTTCATACAGTTAAGTATCAAGGTAAGGCAATTACATTACATTTTTGCCAGCCTTTCCTAAAAGAACCAGTGTCAAATCAAGTGAACCAGAGACACCTGAAGGAATGTAGCAGTCTACTGTAACTGGGGTGTAAAAGTCTCAAAAAAAATAAAGGATCATTGCTGGTTCAATTCAATTACTATTACCTTCCTCCTTCCTCTTCTGTGTGAATTCTTTTCCAACTTCTCAGTAACAACCAAACAAAATCTGACACAATCTCTTTCATGGCCAAGGATAGAACTTCTCTAAGTACAATAGTTTCTCCTAAAGACCCCCCCACCACTGCCTTCCCCATACGATTTGGGGTCCTGGAGGAGAGACCCATGGGCAGTAGGACCTTAGGTAATTTCATACCTGTCAGGCCAAGTTTCTTCACGTACTGTTTCCCTAAGTGGGATATGCAGACCACTGATGGTGCAAGAAATGCATTCAAGTGGTTGACAGACTGCTATGGTTTGAATGTTCATATCCCCCCATAATATGTGTTGGATTCTTAACCTCCGAAGATGCTATTAGGTATTAGCAAATGGGGACTTTGGGAGGTGCTTAGAAGTCATGAGGATATAGCCCTCACAAATGGGACTACAGTAAGTCCCCTACATACGAACCTTCAAGTTTCGAGCTTTCAAAGATGCAAACATGCCTCTGGTCCCACAAAGGAACCAGAACCTGTGCCAAAAACGTCAGGTGTGAAAGAAATTGCAGCTTGCCCTCTATACTATTGCTGACGATCCTTCAGCTCTGCCATCTCCCACCTCCTCTCCCTCCCCCAGTCAGTAACTCTTCCTGCCTGTTCACTCAATGCCAGCCGCTGGATGCCAGCTGTTGTACTGTACTACTGTACTTTTCAAGGTACTGGACTGTAAGATTTAAAATGTTTTATTTTTTGTGTTCATTTGTTTTTTATGTATTATTTGTGTGAAAAGTATAATAAACCTATTACAGTATAGTAGTGTGTTAGTTGGGTACCTAGGTTAACTTTGAACAAATTGGACTTACAAGCGCGCTCTCCAAATTGAATTTGTTCATATGTAGGGGACTTACAGTAGTGCTTTCTCCAACAGGCCCCAGAGAGCTCCCTCGCTCCCTTCTGCCGTGTGAGGCTATAAGGAGAAGTCTGCAACCTGGCTAGAAGAGGGCCCCAACCCAACCACGCTGGCACCTTGATCTTGGACTTCCAGCCTCTAGAACTGTGGGAAATACATTTCTATTGTGTATAAGCCACGCAGTCCACGGTATGCTGTTCTAGCAGCCGAAACAGACTAAGACACAGATAAACTTCTTTTTAATATAAAAAAGTGGGCAGAAGACCTAAATAGACATTTCTCCAAAGAAGACATACAGATGGCCAATAGGCACATGAAAAGGTGCTCAACATTTCTAATTATTAGAGAAATGCAGATCAAAACTACTATGAGGTACCACCTCACACCAGGCAGAATGGCCATCATTAAAAAGTCTACAAGTAACAAATGCTGGAGAGGATGTGGAGAAAAGGGAACCCTCCTACACTGTTGGTGGGAATGTAATTGGTACAGCCGCTATGGAGAACGATACGGAGGTTCCTCAAAAACTAAAAATATTTTGAGTTGCTATATGATTCAGCAATCCCACTCCCAGGCATATATCTGAACAAAACTCTAATTCAAAAAGATACGTGTGGGCTTCCCTGGGCAGTTGTTGAGAATCTGCCTGCTAATGCAGGGGACACGGGTTTGAGCCCTGGTCTGGGAGGATCCCACATGCTGCGGAGCAACTAGGCCCGTGCCACAACTACTGAGCCTGCGTGTCTGGAGCCTGTGCTCCGCAACAAGAGAGGCCACGACAGTGAGGCCCGCGCACCGCAATGAAGAGTGGCCCCCGCTTGCCACAACTAGAGAAAGCCCTCACACAGAAACGAAGACCCAACACAGCAAAAATAAATTAATTAATTAATAAACTCCTACTCCCAACATCTTCCCAAAAAAAAGAAAACCACAGCTTAAAAAAAACAAAAAAACAAAAACCAGATACGTGCACCCCTATGTTCACAGCAGCACTATTCACAAAAGCCAAGACATGGAAACAACCTAAAAGTCCATCAACAGAAGAATGGATAAAGAAGATGTGGTACATATATATAATGGAGTATTACTCAGCCATGAAAAGAAATGAAATTGGGTCATTTGTAGAGATGTGGATGGATCTAGAGTCTGTCATACAGAGTGAATTAAGTCAGAAAGAGGAAAACAAACATCGTATATTAATGCATGTATGTGGAATCTAGAATTTGGTACAGATGAACCTATTTGCAGGGCAGGAATAGAAACGCAGATGTAGAGAAAGGACATGTGGACACAGAGGAGGAAAAGGAGGGTGGGATGAATTGGGAGATTAGGTCTGACATAAATACACTACCATGTTTAAAATAGGTAGCTAGTAGGAACCTGCTGTATAGCACAGGGAGCTCAGCTCAGTGGTCTGTGATGACCTAGATGGGTGGGACTGGGGGGTCTAAGAGGGAGGGGATATGTGTTTACATATAGCTGATTCACTTCACTGTACAGCAGAAACTAACACAATATTGTAAAGCAATTATACTCCAATAAAAACAATATATATATATATATATATATATATATAAAGAAACAACCAGCTCATAAAACCCATGATTTTGTAGTTATTATTGGCAAGGAAAAGTAAAATAGAGTCAATTTAAAGTTGATTAAAACAAAAAGTGCTTCACAATAAAGTGGTACAAAGATGTACCAAACTCTGAAGTAATGTGCAGCTTCGAGATATTTAGGACGCTTCTGATGCGATCATGAGCTTTGCTCCCCTGGGCCGTATCCTCACTGATTCCCATAACTTCGATTGCTTTCTTGCAGCTAAATATTCCTATTAGCATTTAAACAAACCCACATTTCTCTAATCTTTAAACAAAAAAAAGACCCTCCCTCACTTCCCTTTCAACTACAGCTCTCTTTTTGTCTTTTTACCCTCAGCCTGATTGTTGAAACAGCTACATTAGCTGCCTGCGTGTTCCCACCTCCCACTCAGCCCTCAACACACTCCAATCTGGCTTCCACACCCACTTCTGCAAGGACACAACCCACCTGATGATAAATAAACCCAGTGAACGCATCAATCATTATCCCACTTTGTCTTTCAGGAGCACCCAACGGGGCTGACCTTCCCCCCACCATATTACATGCAATTTGCCAGACCATTTATTAAGTTTTCCTCCGTCTTTGGTACATTTTTTTTTTTTGCGGTGCGCGGGCCTCTCACTGTTGTGGCCTCTCCTGTTGCGGAGCACAGGCTCCGGACGCGCAGGCTCAGCGGCCATGGCTCACGAGCCCAGCCACACCACGGCATGTGGGATCCTCCCGGACCGGGGCACGAACCCACGTCCCCTGCATCAGCAGGTGGACTCTCAACCACTGCGCCACCAGGGAAGCCCTTTTTTGGTACATTTTGTTTGTTTTTCAAGTCTCCTCTGTTGGTTCCTTTTCCCTAAACAAGATGAAGTCCGGTGTTCTTCACAGTTGTACTTCAGACTCACTAACTACTCTTCTTACCATACATACTCCTGGGTACTTTCATCCATTCTCCCAGCTTCAAAAGTCATCCCTAGGCTGATGATCCACAAATCCACGTCTCCAATTCACGTCTCTCCACTGAGCTCCTGACTTGGATGTTCTATAGGAATCTCAGTTCCGACACATCCTAAATGGAACTCATCAGCTTCTCCCTATGTTCCTACTGTAGAGATAAACAAGGGCACCCATCTGGTTGCACAAGCCAGAGACTATTTCCCTTGATTTCTGTCCGCAAACACGCCCACCCAAACACTCTCCATGCCTACCTCCCCAGTGTCGAAGGTCTGCTTCTCTCCATCTTACTATTACATCAGTACAGGCCCCTATCATCTGTAGCCTCATCAATTACAAAGGCCTCATCACTGGGGCTCACACCCACTGTCACCTTCACAGCACATGAATTTACAGCTTCCACAGCAGCCTAGGGTAAGGTCCACAATTCCCTAACATGGTTCCTCAGTGCTCTCTCTCCTGAACTGGGCTCTTGTCACATGAAGAACATTCTAGTTCTCCAAATTCTATAAACATGTTCCTGTCTTTGGGAACATGTTTATAGAATCGGGATAATTCAACAGCTACTCTTGCATCAGGCTTCAGCTTCAACATTACTATGTTCTTGCCTCTTATGTCACTCATCATCCTTTATTGTAATTTTTTTTTTTTTTGCGGTACGCGGGCCTCTCACTGTTGTGGCCTCTCCCGTTGCGGAGCACAGGCTCCGGACATGCAGGCTCAGCGGCCATGGCTCACGGGTCCAGCTGCTCCACGGCATGTGGGATCTTCCCGGACCGGGGCACAAACCCGTGTCCCCTGCATCGGCAGGCAGACTCTCAACCACTGCGCCACCAGGGAAGCCCTGTAATTCTTATTTAATGTCCGCCTTCCCCTTTACACAGCACATTCCACGAGGGCAGTAACCACTGATGTCTTATTCATCCCCATATTTTCAGGGGCTGGCATCGTCCCTGGCACTGTAGTGGATACTCAATAAATACTTATCGAATGCAGACACCAAAAGAAAATGAGATATCTAAAGGCCCTTAAGACAAGACTGTCTGAAACAGTAAAAATACCAGTTTCATTTGAGTACAGCAAACATTGCTTTGTTTTTTGGCTACCCAAAGAATGGTGTGCAAATGGCTATGAGAATCTACCAGTTTTCAGCATCAAACTCAGATATGTTCTCTTCAGAGGGATCTGAATGGGTGATTCCATTACTGTGTAATGAGACTCTCAGCGCTTACCTTGCTTACTTCCTTTAAGGCCCTTTTGCAGACTTCATACTTTGAAGAGTCCTTAGGTGTCTTTTGACAGATAGTCTGCAATCAAGTAAAAGAAGAACAAAGTCAACTGATTTATTGTACTAAGTAAAACAAAACCAACGTCCAGTCATGGAGTCTTACTTGTAGCAAACGTAACAATGCTGAACACAATACTATAGATGAGTCTGAAGATGACATTAAAATCCGATTACAAAACTAGGAAATAGTCTTTAACAGCACAGGACCCATGTTAATCCAGAGGATAGTTAAATAAGAGGATAGACTTCAGAGGTGGGTGAACCTGGTTTCAAACTCCAGATCTGCTCCTGACTAGCTACTTGACCTTGGGCAAGTCACCTACCCTGCCTCCATAAGCCTCCGTTTCCTCATCTGGAAAATTGGGATAATGCAATTACATCACAAGGTTGTTACAAAAGTTAAATGATAATGCATGTAAAGTTTTTTATGAATACCTGGCATACAGTAGGCTCTCAATGAATGACAAAATTAATGATCACCATCATCATTATTATTAGAGCTTATTATATTTGCAAATGAAATAATGTGAATAAAACCATCAAAAAAACAGCTGCTGGATTTTCCCTTGATATGTTTACACTGCTATTTCTGCGACGGTAAAATCGAGTTCAAAGAAGGTCAACTGAAGGTATACTGAATTATGTAAAACTTTTGAAACTATACCCATTCAAAGCCAACAGAACCATTTCAACTGTTAAAAATGTTCACCTCAATTAACAAGCTTAACTAAATCTCCAAATGAAGTAACATTGAAGAGACCATGTTTTAGGTACATTTAAATTCTGCCCAGGTGGCCAGGTTCTCACACACAGGAAACAGATTAGGGCAACAGGCATCCAGCAGAGGTGGAAGATTTTAGGAACTAGCAAACCACTGGTACCTTAAATGCAGACGAGCACCAAGTCTATCAATCCAAAAGTCAGGTGTCAGGATTGTTACATGTGATACATGAAAAGCATAGAGTGTACCATCGATGGATTTATATGAATGGTTCTCAAAATTTTTTGACTATGACCCACTGCAAGAAATACTTTTACACTGCAACCAGTAGACATGCACATAAAAATGAAACAAGTTTTTTTTTTTTTTTTGAAACAAGTTTTTTATGAAATAATATTTAACCACATTATGAACGATGTATATATCATATACCACACGTTCTATTCTATATTCATTTTTTTAAAACACTGCTCATGATTCAAAAATCAATTTCATGACCCACTAATGGGTACAAAAGCAGTTTGAAAAATACTAGTCTTTGTCTCTGGGAGCAGGCATCCTGAGTCCATAGTTTCTTTGCACACTTCAATTTTAGGTAAAATTTTGCACACTGAATTTTCTAGGGAGAATGACTACAGCTTTACTCACAATCTCAAAATGGTCTCTGACCCCAAAGTTTAGAGCCTACTGGGCAATCATGGCATAAACCTCCAACATGGTACCTACAACATGTATATTAGATTTTGTGAGTCCCAATCTATCTAAGCAATTTCCTCAGAATCACAAGGGGAGAGAATATAAAAAAAGGCTGAGATCACAGAATATACAGAATCTAAGGAAACTCGGCTAAAACGCGTTTTCAGAAGAAAAAGAAAGAATCCTGAAAATTCATAACATTACTAGAAATGTTACATTTAGAAAATAACCATTTCTTGTTAAAAAATAGTAAAGTTTGAAAATTAATATTTTCCTATATGTGTCAAAGTTTCATTATTTCTATAAATGTCTTATTAGGCACAGGAAATAAACCTTTTTAGAGCCAAATCTTAGTTTTGATAACCTGGCTTCATTCTATTCTTAGACATGATAAATATTGATTTTTTTAAAATCAGAGCTAGATTCACAAAACTGCAAGTTTCCCAGTATTTACAAGGAGAGAATCTCGTTCCTAAATCACAGGGAACGGACAAGGAAGGGTGTAAAGGGAGTAGACTGAGGCGGCCTTGGAGAGCAGCAGGTGCTGTGAATTCTGAAATGACAGCTGAGCCTTCCCCTCACCGTGCAGCAGAGCCAGCAAAGTGACCATGATCACACACTTTCACTCGTTTCTAAACTTCAGTGCTTCTTCAGAATAGCTCTTAGAATTTATAATGGAATCGAGAAAATGGAATTTATTTTGTAATCTTACTCGACTGTAATTTTTTGCTTTATTTTTACCCTGTATTTTCACTTGTAAAAAGCAAGTGTGTCAAAACTGACATTATGTTAATATTATCCATTGTAAAATAGAACTATGCCAAAATATTTTAATTTGATCAAAAAGATACTCTTTGAGCTACCATATGATCCAGCAATCCCACTCCTGGGCATATATCCAGAAAAGACAAAAACTCTTAATTCAAAAAGATACATGCATCCCAATATTCATAGCAGCACTATTTACAATAGCCAAGACATGGAAGCAACCCAAATGCCCATCAACAGAAGACTGGTTTAAGAAGATGTGATACATAAAATGGAATATTACTCAGCCATAAAAAAGGATTAAATAATGTCATTTGCAGCAACATGAATGGACCTAGAGGTTATCATACTAAGTGAAGTAAGTCTGACAGAGAAAGATAAATATTACATGATATCACATATGTGGAATCTAAAAAATAATACAAATGAATCTATATACAAAACAAAGGAGTCACAGACACAGAAAACAAACTTATAGTTACCAGAGGGGAAAGGAAGGCAGGGGAGGGATAAATTAGGAGTTGGGATTAACAGATACATACTACTATATATTAAATAGATAAGCAACAAGGAGTTACTGTATAACACAGTATATATCTTACAATAACCTATAATGGAAAATAATCTGAAAAAATATATATGTATAAAACTGAATCACTTTGCTGTACACCTGAAACTAACACAATATTGTAAATCACCTATACTTCAATTAAAAAAAAAAAAAAAAACTCTTTGCCCCTCTAGCTGGACGGGAGTCATGTCGGGCCACCCCGTTCTCTCACGGATGCCCCTGCAGTTGCAGCCCAGCCAGTGTGCAGCCCTCCTGAGCTACCGTCTGGCTGTCCTCCCAGCTGTGCTTCCCACCTGGCAGTCTCAACTCTTCTCCCAGCCACATCTTACCACTATTCAAAATCACATACTTGTTTTCTTCATGAATGTTTCCTAAGATAAGATGGACACCTGGACTTTCCTCACTCATTCTGAGCAATGCAAAATAGGGGAGGTTTATGCCCTGTGATGCTGTAGAGGACCTCTTTCCTGTGCGAAATGGAAGCACTTCATCATCTTGGAATGTGACAGGGAAGGGATCTTAGTGGTCAACCAGAGGAAACTGAGGCCCAAAGAGATTAAGTAACTTGCCCAAGGTCACAGGCCTAGTGGCTCAGCCGGAAAAGGAATCTGGGACTCTTGACTCCAAGAAGTCAATATTCTTCCCATTTCAAAAAATGTTAAGAAAATGAGGGATAACCTAACTTCTTCAGAGTGACCCCACAAGCCTAAATTGAAGATAATTTCCAAAGATATTAGACACAGGTGGGACTTTACGACCGAACAGCACCTTCTCACTTAATTGGGGGATTTTATAGACGGGATATAATTTAAGCGGGGTAAGAATAATTTTCTTAATCGGACTTGCAGCAGCACAGCTATCCACAGAGGAAAGAGACACCGGATCACATCTTACATCCATGAGCAAGGGAAGGCGGGTCACCCTCTGCATCGGGAGGATGAGAAAAGAGATCATGGGTAAGTTCCTACAGTCTTCGTGGGACTCGATTCGGGACAAGACGTCCTTAAAAGATGGGTTGGTGGCTCTGAGGGAAAACAAAGAAAGACAAAACTTCAAAATACGTCCCCGTCCAGTTAAGAAGTAAAAATGTATAATAAAATATTGTGATAAATTCATACATTATCAATGATTTTTAAATATAGAAACAACATAAACACCTAATTACATAGAGAGACATGGATGGCTTCTCTGCCTTGTACAGTCAAGACTGAATGTAAGATATAAATGTAAGGTAACAATATGAACAGAAAGATGAAAATGTATGGGCTGGAAATTTTTAAAAGTAGAAAGTAAACTAATGAAGCAGCAATGGTATCATAATGGTGAATGTATACATTATACATTAGTATACACACTAGAACTCATATCTGATAGTCTATAAACATTCCATTTAAAAGATAACACATGTTTTAAGCCACTACTCTAGCCCGAGATAACAATCTAAGAAAAAAATGTCAGACTGGATTTACTTACTGGGAGGCTTCTGGACTTTTTCAAAGCTTCTAAGACAGAAAACCTTCTGATCATGCCAGCCAGAATATTCCTCCTCTCCCAGTGACGTTACAACAGTGTTAATACTGCCAGAACATTTTTACAGAATTTAGCAAGATACAGCGACATAAAGGCGCTCATGTGGAGCCACCCTATAACTTTCAAGGAAGGCCAAGAGGGGATTCCAGGAAGAATGGAGCCTCAGAAAGGTCCCCAACTTGCCAAATAAAAGATCTAGTATTCAGTAAAGACGGAAGTCAAACCGAGGTCTTCTGACTTTCAGTGGGTCCCTGACACTGCATCTCGCACTCTGCCACCTCACTTCACCCCAAAGGGAGCTCCGAGGAGTTCCAGGGTGACTTGTGAGGAGGAGGTGGGGAGGCGATGGCCCTGGATTCTGTAATCCCATGTTGAGGGGCTGGGGGTGGGGGGGGGAGGCCAAGAAGCAGGGTAGTGGCAATTGTAACCTTTTTTAAAAAAATACACTTTGAAACTTGGATGGCTGGGTTCAAGGCTGCTAGAAATAAATCAGGAAATACCCAGAAGGACAAAGTAAAAGAAAGAACACAGAAAGGTTTTCATCTCATTTTCTTAAATTGAGGAGTTTTAGGTTTCCTGCTAGCTTTGAAAAGATTTTTAGGAAGTTTAAAAAAAAAAAAAAAAAAAAAAAAAAGCAAATTCTAAACCAGTTGCATATTTAAATTACTTAGGCCCCAGGCACCCCGGACCTCCAAAGATTCTGATGAAACGGTCTAGGATACACCCTGGGCATTGTTTGTTGGTTTTCAGATTCCAAGGGCAACTGAAGTTGCAAGTCACAGCCTTAAATGAAAATTTACATCAACTGCAACAAAGTTTCTGAAAACACAGCTACTAATTTCCATGTGAAAGCTCCAATGATGATATCATTGAGCTAATTTAAATAAAACCTTTAGTTTTAAAGAATTACATAAAGTACAGCAGTACCTGTTTCGCATTTTTTTAAATCCTGCAAAACAAAGTAAAATTTAGCTCTAATTCCAGACTTTGTTTTCGCACATGTAACTCGGATTTTCCAACAGTTACAGAGTAAACTTTACATCAGCAGTTCCCATGGGGGATGGAGGGGAATTTAGGGAAAGTGAGGGTTGTGATTCTCCATCCCCCACTCCTGCAAGGGATGTCAGGCAATGTTTGGAGATATTTTTGTTTATCACCACTGGGGTGTAGTGGTGCTATCAGCATCTTGTGGGCAGGGGCCAGGGATGCTGCTAAACATGCTACAATGTATAGGGCAGTTTCCACAACAAAGACTAATCCAGGACAAAAGGTCAGTAGTGCCTACAAACCCTGCTTTGTACTAATAGTCTCCTTTGAGGTTGGCAGCTGTGGGGTTTCCACCCTGCCTGGATGAGATTTTAATGAGAAGGTGGAGGGGGAAGGGGCATAATCAGCCTTTCTCACCAACTTGGGGGCTGTTTCTCCAAGCAGCCATGAGGTGATCGTCACCATGGGGTCTCACACATTGCATAGAAACTGACCTGGGTTCCATGCTGCCGTCATAAATGCCACAACGCACAGGAGGGGAGGAGAATAACAGCCAGTCAGCCCTCAAACTGAGTTTACAGCAATGTACAATTGTACTGTCATATAGACAGCCCCTTGTGATAAACAAGCCCCCGACCCCGGCAAGACAGCAATATAGACATTACTGAACCATTGCTGACTCTTTTAAGGATAGAGATAGCATATACATAACAAAATGCTCAGTAACCTAAATAGACAAAGGGAAAAAGTATGGGGGGAAATTTAAAGCTTAATTCTTTTTTTTTTTTTGCGGTACGCGGGCCTCTCACTGTTGTGGCCTCTCCCGTTGCGGAGCACAGGCTCCGGACGTGCAGGCTCAGCGGCCATGGCTCACGGGCCCAGCTGCTCCGCAGCATGTGGGGTCTTCCCAGACCAGGGCACGAACCCGTGTCCCCTGCATCAGCAGGCGGACTCTCAACCACTGCGCCACCAGGGAAGCCCTAAAGTTTAATTCTTTTTTCTTTCATAGTTAAAGCCTTTAAGAACTTTTTTAAGAAACTGCCTTCCTTCAGACCTTCCCCTGCTTTCCTTAACCCCTAACTACCCAGAGGGGGAAAAACAGCAATTCCTATAAACAATAGAGTTGTCATTTGAATGGAGGAAGATCAGGATACTTGAGAAAGCTTTGGCTCCTAGGCACTAGTTCAACCTACTCAAAAAGTCTATCTTGGCCTCAGGCTACTTAATGGCCAAATAACAGCTTAGAGAACAATCTTCTCACCATTTAGAATGATGATCACTGATCACCAACCCTCCCACCCCCAACCCCGTGTCTTGTAGCAATTAAAAAAAAAAAAAAAAGAAACAAGGAAAACAGCAACAAACTATAATTTCATAATTGCTTTAGAGACAAAATTCTCCACAAACTGGATTCTTCTAATCAAATGCCCTCACCCTAAAAGCAATCCTCTTAAAAATTTCTCTCTGGGGCTTCCCTGGTGGCGCAGTGGTTGGGAGTCTGCCTGCTAGTGCAGGGGACACGGGTTTGAGCCCTGGTCTGGGAGGATCCCACATGCCGCAGAGCAACCGGGCCCGTGAGCCTTGGCCTCTGAGCCTGCGCGTCAGGAGCCTGTGCTCCGCAACAAGAGAGGCCGCGACAGTGAGAGGCCCACGCACCGCGATGAAGAGTGGCCCCCGCTCGCCACAACTAGAGAAAGCCCTCGCACAGAAACGAAGACCCAACACAGCAAAAATGTATAAATAAATTAATAAAAAACTCCTACCCCCAACATCAAAAAAAAAAATTTATAAAAAAAAAATTCTCTCTGGAAACTAGATCATCAGGAGGCATTTCTAAATATAATTTAAGAGATCCATTAATTTTGACCTATGTGACCTAATTAAAACAAGATTAGATAATTAAAACTGTAACATTCAACATTGCTTACAACAATTTTTGTAGTGTCCGCTGTTGGTAGACTTCATTTGTGCAGTATTTCACATATGGGTCAAATGTGGATGCTGTGTGTTTTTCCACAATGTCACTTATGTCATCTATGAAGATATTATTCTGATGTCTTGCTTCCAACTCTGTAAAGAATCTGAAAAAACAAAGAAAATCATTTACACTTTCTTCTGTGTGCTTTAATAGACAACAGATCATCCTCATGTAATACTATTATATGTACAGGATTTGAAAATATCAACAGTACACGGTACCAAAAAATACAAGAAAAAAACTATAAAATAATCTAAATTTAAATCTATCATATAAAGACCTTATTACTTCGTATGGTTGGCTTAAAACATTAATAATCCAGGGCATTTCTGTGCTTTCAGGTATATTTTAGAATGTACAGATTTCACTATTTTTCAAGAATTCCATACATACTAGGAGGGGGACAGGGTTCATGCTTACATATTTTACTGTACTGAAAAGCATATGAGCAAAACACCTACGTTAGTGCCTAAAAAATAGGTGTGAAACAAACCTAGTTCTGTGTCTTTTCTCTCAAAATAAAAATAATCATATCATTTAAATCTAATACATGACATTTAAATGACTTTGCATATGATTGAAGATTGTGATTTAGAGTTGCCAGTGTGTGTGTGTGTTGTGTGTACCTGCACACATATGTATTGTGTCTAGTCCAGTTAAAATTAAATTTCAGATAAACAATGACTAATTTTTTAATACAACCATGTGCAAATATTGCATAGGACGTCTTGGATGTCTTGTATTTTTTTCTGGCAACCTTAGACTGCATCCAATTTTAACAGAACATCAACTCAGGTATTTGAAACAGAGTGTTCTTGCTCCAAATGTGGTCCAGTGACCAGCAACATTGGTATCATCTAACAGCTCATCAAAAATGACAGCTCATCAGAAATGCAGACTCTCACCACCTGCCTCCCCCAATCTGAACCTGCATTTTATCAAGGTCGCCCGATGATGTGAATACACACTAAACATTGGGAACGTCCCTAGAGGACACGTACTGAGCAAGTTCAGAGTGGCAGGAAAATCTTGATAGAAATAACTATCACACGGGACTAGAGCATTTTCTTTTAAAGTGTGATGAAGGTGAAGCCAACAATAATGTCTAATGTTGACCTCTGGAATAGTAGGACAAGGGGAGGTTAGTTTGCCATAAGCCCTTTAGCATTGAGCACATCATTGCTCCTTACCAGCTTTCTGGGTGGACTCCATAATATAAAATTCAAGGCACGCAGTGAATGAGACACCAGAAATTTATATGAGATAATTAATAGTAAACACAGGCTAACATTTTCTCACATTTCTATCTCACTTCTTTTCAAATAAAATCCTGGCACTCAAATAAAAGAATTAAGAGGTCTTATTTTTATAAACTGACATGTACATTAAACTCATTTTAATGTAAATTGTATTAGCTTGTCATCATTATCTATTCTATCTTTAAAAGTCTCCATAGGAGCTTAAAAGACAAAAAACTGCATTTTAACTTCCTAGAAGAATAAACTTATTTATATTCTGGGTAAACACCTACATTTTTATTGCCTTTAAAAGGGACTTAGGGAAAATAATCAATATGGTTCCCATATACATGGCCTCATCATCCAAGCCCCTTGTTTAAAACAGCAAGAGGGGCTTCCCTGGAGGCGCAGTGGTTGAGAGTCCACCTGCCGATGCAGGGGACACGGGTTCGTGCCCCGGTCCGGGAAGATCCCACATGCCGCAGAGCGGCTGGGCCTGTGAGCCATGGCCGCTGAGCCTGCGCGTCCGGAGCCTGTGCTCCGCAACGGGGGAGGCCACAACAGTGAGAGGCCTGCGTAACACAAAAAAAAACAAAAACAAAAAAAACAGCAAGAGGAGCAACTGAAAGCACACTTTGCTGGACCATCTGGCTTTCCTTTCAATGGGATCAGGGTTCATACACACAGTTCCTAGACAGCAGGTCAGAAAAACACATCTACGTTTCAAAACTCAGTCAGTGACTTGATGTCACTTTGTCACTCTGAGTTTATTAAGATTCAAATAAAATGTCAAACCCTCTCCAAAAAGTTTCAGAATTTCAAAAACATCCAACTTCAAACCCTATACAAACAAAAACGATGTTTCTTAAAGAATATTTTCTATCTAGACTGGTCCTTGACTTCAAGAAATTTGTGATATGTTAAGAAGGTAAGAATGATAAACATAAATGATATAGGAAGAAAAAATGCTTGTGTATAACTAACTACATGTTGGAACATATATGCTTAAGGGTGCTGGTGGCAGTTAACTTTTTTTAAATTATATGAACTATATTTTTCATTCTGGTAAAATATACATTTTAACCATTTTCAATGGCTTTAATTACATTCACAATATTGTGTAACCATCATCACTATTTCCAAAATACTTTCCTCACCCCCATCAGAAATGCTGTACCCATTAAGCAATAATCCCCCATTTCCCCCTCTCCCCAGACCCTGATAACCTCTAATCTACTTTCTATCTCTATGAATCTGCCTATTCTAGATATTTCTGGAATTATACAATATTTGTACTTTTTGTCTGGCTTATTTCACTTAGCATAATGTTTCCTAGGTTCATTCATGTTAAGGGATATACCAGAACTTTTTCCTCTTTATGACTGAATAATATTCCATTGTAGGTACATACCATAATTTGTTTATCTATTCATCTGTTGATGAACACTTGGGTTGTCTCCACCTTTTGGATATTGTGAATAATGCTCCTGTTAACATACCCATACAAGTATCTGTTTGAGTCGCTGTTTTCAAATCTTTGGGATATATATCCACAGGTGGATTTTCAAGCTCTCTGACTCTGCCACTAATAGTATATATTAAGAAATGATAGTATAAAACCAAGAACCAATACAGAATAAGCTGAGTTACATGCCAAGGAAAGATTATTTCCTTAAATGAGGTGGAGTAAGAAATGATCCTTTACCTCCTGACACTCAGAGTTGAGTGGCCCGTGGGAGGCATGGAACCAATTAATTGCGATATAGGACTTATTAACAGAAACGTACAGTGAAAAGCGCAGGGCAGGGTGACTGGCAGCGTGAGGTGAGGAGAGGTGTGAGGAGTCATCAGGGATGAGGACAGCGATACGGGGAGAAGGCGGGCAGAGCACCGCAGGCGGGGACACAACGTGGGCACAGGCGTAAATCTCGTTGGGAAACCCGTGGGGTCGACGAGGCGAGGTGTCGACCACAGGAGGAAGAGGGGCAGAGAACGAGGGCTGCAAAGCAAGCGGGTCAGAGCTAGACCATAAAGGTTTCCCTGTCTACTGAGGAACCTGGGCTGAATCTATGCTATGGATAAGCAGAACCTGCTCGATGGAGATGTTGAAGCCATCCAATCAGACAGAGACCATTGAGACAGAAGTGGGGAGAGACAGACCATAAGCAGGCCAGTGAGATGCTAATCCGGGCAAGTGAAAATAAAGCCTTGGCAGTGGGAAGTCAAAAAGGGAGGACACGTTAGGGTAATAATTTGGTGGGAAAGTTAATAGAGAAACTCACTAGATGGAAAAGTCAAGGAAGACATTGTGGTTTCTAGTCAAAGTTTCTAGCTGGGCATCAATGTGGGTCATGAAACCATTCAGGTAGACAGGGACTTAGGAGGAAGGTGGAGAAACAAGAAGAAAAGAGTTTAACTTTCCCTGAAAATCTACATGTGTGAGAATTCAGAGCCACAGGAATTCTAGGTAGTATGTAATCAGGACAAGTTCATTTTTAGCTGGTTTTCATATAAATGCAAAATATTTGTAATTTCTTTTAGCTCTAAGTGTGGTTTAAGAAAAGTGTGTTCAAAGAAAATTGAAAAAATAAGAAACCATTCATAAGGTCATTATCATGTAAATCTAGGAAATAAATATCTTAGCGGCAAAGATCTCTTCCAATTTCTTGTCTTCAGCTAACTGTTACAGTCTGAGGAATGCAACTACATGACCAAAAACAACAGTAACTTGGCTTTTCCCAATGAAAAGGAAAATTCATCATTTATCACTCTAGAAGGTTTGCCAAAGTACCAGATTAAAAACAAAATACTAATGAAATATCTATGCTACTTATTTTAATATAATATAAACGAAGCCATCCATCTTTTATTTAGACATTGGCATAATTAAAACAATTCAAAGCTTTCTATGTTAAATTATATTGGTTATTTTTGGCAAATTTGCATATTTTACTAAGTGAGCTGAGCTACAAACAGGCCAAGAAAGTATTACTAAAGAATGAGGTATTGTTTCAATAACCAAGAAAGCTGGAGATCCAAATGAAATCTGAAGCAAAAAGAAAAGCATTCTGGTTCCCTAGATGAAACTTGAATGAGTCTGTGAAGCAGTTTGGCTTACTTGAAGGATAACTTTTTAATGGAAATCTACTTCAGCCCAATGAATTTTTTTTCTGGCACAATACCTTCATTATTTCCTCTTTGTAGCATTACCAAAATGATCATGTTTTACAACCAATCATGTTACACAAGCTTTCTTTTTTTTTTTCCCACCAAAATTCTAATGTCATCGCTAACATCTAGATTTTGGGAAACCTCTGATGAATCAGGAAAGGCTTCCTGGAAGCACTGCCTCTTAACCAGAAACCCAGGTTAGCCCTGTTTGATTGTTGACTCACCATCACCAGCATCCAGTGGCTCTGAATTCTCACAGATGCATATTTTCAGCTGTCTATTTGACACGTCCAAAGGAAAATTAAACTGCTTGCTTCTTGCTTCTTCTCCCTGCACCTTATCACATCCATACTTCACATGAGCACCGCAAATGACTGCAGCCTGCCCGGGTGAGCTCCTTGGCTGTGCAGAGAAAGGTCAGACCACCAAGAAACACAAGGGCAGCCTCCCAGGAGGTGGGGACTTCAAGATGAGAACTACACGGCCATGTTTGAGGAACTTGCTCAAGGCCTGTAACATCTCCTCTAATATTTCCTAGAGCTGCAGGGACTGGATATTCTTTAGGCTTTTTGTGGTTGCTTTATCAAGTGATGGTCTTAAATGTGGCACTTCATTTTCAGGGGAAAAAAACAAAGTCAACACTGATGTAGCCGCTTCTGATACACTCAGCACATGTACTTTTGTGAGCATCACTTTCTCCCTTCCGTAGTAGGCCGAAAAGACCTACAAATGGAGGCTAAATGTCCCCATACCATTACTAACAGTCTTCTTAACATTCAACTGGTAAGGTCATTGCCATGTCAGGGATGAGCGTTCCTGAGAGCTCTTGAAGACGGTACAGTAAATCCGCCCAACTACAGAAGAGATTAAAACTTATTTAATGCAGACAACAAATCTGGTTTCATCAGTCAGCCAACAAAATTTCTTCCCATGTACCTAGCACAGGATGACATGCTCCGGTGGGTGTCAAGCAGCAAACAATGGATAATCGTGACCTCCAGTCACTGTGCCAAGCCCAGGGCTTCTCATGTACTGCCTCATCTAATTTAATCCTCAAGCCGACTTTATGAGACGGCCAATAAACCCATAAGAAAACCAAGGCTAAGAGTACTTAAGTCAAAACTCGACACAACTGAGCCTCAGTTGGAACCCAGAGCCAGAGGCTTTCTGAGTCCAGAGCCTGTGTTTGAACTACTACACCTACTGTAGCCTCTGCTCGCAGGTGCCCACTGCTCTGTTACTACTGGCCAGCCCTCAACCTAGACATCCAGAAAGAAGGCTAACAGCTGGAACTGAAGAAGAAATATATTACTTTCCCAAAAGACCAACTGTTTAACTATCTCAGCAAATAATTTACACCCATCAACATAGTAAAGACGTTCACAGTAGATTTATCCTATGGCAAGATGTGCAAGACAGCAGATGAGTTGATAGTGTCCCTAGGTGCAGCCTCCAGGAGGGTGGCGGCCAGCAATGTGTGCTGATCGCCATCCACACAGCATGAGCAAATACTGTTTTATGGGTGCCAGGTGAAACCCTCTGGGAGTCATCATCTTAGCCCTCCCTGTTCCCTGCTGCCCTCCCCTTTGCCCCACTCATTTCTTCAAGTCTCAGATTAAAGTTCGCCTCTTCCAGGAAGCCTTCCCTGACCCTTCTGGGCTGGGTTAGGCATCCTTATTTTATGTCTTAATAAACCTCTGTGCTTTTCCTTTGGTGTACCTACTATGATCATAATTAATTATATTATGATTCTGTTTACCTTTGTCTCTCTTAGCAAGGGCTAGAGGACAGAGGTCATGTCTGTTTCGTTCACCACTCTATGCTCGGCACCTGGCCATAGCACCTGGAATACAAAAGACAGCCAAATATTTGATGGTTGAATACATCGAATTTGTGTTCTAAACAAATTAAAGAAAATTATGAAGATGGAACCCGTTCAAGGAATTTTGTTCTGTTGCTATTTTACCAAGAATGGAACCCCTGCAAAGGCTCTACCTTGCTCTCACTGGTAAATCAAATCAGTATATATTTACTGACCACAAACGGAGTCCCCAGAGCTCTTCAAGGCACAGTGAAGGTCACCAATGAAGACAATGAACTCCCGGCACATGCTTTTACAATCCTGTCCAGTAGGGTCACTAAAATGAGACCCAGTTCAGCCCACGCTTCTTCAATGCCAGCTGCACTTACTGAAAACCCTACCAGACCGGCCCCTCCCTCACCTGATTTAGGGAGGATTCCAGGCCACTAAGAAGCTCAGCACTGAGCGCTCTAGCCGGAGAAGCACAGAAAGCAGGGCTCTGGTTACAATCAGCGCTGTCCTGTGCCTTTCTCGGAATGGCATCCTTTCAAGGTACTTTTCCTTCATTAATATCCATCTGCCTAAAGCAAACTCAGATCATTCCTGGATACCTTCCTCACTTGAATGAGCTGTCAATCTCAGTGGCTGCAGTATCCCACCAGAAAGGGTCATATTCACTTATGCTGGAGACATGTAACATACCAGGCAGGTTTCACATGTCTAAATGGCTATTATATAATAAAATATCTTCACTAAACAAAGAAATATTCCAGATAAGTGGCAGCAAACTATGTGCTGCTGGAAAAACTTTCCTAACAGAGCAACAACAGAACATTCTGTCCTCAACCAAAATGGAATTCTATTCTGCTGTGGACAAGTGAGATTTGGGGCTTCTTTGCTTGGGCTTGTTGGATGTTTGTTTGTTTTGGGGGGTTTTGTTTTGCTTTGTTTTGTTTGTGTTGGTGGTCACGTTGACACGAAAGCATCAATTTCTTTTAATACATTAGGTCAGGACGAGCAAACGCATGGCAAGAGTGACTCCACTAAGCCACGGCAGGCATCACTGATGATGGCGCTTCGCCCACACGCAGACGCTGTACTCCAGCCAGCCACCATCAATCAATCAAAATCAGTGATGAACAAGATGAAGCTCATCTATGAATCCTTTACCAGACTCACACTGATAGGAAATGTGTTACTTCAACAGAAATACAGGGCTGTTGCTTCTCAATGAGAATACCCTACATTCTGATCTGGTAAAGGTCTCACAGGGTTTCCTCCCCAGCAGACTGTACATCTCCTCCCATTCCATTTTAGTGTTCTCTGAAATTTTCTCTCTGGGTTGATAATAAAAGGATAAGGGTTGAATTAAAAATGGGAATGTGAGAAGAAATGTTCTCAACAAAAATGTTCTGGTAGCCCTCATTCCCATCCTGAGAGCTACTGTTTGATCCTTAAAATCTCTAGGATGGTTTTTGTTAAAAGATTCTTATCATCCTATCAAAAACTTTAAACTCGGGCTTCCCTGGTGGCGCAGTGGTTGAGAATCTGCCTGCCAATGCAGGGGACACGGGTTCAAGCCCCGGTCCAGGAGGATCCCACATGCCGCGGAGCAACTGGGCCCGTGAGCCACAACTACTGAGCCTGCGCGTCTGGAGCCTGTGCTCCGCAACAAGAGAGGCTGCGACAGTGAGAGGCCCGCGCACCGCGATGAAGAGTGGCCCCCGCTCGCCACAACTAGAGAAAGCCCTCGCATAGAAAACAAAGACCCAACACAGCCAAAAATAAATAAAATTTAAAAAATAATAAATAAGAAGACCCCAAGATCACTATTAAAAAAAAAAAAACCTTTAAAATCAACCTGGACATATGACAGAAAGGACTGGAGTGAAGAGATAAACGAAGGGTTTTCTTACCCTTAATACCACACAACACAGAGCCTGCTAGGTTTAAATACAGCTCCCCACAGACACTTTCAGTTCAGGGCACCCAGCAAATCCCAAAGAAGAAAGGTGGAGCTGGGGGCCGGGGAAGGGAGACGCATGGAGGGAATACAGAACCAAGTGCCCTGGAGACTCCGTTGCATAGGTTAAGGCTCCCATTTGCTTAGTCCTGCCTCTCAGTGATCCCATACGTGCTAGAGGGAACAGAAACAGGAGCATACAAATATAGAAAAACAGTATGTTTAAAGTTCTTGAAATTTTAATATCATTAGACCAAGTTTTTGCTTAAAAATGAGAATTTAAAGTACTTATCATATGAATCTACTTCACAGAAGCTGGAGGAAAAGGGTCTTGTTCCCATGGTAACCTTCTGCATACCTGATTCTTTTGTTTCAGCACTACTCATGCACTCATCCACATTTCAATTTCTCCCAGAAATGAAGATAACACTCTAATGAATGAATGGCAGGAAGCATGTGCCAGCACTCTTACCAAAACATCCTGAGAAGAGAAGAAAGCTTGTGTATGCATGGGCCTGGGCTGTTCTGAGTTATTACGGACAGTTTTGCAGTTTTTAATTATGTTTTTTTAAAATTTGAGCACAACTATACATTTCCATCTAAAAGAAAATCACACCCCCACCCCCGATTTTATATATGACTGTGAAGACCGAGACCGAGTATGCCTGGTTCATCACTGGATTTCCAGGACCTAATAAAGAATGAGGACTCTATAAACGTGTTGACTGAATCAACACCAGGTACCTATTATTCCTCCTTGCCCCACTGTTAGAGTACTGTCTTCCAAGGAGAGGAACAATGATAATATAAAACATGGATCTGCCAGGCATGAGTTAATAACTTCAGGCATCAGTTACATTATCAGGGTCCTCACAAGGTGGGTGAGCTGGGGTGAGGCCGTGCCAAATGGCCCTGCTGCTTGGCAAGTATGGCAGGTGGGTGTTTATGCTCCTGACACAGCATCCAAGACACAGGGCTGTAACCTCAAGAATAGTTTTGCTAATCCACTGCCTGGCCAAAATTCTTTGAAAACTCCAAACCTAGAAAAGATTTATGGCTTTCTGAGGAAGTGTTTCCTTTTATTAGATGACAGTTACATAACCAATTCTGTGACCCTTTCCTCTCTGCTGCCTGGAAGGGTGTTGCTGTGTTTAACCCTCACTCGTAGTAGCTCTAGCAGGAGAGCTGGCTGGCGACGCTGACTCCCTTCGTCCTTGCCTTGTCTCCTATTTCCCACTCAAACAGATGCACTGTGCACGTGTCATTTACTGCAAGCAGACTTGAGCCTTTGGTGGAGGCAGTTGGAGGATAAATGATCAATTACAAACAAACAAACAAACCCAGAAAACGTGGATTCTTGGTTGCTGCTTAGAAACAGCACTGAGAATGAATTTATAGAACGTTGGAACAAAGTCAAATAAAACAATGACATCTTTTCACGCTGAAGCCCCCTTTCCTATTATGAATTGGTCATTCTGGAATCAAATCAGCACAGAGAAGAACATGTTTTTGCTTTCAGGCACTATTTCCAGATCCTTTTTAGGTGGCACCCTTGGTATTTCAAGTCAGAATGCAATCCACAAGGAAGAGTAACATTTAAAATAAGCCCCAAATCTTTGCATCTTGGTTTTTCTTTATTAAATATGCCCCCAGAAGTTGTCTTCCTAAAAGGAGGAAATGCTTTTCTACGGCTCCCATCAGCTTCATCAAGAAGAAAAAGGAGGGCTTCCCTGGTGGCGCAGTGGTTGAGAGTCCGCCTGCCAATGCAGGGAACACGGGTTCGTGCCCCGGTCCGGGAGGATCCCACATGCCGCGGAGGGGCTGGGCCCGTGAGCCATGGCCGCTGGGCCTGTGTGTCCGGAGCCTGTGCTCCGCAACGGGAGAGGCCACAACAGTGAGAGGCCCGTGTACCGCAAAAAAAAAAAAAAAAAAGAAAAGAAGAGAAAAAGGAACCAGGACACAGAATTTTTGAAAAACTCTAGAGGTTGGTTTCCTAAGCCATAATCTCCTAAGAAAAAGGATGCTTGTCTGCACAGGGGAAAAAGAATTCCACGTCTTCGCTGACATGTTTCAAACCTGCTCCAGTTTATCAGCAGCTGGCTCCAGTCTGCCCCTCTTCACACAACCCTCTCCTTCACCTTTCATCAAGAATTTTAAAAATACTTTCTTTTTAGATGGTTATTAGCACAGGTTGGCAAAGTAGCCAAAGAATAGGATCTATGGGGTAAACAAGTTCTTATCCTGGTCTTAAGTGGATTTGGGATAATAATAAATTTGTTTCTTCATTTATGAAAATGAAAGGAACCAAGCAGAGAAGACGGGGTCAGCGATCAGTGCTGCCACATGCACTAATCAGCTCAAGAAAGAGCACTGGCAACACGGGGAAGCCGGGAACATGCCAGGAAGAGGGGAACAGATCCTACAGGCCAGTAGTAAGGGAGCATGAAGGCATGAAAAGGGAGAACTGCAATTATTAAACCTCCAAATCACCTCCTCAATATCAAAGACCAGGCTTTCCACTTTCTTTCTCTCAACTTTTATGCTTTCCTCCAACATCAGCTATATGTGACCTCTTATCTCATGAGTAAACTCTATTAGACAACAATACCTGTAAGTAAACACACTTCCAGCTAAAGTCCATTTTGCACTGTACCTACTACAGCAAGGCTATCGTGTACCATTACATCACACTGCTGGAAGATGCATACAGGATATTGGTTAAGAGTGCAGGCTCTGGAGCCAGATGGCTTGGGTTCAAATCCCGACCCCCTCTTCTGCTAGCCATGTACCCTTAGGCTACTTAACGTTTCCATGCCCTGTTTCCTCATTTATAAAGAGGGAACAATAATGGTATGACTTCATGTGGTTCTCATGATGACTAAATGAATTTAAAAATGTTAAGTAGTTAGACCATGGTCTGGCACCTGGTACATGCTCATCAACATTAATTATTACTTAAGGTACAAAAAAATGCCTTTCCCTCCTGTGTGAATTTATACAATCCACATGTCTTTTAAATAAAGCCAGTTGGATTCCTTTTTTCTTCTTTTTTAAATTTAATTTTACTTATTTTTTTTATACAGCAGGTTCTTAAGGTCAGTTGGCTTTCTTGCTTTTTCAGTCCACTCTGTTCACGGACAGCAAGTCTAGCTCCTATGTCTCCATCAGTTAAGTCTGGGTGGGCAGGTGTAATACCATCCCGCCATACACCGAATCATTCAAAGTCACAGGTATGCACTTCCTCATCAACTTCTTAAGAACTGTAATAGGTACTTATCAATGACAAAATTAGAGGAGGATTAGCTCAGTCCTTTATAGGGTCTATGTGTTGGTACCTCCTTGGTGAGTGGGAAAGCAAGAGACCAAAGCAAACTGACAATATGCTGTCGAGAAGTGGTGGAACATATATAAACACTGTTCTTAGCCTTGGCCTCCTACTCATCGTGAGGAAGAAGTCATGTCAATTAAGAGGCTTTAAGCCAGGCAAGGCCCAGACACACTTGGCAAAAACACAAAGGGCACCATGTTTATTTTTAGAGTCTCCTTTGGTAGGCTAAGTAATGGCCTCCAAAAATGTCCACGTCCTGTGAATATGCTACCTTCTGTGGTCAAAGGGACCCTGCAGATGTGATGAAGGATCTTGAGATTGGGAAGGCATCCTGGATGATCCAGGTGGGTTCAATGTAATCACAAGTGTCAGAGGCAGGAAGGCCAGAATCAGAGAGAAGATTTAAGGACAGAAGCAGAAATCAGAGAGGAAAGAAGGCATGATGCGGTTGGCCTTGGAGATGCAAGAAATGGTCAAAATCCAAGGGATGCAGGTGACGTCTGGAAGCTAGAAAAGGCTCAGTAACAAATCTTCCCCTAGAGACTGCAGGAGGAACCAGCCCTGACGACACCCTGACGTTAGCCCAGTGAAACTGACTTCAGACTGCTGACCTTCAGAATTACAAGAGAAAAAATTTGTATTATTTTAAATCACTTAGTCCGGAGTAGTTTGTGACAGCAACAATAGGAAACTAATACATCCCCTTAATCTGTTTTAAACCTCTCCCTCTTCTAGCCTCCTGCTCCGTCTCCAGTATCCAACATCCACTGTCTGCGTGCAGGTGTCCTGACTCTTATGGGCCCAACTTTAGAGCTTCATCAAGTCTAGAAAGCTGGAGGTTCCAGACCCAGCTCTCTCCCCTAACTCATTTATTCAGTGACTATTTACAGAACACCTACTATGTACCAGGCTCTATTCTAGGCACGGAGAACACATAGCCCGAGGCAATTACAACAAAAATCCCTGCCTTAGTAGCACTTATAATCTAGTTCCTAGGGAGGTGAACCCCTCCTTGTTCAGCTCCCTTGGGGCCCTGCTGGAAGCTAGCACAAATAGCTATTAACACCACTGACGAAAAACAGAACAAAACACTTTCCCTTTTAAGTCCTCCAAAAGACACTCTAAAAAGGCAAGAGATTTCCACATTAGGTGACCAGCAGGAAGGAGAAGAGGTGGGTGGGGGCAGGAGTGGTACATACGAAGGAAGATGGGGGGGAAGGGAGACGCAAGAGGGAGGGGATATGGGGACAAATGTATACATATAGCTGATTTGCTTTGTTACACAGCAGAAACCAACACACCACTGTAAAGCAATTATCCTCCAATAAAGATGTTAAAAAAAAAAAAAAGAAAGAAAGATAGGAACTAGCAGGTTATGCCCAGGGAATGTGGTGATGGACTTGTTCATGCTAGACTTTCAAAGGGGTCCATGACACAAAGAAGTTTAAGAACCACTGGCTTTGAATCAAAATAGTTTAAATAAAGCTGAATTTCTAATTATTTGAGAATTTAATTATATCTTATTAAATTAAAAAAAAGTCTTCTAACCATAAGTTTGTTTTCTATGCCTGTGAGTCTGTTTCTGTTTTATAAATAAGTTGATTTGTGTTATTTTTTTAGATTGTTTAGAAAACAAACTTACAGTTACCAAAGGGGAAAGGAGAGGGGGAGGGATAAAGTAGGAGTATGGGATTAACAGATACATACCACTATACAGAAAACAAACAACAAGGATTTACTGTGCAGCACAGGAAACTATATTCAATATCTTGCCATAACCTATAACAGAAAAGAATCTGAAGGTGTACATCTGGGAAAAAAAGGAGTCCAATTATAGAGTTCAATGTCCATCTCATCTATTTTACATCCTACCACAGTAATTTCTCCTTCCCTTCATTATCATGAAGGTCACTTCCTTACGAAGAGGTCTGATTCATTCCAACCCTGTGCAATATGACTTTTGCCCATTTCATCCCATAGACATTACTTCCTCAAAAATCTCAAAGTTTGAAATCCATTATTAGTTACAGCTTGCTTTTTTTAAAAAATTAATTTATTAATTTATTTATTTTTGGCTGCGTTGGGTCTTCGCGGCTATGCTAGGGCTTCTCATTGCAGTGGCTGCTCTTGTTGTGGAGCACGGGCTCTAGGTTTGCAGGCTTCAGTAGCTGTGGCTCGCGGGCTCTAGAGCGCAGGCTCAGTAGTTGTGGCACACGGGCTTAGCTGCTCCGTGGCATGTGGGATCTTCCCGGACTGGGTCTCGAACCCGTGTCTCCTGCATTAGCAGGCAGATTCTCAACCACTGCGCCACCAGGAAAGCCCACAGCTTGCTTTTTAACTTAAATAGATAACTGTAAATGTTTTAGAAGAAAACAATTTTTACTGAAACTATAATAAATAATTCAAAAATTTGCATTTCAGTTTAATACACATTTTAATGATAATCTTAATATAGTAAAATTGTGTATACTTTGAATATAATGACATTTTACTTTATAATTGTTTAGATTAGCACTATCAGATAGAAATATGAATCACATATGTGAGCCACATAAGTAATTTAAAATTTTCTAGTAGTAACATTAAAAAAGTTAAAAACAAAAACAAAAACCAGGGGAAGTTAAGTCTAATAATTTATTTACCAATACAGTAAAAACATTATCTTTTCAAAATATGTTCAATATAAAAATTATTAATGAGATATTTTACATTTTTTTCATATTAAGTCTTGGAGTCAGTGTATATTTTACACTTATAGCCCATCTCAATTTGGACAAACCACATTTCAAGTGCTCAATAGCCACATAAGGCTAGTGGCTGCCACATAAGACAGCACATCATTAGATCACTGAAATCAAAAGAAAAATAAAATATGTGAAAATCTTTGTTATAACAACTTAATTTATGTTTTTGCTGAAATGAAGGCAAGGAAATAAAATGTTGTGAAATAAAAACTGAGAAATTACTGGAGGATGAATTATAAATGTAGCCAGGACCTAGACTGGGAGAAACTCGGACTGCCATGTTCAGGTAGTTTCAATTCCTTCCTCAAGTAATAGGGAACCACAGAAGTTTCTTCCATTTTAGGAAAGTAACCTAGAGGTAGCAGGGTGAAGAACAAGATGTAGGGCTGAAGGTTGAACTGAAGTGCAAAGAAGAAGGCAAAGGAGGCCAACCACAAGTCTACACACGTGATCCACTTAAGAGAAGAGGAGGCTGGCAGTTCCTCAAAATGTTAAACACAGAGTTACCATATGACCCAGCAATCCCACTCCTAGGTGTATACCCAAGAGAGATGAAAAAGTATGTTCACACAAAAACCTGTATACAAATGTTCGTAGCAGCATAAAATATAACAGCAGAAAGAAGAAATAGCTCAATGTCCATCAACTAATGAATGGATACATAACATGTGGTATATCCATACAATGCAATATTACTCAGCAATAAAAACAAAGACTTGTGCGTGTTACAACATGGATGAACCTTAAAAATTTTATGCTAGGTGAAAAGAGCTAGTCATAAAAGATAGCATATTAGGGCTTCCCTGGTGGCGCAGTGGTTGAGAGTCTGCCTGCCGATGCAGGGGATGCGGGTTCGTGCCCCGGTCCGGGAAGATCCCACATGCCGCGGAGCGGCTGGGCCCGTGAGCCATGGCCGCTGAGCCTGCGCTCTGCAACGGGAGAGGCCACAAGCAGTGAGAGGCCCGTGTACCGCAAAAAAAAAAAAAAAAAAGATCGCATATTATATGATTCCATTAATAGGCCATGTCCAGAATAGCTAAAGCCATAGAAACAGAAAGTGGATGGTGGTTGCCTAGAGCTGGAGAAATTTGGGGGAAAATGGGGAGTGAGCACTAATGGGTGCAGTGTCTCTTTTTGAGGTGATGAAAACGTAAAGTTGATTGTGGTGATGTCTGTTCAAGCTACGAATATACTAAAACCCACCAAATTATACAACTGAAATGGGTTATTTGTATGGCATGTGAATCATTCTCTCAATAAAGCTCTTTTAATAAAAGGGCAGCAGCTGGAAAATGGACAGAGGGGAACAAGATGATAGCCGTGCATTCTGCTCATGTACAGAGCTCTCCCCTCTTTTCCTACGTTCCCAGGGAGCAGAGTCTGTGTGTGTTTCATCTCTTTTCAAGTGACTCTTATGAAAAGTCCCAAGGTTTAAATAAACGAGAGCTCTTCTGGTTCAGGCCAGGTCAGGAGGCCCAGAGTCCAGTTGTTTGGACCAACACTCAACTTGGCTGACCCTAAAGTGCCTTCAGGGAATTCCAGGCCCCCAGGAACGCAATCTGAAACCACTCAGTGGATCCAAAGGGTTGAGAGATGTGGGAATGTGAAGCATCTTTGTAGGGTCAGTGGGGCAGTGGTGGGGAGGAATCCAGCCAGAACCTCCCAGTCACACCAGGGAACGGCAGACAATGTGTCCACACCAAAGCAGCCCTGCCCCACTGCTCATGCCTTCAATCCAAGTGACAACTGTCAGCCTTCTCTGCCCCCTCACCATACAGACTCCCTCGTAAGGGTGAGTAATGGGTTCATTTATAGAAAGCGAAGAACGTTTGTTTTTTTTTTTACATCCTCCCATAAGGCTTTCAAAGAGCATCAATGACACAACTGAGTCCAGAAGAGTCAAAATGATCCAAAACTTTTACCTTGTATTTGACCACAATCAAGATGCTGGCAGGCTTTAACTTTCTTTAATAATGGTGAATTTAGGATTGCAAAATACATTATCTATTCCCTTAAAGAAATTTCTATAGCATGTGTACTTTTTATTTTTTATTTTTTTTGCAGTATGAGGGCCTCTCACTGTTGTGGCCTCTCCCTTTGCGGAGCACAGGCTCCGGACGCGCAGGCTCAGCGGCCATGGCTCACGGGCCCAGCCGCTCCACGGCATGTGGGATCTTCCCGGACTGGGGCACGAACCCGTGTCCCCTGCATTGGCAGGCGGACTCTCAACCACTGCGCCACCAGGGAAGCCTGCATGTGTACTTCTTAAGTCTACATTGCCTGCTGCCAGTCAGTAACCTATAAACCATGAGCAGTCACATTTCACCAATGTTTGTGTTCTGTTTTATACCCGTACCCCTTCCTTCTCTTATTTCTCTACCAAAACCCTGGTCCCCAAACACACATCTTTTGCAATGGTATTTTGCTCTCTGTAGTATTCTCCATCTTTTTTTCTTTTTTTTCATTGTTTCAATCCACTTTTAAAGAACTTACCAAAACCCCTTCTAAGAACTCTGGTCCCCTCACCCACTTCCTCTGAACCATCAGTGAGACCCAGCTGTCCAAACCAAATCTCTAACTGTTGGCTTCTAACCAAACAATTGCCTCTAAGAAAAGCCCACGATGCACTCCTCCTCTTGGTTCCTTCCTAACCAGCTCTCTGAGCCACTTTATAAAGCCAGCCTACTGCCTGCACCCACCTACATCCTGAAGAAGGACGATGTCATTGCAGAACCTTCTTTTATTGCTTGTTAAGAATACTGACACGGGCTTCCCTGGTGGTGCAGTGGTTGAGAGTCCACCTGCCGATGCGGGGGACATGCCCCGGTCCGGGAAGATCCCATATGCTGTGGAGCGGCTGGGCCCGTGAGCCATGGCCGCTGAGCCTGCGCGTCCGGAGCTTGTGCTCCGCAAAGGGAGAGGCTCGCGTACCGCAAAAAAAAAAAAAATGAATGCTGACACTAGATCACCACAACTGTCATTCACCAGGATACACAGTGGCTGGATTGCAGAGAGGTGACCACTTACAGTTTGCCGGGAGTTTGTCATTCTCTAGTTTCCCCTCTTTTTTTTTTAATTGACATCTTCACAGTTGTGGAAATGACCATCAAAAGCTAATCTAGACTTTCACCAAGATACATATATATACACTTGCTTTTGGTCACTTCACCAAAGAGTAGCTCCCAACCGTCGTCACTTACTTTCTGCCCCAGAAGCAAGGCAGGCTACCAGCTAGCTGCAGGAACTTGAGAAAGACGAAAGAAACTGCCTACTTGTGGTTTACTCAAGGGAGAGCTGCACTGTGATCACTTCATAAGGTGATGGTCTCTAGTTTAAAAGGAATGTGAGCGGCTTCACCTGTAGGAGGGAAGGGACATGCTAGTGGAGAGCTGGACTGCAGGATCCACGTCCTGCTGAGGCATGTGACTGCTCAAGTCGTCAGCAGCTTCTCTAGTTCTCTCTAGAAATTGAAAATGCCTGGGCACCTGTGTTAACAAGGCCGGCGTAAGTTTCACCTACAGAATTGTTATCTGTTATGACACCTGACAGCTTAACTAGACACTGTATAGCGCTTTACGGTTTCCAAGTGGTTTTATACACCTTTCTATTAAACAGTAGTACCTTTTCCAAGGGCTGTCCTTCGCTTTTAGCTATGTAAAATAAATCCCCATTGGCTCCTTTCTGAAACAAAACATACAGCATAAATACTTTCTTTTGGGGGGGCAAACTGAAAAATCATAATACAGCGATAGCAAATTACTCCACGAGAAGGCGTTTCTGAAACAAAAGATCATTTGTAGGTTTTATTATTCTTATAAATCAGTGATACACTAAATAAATCGGAGGCAGTCAGCTTTATAAAAAAGTATGCAGAATGTATCTCTAGGAATTTTAAAAGAATTCAAGACCTTTGAAAAATACAATTTTATTAAGGTTTGCTTTTCTTTTATAAATCTTCAGGTGTCCGTATGTTAATTCCTTATACTTTTCTTGTTTTTTAAGTTTGGCTTGAAGATAAACAAGAGAAAAAGAAGAGGGAAGGATTTCATTTCCTTGGAAAGTTGATGAACAGAGGGCATTCGAGGTAAAAAGGGTCACCACCATGACTGCTCTCTTTCTCCAACAGTCTAAATGGCCTATGATAAGCAGCTTTCACATTCTCAGCTCCATGTGCAGGCCACAGGCCAAGTCAGACTTGAGCTGTTTGATTGAAGTGCAGCTGCAGGTGTGGGGACAGAGGTCAAAAATCTAACCATGACCTTTTATAGAGGCCTTTAAAACAAGATGAAAGGGATGCCATCACTGTTTCTTAGACTTTCAAAACCTGGACTTCACCCTCTACTCTATGGCACAGGGTGGTAAATTCAATTTTTTAAAAAATAAACTCTTGAAGCATTACAAGTAGGAGACCCTTCACTGGTAAAATGCCGATCTGCATGCCCAGGGCACTTCCACTACATCTAGGACCTCCAGAGACTCAGCATAACAATAGTCTCCATCATCAGCTTTCTTTGCTGTGCTTATACAAGGTATGTTTCTCTCATGAGCTATTTCCTAACTTTAAGCATTTCTCAGTTTTCAGTAGTTGCCTTACCTCCTTGCCAGACTAATACCTAGAAGCCAACTCAAGTTTCTTAATTTTTTTAACCAGGAAAAAAAAAAAGTGTGTATGTGTATACACGTTTCCCTGTTCTTTTTTTTTTTTAAAAAAAGGGGGCACTGTTTTTACTCCCATGTTAATACTGTAAAAAAAGGCAAATTGACCCGATCCTTTAGTTGCTCTAATGTCAAAAATTTGACAAAGGAGTATTATTTAACTGAGTACCCATCTAATTTTAACAGAGCGAAAAAATAAAAAGAAATAAGCATGTGTTATTGAAAATTATACAACTGTATTTTCTTAATGCCTCAAATTACATAATATTATAGACAAAGGTGTATTTGAAAGTCCCTATGCCTAATTTCCCTAAATTCTGGTGAAAGCATTCACCCTAATATTCAGTACATTAATATATATTCCCCTTTCCTCCCCCTCCAATACTGCTAAGTTGATAGAGAGGGGCTCTGAGGGACTTCAAGAGTGTGACCTTGTGCACAGGCATGAGACCCACTGATTTTATCAGGCTAATTCAGAACAAATGATCAAACCAACAAAGTGCCCCCCAGAGGTCTCAGATGGGGGGCTGATGGGATGAAACTGCCCTACATATGTATGTTTTTAAAAATCTCATGTCACAACTACTGAAGCCCGTGCGCCTAGAGCCCGTGCTCCACAACAAGAGAAGCCACCACAATGAGAAGCCCACTCACCACAACAAAGAGTAGCCCCCGCTCGCCGCAACTAGAGAAAGCCCATGTGCAGCAACGAAGACCCAACGCAGCCCAAAATAAATAAATAAATTTTAAAAAAAATCTGAATTATCTCCCAACACTTAAAAATCAAGAGACTGAGCTGCAATGAACATTTTGGTACATGTCTCTTTTTGAATTATGGTTTTCTCAGGGTATATGCCTAGTAGTGGGATTGCTGGGTCACATGGTAGCCCGGAGCTGGAAAAAACCTAAGTGTCCATCATCGGATGAATGGATAAAGAAGATGTGGCACATATATACAATGGAATATTACTCAGCCATAAAAAGAAACGAAACTGAGCTATTTGTAATGAGGTGGATAGACCTAGAGTCTGTCATACGGAGTGAAGTAAGTCAGAAAGAGAAAGACAAATACCGTATGCTAACACATATATACGGAATTAAAAAAAAAAATGTCATGAAGAACCTAGGGGTAAAACGGGAATAAAGACACAGACCCACTTGAGAATGGACTTGAGGATATGGGGAGGGGGAAGGGTAAGCTGTGACAAAGCGAAAGAGAGGCATGGACATATATACACTACCAAACGTAAGGTAGATAGATAGTGGGAAGCAGCCGCAGAGCACAGGGAGATCAGCTCGGTGCTTTGTGACCGCCTGGAGGGGTGGGATGGGGAGGGTGGGAGGGAGGGAGATGCATGAGGGAAGGGATGTGGGAACAGATGTATATGTATGACTGATTCACTTTGTTATAAAGCAGAAACTAATAAAAAAAAAATCAAGAGACTGCACCCACACACCCAGATTTCCCACTTTTCTTGAAATATCAGATCTCAACACTGAGCTCACATCCCCACAACAGCCACAGTGGCTGCGACTGCACTCGCACCCCCGTGTACAGGGACCCCCATCACTCAGGACCATCTCACACCCATCCTGCTTTACTCAGCTCCGTGACCTGGCTGCCAACACAGGGATTTGAATTTGTCCCCCTCTACAGAGGGCTCCAGAGTCAGATTTAGCTCTGAGTTCTGGCTCATCCCTTAGTATCTGAGTACTGATTACTTGGGTGCAATTTACTGAACCTCTGTGCTTCTCATCCACTAAAAAAGATTTATCTCCTTCATAGATCATGGCAAGGATTAAATAACACAAAGTACAGAAAGGACTTAGCACAGTACCTGGCACATGGGGCTGAATAAATGGTGACAGACATTGCCATTATTATCATCAAATGACAAAGCATCCAAGGGATACCTGAGAAGATGCTAATTTCCATCCAAGTCAAAAGGTTTCTGAAATCACTTTTCCACCCCCTTAAATGTATGCATTATTTAGAAGCAACCTAAGTTATTAAGGACTCATTAAACTTTTGCTTCCATGTATCAGAATCTTGCAAGCCCAGACTCCACATATGTGGAAAAAACAAAAACCTACGTAACCTCTGGTTTTCATTTAATTCCTAAGAAGAGCAACATATTGTTCATCAGAAATACTTTTATGCACGAATCAATCCCTACCCCTGAGACATATTAATATAAAAACAAAGAATATAAGCTTTTATCAGCCTGCAAAATCTTATTTAAACTGTGAGGAAGAATTAATTGCTGCAATTAGTATCCAATTTTAACAAATGTAGAGCAGTAACATGTTTGTTTTTCATTATAAAGGCTTTGGAGTTTGCAAATTGCAATAACTGATATCTCCGTAAGAACTGTACTTAATTGGAAACTTTCACAGTTCAATTACAGAAGGAATAAAGGAAGAAAAATTATACCCAGCCATCACTTCATAATCTTAATGCAATCTCTGTGAGTCGAAATCAGTAAAAAAGTTTTTTCAATTTATATTTGTAATCTGAGCCAGAAGAAACTAGATGAGAAATTAAGTCCAATTATTTATAGCATTCTGGCAAAAGTCCATAATGAATTTTTAGACAGGCTGGGGGAAGAAGGGAAAAGAATCCATGGAAACCTTACTAATAAATTCTCTTGCAGTGGCATATTTAGATATTAATAGCACCTGGCTGAACACACCATATTCTGATGATAAGTAAAATGTGTTATAAAGCCTTAAGGTTTTCTCAAATGTTGATGTTGGCTACTGCATTTTGAAAATTGGTATAAACAAGGGCAAAATTATGATCCTTATAAGCATTCTACTTCAAAGTCAACAACAGTAAAGCAGAGCCCATCCCTTACACAACAATGTGAAGTTATAAAAGCAGGCACCTTACTTATGCAATAGAAGTTTTTATAAAGCTAATACTTTTTGCAAATCAAATCACTACAAATAACCAGGAAAACCCTTGGATGGCTCATTTTGTAAAAAGAAATGGGTGTGGAAATGCTCCCCCTTAGAATGTATCTGTGCTCTGTGTGAATCTTAAGCCAACCTGTTTTTAAATACAACCTGTACTTCCTGCATTCAGAAAACAAGTGAAAGCCAGGAAGAAACATCCATGTCCGCTGCCACAGTGAACCTTCAACAGCAGCATTATTGCCACGTAGAGTACAGCTCCCTCCCCTTCTTTTCTCCATTGGGAAGTGATGCCAATTACTCTGATAATCCTCCGTTAGGCACAAAAGCCACAGTGAGACATGGGGGTTCTGAAGGTACATCCTTGATTACTCGGTGAAGTGCAACTTCATCTACTGCTTCCTGTGCAGAACTTTGCATCTCACAGACATAGTACAAAATATGGATCCTCAAAAGGATTCCACAAGAGGTTCATGTCATTCTTAAGATGTTGATTTTTTTCCTTTATAAAGATAGAAAGGGAAAAAAAACAAAAGCAAGATGCACACCATTCTCCCGGGTTTCCTTCTGCCCGCACTGGCTGTTCCATCTCAGTCTCCTTTGCCAGCTTCTCCCCCGTCTCCCCAATCTCTTAGAGCTGGAAGGTCCCAGGGCTTGGTGCGTGGTGCTCTCTCCTCCATCTCCATTCTTTCTCCAGTAACCTCCTCCAGCACCACCCCTTGAAATTCCATCCATATGCCAACCACTCCCACATATGTCTTCACCCTTCAAACTGCCCCAATCCAAACTTACATATCGAACTGCCTATTCAACAGTGCCTCTGACGGCTCACAGCCATCTCCAAAGGTACAGGGCATGTGGGACAAAGAACCACTTCAGAACTCAACACTCTGTTAAAGGCAAAACTATGGAGACAGTCAAAAGATCAGTGGTTGCTAGAGGCCTGGGGAGAGGGAAGGATGAACAGACAGGCCACAGAGGATTTTTAGGGCAGCGAAAACCATTCTGCATGTTACTGTAATGGTAGATACAAGTCATTACACATTTGACAAAACCCACAGACTGCACAACAGCAAAAGTGAACCCTAACGTAAGCTAGGACTTTGGGTGATAATAATGTCATTGGAGGTTCATAAGTTGTAACAAATGGGCCACTCTGGTGGGGATGTTAATAATGAGGGAGGCTATGCTTGTGGGAAGTTGGGGGGTAGATGAGAAATCTCTGCACTTTCTATTCAATCTTGCTCTAACCCAAAACTGTTCTAAAAAGTAAAGTATATTTTAAAAAAATACAGCTCAACAGTGAATGAACAAAGGGAAGAAGGACACCTAAAAACTCATCACTCCATTTCTGTTCCTCTGTATCACAATGTACTTATAGCATCTCAGCTAGAAAGGTAATGCTTTTCTTAAAAGAGCTCCAGGAGAAAGGAGGGTCCTAGGCATCCTTCAGTAGTGACGACATAAGTCACCAGTATTACTTGCTGACATCAAAGGGAGTCCATAGGCACCCTGACTCTTCTCATGAGGTTAAAATTTAAGACAAACTTCATGAGAACTTTCTTAACAAGACCCTGATCTCTTAGATCCCTTGACCAGTAGTGTTTCCTACAAGTCTTTCCTGGCTCCTGGAGAAAAAGCTGACCAGTGGGGAAGACATGGCCTCTCTACTCAAGTACCAGAACCAGACTCTGGACCACTCTTTTGTCGAGCAGGAAACAAAATGAGTAAGAGTCACGCAGCTTCGTGACACATCTGAACACTCAACCTGTCCTTCCCTCTCCTTTTCTTCTTCTCCAAGCAGCTGTCCAAAACTAAGAGGAGTCAGTTTTCAACTTCGTTCTTGAAGAGGAAAAAGAAATGAATCATCCCAGCTTATATTTGCAGAAGTAGCCGCAGATTAAGAATCATCCTCACAGCTGACTGGCATCACCACACAGTGTATCCTTCAAACTAGGATACCTCTTGAGTGAGAAAGGAGTAATTAATAATTACACCCGGGGCTTCCCTGGTGGTGCAGTGGTTGGGAGTCCGCCTGCCGATGCAGGGGACACGGGTTCGTGCCCCGGTCTGGGAAGATCCCACATGCCGCGGAGCGGCTGGGCCCATGAGCCATAGCCGCTGGGCCTGCGCGCCCGGAGCCTGTGCTCCGCAACGGGAGAGGCCACAACGGTGAGAGGCCCGTATACCACAGAAAAGGGGAGAAGGAAGGGAAAAGAAGAAAAAAAGAAAAAAGGGAAAGGCAAAGAAGAAAAAAAAAATTATACCCAACAAATGAAATTATCCTGGGCAAACAAGGATGTGCAATTATCCTAATAATTTAAAGAGCACTTACTATATACTAGGAACTATTCTAACTGCTTTTCATGTATTGACTAATTTAATTTCCACAACAACCCAAAGAAGTAGGTATTGCCATCATCTCCAGTTTGCACACATGCATGCTGAGAGACAAAGATGTTAGGAGGTTTGTCCAAGGTCACACAGGGCAAGAGGTAGAGCAGGGATGGGAACCCAGGCAGACTGATGACACCATTAGTCACAACGCTAATGCCGTCAGTAACACTACGCTTCGCAACATTCTAGAAGTCTCAGTCTTTACAGTGTTTTAGAATAAACCATTAAAGCTTAATTGTAGTTTTTCACAGTCCTGAGTTGTTTCATTCCTGAGAATATCTTTTTCTCTCACATCTAACTGAAATTATTTCTGCTGGACCTCTGGAGAGAAAGAGTAGAAATAAACCCAACTAGAGCTAGCAAGGAGCTGGCCACTTAAGTTTTGAATGTGTTGCCTGTTCTCATTATTCACGATAGTTGTGTTCTATAAAGTTACTCTGATCACTGAACTAGCAAACACCGAACCATTACTCCTACGTGGAAAGACAGAGTTAGGTTCCTATAAGCCTCTGGTCACAGCATTTTCATCAATTAATCAACACAAAACCTTGTTTTATATGTGTTTCTGTTTGAAGATAGTTTATTTAATATTGTTATTGATTCCTAAGCATTGAACTCATGCCAACAGCACTATAACTCATGCCTGAACAATGCTTATCTAATACACACATTTTCTCCATAAAACACATCGCAGCCTTCTTACACTTGGGCACTCTAGACAGCACTTCAACACTATACTTGGGGGCCATGTTAAACAGCAAAATCACCAACAAATGACCTCCACAAAAATGCAAAAAGTGTGGCATTAAATAGACCGTGTGTCTGAATGACTACAAAAGCACAGCAAGTATTGATTTGGGGTTACAGGTAAATTTTAGTGGGAGGCAAATGAGCAAATATGGAAACCCCAAATAATGAGTATCAACTATACATGTCACTCACTCATAAAGGTATCAAGCTTGTGATGCAGAAGGAGCATAGAGATTTCACTTCTGGCAGGAAAATCTGAGTGCAAGTCCCCAGTCAGACACCCACTGGTTGGGTGACTGTGGGTAACTTACTTTACCTCCCTCTGAGCCTTCTTTCTTTCACCTATAAAGTAGTAATGCCCCAAACGTTCTCTTCCTTGGGTCAAATAAGAGCAATTTCAGTAACTTTCGATCTTGAGTTTTATTTTCCATTTCTCATCATTTTTCACTACATAGTCTTTCCAGAGCTAAGTTCCCACATTTGTCATACGCTATGGAGTCAGGCTAAATAGAGCAACCTGGTCCTGATCTAACTGTAGCAAATGAAGTGGGATCTGTAGGTGCAGGCTCTTTTCAAAAGCTTTCATTTAAACTTCAACGAGAGAACAAAAGATGCAGAATAGTGTATATCGTCACTATGCTACTTCTTAAGAAATGGGGGACAATAAGAACTCATTTGTATTATATTTGCCTGAATTTGCATAAAGAAATTCTGGAAGCAGAAACAAGACATCTAATACATTAATAGGAGGTGAAAGGTAACAGGGTCAACGGGGAGAGGGGGCAAGCAGGTGTCTCCAAATACAAGTATAGGGACTTCTCCAGTGGTCCAGTGGTAAAGAATCCACCTTCCAATGCAGGGGACATGGGTTCGACCCCTGGTCAGGGAACTAAGATCCCACATGCCACGGGGCAACTGAGCCCGGGCACCTCAGCTAGAGAGCCTGCGTGCCGCAAACTACAGAGCCCATGCCCCCTGGAGCCTGTGCGCCATAACTAGAGAGAAGCCCGAGCACCACAATGAAGAGCCTGCACGCTGCAACAAAAGATCCCGCACGCCTCAACGAAGATCCCGCATGCCCCAGCTAAGACCCGACACAGCCACAAATAAATAAATAAATAAATAAATAAACAAATAAATAAATAATCTTAAAAAAAAACAAATACAGGTATATATCATTTGATATGGTTGTACTTTTAAGCCATGTAAATATATAACTTATTAAAACCACAATGAAATATCCAATGAACCAAGGGTCAGAAGTCCTAGGTTCTAGCCTTAGCTCTGATTCTAATTAGCTGTGAGGCCTGGGGACTTTCTGTAAGTCCCAGAATGGGATAGATGGCCTCTGAGCTCCCTCTCTATCCCAAAATTCCATGGAAATAGTTTGTTAGTCACAAGACAAAATAAAAGAGTAAACCGAGCTCAGCTGTACCACAGTGGTTACTATGAGAAATAAATTAACAGCAGGTGAGCTATCTCTTAGCCAAGCTAACATGATTGACAGGTTTTATACTTTGTCTCATTTCAAATAAGTTACCTGAATTTTTATAAATAAGACAGTAATCATGAGAAATTTTAACAAAACCAAATGTTATGTAAGGACATGATGAAAAAGGGGTGCTTAGTAAACCTGAAGCATAAATAAGATGACTTTCCCTTAAGCTAGATTAACTGAAGGCATCCAAATCTCCCAGATTTATAAATAACTCAGAGGCAAGGAAATCAAAGAATTATGCACTCAAACTAGAAGTACGTTTAGTATTTTGAACCGAGACATAACCCCAGGCTCCATTATTCTTCAAAAGAAAATCTTTGTATTGTCGTTAAATGACCAATTATGTTGCAGAAATGTTAGTTTATTAAGCTCCACTCCATACATCTCAATTGCCCATCTAATGAAGTTACTTGCAAATATAAACTAATTAACAGCAAATGACTAGTGTGCGATTTCTACAAATAGAAACGAGACAATTACATTTGAACTAAAGCATCTGTTAATAAAGTACAGTTTGGGGACTATAGTTAACAATACTTTATTGTATTTTTGATAGTTGCTAAGAGTGTAGCTCTTACACATTTTCATCACAAGAAAAAAATCTTATTACTGTGCATGGTGATGGATCTTAACTAGACTTACTGTGATGATCATTTCACAATAGTATATATGAATATCAAATCATTACATTTTGTATCTGAAACTAATGTTATATGTCAATTGTATCTAAATTAAAATAGAAATCTACTGAAGACCATTAATCTATGAGATTAATCTGATGAGGGAGCATAAGGAAAGACAAGTAATTAAGAGTTAGAGGAAAAACACTGCCCCAGTTCCCCAGATCTGGTCCTGCTTTGAGGGGTACCCTGTTCTCAGGCACCTATACCACGTGCGTTTACCCCGCTAGATCACCAGGACGGGGGTCTTGCCTGTCATCTTCACTGTTGTATTTCCAGTGCCTAGCACACTGCCTGGTACACAGTAGGTGTCCTACAAATTACACTGAAAAACTCACCCTAAAATATTTTATTAAAGAACAAAGATGTAATGCTCAATAAAAAAATCTCATATTCAGAATAATGACTGTTTCCCCAAGAAAATAAATTCCACAACTCATGTGGAACCACTCATTTAAAGTGCCTAAATAGAAGAAGCTAGATTGAGGACACCCTGGCTTATTTTGGGGAGTATAGGAAGAGAAAAAATGGATATAATTGTAGTTTAAAAATCATACTTATATATGCAGAGGACATCTCTGGAAGCTACATCACAAACCAGATGTACTGGGGGACTTTTCACTGCACACGCTTTGGCAGAATTTGAATTCTTCACCAGGTTATGTATTATTTGGGACAGTGGTGGGTGGGGTGTCTCACCCACTGTCCCTTGGATTAAAGTGGAGCGGCCTCCTCCACAGGAATCAACAGTGAGCCAGCCCTTGACAAGGACATACGGACCTCACAAGGGAAAAACAGGTATTTCAAAAGGACCAAAGCGGCTCTAGACAAGTCAAGCGCTCCCTATGTCAAGCTCTGCCTACCACTCAATTCTAGGCTTGTTAAGAGAAACACAGCCACTAAGATTATCAAAATGCCATTCCCCATTTCCTCCAATATGGTGTTCAACGGTTCCCAGAGGAAGGAGAAGACAGCCCTGCCCATCTGTTTTTCATAGTTTGGATGTTCACCTTCAGAAAACTGTTTTCATACATTATCCTCCTATTAGAGGGTTCTTCACATCTTTACTTCCTCCAGCCAATCTTTCTGGCATTAAAAAAAAAAAAAAAAAAAAAAAGACTGGCAACGTGTACAGTTGCATTTTTTCATTCCATCCCCAAAAGGCTTTAACCATATCCAGGCTCTGATGGAAGTCAGATTTCTGAGCCTAAGGTGGCATTTGCAAAGTCCACCCTCTGTGAGACCAACTTGCCTGAGTTCATATGCTGTAGAGAGAATATACTGTGTAGAAAAAGCACTGGTCGGAATAAGTAATTCTTCAGTGTGAGCTGGTGATAACAAACTCACAGTAGGCAAGGACCTCAGGGCCCTGGTTTTAGATTCTTTAGTTATCTTTCTGATCACCATTAGCTCGGTGCTCACTTAGCAACTGATATGCAGAGGGGTGAAGTGATCTTCCTAAGGATGAGATTAGGAGGATTCCTTGCTCTGGTCTCGGGAAAGAGAAATGTGATCAATAAAAACTAGTGTTCAAAGTTGGCGATAAGTTCATGCCAAGAAATTCTGCAATAAAACAGTCAAAGGCAAGCCAAAGTTTCTCCAATTTGAACATCTAAGTTTCCAAATACAGGGTCTTCAGAGAGTCCAGAAGAATACATTTTATTCAACAGTATGCAGGGGAGGAGTGTTTGGAGTCTAAAGAATTATATTTTCCCTCCTCCCTAAATTGGAAAGGGAGCAAAAAGCAGAAAATCACTTAGTATACCTCTCAGAAATATTAATAAAATGATACTCTCATTTTAAAATTTATTAATAAATTGGTAAAATTCTGATATTCTAAATTAATAAAATTACATTCTGATCACAAAAGCTATTTTGCGGAAGTAAACTGGATATTGGCCAGGAAGACTAAAAAAGATAAAGGGATAACCAAAGGTTCAAAACAGAAGGCATTTCAATACAAGTGACCCCCAGGGACAGCATAAACACAAACAAGGTAAACCAAACTCAGCCCATATTTAATGTGTTTTAAAACCCACAAAACATGAATTCTCAAATGACTCTATCAGATGCTCCAAAAATTAAAGATAAGATAGCTAAATCATTTAGATTTTATTTATTTATTTATTTATTTATTTATTTTTATTTTTATTTGTTTTGCGGTACGCGGGCCTCTCACTGTTGTGGCCTCTCCCGTTGTGGAGCACAGGCTCCAGACGCGCAGGCTCAGCGGCTATGGCTCACGGGCCTAGTTGCTCCGCGGCACGCGGGATCCTCCCGGACCGGGGCACGAACCCATGTCCCCTGCATCGGCAGGCGGACTCTCAACCACTGTGCCACCAGGGAAGCCCAATCATATAGATTTTTAAAAAATTTTTATTGGGGTATAGTTGATTTACAATGTTATGTTAGTTTCAGGTGTACAGCAAAATCAATCTTTTACAAATACATATATCCACTCTTTTTAAAATTCTTTTCCCATTATAGGCCATTACAGAGTATTGAGTATAGTTTCCTGTGTTTTACAGTAGGTCCTCATTAGTTATCTATTTTATATTTAGAAGTGTGTATATGTCTAGCCCAATCTCCCAATTTATCCCTCCCCCCACTTATCCCCCAGTAAACATAGTTTATTATCTACATCTGTAACTCTATTTTGGTATGTAGGTGTCTAAAAAACTTTCCTCCTGAATATTTTTAACTTAATGTTACTTAGTGAAATCCAAGAGAATGATTTCACGGTTTAATCATTTCTGATCTCTTTTCAACAGGACAGACTCAAGTAAAATTTCAACTTGTTGAGAACGGCTATCAAAGATGTCCTGGAGGGCTTCCCTGGTGGCGCAGCGGTTGAGAATCCGCCTGCCGATGCAGGGGACACGGGTTCGTGCCCCGGTCCGGGAAGATCCCACATGCCGCGGAGCGGCTGGGCCCATGAGCCATGGCCGCTGAGCCTGCGCGTCCGGAGCCTGTGCTCCACAACGGGAGAGACCACAACAGTGAGAGGCCCGCGTACCACAAAAAAAAAAAAAAAAAAAAGATGTCCTGGAAAACATCTTATTCCTGGCAGATTTTTCAAAGATATCTACATATATACACAAATGCATATCTTAAGTATGTATATAACTAAGCATCGGACATCAAATATACACACGATGGAAGAGAAGTAGGAGTTACAACAGGCGGGACAACTTCAGCAGATAAACACAAACACTACTATTGTGCCCTGTTCTGGCTGCTCATATCACTTCTCTGCTAGAAAAGAAATTCCAATGAACTCCCGATACAGAGACAGTTTTCTTGCTACAAAGGGACTTTTGTTTGAATCCCCCCACAAGTGACAAGGTCAATCTTAGCCAATCTTGACATTTCTATGGAACCTTTCCACCAAACTTTTTTCCAAGTTCAAATCATTTCCTGAAACCTGTTTGAAATCCAAAGAAAACACTGTATAGATAAAGTATCGGGTAAATTCTTTAACAAATACCACTCATGACACACATTTTCCTCAAGATATTTTTCTATAAATATACTTGTAAAATCTAAAATCACAAGGCCTGTATGATTTACTCCACATTCTTAAAAACTCAGACTCAGAGTATGGTAATAATATACTGAATTAATATTTAAAACTGTATTCACCTGTCTTCTTAGCATATGGAAAGTGATTTCAGAATTTTTTAATAAAATCATATTTTCACAGCTTTTAACACAAAGTTGACATTTTCAAAAATAAAACATTTTGCCGTGAGGTTTCTCAGTATTTACATTACCAACTAAGGGATAAAGAATTCTTTCATGTAAGTCCTAAGAAAGACTTGCAAACTCACTTTCTACGAAAGTTTATTTTGGAAACATTAGATTTTTCAAAGACCCAGAAGATTATAATCTGAATTCAGTCAGCACTTCCCAAACATGCATTTTCTTCTCTTCCTCAAATCACTGTAAAAGTAGCTTAAGGAGTTTACTATAAGCAACGTGAATGTCTTTTTAATTTTACTATAGCGTTGAACGTTAGGGCATCTGATGAGATAGGAACTACATAGGCACTTTCATAATCAATTGGTTTATTTCTAGAGAATATTGCAATACTTCAACCATGGAGACACATTCAGAGACTGCTCATAGATAAAGAAACTGGAACATATCCTTCACTTAGGGAACCATGTCCACAGGGAAATGATGAGACAATGATGTCTATGACATGCCACGGAGCTGTGTCAGAAAACTAGCTGCTCTTTGCTTTTAAGGTCTCCACATTCTAACGGGTCAAAGACTTTCAAATATGAGATAAGAGTCTAATCACTCTCCATGACTAGCTTCATGGGTGATGTACATCAAAAAGAGCAAATCCTAATTCTTTTCCAGATGAGTAATCCCTAACAGAAGCCTAAACTGAAATTTAGTTCTTTAGACTGAAATCTTAACTGTACTTAAAATATGTGTATTTTTGCAAACATGGTCTAGGGAAATGCATTCTGAAGAATCAAAAAACTCACTAGTTTCAATTCCATTTAAGCAAATGATCTTAAACAAATTCATATAATGAATTGGGGTCTCAGTCTCCTCACCTGCAAAAGGGAAATGACAGTACATTGCAGGATGCTCTAAAGGATTAAATCAGATGAAATATGAAAAGTGTTGGAAAAACATAAAATTGATGTCCAGAGGCTAAAGATTAATGCATAGCAATTAGAGACGACATCCCACAATAAACAAGCAGTCAGAAAGCTTGAAAGAGCTTGCTTTTGAAACTTAATTCATCAACCATCTTCCTTGTTCTTAAATCAAGTGCTAGATTTAACTTGGCTAAATCACGAAGTTTACGTTAAAGTCTTTCCCATCAGCCAGAAAAACTGTGTGGTCCTGCGCTTGTTTAACTTACAACTGGCAGAGTCAAAAATCCACGTAATGGTTCAAAATCCACAGCTGCAAAGGCAGTGCAGATGAAATACGGCAACTAAACCCCGGCCCTTGTTTCTTTTTCCACAAAGTTCTACTCTAGTTTAAGATTGATAACAGTTAATGACTAAGCTTGGTAACACTTTCGTCTGTCCCAACCAGGATCATTATCCAAGCTTAAATCTCCATGTGACAACTCAAAATCCACAGACTCTTGGAGCCTGCAAAAGCAATGCAAAAAGGCAAAAAAAGCATGTAATGGCCCAAATGTCTGCAAAAAAATAACCAGGAGAATGGCCCAGTTGGCAGCTGGAGCACGTCAGGGCCTGTTTTGAAGTCCTGGGTCAAGGAATCTACCACTCACAAGCAAACACCAGGCTGGGAGGAAGCAAACAACACAGGTTTTAGTCCTAAACTCATGACTAATACTCTTCATGATTAGGGAAGAACCCATTTATTTTTTACTTCATTCAAAGTCAAAATAAAGACGATCGCTACAGTGTCATAAAACTGGCCACGGTCATCTTCAAATACAAACTCAGGCAAAACATCGCGCGAGGGTCTTTATAAAACAAGACCTGTTCTCTAACCCAGTCCTAGACCAATGCCAGCCGAGGCTCATCGAGAGGACATACACACCAAAGTCAATAAATACAAAATCCAGCGATATTTCAGAATACCAGATTTAGATGATCAAAATGACAGTAACGATATCAACAAAATCACTGCAATTTGAGAGCTTACCAAGTGCTGTGCTAAGCCCTCTACCTGTATTATCTCATTTAATTCTATACCAAGCCTAGGGGGTTAGACAACACTATCATCCCCATTAGACAGAGGCAGACGCTTAAGATTTAGCGCTAATAAGTACTTGCCTAACATGTTATTGAAACAGATATATTTATTAAAAGTTTGAGGTTTTATATATTTGTGCTGTACTCCTACAAAACTTAATATTAATAACATTCGAATATAAATACCATTGTTGAAAATTATAAAACGCTACTTAACTTGAACGAATGCCAGTCACCATTTGACAAAAATAGGCTGAAGGTTACACATACACCTGGTGACCAACGTTCCAAGAGGAGACTGGGGCAGAAGCCTTCAGGTGTCAACTGTCACTATACCCTTGTTTGCTGTACGTTGGTCCCTTCCTCACTTGGGGCTGGATCTCCTGGTCCAGAGTTCATCTATTTTGCCCCGCTGCTGGGGTGAAGCAGGGTATCCTCCAGCTGTGCGGTGCTGAAGAGAGGGTCTGGGCTCTGCCTATTTCTCAAACAGGCTTTCAAAACACTTATGTTTTTAGTCACACCTTTACCCCAACTTCCTCAATTCCTGCACCTTCCAGAGGTTCTGGGGTTTAAATCTGGTTCCTTCTTGGCTTTCCTCACTATCAACTATTTAGAGTTAAACTTTCTCAGACTTCCTGAAATATCTAGAGAGTACTCATGTTTCTCAGGTTTCAAAATATTGTTCCTGATGTCTCTTTTCTTGTTTTTGTTTAATTTTTTTCTTTTTTTTCGGTACGCGGGCCTCTCACTGCCATGGCCTCTCCCGTTGCGGAGCACAGGCTCCAGACGCGCAGGCTCAGCGGCCATGGCTCACGGGCCCAGCCGCTCTGCAGCATGTGGGATCCTCCCGGACCGGGGCACAAACCCGTGTCCCCTGCATCGGCAGGCGGACTCTCAACCACTGCGCCACCAGGGAAACCCTGTTTAATTTTTTAAAGCTTTTTGTGCCTTTGTGCATTGACTATCCCATCATTTTTAATGGGATTTCAGAAGGGAATGAATATTAGGGCATGTGTCTACCCAGTCATCTGTCTCACACTAACTTTTACAAAGATTTCAGATGTCCCCCCTGCTTTCCTTCAGTCTTAGCTAAAAGGACTGCATCTGTTATTAAAACATTTGTTGTCTTTTCTTTATGTCTCTACTTGAAATGATACTTAAATAGCTTATTTCTTTATTACTTCAGACACCAGTTATTGGTAAAAGCTGAACAAGGTAGACTAAAATACCCATATTATTGTAGAGTTCTTGAGGTGAATTTCAAATGAACTTCTTTGTTTATTCATCTCAGGATAGAGAAAACGTCAAAGAATGTCATAAAAGTAGCTTCTGAATGTCACTGTCTTTCAAACGTCAGCTAAAGAAGTTTGGTTTTAGAAAGAATAAAGTTTCTCTGTTACATTAAGTGAAATAGGGCAATTGCTTTAGTTACCAAATAAACTTTGTAAAGTTGGTACCAAATAAACTTGGTAAACTTACACTGCATATTGTGAAAGCAAAGAACATCTGCTAATGAGAAACCATGGCAACAGCCATTACTTCAGGGAAAAAAATTAAACAGGTTCTACAACATAAGGAATTCCATACTCTCTGGCCTAGTTAAATTTAATATGTTTTTCTTTTAAAATTTAGCTTTACAAACTAGTCAGGAAAGATGAAATGCTAATATTAATATTACAAAACTTCTGAAAGTTTGCTGTCAATGCATTAAAAAGTTGAGAATTTTAATTACCAAATAGAGAAAACACTTTATAATGCAGATACGTTGTGCCCTTATTTGAGTAAAATGTCATTTTTTATAATATGAAGTCATTTTATAAAATAATATTAAAACATGCATTAACAGTATCCAGTGTTCCATGATATTTCAATTTTAATATAATCTGATTAAATTAGGGAAAAGAATCTTCTGGAGAAGCAAGTTCTGGGTAAGTCTCATTTTGTCTGTTTACTATTACTGTAATTTACTCTTCCACACAAAGCAGAAACTGGAGAATTTGGCATTAGCCGCTCATAATATGTTGGGAACAAATTCAGTTCCTGAGGACACAAAAGCACATTGATGGATATTTTTATTTTGCTCTGCAGAAACTGAAGACAGCATAGTTTTAGCTTTAAATTACTTCCCAAAGAAATACCAATATTTTAACTTTGTAATGGAAACAAGAAAAACAAGCATCTTGCAAAGTTCTTTAGCAGTGTATTTTTAGAGGTTAAAAAGAACGGTATATTCCATTATTGAAAAAATGCAAATGAAGTATTGTTAGCATAATCTAGATATTTAGAACGAAAACTCAGAATTAAGATTAAAAACACATCATTTTATAAAACATCAAAACAGAGGTTCATCTAGTTTTCATTTTGCAGAAAACATTTTAATACAAAAGACCTTACTTAGACCTTAATGTTTCTAAACACAGCAGTGGGATTAATATTCAGTTTTATACAAAAGACAATCTCCTTTCCATAGTATCAGTCTTTTACCATCAATAGATCTTAGATTTAAAAACAAGTGGAATTAGTGAATAAGATCATATTCTGTTGCTAATTCATGTAAATTAATCATACATGCTATTAATATGGCAACTATCTATAAATTATTCTAAATGAACACAGATACGTAAGAGCAGAACAAAAAAAATAATCAAAGGATATATGCAAATAGGCATATACAGTATGTGGTGTTTAGTTATGAATTAAGCCTATTCATTTCTAAACAAAAGATATCTAATACTCCCTTTTTTTCATGGGATGATTAGGTTTTGAGGACATCTTTGGGCCTTAAAAGACAGAGAGACCATGAATCTCTGGGAGATTTCACGCATTTGAGTCAGAGGGAAGTTAAAACAGTCAGAGGTAGAAGGAAGTAGGTCCAGAGCTGGGAGGTCAAAGGCCCTGCCCTGGCACTGACCAAAGGCATACTGGGACTGCCTGAACTTAGGAGGATTTAGTTCTAATCATCCCAAGAAAAAGAAAAGGGCCGCACTCTTTGTAGGAGGGGTCAAATACAGAACCAGTAGGGTTTCAGCTGCCTCACCGAATATGCCTTTAAAGAAGATTACAAAGCAAACAGCTGCCTTGCCCATGGCACTGACACATGGGGTGACAGGAAGGCATTAAAGACAGGGGCAAACCCTCCACAGCCAAGGGGCCTGAGAAAGGTCCTGGTAGTAATTCTTACCCTATTTGCTTCAATTTTGTCCCCCCTCCTCCCCCGACGTAGGTTCCTTAAATGTTTCTGTGCCAAAATTCTGACCTTGGTTTTCTTTTTCTTTCTGCTCGATCCGTGCATCTCAAGGAGGACACAACGGGCATTTGGGGTGGGACAATTCATGCTTGTCTGGGGCAGTTCTACCACTTGTAGGACGTCTGGCACCTCTGGCCTCCGCTTACTAATGCCAATAGAATCCCCAGGTCACTGGGGCAACCGAAAACACATTCCAAATGCCCCCAGGAGGCAAACACAACCACCACCAGTACCACCACCACCACTTAAAAACCATCACTGGGCTTCCCTGGTGGCACACTGGTTGCGAGTCCGCCTGCCGATGCAGGGGACGTGGGTTCGTGCCCCGGTCCGGGAAGATCCCACATGCCGCGGAGCGGCTGGGCCCGTGAGCCACGGCCGCTGAGCCTGCGCGTCTGGAGCCTGTGCTCCGCAACTGGAGAGGCCACAACAGTGAGAGGCCCGCGTAAAGCAAAAAAAAAAAAAAAAAATCACTACAAGCTCTAGTATCTCATTTAAACCCACTGTGCCAAGAACGTACATGACTCAAATCTACATTCAAGTCAAGATTTTTCTGGAATTCTAATCTTTTTCTCCTTTCAACTAGACACCTTCCCCTCATGCTCCACAGTCATTTCAAACTTGCCCCAAATTGAATTCCTTATCTCCCTCATTAAGCTCCAACCTGTTTCTCTTACACCCGGGCTAATACAACCACCATCCACAGTCAACCAGGCAGAAGCGGGGAGGTAAACAAAACTCCTCCCTCTCTCTTGCCAAGTCCTCCGGATTGCAGGTTCTAAATACCCTTCAAGTCCTTCCTCTTAGGACTCCTATAGGATTCCCATCATCTCTGGCTGTGTTACTGCAATGGCCCCAAACCTTTCACCATCTTCACCTCCTTATGCAAACACCATTCTACTGTCATCTCCCAGACCACCATGTCAGTCCCCTACTCAATTGCCCATTGTGTCCACCCAGCCTTCAGTAAACAGTAAAAACCCCTCAGCAGGCACACAAAGGCCATTACCATCTTCTCTCATCCTCACCTGTGATTCTCACCAGGGGCCCTAGGCCCATAACCTCCAGCATGACCCAAACCTGCCCATTTTGGGTAAGTGCCCTGCCCTGGGATGCCTCTGCACACCCACTGGGGATGTTCCATTGGCCGCCACTGGCCCCTGAGGACCAAGAGCCACAGGGCAGATGCCACCAGCTGAAATGCTCTAGAATCCAGGCACCTGGCAGAATAGGAGGCTCCACAAGTGTTGACTGAAATGAACAATTCTTTATAAAGCAGGAAAGAATTCAGTAGGAACATCCACTGATAAACGCACACACCCAGAATCAGGATGATCTTGTCCCTGCCTGTTTGTTTTCACATAGCATCATCTTACACATAAGGGCTTCTTGGTGACATTTACTGGAAAACAGTGAAGAACCTGAGCCACTGTAAAGAGGACCAGACATCACATTGCTAAGTCAAATGTTGAGCATGTTGTGACCTCTGCCTCCACGGAATATCCCGTCACCTATAGCTACAATTTTTCATCAGGTAAAAGTAAAGCAATGAAAATAGTCTTGATTATGCCACACTTAACAATGCCCCACTTAATCAGTACTTAATTCAGACACTGATCGTTTGTTTATTCAAGAAAAAAATGAAAATTTTATGATTTCTTAAGACTGGAAACTCTTTCATGGGTAGCACATGAAGGCATTACCACTTGAGAGTCAGTCACTCTTGGAGCCCAAATGCTGGAAATTCAACAAGCAGGCTTCACATAATGAAATAGGTTTTGTAAATCTTCTGAGAACTTTGAATTTTAAAAAGGCTGTATCTGAAATGAGTATTTCAAACTTAAATAAACTTTTGTAATGTAGTTATTATGATACAGACACAGGATTACCATGCAGAAGCTGATCATTCTCAGTTGAAATATAACAGAAATCAAATATTACATAGGCATCTCTCCAAATTAAAACACTACATTTCAAATAAAAACAAAACAAAAAAATGTAAGGGATAAAGACATTTCTTTCTTTATCATTTAATGCAGGCTGAGAAGTTTCTGAGTTTTGTTTTAAAAATGAGAAATAGACAAAGATGTCCAGAATAGCCTCTTATTTTAAGTTACTACAGAAATGAAAACATTTAAATAAAATCATAAGTGATTTAAATTTTGTAAATGAGTGAAATTAAAATAATAAAATTTTTATCTATAATTTAAATAAAATGACTTATTTCAGGGTTAACCAATTATGGTTTTTATCCCCATTTTATGTATAAGAAGTGAGTTGGAGAGGTTTAGCAACCTTCTCAAGGTTAACCAACTACCAAGAAAAGATGTAATTGCTGGGGCCCAGGCTCCTTCTGAAGCATGCCTGGTACATGAGCAGTGCTATCGAGGCCCAAAGACTCTTAGGACCCAAAACATACTCTGTTCAAGAACTGCTGCTACTCCACAATCAGAACTGACTAACAGCTTTCTCTAGAGTCATTTATACGCCATGAGAAGTGGACGGATGGCCACACGACTCAAAGAACAATTCCAGAGAGGAGTGAAAAACATGCCACCGTGGTTTCCAGGAAACATATTCTAATTAAAATCATGACTTACATTTTATGGTTATCAAAACAGAAATAATTCTTTATAGCGATATATCGAACATGGAGATTTATTTTCGTAGTTAAACCAAAGTACAAGTTAAAACGAAAGAGACTCATGTTGAAATCTGAATGCCTGTTGAACAGGGACACACCACCTAAGGCTCTTGCTCTGCCCCCGTCACTAACGGGGAGAAAGGAGATCTTTCATTTCTCTTACCAAAATGGGCAAGACTGGTACCAAAAAAAAACCCCAATAGGCTGAAACAAGCAATGACCCAGCTTCTGAAAAAGGACTTCCAAGCTGCAGTGTGTGTCACCACCTGCACACCACAGGCCCCTGTTCTCTAAGGCCCAGCGGGTCCTCTGGACACATATTTTTAAGTATCCATGCCAGGAATAAGATTGCCAAGATCTTTTCTTGTGGAAGAATCTGGCTTCTAAAGTTGTGTCACTACCATAAAATATTGGGAGAGCTCGCTGATCTGACCACGAATTGCATCTCTGCAGTGGCCCCAACTCACACGCTAACCTGTTCAGCACAGATGTTCAATCTTGCGGTTCAAAAGGAAAATCTGCCTGCACACAGCGATGGAGCCAGGGATACAAATGTGTTACCATCACTGCCTACTGGGATTTTCCCTAAAGTGACAAATGAACAACGTCCAGATTCAAAAGGGGTACTCACCCCAGGGACAGATCCTGTTTTTGTGGGCCTTGAAGCCTGTACAACTTGGGGGCCCTCTAAGAAAAAAATTAGGCACAAAAGCAAATATTTAAAAGGTGCCCTTGCAAATGAGGAGCCTCGGAGCTTAAGCTATGAGTTGTACAGTAAACCTACCTTTGACCCAACCATACAAAACTGCCAATATTCAATCCATTTTGATTTACCAAAATAGCAACTTCGGGTGGCTCAACACTGCTGGCACATGGCTCCAGTACAGGCTGTGTAGTTCCCTCGGAAGGATAGAAGAGCTCACCACTGTTGTACAAACTGAGCTTCCTGCACTCATTAAGAATAATAATGGAAACTCTTCTAATAGTGCTTATGGAAAGTGAAATAGGGAAAATCTGTAAAAATCGTTATGGTCACTATGACTGCATTTTAAAAATAATATATACATATCTTAACAAGGACAAGACTATGAAAATGTAAACAGAAATAATTTCTGTATTTGAATGGTTTGATAGTGAGTTACCTTGTTTCCTTCCAACTAACGCTGTTATATTATTGGCATAATTAAAAAGGAAAAATTAAAGGGAAAAACGAGAAATAGGGAGAAAGAGAAGGAATATAGAGACCTTAGATATAACTGTCTTCTGTGACAATTAATTACACACTTAGCATCTGTCTATACATCAACACCTTGAAACACATCTTAAAATTTATTTCAAGGAATAAAGATAAAAGCCAATTGAACAAATGAGAGACTTCACACCTCTAAATGTCTTCCTTTTGAGATAACACAGCTGTTTGTTAATAAGTAATGTCTTGGCATGACCAAAGGCAAACAAAAGTGAACTTACTTTTTGCTTGCCTCGCAGACATCTGTAATATTGGAGAAAAGATGGTGACTCTCTGTTTTGGTCATCGTATCACTCAGTGCTTTAGAATTTTTAAACATTCGTATCAAGATCTCCAAGCTGAGTAAATACGAATGTTCAGAGGATATAACTTCAAAGATAGCCTGATAGAAGGAAGAAGAAATGTGTTACTCATTCCTTCAATTAAAGAATTAAACCTAGCTCTCATAATTCTGCTATAAGAATAACATAATATCTTAAAAAGTACAAAAAGATAAGTATTAAAAACTACATTACCAAACTACTGTCTTTATATAAGGCACATACAACCAAATTTTGAGAAATAGAGTCACTGCCTAGAGTGTAAATAGGAAAAAATGAAAGTATTTGGATGACTTGAGACTGCATCCTGAGGTCACACTTTGCCAGGGGGCAGAATCTCTGGGAGGAAGCTAGGGCATGTCGTAAAATCTCAGTGTGACATTAATTAACCTTTGGGGTCATCTCCTCCAGCCCTGATTTCAAAGCATGCTGCTCTGGGACAGTGAAGATTTATGGACCTCACTTGGGATTCAGAGAAAATTTCTCACAAATGCATTTCTTCCCTCCCTTGTGGGTCCTCCTTTCTCTCCCTATATTTTAATCCAACTAATCTGTGGTTAATAAGAGTAAATATTCTGGGTGCATTAAAGAGCATGACTGGACCTATCCTCAAAAGGTTCTTATCAGGGCCTCCCTGGTGGCGCAGTGGTTGAGAGTCCGCCTGCCGATGCAGGGGATGCGGGTTCGTGCCCCGGTCTGGGAGGATCCCATATGCTGCGGAGCGGCTGGGCCCGTGAGCCGTGGCCGCTGAGCCTGCGCGTCCGGAGCCTGTGCTCCGCAATGGGAGAGGCCACAACAGTGAGAGGCCCGCGTACCACGGAAAAAAAAAAAAAAAAGAAAAAAAAAAAAAAAAAAAAAAAAAGGTTCTTATCAGCCACAGGAATTCTTTTATACAAACTCATACAATTGAAAGTAATTCTGTCCAACAAGCCATCGTCTCTGTTCTCATCAATGGCTCAAGAAGGAGCGAAGGACCCTTGGCAGAAACTCTTGGTGTCAGGCACACAGTGTGGTTTACCTGATAAGCGTTCATTAATAATCAAAAGCCAACCCACATATGTGGAGAGACACCAGCGCCCTGTGGAAGGAATTCATCTAGCACCTTAACAAAATCAGATTCTCCAAGAATGGCCAGGCAGGGAGAATTCCTCCTCAGGGAGGGGTAGTGAACATCCTTGCAGGCTTGAGGTTCCCATCCTTCCTGGAGACCTTCCCTAGTAACACTGCCATCAACCCCCTTGACCTCCAGGGTTCTTCCCCCAGTGCTTGGCCCAAAGGGCACAGAAGATTCTCCCCGTGAGACCCTGTGCTCCAGCTGAGGCCAGGTGGGGGCAGTCAGGCACAGGCAGGTGGAGGCCCCACTGCCGGTAGGTGAGCCATAATTCTTTAAGTCAGGTTAGTGGTGCTAGTCTCGGGGTTCACCTCCCTTTTTAGCATCCATAAGCTTTTAGAGAAGTCATACTGGTCTAACCTCAGTTGCGCTCCAGGGACTTAAGTGATATAATCATCTAATGAGTAAAGAGTAAGAACATTAAGAGTCTCATTCAACCTGGACCTCGTGTGATTCTATTCAATCAATACAATATCCCCAGGAAATGTAATGCAAACTAAAGAAAATTCACCCATCCTGACCAAAAATAATGGATTTCAGGTTGTTGATGGATATGGTGCCTTGGAATGACTAAAAAATATTTTCAAAAGCAGAGACTTTTGTAATCAAATCCAAAATGTGAAGATTCAAACAAAAAGATATGATAAATGATACAGAGTACATCACAGGAAAAGATGACTAAGTAGTAGTTTAATATAATAAGTTTAATGTAATAACTTAAAACATGCAATTGGGTCATCAACTACTGAAAAGCAAATCACATTAGACCTGTTAAAATATCTGTATAGGAACAGAAAGAAACCATAGTTAGATTTGCTGTCATTACCAGGGATTGAACCTGGGCCCTCGCCAGTGAAAGCACAGAGTCCTAACCACAGGACCGCCAGGGAATTCCCAGTCATTACTTTTTTATATCACAAATCTAAATAAATATTTTCAAAATATAAGGGAAACAGAATAGGTTTAAAAGAAAAGAAATATTCAAATGGGACTAGGACCCTGGAGAAGCTCTTGAATTTGTCCAAAAACAGAGAGAAATATTGTTTATGCCACTATGTTAACCGTAAAAAAAAAGTACTGCCTGTTGTCCCTCACTAGGAGAACAGATTTTTTTAAAAAGTAGTATTTGGAGAATGGAATACTATACAGTAGTTTGAATAAATGATCTAGATTAACATGCATTAACATGGATAAATCTCAAAAACAATGTTGAATGTAAAAAGCAACCAACCAAAACATATGTTCAGAATCATATCATTTATCTACATCTTAACAGACACACACAAGTATATGTATATAAATATACCTAATACATGATTGGATGGATACACATCAATTCGTAATTATAGTTGCCTCTGGGGAGGAGAGGAAGGGAATGAGACAGAGGAGAATGTAGGACTTCTGTTTTAGTGAAAGTCTTAGTTTCTTTATAAAAGTAAGAAAAAATTATAAATGTAATACATTTTTAATTCACAGAGATGTATACACCAATGTTATATACTATTTTGTTTTTTTAAAGTTAAAAAAATGGCACTACAGGGCTTCCCTGGTGGCGCAGTGGTTGAGAGTCCGCCTGCCTATGCGGGGAACGCAGGTTTGTGCCCCGGTCCAGGAAGATCCCACATGCCACGGAGCGGCTGGGCCCATGAGCCATGGCCGCTGAGCCTGCATGTCCGGAGCCTGTGCTCCGGAACAGGAGAGGCCACAACGGTGGGAGGCCCGTGTACCGCAAAAAAAAAAAAAAAAAAAAAAAAAGGCACTACAATGCATCCTTATATTTTTGTGTTATTTCAGGCCAATGAAATAAGAAAAAGGTATCTCATGTCCTCTGTGGAATTGATTTACATGCATGTATATGCCTAAGCTTCTGTATCTCCATGCTCATATGTATAAAACAGAAGGAAAGTACTCTGACAACTTCACAATATTATTACAGTGAGCAATTTTCTTAAACTGTATTTATTAAACTTCAAGTTATAAAACCCTCTTATTATCTGTTTTACTTTTTATTAGGTAAACTTTTATTTTGGTATAATTTTAGATTTATAGAAATCTTGCAAAGAGGGTTCAGAGTTCCTATATTTCCTTCACCTGGCTTTCCCTATCCAGGGTACATTACATTTTGTCCGCAGACAAATATTCACACTTTATTCAGATTTCACCAGTTTTTCCACTAACATCCTTTTTCAGTTCCAGGATCTAAGTAATGTCTGTTTCATTTTTCAACGTATTTCTTCCAGTGTAAATACACGCAGACTAGGTGCTTTGTTAAGTTAAAATGACATTGGTATATTTTAAATTTTCTTTTATGGGGGTTTATGTGTAGTTTTATTTGACAATGATCACATACTCCTTCTGTAAAAAAAAAAAAAAAAAAAAAGAATACATCGTCAAAGGAAAATGCTGAACATAATAGGCATCCCTTGGAACCCTAAAGCATCTGCTTGGTGGAAAACATACCTCTTGTCTCTTTCTTTCTTCCTGGCTAACTGTCTGAGATAATCCATTTCTTTTCACCTAGGGGGAAAAGCAAAATAAAGATGAGCGCATTTACTTAAACAACTGCTCTATTATGTAAGACATAACTCTGTGCCCTTCAAAAATGAATTAAGAGAAATTATGCAAAATGTTGAATTCAGTACATACTAATTTTGAGTCTCACACCCCTCAAATGACATTTAATTACACAAATAAATTAGTATAGCTCAACACTAAAGAAATGAAAAGTGTCTAGAACACTATCCTATCAGGTTGAGTTAATCTGTTCTACTTTTAGTTCTGGCTGTTCCTAAAATACTTATGAAATTAATTTTCTAATTCATAACTGAAGAAATTCCTGATAATAAAGAAAATGAAGCCACCACTTTAAGAGTTTACTGCCCAGAACCCTGGTCAGTAATATGGTGTCCTTATGACATTGAAAGAGTAATTTTAACACTATTTTTTCACAGAGACTCAGTGGAACAGCAATGCTCTTTATAAAAACCCAATCAAACAAGGAAATGCAGTCCCCTTGGCCCAATTTCAGCAGTCTTTCAGGCATATTTAATTTTGACAAATAAGGATATAACCTGATAGTCTTTGGAGAAGCCACAGTAGCTACAAGAACCAAGAATGCTAGTACCATACTTGCAGTAATACGGTTGTATCCCTAGTTGAATCCCTGAGGTTCCTATAACTCAACTGCCACACATTTTTACCTGACTGCTGTAGTTCCTATCAAAATTCAGTCTCTAACCCAAAGAGTAGAGGCTGAACTATGAACTCCATGAAGGCAGGACCTGGAGTCTCTTCTGATATACCCGGCACTGAGTCTGGCACATGAAAGATATTCATGTTTTTCAGTTAAAGTTTAATTAGCAAAAGGTAAGGCATATGCAAAATACCAACCAATTAAATCCTGCACTTCACAGGAAGAAGAGCAGGAAGAGAGTGCCCTCCCCTTGTGTGAAAAATTAATAGCAATAAAATATAACAAAGGTCTTCAAACGTTGGCTATCATACTTCTCAAAAAAAAACCTTAAAAACCATGTTCCCTTAGACCCATTTTTAAGTTGGCATCTTAAATTTTCGTCCTAAACGTAAAGAATTTTAAAGATACATTTTGCTGCTAATTGTAAATTTAGACATTTTAACCATGTGTTATTACACTCTTTTAAATGTATCCAATGGAATATAAAAACCATGATGACTAAATACCTATTGCATAACATCACCCATTTAAAAATAAATAAGCTTTTCTTAACAGTTGGAGATTTTACATTATTCTTCTTTCTCCTTGAAATCTCATTTCTATGTCAATCCCACCCCCCCAAGTTTCCTAGTATAATTCTATGTGTCAGGGTGTCTTATTAGTCAGCCTAGCATACTTTAACACAAAAATAGGTTTTTACATTTAATTTTCTAAAATTTCCTGTGAGCAATGAGCTTTAAGCATAAAGACTCTTCTGGATTGTAAAACCACTACAAATAGCATTACTAACCTATAATCAAAATGACACAATTACTTCCAATTTCAATGCATTTAGCCCTACAAGTAAAATTTTACTGACAATGCACCTCTGAGTGAGACGGTGGCTTAATTAAAGGAGGCTTTGCTGAAACCAGTATTTCAAATTGACCCCATTTTATCTTGTGCCTGTGATTTAACATGTTGGGACAGGGCACCAAAGTAAGATTTGATATGGCTTTCTTTAGAAAAATGGCAAAGGGGGTAACTGTGAAAGTGGAAGCTGGAAAAAAAAACAGAACAAAACCTGGTGTAACACTTGAACTGCAGATACAGTCTCAGTTTTAGAAAAAAGAATACCTACGAGTTGAGAATCTGGAAAATGGTCCCCTTAAAACTACTCCTGCCCACCTCACATGGTCTTGCTGAATGCCCCGGGGTGTGATGCATATCCCAGTGTGAAGACCGCTGGCACACAGTTCTCTACATTGTGGGGTCAGGGAAGTAAAGACAACTACATGTTACTGCCTTTAATCTGATTGTTGGAAAAGGTTAGAAAGCAGTACAGTAGAGCAGAAAGAGTCCTAAATCAATAGTAAAATCAGCAATCATTTACTGAGCACCAGGAAATATGCTGTGTGTTTTATACCCCATTCCCACTGAATCCTCATAAACATTCTAAAAAGCCAATACTACTTTTATTCCCATTTCACAGATGGGAATAACAACTAAGGCTTAGGATCCCAGATCACACAGCTAATAGGTAGCAAGGCCAGGGTCCCCATCCAGGTCTGTCAACTTCAGGGCTCCCACTCTTAATCATGATATTACCAGGGATAGGAACTCCCAGCTTTCTATGAGAGGCACCCCCATTTCTACGGTTGGATGATCATCACTACAACCCCTTCTAATGCCAGGTCTGTACCAAGTCTCCATATGTTTGTTTTCATCCACCCATATCACAGAATGTTGTAATGCCTTACCCACCATCCTGACCCTGGGTCAGCCTGTCAGCAAGAACTCATGGCTAAAAAGGCTTCTTCAAACATTTTAATAAGGTAGGAGACTGGACAGAAGAATGAAACCGTTCAGAGCTGCTCCCATTTGGTTAACCCTGAGCACGAACTTCACAGGATTTCCTGCCTGACACAAAGTCCTGGCAGATGGATATTCCGGCATCACGCCCACTGTCTCTGCAGGTGAGGTCACCAGCAAGAATTTCCAGGCCACCGGCATCTCTATCCACGCCTACTGCTGAGTTCAAACCCGGAAATCTTAAGGGGAAGAGAGAGAAGCATGTGGGCTTAGAGACCTACCCAGATACAGCTAGTTTACTGAGGGATAAAGAGTACTTCATCCTATCAAAAAGAAAAAGAAAAAAATCCCCAGCTAAAGTAGTTGCTCTCCTGAGGGGGGAGAGAAGGTAGTTTTGAAAAAGGCAAAGTACTAATTGCATAGAATTATCATCTTTCACTAATAATACTAATTTAAAAAATGATAAAATATTCCTTTACCCAAAAAAGTCATTAGTAAGAGACCAGCAGCCCATACAAAACTGACCAAAAAGAAAAAAAGATTCCATGAAGCAGTCTTGGGTTATAATTAAGAAAACGGGCACACTCGGGGAATCTGAAAACTGGCTCTGGAGAGTTCTGATGAGCCAGCTCCTCCTGGCTGGCTGCCAGACCACTGCTCCAGGTCCTGGCTGGACAGGTTCTTCTCCTGAGCCAAGAGGAAGCATTTTGTCCACCTGAGACCTTCCACGTTCAACTCTAAATTAAGCAGAGCGGGTGCCTGGAGGTCGAAGGTCAAGAGCGGCAAGATGATTTCAGAAACTGAAGAATTGGGAAGATGAAACCAGAGAAAGAAGGGGAGAGAGGATATAAAAGAGGGCCTCACAGAGACTGGCAGAAGGCAGGCAGAGAAAACTGGGGGAGAATGAAAACACAGAGCAAAATGTCAAGCGGAAAGAAACAAGGGAAGAAGGGGGTAAGGGAGGGAGGGAAAGGAAAGAAGGAGAGAGAATGTGTGCAAAGATTTTAATAGTAAATATCTCTGGAAATTGTCTATTCAAAACCAGTGACCTTATTGTTAAACTGAAGTAAAAATCATCTGAAGGCCCAGGCTCTTCTTTTGCACCAAAAAAAAATGTGTATAAAGCATATGTTTATACCTATAGTTTTTACATTTACATGTTTTCTGCAGTTTGCACAGTTTTGCTAAGATAATCTAGCAAAATTCTCCAAGGGTTCTCCTTGTTTCCATGTATGGAAAAGAAAATACACCACCTTCCAAAATGGATTCCTATTTTGTTATCTAAACTGAAAGAAATTAAATTGTACAGGCTCATTTTTTATTTTTTAAATATATATTTTGCAGTGGTGGCTCTGGCCCAGCACAAACGGGAACACACAGACAGCCAAGCAACACTCCTTTACAGCTCTCTTCTGACTTTCTCATTCCTCACTGGTCTAAATTTTTTTTTTTTTTTTTTTTTTTTTTGCGGTACACGGGCCTCTCACCGTTGTGGCCTCTCCCGCTACAGAGCAGAGGCTCCGGACGTGCAGGCTCAGCGGCCATGGCTCACGGGCCCAGCCGCTCCGCAGCATGTGGGATCCTCCTGGACAGGGGCACGAACCCGTGTCCCCTGCATCGGCAGGCAGACTCTCAACCACTGCACCACCAGGGAAGCCCTGGTCTAAATTTTTTATTTAACTATCTCATCAAGTAGAATTACATAAGTAGTTTAATGAAACATTAAGAACTAGATTCCATTTGGGGTTCTTGATTTCATATAAACTAAGCAATTCACAAAACTCTTCAAATCTTGCCATGGCAGATGATAGACTCTAAGGATAAAGCGTGAATATATGTCAATATTGTCAACATTTGAAGTGGATAAAAATTAATTCAAATAAAACAACAAAACTGTAGCTCACAACTATAGTTCTGACATAAGTTGAAAAATATGAACATATATTATGTGGCCTGTCAAGATAGTGAATGCAGGGAACTCACTAATGTCATAACAGTCCTAAATTCATAAGTGTAAATTATATTTTTACTGCTGTAACTGCATTGAAATTCTCCTCCCATGATTTTTGTAACCAGTATATTTTCCAGGTTCAAAAGAGATAGAAGTTAACAACTGGCTAAAACTAATAAAGGACAGTAGAAGATACTTCATCTATGGATATGATACTGTCTTACTAGACCCAAGATATAGTTTTTGAAATTTATAAAAGGGTAAATAAACTCCTTAAAGTACAGACCCAAAAGTTAATTAATAGATACTCCACCTAAAATTGATGGCGAGTAAGTCAGAGAAAGACAAATATCGTATATGGCTTACATATGGAATCTAAAAAAATGATGTAAATGAACTTATTTACAAAACAGAAATAGACTCACAGACATAGAAAACAAACTTACTGTTACCAAAGGGTAAAGGGAGGGAGGGATAAATTAGGAATTTGGGAGTAACATGTACACACTACTACATATAAAATAGATAAACAGCAAGGAACTACTGTATAGCACAGGGAACTGTACTCAACATTCTGTAATAACCTATATGGGGAAAGAATCTGAAAAAAGAATAGATATATGTATATGTACAATTGAATCACTTTGCTGTACACCTGAAACTAATTCAACATTGTCAGTTAACTAGACTTCAATTTTTAAAAATGGTTAAAAAATCAACAAATAAAATAAAATGGATGCCGATTTCCTTCTTGATACTTTGCCAATCTGAACTTGTTAGATGACTAACCCACAAAGGAACAAGCAGGCTTTAGGTAGTAATTCCACTCCCGCATTCACCACAGCTACAGGTGTCTTCACCTCGTGAAGAACTGTGTTAGGAAAACCACGAGCTTTGCACAATATTCCTTGGCCTTTGACGCCACTGACTGGAATAGGTAATAAGCCAGGTTCTCTGCACGTCCAACAGAGCCCTGAGGTTGCCATTTATACAGAGCCTATCTACAGGAGAGAGTCAGCCATGTACTTGTGGACAGAGCCAAGATGAACTACACCAGTCTCCTGGCTGACCAGATGATCGTGTTCTATGGGGTAAACAAGGATATGTCCTCAGGCCCTCTGTGACTTGACAGTGTTTCTGGATAAGACAGGTGCACATTCCTTCTGTTTTTCACCGCCAGCCAGAGAAACTAGAATAGGAGGGCCCCCAAAAGACTGACCGACCAAAAAGGCTCAGAAATGTAGTCAATTAAAAATTAGAGGGCTTCCCTGGTGGCGCAGTGGTTGAGAGTCCGCCTGCCGATGCAGGGGACACGGGTTCGTGCCCCGGTCTGAGAAGATCCCACATGCCGCGGAGCGGTTGGGCCCGTGAGCCATGGCCGTTGGGCCTGCGCGTCCGGAGCCTGTGCTCCCCAGCGGGAGAGGCCACAACAGTGAGAGGCCCGCGTACAGCAAAAAAAAAAAAAAAAAAAAAAAAAAATTAGAGGGCTTCCCTGGTGGCGCAGTTGAGAGTCCGCCTGCCGATGCAGGGGACATGGGTTCGTGCCCCGGTCTGGAAGGATCCCACATGCCGCGGAGTGGCTGGGCCCGTGAGACATGGCCGCTGGGCCTGCATGTCCGGAGCCTGTGCTCCACAATGGGAGAGACCACAACAGTGAGAGGCCCGCGTACCGCAAAAAAAAAAAAAAAATTAGATCAGATATTTATAATCGAAGATCATTCAGGCTCCATAAAGCACTAATGTCCACTGAATACCCATTGGAGCTAAGACCTTTAAACTTGGAGTTACCCACTTGCTGAAAATTGACTGGTTTATTCATGCCTCCTGGTGATTTGCTATTCATGGGCTTCTATTCTGAAGAGTTCAAGTGGGAAGAGAATGAATTGCAAAGTAAAATTATACCACGTGACACAATCACTCCTAGGTCCTTTCTACAGACTTAACACAAGTCGAATAGCCCCTGAATTATAAATGAGCTAGAATTCTTTCACTGCCAACAACATGGGAACAGCGGCTCTCTGAGTGTATGTTTGAAGTTCCTAAAATGAAAAATCTGCCACAGGTCCGAAACACTGTCCTCTGTAAGCAGTCCCTGCAGGCTGCCTCAGGCCCCACCATGTCCACCGAGAAATCACTGAAATACCGTCCACCTAAGCCACAAGCGGCCGCAGAACATCCACATCAAAGAGCCAGAGATCTGGATAACCAAAGATCAGATAAATGAGGTCAAGATGGGGACAGTGCCATATTTTTAGGGAGGAGATGGTAAATAGAACACTATGTTTTAGAATAATGAGAGGTCGAAGACAATGGCCCATTTAATAAAATCATATGCTTAATTTAAAAAGATGTCAAGTAACATGCCAGGGACCTTTTCATTCATTTGTTCAAAAAACCAGATCTCCTCTCTGATCTACATTGTTAAGGTTAATTCTACAATCCTCACCAAAGTTCTTGAATCTCAAGAAACAGCAAGCTCCCCCAGACTCCCAGAGGTAACCTCAGATCTGTTAAAACTGTGGCGAACTCAGATAAGACAGGCCAGGGTTTGGGGCTTTTACTCAGGGCTGAGTCACCCTCTGCAGACAGAGCCAGGATTCCTGATTGAGCCCCAGTTACTTCAGTACAGATATGAGGCCTAGGGGACAGACCACAAACGGCAAGGTCACTAAATGCACAAGAGTAAGCTGCTGTGCTTTGTATGATTTAGGAGATAAGCATGCATTGCTTCCTTTGTAGCCGGCCCCTGGTAAACCAGCATCCTATATCTAGCCAATTCCTGATTCAGAGTATTGAATCTATTTCTCCAACTATCAATGTATCAAATGCTTACCATGCACCAGGCTCTGTTCTTTCCACGCATCTAAAACGTCTAACAATGCCGCAAGGAAGCGATTACTATCGCTATTTTACAAATAAGAAAATGGAGACACAGGAAAGTTAAATCATCGTCAGCCCTAGTAAGTGGCCAAGCTGGGATTCAACCCAGGCCTGCTTGCTGCCTCCAAGGACTAATCTCTCTTTTTTTGTTTTTATAAATGTATGTACATATTTATTTATTTATTTTTGGCCGTGTTCGGTCTTCGTTGCTGCGCACGGGCTTTCTCTAGTTGCGGCAAGCAGGGGCTACTCTTCACTGCAGTGCGCGGGTTTCTCATCACAGTGGCTTTTCTTGTTGCGGAGCACGGGCTTTAGGCACGCAGGCTTCAGGAGTTGTGGCTCGTGGGCTCTAGAGCGCAGGCTCGGTAGTTGTGGCGCACGGGCTTAGTTGCTCCATGGCATGTGGGATCTTCCCGGACCAGGGCTTGAACCCGTGTCCCCCGCATTGTCAGGTGGATTCTTAACCATTGCGCCACCAGGGAAGCCCCAAAGACTAATCTCCTAACCACCGTGGTGCACTGTCTTCTCATGCTTCTGAATTTCTTAAGAGGTGTGACCTGCAGCTACTTTTCCCTTAAACTAAGGTCCTCCCCCTGGATGCCCCAGAAACTCATCCCTAACTGAATTCCCAGCTCCTGCTGCAGAGAAAGTTAAGCTGTCAGCAGGGCGCCTGGCAATTTAACTTGTTGATTAGTACTGACATTTGTGGAATCTCCTCAAATTCCTCTCTTTGACTTGTGGCTCTCAATACCATCATTCCCCTGTGGGCTACTGAGCCTGGACCCAAGTATACTCAATCTCTATTCCCCCATGAGAGAGAAACCCAGTTCTCCTTTTTCTATCTGCAATCAAGAGGAGAAAATGAGATTAGGACATACATGAAAAGCTCATGACACAGAAGTAGAGAGGATAAAAAGTAAACTGGTTTTAGGGGAAAAAGGCGATTCCATAAAGTTATTTAATAAAAGATGAGCAGTTTTTAAAAGTGGAATATTTAATAAAATACGGAGGAGGAGACCTGACTAATAACAGTGGTGAACAGTGGAGGGGGTTGGGAATGGTGGTAAAATCAGAGCATCTTTCAGTCTTAATTGTTGTGTTTAGTTTTGTAATAAGGTGAATGTATTTGCATTACTTTTGTAATTCAAAAATAATTGTTTCAAAGAACTTAAATTTTGATTTTAAGTTGGAATATTAGGAATAACCTAATGACTAACAAAGGGAATTGGTTAAAAGACCCAAACACCTACCTATTTGATGAAATATAATATGAGCTTTACAAAGGTTGTTGTGGAAGAAACTTTAATAACATGGAAAGTCATTCACAACATTGTTATGAGAAGAAAATAGGTTACAAAACAGCAGGTTTAATGACCTGAGAAAATATTTACAACATTGTTAAAGGGAAAATATGAGTAATAAGACAAAATTATTGTGTTAATTTTTGCTTAAAGGAAAAGGAAAACTCTAAATACACATTAAGAAAAAAGAAAAAGTCTGAAAAGTTATATACCAAAATGTCAACAGTGATTGGATGGGAGGGATTTCAACTAATTTTTATTTTCTTCTTTTTATCTATTGGTACTTTTTGATTTTTCTATAATAAGCATCTCGGCTTTGGAATTAAAGCATTATTTTTAATAAAAACTAAAATATGTTTCAAAGTCCTCTCTCAAAAAAGAAACAAAGCAAGTAGGACAGGCAAATGGAGCTGTTTACGGATGCCAATAATACCTGCATTTCTTTGTTCCTGCCCACAGGGAAGCTCTTAAGTGACAGGTGACCATGAGAGAGATTTCGGTCAAGCCCAAACCGGGCAGTGGCTTATGAGGCAGTGTTGAAAGCGAGTGTTGACGGGCAGGTGTGCAGATGGGCGCGCAGAGGAGGACTCGGCTGGGGTCACATAATTGACAATGACGCCGATGACATAGGGAAGGCATGAGTCAGGAAGGGGCTGACGAAGGCAGAACAGGTCTGAGGGGCTCCTCTTGCAGAAGAGGACACCTGTTTGTAAAGGTGGTGCCAGCATCTTTGCTGCCATTTTGTTTTTGCTTGTTGTTTTTGGAAAGTGGCAGACAGAAGGAATGATCACCTCCAAACAGTAAGTTCCTTAGAAAAACACTGACACTGAAGATAGTTTCTTAGATTGGCAATAAAATCTAAGCTGAGTAAAACCTGTTTTGGAAAAATGGATACTAAAGTGAACTAATAGGGACTTCCCTGGAGGTCCAGTGGTTAAGATGCAGCACTTTCACTGCAGGGGGCACAGCTTCGATCCCTGGTCAGGAAAATAAGATTCCACATGCCACATGGTACAGCCAAAAAACTAAAAAAAAAAAAAAAAGTGGACTGATGTTTTACATGAGATGTTCAAAGCACGCAGTGGTTCTACTGGACAGGAATTACCTTATTATATGGAGGAGACCTGAGAAATAGGCACAGAATTACCACTGTTCTCCCATTTACCTATATCTCAAGCTTCCTTCAAGCAATAGTTTATACTTCTATTGCTTTTATTTTCCACTCTTCTGCCCATCTAGCCTGTCTAGTTTTTTGGGGGGCCTCTCACTGTTGCGGCCTCTTCCGTTGTGGAGCACAGGCTCTGGGCACACAGGCTCAGCGGCCATGGCTCACGTAGCCCGTCTAGTTTTATTCAGTCTCTAGAGAGCACTTTCCTGACCTTTACTGCTTTCTGTGATATCTATCTGTGTCATTCATTTTCGCATTTTGTCCAACATTCTTTCAAAACATCACTTAAACCTTTCATTTCTACTGTCTCCTAAACCAGCTTCTAAGTTCCTGCAGCGCAGGTACTGGTTTTCAGCTTGATTTGTTTGCCCCATCCAGCACAATGCAGTGGAATACAAATGAATTCTGCAGTCAGATACCAGCGTTTTCAAGCTACAAGCTTATAACCTCTTAGTGAATAGCAAAATAAAGTCCAAGAATTTCTGACTGTCATCTACTTAAAGGTAACAAAACAGAAAGGACAGAACAGAGAATACCACAGTGCACTGCATGTATTAAGGGTAACTTCTGCTTTGTAAAGCTTTTGTTTGAGATACACAGACGTGCACCCATGAACACACGTACTGGCTTACCAGTAAAATGTATTTCTCATTATGTTAAGCCACTGACATAGACCATGGTTGCAATGTCAACTCCACCATATGTAAATTTACACTAGATATGTCGGTCATGTCACTTAACACTCCCTCAGAAGAAAAGCTGTTCTACTCAGAGCTTCTGCAAAAGCAGCAGCCCAAGAGCCCACATTTCACACCATCATGCATCATGGAGGCCAAAGCTGATTGGAAAAGAGCTACTTAAGCACCTGATCAAATAACAGTAAATGTTTAAGTGACCTATTTAAGTGGGGGGAAAGTGGCTGAGCCTATATGATTCTCTCTCAAGAAATTGACCTCGGGGGACCTCCAAGATGGCAGAGGAGTAAGACGTGGAGATCACCTTCCTCCGCACAAATACATCAGAAATACATCTACATGTGGAACAACTCCTACAGAACACCTACTGAACGCTGGCAGAAGACCTCAGACCTTCCAAAAGGCAAGAAACTCCCCACGTACCTGGGTAGGGCAAAAGAAAAAAGAATAAACAGAGACAAAAGAATAGGGATGGGACCTGCACCAGTGGGAGGGAGCCGTGAAGGAGGAAAGGTTTCCACAATAGGAATTCCCTTCACGGGCGGAGACTGCAGGTGGCGGAAGGGGGAAGCTTCGGAGCCGCGGAGGAGAGCACAGCAACAGGGGTGCGGATGGCAAAGCGGAGAGATTCGCGCACAGAGGATCGGTGCCGACCGGCACTCACCGGCCCGAGAGGCTTGTCTGCTCGCCCGCTGGGGTGGGCGGGGCTGGAAGGTGAGGCTCAGGCCTCGGTCGGAGCGCAGGGAGAGGACTGGGGTTGGCGGCGTGAACACAGCCTGAAGGGGTTAGTGCACCACAGCTAGCCAGGAGGGAGTCCGGGAAAAAGTCTGGACCTGCCAGAAGAGGCAAGAGACTTCTTCTTCCCTCTTTGTTTCCTGGTGCACGAGGAGAGGGGATTAAGAGCGCTGCTTAAAGGAGCTCCAGAGAGGGGCGCGAGCCGCGGCTAAAAGCGCGGACCCCAGAGACGGGCGTGGGACGCTGGGGCTGCTGCTGCCGCCGCCAACGGGCCTGTGTGCGAGCGCAGGTCACTGTCCATGCCCCCCTTCAGGGGAGCCTGTGCAGCCCGCCACTGCCAGGGTCCCGGGATCCAGGGACAACTTCCCCGGGAGAACGCACGGCGCGCCCCAGGCTGGTGCAATGTCACGCCGGCCTCTGCCACCACAGGCTCGCCCCGCACTCCGTGCCCCTCCCTCCCCACGGCCTGAGTGAGCCAGAGCCCCCGAATCAGCGGCTCCTTTAACCCCGTCCTGTCTGAGAGAAGAACAGACGCCCTCAGGGAACCTACATGCAGAGGCGGGGCCAAATCCAAAGCTGAGCCCCGGGAGCTCTGAGAACAAAGAAGAGAAAGGGAAATGTCTCCCAGCAGCCTCCGGAGCAGCAGATTAAATCCCCACAATCAACCTGAGGCGGTGGACTTCGGGAGCAACTGTAAACTTGGGGTTTTGCTGTCTGCAACTGACTTGTTTCTGATTGTTATGTTTATCTTAGTTTAGTTTTTAGCGCTTGTTATCACTGGAGGATTTGTTTATTGGTTTGGTTGCTCTCTTCTTTGTTTTTTTATTACTTTTATATTTTAATTATTTTTTTATTTTAATTATTTTATTTTATTATTTTCTTTCTTTTTTCTCCCTTTTCTTCTGAGCTGTGTGGCTGACAGGGTCTTGGTGGTCGGGCCTAATGTCAGGCCTGAGCCTCTGAACTGGGAGAGCTGAGTTCAGGACACTGGACCACCAGAGGACTCCTGGCCGCAGGTAATAACAATTTGTGAGAGCTCTCCCAGAGATCTCTGTCTCAACACTAAGACCCAGCTCTACCCAAAGGCCTGCAAGCTCCAGGGCTGGATGCCCCATGACAAACAACTAGCAAGACAGGAACACAACTCCACCCATTAGCAGAGAGGCTGCCTAAAATCATACTAAGTTCACAGACACCCCAAAACACACGACCAGATGCTGCCCTGACTACCAGAAAGACAAGATCCATCCCCACCCATCAGAACACAGGCACCAGTCACCTCCACCAGGAAGCCTACACAAGCCACTAAACAATCATTAGCCACTGGGGGCAGACACCAAAAACAACAGGAACTACAAACCTGCAGCTTCCGAAAAGGAGACCCCAAACACACTAAGTTAAGCAAAATGAGAAAACAGAGAAATACGCAGCAGATGAAGGAGCAAGGTAAAAACCCACCAGACCAAAGAAACGAAGAAGGAATAGGCAGTCTACCTGAAAAAGAATTCAGAATAATGATAGTAAAGATGATCCAAAATCTTGGAAATAGAACAGAGAAAATGCAAGAAACGTTTAACAAGGACCTAGAAGAACTAAAGAGCAAACAAACAATAATGAACAACACAATACATGAAATTAAAAATTCTCTAGAAGGACTCAATAGCAGAGTAACTGAGGCAAAAGAACGGATAAGTGACCTGGAAGATAAAATAGTGGAAAAAACTACTGCAGAGCAGAATAAAGAAAAAAGAATGAAAAGAATTGAGGACAGTCTCAGAGACCTCTGGGACAACACTGAACGCACCAATATTCAAATTGTAGGGGTCCCAGGAGAAGAAGAGAAAAAGAAAGGGTCAGAGAAAATATTTGAAGAGATTATAGTTGAAAACTTCCCTAACGTGGGAAGGGTAATAGTCAATCAAGTCCAGGAAGCGCACAGAGTCCCATACAGGATAAATTCAAGGAGAAACACGCCAAGACACATATTAATCAAACTATCAAAAATTAAATACAAAGAAAAACTATTAAAAGCAGCAAGGGAAAAACAACAAATAACATACAAGGGAATCCCCATAAGGTTAACAGCTGATCTTTCAGCAGAAACTCTGCAAGCCAGAAGGGACTGGCAGGACATATTTTAAGTGATGAAATGGGAAAATCTACAACCAAGATTACTCTACCTAGCAAGGATCTCATTCAGATTCGACAGACAAATTAAAATCTTTACAGACAAGCAAAAGTTAAGAGAATTCAGCACCACCGAACCAGCTTTACATCAAATGGTAAAGGAACTTCTCTAGGCAGGAAACACAAGAGAATGAAACAACCTACAAAAACAAACCCAAAACAATAAAGAATACGGTAATAGGAACATACATATCAATAATTAAATTCAATGTAAATGGATTAAATGCTCCAACGAAAACACACAGACTGGCTGAATGGATACAAAAACAAGACCCATATATATGCTGTCTACAAGAGACCCACTTCAGACCTAGGGACACATACAGACTGAAAGTGAGAGAATGGAAAAACACTTTTCATGCAAATGGAAATCAAAAAAAATCTGGAGGAGCAATTCTCGTATCAGACAAAATAGACTTTAAAATAAAGACTATTATAAGAGACAAAGAAGGACACTACATAATGATCAAGGGATCAATCCAAGAATACGATATAACAATTGTAAATATGCACCCAACACAGGAACACCTCAATACATAAGGCAAATGCTAATACCCATAAAAGGGGAAATGGACAGTAACACAATAAAAGTAGGGGACTTTAACACCCCACTTTCACCAATAGACAGATCATCCAAAATGAAAATAAATAAGGAAACGCATTAAATGACACATTAAACAAGATGCACTTAATTGATATTTATAGGACATTCCATCCAAAAAACAACAGAATACACTTTTTTCTCAAGTGCTCATGGAACATTCTCCAGGATAGATCATATCTTGGGTCACAAATCAAGCGCTGTTAAATCTAAGAAAATTGAAATCGTATCAAGTATCTTTTCTGACCACACACTATGAGACTAAATATCAATTACAGGAAAAAAACTGTAAAAATTACAAACACATGGAGGCTAAACAATACACTACTAAATAACCAAGAGATCACTGAAGAAATCAAAGAGGAAATCAAAAAATACCTAGAAACAAATGACAATGAAAACATGACAACCCAAAACCTATGGGATGCAGCAAAAGCAGTTCTAAGAGGGAAGTTTATAGCAATACAGTCCTACCTCAAGAAACAAGAAAAATCCAAATAAACTACCTAACCCTACACCTAAAGCAATTAGAGGAAGAAAAAAATACCCCAAAGTTAGCAGAAGGAAAGAAATCATAAAGATCAGATCAGAAATAAATGAAAAAGAAATGAAGGAAACAATAGCAAAGATCAATAAAACTAAAAGCTGGTTCTTTGAGAAGATAAACAAAATTGATAAACCACTAGCCAGACTCATCAAGAAAAAAAGGGAGATGACTCAATTCAACAGAATTAGAAATGAAAAAGAAGTAACAACTAACACTGCAGATATACAAAGGATCATGAGAGATTACTACAAGCAACTATATGTCCATTTCAGGACAACCTGGAAGAAATGGACAAATTCGTAGAAAAGCACAACCTTCCCAGACTGAACCAGGAAGAAATAGAAAACATAAACAGATGAATCACAAGCACTGAAATTGAAACTGTGATTAAAAATCTTCCAACAGGCAAAAGCCCAGGACCATATGGCTTCACAGGTGAATTCCATTAAACATTTAGAGAAGAGCTAACACCTATCCTTCTCAAACTCTTCCAAAATATAGCAGAGGGAGGAACACTCCCAAACTCATTCTATGAGGCCACCATCACCCTGATACCAAAACCAGACAATGACATCACAAAGAAAGAAAACTACAGGCCAATATCACTGATGAACACAGATGCAAAAATCTTCAACAAAATACTAGCAAAGAGAATCCAACAGCACATTAAGAGGATCATACACCATGATCAAGTGGGGTTTATTACAGGAATGCAAGCATTCTTCAGTATATGCAGATCAAACGATGTGATACACCATATTAACAAACTGAAGGATAAAAACCATATGATCATCTCAATAGACGCAGAAAAAGCTTTTGACAAAATTCAACACCCATTTATGATAAAAACTCTCCAGAAAGTAGGCATAGAGGGAACTTACCTCAACACAATAAAGGCCATATATGACAAAGCCACAGCCAACATCGTTCTCAATGGTGAAAACCTCTAAAATCAGAAACAAGACAAGGATGGTCCACTCTCACCACTATTATTCAACATAGTTTTGGAAGTTTTAGCCACAACAATCAGAGAAGAAAAAAAAATAAAAGGAATCCAAATCGGAAAAGAAGTAAAGCTGTCACTGTTTGCAGATGACATGATACTACACATAGAGAATCCTAAAGATGCTACCAGAAAACTACTAGAGCTAATCAGTGAATTTGGTAAAGTAGCAAGATACAAAATTAATGCACAGAAATGTCTTGCATTCCGATACACTAATGATGAAAAATCTAAAAGAGAAATTAAGGAAACACTCTCATTTACCACTGCAACAAAAAGAATAAAATACCTAGGAATAAACCTACCTAAGGAGACAAAAGACCTGTATGCAGAAAACTATAAGACACTGATGAAAGAAATTAAAGATGATACAAATAGATGGAGAGATATACCATGTTCTTGGATTAGAAGAAGCAACATTGTGAAAATGACTATACTACCCAAAGCAATCTACAGATTCAATGCAATCCCTATCAAACTACCAATGGCATATTTCACAAAACTAGAACAAAAAATTTCACAATTTGCATGGAAACACAAAAGACCCCGAATAGCCAAACCAATCTTGAGAAAGAAAAACGGAACTAGAGGAATCAGGCTCCCTGACTTCAGACTATACTACAAAGCTACAGTAATCAAGACAATATGGTAGCGGCACAAAAACAGAAATATAGATCAATGGAACAGGATAGAAGGCACAAAGATAAACCCACGCACATATGGTCACCTTATCTTTGATAAAGGAGGCAAGAATATACAGTGACGAAAAGAGAGCCTCTAAAATAAGTGGTGCTGGTAAAAGTGGACACGTACATGTAAAAGAATGAACACTTCCCAACACCATACACAAAAAAAAACTCCAAATGGATTAAAGACCTAAATGGAAGGCCAGACACTATAAAACTCTTAGAGGAAAACACAGGAGGAACCCTCTCTGACATAAATCACAGCAAGATCCTTTTTGACCCACCTCCTGGAGAAATGACAATTACAACAAAAATAAACAAATGGGACCTAGTGAAATTAAAAGCATTTGCACAGCAAAGGAAACCATAAACAAGACGAAAAGACAACCCTCAGAATGGGAGAAAATATTTGCAAACAAAGCAACTGACAAAGGATTAGTCTCCAAAATATACAAGCAGCCCATGCAGCTCAATATCAAAAAAACAAAAATCCAATCCAAAAATGGGCAGAAGATCTAAACAGACATTTCTCCAAAGAAGATATACAGACTGCCAACAAACACATGAAAGGATGCTCAACATCACTAATCATGAGAGAAATGCAAATCAAAACCCCAATGAGGTATCACCTCACACCGGTCATAATGGCCATCATCAAAAAATCTACAAACAATAAATGCTGGAGAGGGTGTGGAGAAAAGGGATCCCTTTTGCACTTTTGGTGGGAATGTAAATTGGTACAGCCACTATGGAGAACAGTATGGAGGTTCCTTAAAAAACTAAAAATAGAATTACATAGGACCCAGGAATCCCACTACTGGGCATATACCCTGAGAACAGCATAATTCAAAAAGAGTCATGTACAACAATGTTCATTGCAGCACTATTTACAATAGCCAGGACGCGGAAGCAATCTAAGTGTCCATCGACAGATGAACGGATAAAGAAGATGTGGCACATATATACAGTGGAATATTACTCAGCAATAAAAATAAATGAAATTAAGTGATTTGTAGTGATGTGGATGGACCCAGAGTCTGTCCTACAGAGTGGAGTAAGTCAGAAAGAGAAAAACAAATACTGTATGCTAACACATATATATGGAATCAAAAATAAAGGTTGTGATGAACACAGGGGCAGGACAGGAATAAAGATGCAGACGTAGGGAATGGACTTGAGGACTTGGGAAGGGGCAAGGGTAAGCTGGGACGAAGTGTGAGAGAGTAGCATGGACATATATACACTACCAAACGTAAAACAGATAGCTAGTGGGAAGCAGCCACATAGCACAGGGAGATCAGCTTGGTGCTTTGTGACCACCTAGAGGTGGGATAGGGAGGGTGAGAGGCAGGGGATATGGGAATATATGTATATGTATAACTGATTCACTTTGTAATAAAGCAGAAACTAACACACCACCAAAAGCAATTATACTCCAATAAGGATGTTTAAAAAAAAAAGAAAGAAAGAAATTGACCTGGGTAGCTATACATGGAAGCTGAAAGGATAACATGAGGGGCTGGACCACGCTAGGTAACCTCAAGTGTAAGTTACAAGAACTCAGAAACTCTGAGTATGCAGGAGCTCTGAGAAGAGAAGACAGACCTGGCAAAAAGGGCAAATGAGCCAATTCATGAGAAGAAATAGCCAACAGGCCACTTCTAAGACTGAGTCACATTCCTGGCCAAGTACCAGACAGAAATGTGGTTCCTGCTCTTCCAGAGCCCTGGGTACACATCCGTTATTTAGCGAAACTTTAGAGGCTCTGTTCCAGGTAACCTCAAGACCCTAAAGAAAACAGTAGGAGAGTAACCCTATTTGTCACTTCGGAGTCTCAGCTGCCTCAATATATAGTAGAGAAATAGTACCCTTTCTCATGGTATTGTCACAAGCTCGACATAAGCTGAGTGAAATGACCTAGTATAATCCCTGGTGCACAGTCTCCTCTGCAAACACTGTGTTAATAATTTAACTGCATGTAAATAAATTAATATCACGATGATCCAATGACAGGTCCCATAGCTACAGTTATCTGCGCTGCCTGCTCACACTGAGAAGTTAACCCCAGCTGAATATGAGTTGAGCAGACAACAGCCATACTCCTTTGCACATAACCACCAGAAGCAGGGCTTCCTGCTGCCCCAGATAAGAACTACTCCATTTTTATGTTATTGCAGTTGGATGGGTAGCAGAGTTTATCTCCTAGGCTAACAGGGAAAATAATCTGCAATTTCCTTTCACTGGCAAAAATACTTCCTTCTGCAGAAGTTGTCCATTGGTTATAGTCCTTATCCCCCCAGATAACAGACATACAGACAATAAATGCCATAATAATTGTAAGACATAAGAGTACGGATTAATCGTGTAGAACATCAACAGGCTATAAGTACTCTGGATAAATCAACCAAGTTTGAGAGAAAAGTTTTTAAGCACGAGTTCCACATTTAAAGATCCAATAGTAATTTTGATGGTGACAATTTCTCTAATCAATCATCATGGAGACAAATCACTCTGTGGATATGGCTCTGATGAATAGCCCCATCACTGGACCAAGAGAAGAGACACCACAAGGGGACATCTTAAGGTCAAGAGGGCAGATACAAAAATCTGATGGATGATTTTCACAAGTGCAAGCTCAGTATTATAGAGCCTTTCCCCACAGTTATTCAGAACTCCTCAGAACTCCTCAAAGTAACTGAGTCTTCTTTCCTTTTACCTAATTACTATATTCCTACAGACTCCTATTGTTCTTGAATGCATCCGTCTACCTCCCCAAAAGAAATACCAAGTGGAGGATGAGGGAGGCTGTAATTTAACTTGATTTCGTAGTATGCAAATACCTACCATAGGTAGTTCTAAAGTATGAAGATACCAAGTTTCCTAATGTATCAAAGATATTTATTAAATCCAGGATGTAGCCAAACGGTCAAGAATTTTTCCTTTAAAATAAAAATTAAAAACAGCCTCCAAATAGCCCCAAATAGGAAACTTCCTGGCTGTTTTCCCCGCTGAGATTTTTTGCTGTTATTTTCACTTATGGGATTAGGTTTTTGCCTTTACTCATTCATTTATACATACACTCATAAATTCACCACATATTTACTGCAAGCCTACTGTAAGTCAGGCAATGATGTGCTAGGAATAGGATAGGAAACATAACAAACAAAAATCTCTGCTTTCATGCACATTTTATTCCAGTGGGAGTAGATGGACAATTAACAAGAAAAGTAAATCACGTAGTATGTTGGAGGGGTAAGTGTCAGGAAGACACTGGAAGAAGAGCTATTTATTGTAAGCTGAGGAGACAGCAAATGCAAAGGCCCTGAGGCAGAGTGCACCTTGTATTGGAGGAACACCAGTAACTGAGCAACAAGCATGGGATGAGTCCAGAGAGTAACCAGGGGCCAGAACACACAGCCTCCCTGGCCCCTGTAAGGCTTGGCCTTTATTTTGAGTGGAGGTAAGAAATAACTTGAGGGTTCAGAACAAAGGGACAATATCTCAGTACATTTTAACAGGATCACAATTCAACAACATAATTATATAGCTGCTATATGGAGAAGAGACCAAAATGGACCCACGTAGATACAGGGAGTTGAGCTGGGAAGCAATGGGGACAATCCACCTCCACAGTGACAGGGTGGCAGCAGAGAAGTAGCTCTATTCTAAAGTTACAGGCAACAGACTTTGCATCAAGTCGGAAGTAGGTTATGGGAGAAAGAGAAGAGTGAGCAAAGGCTCTAAGGGTTCTGACCTTCACAGGTAGAAAATGGAGTCATTATTTGCTGAGAAAAAGAAGAGATTATGAGAGAAGCTGATTTGGGTGGGAGAGAAGGGAGTGATCAGAAGTCAACTTTGGGAAAGGTTAACTTTGAGATGCTGGTTAGATACCAGAAACAAAGCTGGATATCCTTGTCTGACGCTCAAGGAAAGGTCCAGTCTAGAGACAGAAACTTGAAAGTCATCAGAGTAGATGATGTATTTAAAGCCACAAGACTGGATGAGATCACCAAGGGAGTGCAGATAAAAGAGGAGCCCCAAGGATGGAGCCTCTGGACCCCCCAACAGGTAGAGGCTGGAAGAAAAGAGATCAAGAAGCTACAGGTGCACTGACTTTTTCTCAAATCCTCTGACCCTCCATCACCCCGAAGGGTCCGCAGAGCGTACGTGATGTTTTCTCTGCTTGGGACTCCTCCAGCCTGCACCCGCCCCTCTAACAACAACGGTGACCTGACACTTATCTGGTAGCTGGTCAGATGGCAGCTCTTGTCATCTCCTTTGCCACCTTCCCTTGACTGACAGCATCTTGCCCAGACAGGTGCCCTTCCCACAGGATCTCAGAGCAGCACAAGCACGTCCTTCACAGCATTAACACAGCGATTCTGCATGTACCTGTGGGATAATCTGGTGTCTGTCTTGCCATTCAGGGTGTCAGTAAGGACATGAAAGCAAAGTGGAGTCTGTTTGTGCTCTATCTCCGCTGCCTAGAACAGGGCCCTCCATAAAGACTAGGTGAATGAAGGAATCATGCATCAATCTCTCTCATCAATTTTCTGCTCAATGAAATAAGACCCTCTTTGTCTGGGTCCCAGGTCTAGGTTTCCAGTTGAAACACCTCCTTCTGTACTTACACCAACCAATATGAAACGCCCCTGTGCTCATGTCCTCCCACTTTCTTGGAGCACTTGTCTCTTCTGCTCCGTACCTGCCCTCAGGGCCTAAGGCACACACACACACACATTTTCACAGCCCACTGTTCTCTCCGGAGAATCAACAACATAAATATTGGCACATCTACCACTCAGTTGCCCTTTGCTTACTAAGCTCCAACCAGAGTAGTTTTTTTCTCAGTCTCTATGTATTTTTCAGAAGGGGTTATAGTCCCACCATCACTATAATTCAGAAAAAGAAAAACTTCTAAAGGTGACATGAACAACATGGAAATGTACTCAATACACAGGAAGCTACAGTGAGGTATCCCCAGTATTTGGAGATAAAGTCAAAAGACAAAAATACTCCCAAACTGAAACTGAAAAAAACAAAAAGTATAAACTAGTTTTACACATCTACTTGTGTGTGCATTTTTCTAAAGAGAAGGTCCATGGCTCACAACTTTTATCAGATTCTCAAAGCAGGTATAGCTCCCCAGAAAAGAAAGATGGCAAAATGCATACCCATCCTATAGCCTAACCCAGAGACTAGAAAGAATACTGAAGATCATCGTGTAGAGACGTGAAATGATTTATAAGACACACTGTTCAGGAAAAAAACAAGTTGTAATAGCTGCACAGTATATCATTTATGTAAATGCACGTAATCTTTATTTTTTCCTTACATGTATATATGTGGATTTCAAGAAGAGTGTTACCAAATTGAGAACAGCATTGCCTAGAGAGAAGGCGAAAGAGACTGGGATTGCAGATATGATCAAAAGAGACTTTGGTCTCATCTGAAATGTTTAATTTTGTTTCATGGAACATGTGCTATGTATTGCTTATATAGTCAAAATCAATTTTCAAAAATGTTGAGGGAACACCACAATCGAATTGTACTGAAATGACAAGAGTGTAACAGAGCCTGCTCCCTGCCCCAGGCTAAGCAGATCCCAGCTCCAGCCCTCTTAGCTGGACCAGGATCTCTGCTGGGGCTCCCAGGTCCAGGCACATGGACCTCCAGTTCTGTTTATAAAGATACAAACACTCCAGGAGACCTATTCTCCAACTTAACAGTGTGCACGAGTACACGTCTAAAGCCCTGACTAACTGTTTACATTGTAAGTACCAAAAGTAAGCCAGATGTGAAAAATGGGAATGTTTTTTCTATTTTTTAAACATAAAAGATAGATATGATAAAAGGTATTAATCACCATTTAAGGTAAAAAAATAATTTTATGAGACTGCTATGTTGCAAAAAAATGGAAAATTCTATGACTGAAGAGATTATTTTAAGCAGCAACTCACTGAACAACTGAAAATTAATTCAGACAAGTGTGAAAATGTAAGGGAAAAGGATGAAACTGTTGATGACCTCTAAATGCGTTAAGCATTTCTGCAAACAGAAGGATATTCAGATTTATTACATCTGTTGAGCTCTGATTTTCAGTTGAAAACAGTGTCTTTCACAATAAGCATGGTGTAGATTCTAAAAGAATACGTCCCACCGAATGGAACTGCTAAAGACTCCAAAATGTGTTATATTTTCAACTGAATGAAATTACATTTATAATCAAATGGCCATTTTTCAAATCGCCCTTTCTCATTTGGCAGTTCCAGAAGGTCAACCAGAGCAAACTATGTGTCTTAGGAGCTGATTCCAGAACTCAAGAGACCAAAGTCCTAATTCTAGATATGAACCTAGTTAGCTACACTAAGGACAGCTGAAGACGTACTTTAGAGAAAACATAAAAAAACAGTTCCAGAATAGAGTTTAAAATTTTTGAGCAAACTGAAGAAATATTCAAAATGATTTAAGATTACTGATAAAGCCACGTGTCAGCAAGTATAAAGGAAGAGTCCAGTAAGAGGATGACTATAGCAGGTGTATGTCAGGTGACCGCAGTCGGTATTGAATCCAAGTAGGAAGTTTGCCTGTGTGCTTGTTTTTGACTCTGGAGCCTGAGCACCCTTGTCAAAGGTACCTGGGGTGTCAAGGCAGTGGAAATTACACAAACACACCCCATGGCAAACAAATGGGGTCACGGCATGGCTGGCAAGTGTGGTTTTGGGGCTGTCACGGAACTTAACGAAACAAACACCGGTTTCACAACTGTCATTTTTTAGTCCAACGCATAGTATGTGATGGGGGGGGGGGTCAAGTTATGACAAAAAGCAAAAAGACTTCAAGATTGATTTTTTATTTTCAGTAATACTGTAAATCCTTCTGGGAGCCCATTAAAGGATGAAACGGATTAGAAACCGGAAGCTCACCTTGCGTGGAGGACTCAGCTGCCACCCACCTAGCACTAACTGTAGCAGGTATGCGGTGTTCTATCCCACACTGATAACGCAATCAATATTTTTCTTCAAACCCACAAGCTTTGCCCAGAGATCCAAGAACTGCTGTCTTAGTCCTCACAATGCCATTTTAGGAGATTCGCTGGGCCATTCACCTGTGTATAGCAGGTTCCTTTGTCTCTGGGCACAGATCTCTGGAGGACAAAAATGACTTTTCAAATTGAAACCTCACATTTCTTCCACTTATGACCAACTAAAACCTGGTAACTACGATCATTTATTTCTCATATATTAGTGTTCCCCAAGGCCTGAAGAGTAGCATAAAGTTATGTTCCCTGGAATGAAGAAATCCTATATTTCTGATGAAGAATAGATCGATATCCTCTGACAATCAAGTGAAGGAAGAGTAAGCCTGGCACCATCTGATGACAGCATGGAGCTCAGGCTGTGTTTCTGACAATGGAGAACACCCCACTTCTACATGGAGACCCTGTCAGCAAAGCCACACTGCTACACACAGTCACCACTAAGTCACTATAATCCAACTAGGGAAGCCGAGACTTTCTCTATGCTAGGAAGGCCCAACTAAATGCCTCTCTTACTTAGTTCTAATTCTCCCTCATCCCTAGGTGACCACAATGCAACAGTTAAACCTGTCCCAACACCATACACGGAGAACCACCTTTCGTGGTTGTCCAATGAAACCAAAGGAGATACATCATAAACAAACACATGAAGACAAATTACATACAGGCTGAAGGCTTCAGGACCTTACACAACAACCAGAAATGACTGCAAATTGCAGCTCTTCTAAAGAGTCTCCTGCTTACTGGATGCTTCTTACAGTCAACCGATAAAAGTTTCATCACCTCAGGAGGCCGTCACGTGTTGGCAACAAAGGTAAGAGGTTTTTTGGGCTTCCCTGGTGGCACAGTGGTTGAGAGTCCGCCTGCCAGTGCAAGGGACGTGGGTTCATGCCACGGTCCGGGAAGATCCCACATGCTGCAGAGCGGCTGGGCCCGTGAGCCATGGTCGCTGAGCCTGTGCGTCCGGAGCCTGTGCTCCGCAACGGGAGAGGCCACAACAGTGAGAGGCCCACGTACAGCAAAAAAAAAAAAAAAGATAAGAGATTTTTACAAAATAGAACAATCAACAGCAGCTAATGCACAGGTGTGCTCACACGCACCCCTCCCAAGTAGAAAGTCAAGGTAGATGCCAAATTGAGACCTAACCCCTTTGCCAGAACACCCCTTGTCCTATTCCCTTTCTGGGATCAAGGCCTTACTTGAGGAAGAGTTTTGTGTTAAAGACAGGATGGGGACTAACCTACTTATTTGGTATTATTAAAAGTTAAGCAGGGAAAAATGATGGAAAGTCAAAGTGTTCCAAAACCTGCCCTAAACACTGTAGCCCCTTTACAAGGAGAGATCAGAGCACAAGGTCAGACAGAGAAACGGAGGTGTCTACCCCTTACGGAAAACATCCTGACATTTTTCATAATTCATGAAGCCTCTTCCCTTTAGGGTCCTTACTGCAACCTGGATATTTACTAATTGCTAGGCTTCTAAAAAAGTAATCGCTGCTTTCTGTTGTTTTCCCTAGAAGCCAGAGCTGCTTGAAACTTTTTAGTGGGTAGAAAACCCACGTGGGAAGGACAGAAGAGAACTTCAGGACAGTGATGACCCCTGGGGAGGAAGGAAAGAGAAAAGGACTGGAGAGGAGGATTGTTAACTGAATCTGTCTCAAAACATAGAAGCCTGAAATAAATATGTTAAAATGTTAACATCTGTTCAAGCTGGCACCTGGATGGCAGATACCTGGAAATCTATTACACAAACTTAAGTTTTAATTTTTCTACATGTTTGAAGTGCTTTATAATAAAAAAAAATTAATATGTTTTAAAAGTGAAACAGAGACACAAAAGGCACGAAGAAAATGCAGGCTGGTGCCCAAGTGACGCAAAGTGGCAAAGTCCAATCATGCTGCTTTGATTAAGTGTAATTGCCACCAACACAATAAATACACACAAGCCTCCTAGGAACACTCAAATCCAAGATAACACACGCTGCAGTTAGAACCCATTTTATAGCTTTACATTTTATCACCAGATAGTCTTCTGATATCAATCTTGTTAACAAAAGGCGCATCAGCACATTGATCCTTTGCCAAATAAAACACATGCCCATATTTGAAGTTGTACTGAAGGATATGTAGTATTATTTCAGTGTGCATTTGTTCATCTAAATGAAAGCCAAACTCCAGGAGGCGTAAATATGGCAGCCTGGTTTTTGGTACTAAAGCTAAGCTGGAGCAGAGTGTAAGTGACACAGAAGTACACATTTTTGTTTAGCATTCAGAGAACAACAGAAGGATTTAGGCCTGTGCTAACAAACGCAGCTGCTGTCCCAGAGAAAGAACTCAAAAACTCCACAGTTTTCTTCTTGAGGATCTTCTACCAAATGGTCCATACCAACAATGGAATGACAGCCATTGAGAGCCATCTTGGCCTGTGTGGGCCTAGTCACCAGTTTTTCCAAGTATCTGCATTGGTATATAATACCACCAGATCATCAGATTAGGGAATAAGGCTACCAACATGCCGGCTCTGTGGACAGATGATACCACCTCACCACTGCGAAATTCACAGAAGCATCACAGAAGTTGCAAACTGTTAGCACAGGAGCCAAGTCTGGCCCATAGATATTGTTGGGCTCATACAACATTTTTTAAAACTTGAATTAGGATAATACTCGTAAAAATCTGGCTTTCTGTATTCACTTTTTTTTTTTTTTTTTTTTCGCGTTACGCGGGCCTCTCACTGTTGTGGCCTCTCCCGTTGTGGAGCACAGGCTCCAGACGTGCAGGCTCAGCGGCCATGGCTCACGGGCCCAGCCGCTCCGCGGCATGTGGGATTTTCCCAGACCGGGGCACCAACCCATGTCCCCTGCATCGGCAGGCGGACTCTCAACCACTGCGCCACCAGGAAAGCCCCTGTATTCTCTCTTTTAAATATCAGAAAATACTGTAACACGGGACTGATTTGAACTAAGTGTCCACTGCTCAATTCATACAAGGCCTATGGACCACAGTCCCTGCCACTCCCCATCACCTACACTCACCACATCACTTATAACACTACCTGCTCTGCCCCTGTAAGCATTTTAATTTATGACATAACAGTAAGGGTGTCACACCTTGGGGGGACTGGAAATACATAACTTCTCCTTAGAACAAAATTAGGGGCTGTGAGAGAGACAGGAAGAAAGGGCTTGGTTTCTAGAATTCTAATTCCAATACAGGGCAGAAGAGGGGAGGAAGAGCCTGAGCCAGAAGTCATCCCCATTATCAACATGCACCCATTTCCATGGTCAAATTTATGAGCGCCAACATATACAACTTATGCTGACGGGTTCCCTAAATACATGAGATTCCTGACTCTGAACAATGCTCATTTCGGCTTAAGAGGGAATCACTTCTGCTCCCATATTGCCAAAAGACTCACAGAGGTGCACCGGCCTGTTTTTCATGCAACGCTCCCACCACCCAAGCCAGCCACGGGAATTCCTTCCTACTTGGTAATGCATCAGATGCCCACAAATGCTGTACCCAAAGTCACATCAAGTAAACTAAGCATCACACTGTGACATTGTTAAGCCAGGAGGAAAAGAAATTACGGCTAAAAACAAAAGACGTTTGATGCAGAGAGGAGAAATTACTCATCAACACAAAAGTAAGTGTCAGATACTCTCAAACAAAAGATGCACACGGGGAGATAGAACAGAATGCCATTCGTTAACCATTTTCAAGAAAATATCAATGTGTCCCTATCAAATGAAATTTCCAAGGAAGAAGTGTAATAAGTTCCCTGTTGTGCGTAGGTACATATACATATATACATATATCATACATATACATATGTATATATAGCCATAATTACGATAAAGCTCAGGATATATTAAGCTACCACTACATACACACTCTTATAAAGAAAACAAGAAAAGATACTGAGTAAGGGGACTTCCCTGGTGGCACAGTGGTTGAGAGTCCGCCTGCCGATGCAGGGGACACGGGTTCGTGTCCCGGTCCGGGAAGATCCCACATGCCGCGGAGCGGCTGGGCCCATGAGCCATGGCCACTGAGCCTGCGCATCCAGAGCCTGTGCTCCGCAACAGGAGAGGCCACAGCAGTGAGAGGCCTGAGTACCGCAAAAAAAAAAAAAAAAAAAAAAAAAAAAAGATACTGAGTAGGAAGAGTTTCCAGAGTCCATAGTACATCAGTCTTTTATTTTATAAAAACCTGATAAATTTTCCTGATCAGAATTGTCAAAGGTCATGTTCTCACTAGTGCCTGCAGAGTTTCAAGAAATATTTCACAATCCAAAAAGAATACTCTTTCTCCTTAGGGTTACAGGATCACTGGTAGAAAAAATTAAAACCACAACCAGGCATAATGTCCACAACTTGGTCTTCTCACGCACGCAGATACAAAAAGAGAAGGTACGCACTCACCGCAGAGAGCTGGCTCCATGTAGACCTCAGTGGCTTATGGTGAATCACAATTTTTTCGTCTGATTTCTGTTCTTTGGGCTCCGACTCTTCATCAGAGTCAATGTCAAGGGCCTTTTCTTTGTAGTTCTGATACAGAACAGCGTTTTCTGCAAGAAAACCAAATCCTACATGTCACTAATTGCTCCCCCCATCATGATGCTACTTGTTCTAAACACACATCTGTACTTACACGTATACGATGTTTGGTCTCCAGTTAAACAAGAGACAAATGGATTTTGTCACCGAAGAGTCATTACCAAAAAGTGATTTTCTCACTCACACAGCTCTACCCCCAATTCATCTGCAGGGGAAGGGGAAGGGCCCATACATGAAATGCCAACTGAAGCAGAGTTTCCACGTCTCTGTCCACTACCCATGAAGGTCATGTCCCATTACATCACTGTTTTTTAGGTTAAATTGAATTTACACCCTTTTATTTGTCTATCTATTTAACAAATATTTACGGTACATCCACAGTGTGCCAAGGGCTGAGAGTAAATAGAAAATGAAAGACACTTCCCATGCCCTCATGAGCTAAAAATTTAATGAGAAAAATAGTCAAAGTCATTCATTCATGTATTCATTCAACTGATATTTAGAAAATGCCTAGTAGACACTAGCGACCACTAGGCACTGGGGCTACAGCAATGAACAACAACAGAAAAAGATAAAAATCTCATTCTTCGTGGAGCTGACATCAGAGTGAGGAGAGAATGACAATAAATAAACAAGTAACTTTTATAATATATCAGATGCTGATAAGTACCATGGAGAAAAATAAAACAGGGAAAGAAGGAGCATGTTACAAGGGGTGATACGTAGATTTTAAACAGGGTGGTTTAGGAAGCCCTCACAGAGGTGACATTTAAGCAAAGATCTAAAAGAAGTAAGAAAGTAAGCCACCTGTACAGCTGGGGAAAGAACATCCCATCAGAGAGAACAGCAAGTACAAAGGCCCTGGGGCAGGAGTCTGTTTGGTGCATCTATATGTACAAGAATCAGCAAGGAGGCCCGTGTGGCTGGAATAGGGTAAGGGAGGGGAGAAAGTATAGGAGTTGGGGGTTGGGATGAATAGAGGGCAGACTTGCCTCAATGTCATTGAAAGGACTTTGGTTTTTTACTCCAAGTGAGAAAGCAAGTCATTTTATTGATTTATTTTATTTTTTTTTAATTTTTTTTTTTTGCGGTACGCGGGCCTCTCACTGTTGTGGCCTCTCCCGTTGTGGAGCACAGGCTCTGGACGCGCAGGCTCAGCGGCCACGGCTCACGGGCACAGCCGCTCCGCGGCATGTGGGATCTTCCCAGACCGGGGCACGAACCCGTGTCCCCTGCATCGGCAGGCGGACTCTCAACCACTGCGCCACCATGGAAGCCCAGCAAGTCATTTTAGAGTTGAGGACACAATGATCTTGCACAAATACATACCTACACGCCCAAAGATTTACATACAGGGGCTCTGAGAACAGACTGTCAGCAGGATATGATCTAGTCTGGGGGTCAGAGAGGTGTTAATGAGGAATATCTTAAGATCTGAAAGCTGAGAAACTACAGAGCTACAGAAAAAAAGCACATGTGAAAGCCCTGAGGCAAGAGGACATATATTACCTTAGAAGAACAAAGGAAGGTCATTCACTGGAGTGTGGGTGTCTAGCGGACAAAGGGTGCAAGGTGAGTTTAGGAGGAAGAACCAGACAGTCCAAAGAAGCAGAGTTCTGCTGGCCATGTTCAAGAACTGGATTTTACCCTGAGTCCAAAAGGACTGAGTTTCTTTCACACTGTAAGGGTTGTATTTTATCCCGATTGCAATGGGAATCCACTAAAAGGAAAAGACTTTATTAGACTGGAAAAGCAAAATATTGACTACTTAAGGGACTAATTAGGATGCTACTGAAGTGGTCAGTGAAAGACAATGGAGACTTGGGGGGATGGGCTGGATATGGGGGTCAACTGGATATGGTGGTAAGGATGTTTCCTAGCTCTATAAGTCCCACAATGGAAAAGTAGGAAATGGGAACTCCAGAAGAGATTCACCTTTAGAGGAAAGATTATGAGTTTGGTTGGGGATAGACTGAGTTTGAAATGCTTTTCCCATCTACTGAAGCCAGCAAACATCTGTCTCGTCTCTCAGCAACTACTGCATGTTCCATACGTACCATTACTAAAGTAATACTGGAATCTATGCAATATTTTACTGTTCTCTGATCATTCTAAATATGTAAAGCAGATTATGAGGGTATAGACTGAGTTCCCCCCACCTCTGTGGTGTCCTTTAAAGTACTTAGTGTGTGGCACAAAATATATGCACACATTGTTGATATACATTCATTCATTCTCACAACAACGTGGACAATAGTATTATTAGCTTCATTTTACGCAGGATGAGACTGAGGCTCAGTGAAGTTAAGAGGCTTGTTCACTGTCACTCAACTGATGAGTAGAAGCAGCAGGACAGGAACTCAGGCCCCTGGTTCCAATATCACAGGTTCTCACCACTCTAACACACAGCTTCCTGACTTACATTCTTTCTAGTCATTAACTGTAAGGCTCCTGCATTCCTCATGTACATATATGTGAAAAAGAATTTCTAGGTCATCATATCTGAGAAGAGAGGAGAGAGTGCACAGAAACAGCTCCTTGTAAAAGGAAACAACATAAAACTAGTTAAAGTGAAGGTGTGTCCTCGGACTTCACAAAAGATCGACATTTTTAACCCTTTGAGGCAAAGGTTCCAAAACCACTATCAAATTCCAGAAGATGCAAAGCATCTTCTCAAAACCGGTATTAGGTAGATGCTCTGTTCACTGCACAGTCATAATGGGGTGTAAGAGGAAGCAAACTGGACTAAGAACCAGATCTCTGTCCTAGTCCTGGCTGTGTGAACGTGGACAAGGTACTAAACTCTCCAAGCTTCCAGGTTCCTCAATTATAAAATCTGAATTTACCCCAGCCAGCTAAAGTACTGTATCTGGGTTTCTTCCTCATAGAGAACAGTTTTCTAAGATTGGTACAGTAAATACACTTTTATAAACTGGTCTTGTTTAAAAGATCCAAATGAGAACTGATTTTTATAAGAATTATAGGGGCTTCCCTGGTGGCGCAGTGGTTGAGAGTCCGCCTGCCGATGCAGGGGACACGGGTTCGTGCCCCGGTCTGGGAAGATCCCACATGCCGCAGAGCGGCTAGGCCCGTGAGCCATGGCTGCTGAGCCTGCGCGTCCGGAGCCTGTGCTCTGCAAGGGGAGAGGCCACAACAGTGAGAGGCCCGCCTACCGCAAAAAAAAAAAAAAAAAAAAAAAAAAAAAAAAAAAAAAAAAAGAATTATATAGGGAAATGTTTTGTAGTCAGCCAAGGTGATATAATTCTGGGTGGTTTTACCTTAGATTTACTTATAGAGGGGCATACCCTTCTTCATTGTTCTTTAAAGGTTGGGAAATCTTAGCATTTCAAAGCATGACAGAAAGCAACTACCCTCACCTGCACCACACTCCACCAGCCCTACATGCACTGCACCTGGGGCTTCTCCCTTTGTGCCCTTCCGGACCACTGACACTGGATCCATCTATTTACACGAAGTCCGCTAATCTGATTAGGGTTTGAACACCTGGTGAAAGCTGCTTTTATTTTTGAGATTCTTCACAAAAATATTATATGGGTTCGAAATTCTTAGGAGTATGTTTCTGTCAGCCAGGAGAATTAGATTTCCCCCAAATTGAAACTGGATTAGGAAACAGAAAGTCAGAAATGATATTAAAATGTAGAAATATGGGGAAAAGAACATTAAGTCAAAGGAAATATGACTTAAGATCTAAATGCCAAACTTAATTTTTAACTAAAGGGCTAGAGCTTGCCCTTACTCTTTCTCCACCTTATGAGGGAGGTGGGGATGGAGCCAGAATAGAGAAGAATTAAAAATCCCAGAACATTGGTCTGACAAAGTCATCTGCTTACAAAGAATGCCATTAATTTTACTCACTGCTGGTGAATTTAGCTTAGTGCAGAGCTTTGTGCTGTATAATTTGTGAAGAAGTTGTACATTTTTCTCATCTTGTGTTTTTTGTAACTTCAGTTGGATTTCAACTTATAATTGATATTCCACATTGAAACAGCAATAAAAGTCTGGAAAATCAAATGCTTACCTTCCCCATCAAATGTTCCTTGTCCTTTCAGCATTTTTTTCTAAGAAACAAGAAAAGCAAAAAGAGGAAAAGCAAAGCAAACTATGTATGAATGAGCCAAACAGAAAACACAGCTATTTTAAGAAAAAGTATTTTTTTTGTTGTTGTTACATTCATTAGATTTCCAAAGGCATACAGCAGATGATCCCTGGAGTAGTTCACTTGTAACACTACTACAACTCACTAAAAAGGTGAAGTAAAATGTACAATATCCCCCATGCTCTGTCAATACAGCTTGAGAATCCTCAAATGACCAGTAGTCCAGTTTATTTCATTACTCATGATTCACCATCACTGTTCAATTGAACTATGCTATACTTGCAGAGTTGGAGGGGAAAAAAAAAAAACACATAAAATGTTATGGAACCTCTTTAAGGCCATGGGATCTAAAATAAAACAGGCTTGCTTGTGTATTACACATGTGACATTTATATAGACTCTGATTAATCAAGAAAAGATGTGGCTGCCAAAATGAATTCCTGCCCGATTGCTGAGATCTGTCTTGTGTCTGGAGAAGACAGCACATGCACACTCCAAAATCTCCTTCCCTAGTTTTCCCTATTTCTTTATGTCATATTTAGTAATATTTTAATGAGCACAGCTCCTAGGCCTTTATCTGGGAGCAACACCACACCATTCACTGGAACCTGAAGTTTTCAGCTACCAACTTGTTAAATGCACTCAAGGATTAAGTGGGCACAAAATGGGAATAAGATACAACCGCAGGCAGTGGTGAGAGAAACCAGAAACAGCAAAGGTGACAAATTATGTCTTTTGTGATCTGGCAACTGACTTTTAAAATTCACATTTTACCTGAGTCGTATTTAGCATGTGATCACCACTGAAAAAAATAATTCAGTAATTAAATCATTAGTGTAAGTAATTAAAATAATCAATAGGCTCAAGGGAAATCAGTTTTCCTGTATCAGCTGTGATGAATCAGCAACGAATGACTGACATTTCTAAACAAGCACCAGGCAGCGCAACCACATAATCAAGAGAGCAGATCCACGCCTGCCCACCATCCCCTTTCAGCTACCTGTATTAAAACTGTTCGGGGCTCACTCGGCCAATACTTAATTTTCTGTGTTTTTTTTCCCCATTTGTCCCCCACTTTTTGCCCGAACTTAGAAAATTAAAACATAAGAGTTTCAGTTCCTCCCATGAAGCTGCATTAACCTGGGCTGTGCCTGCCAGCAACAATGGGCAAGAGATAAATGTGCACGGGTCTGATCAACAAACAACAGAGTTAAAAAATAACAATAACCTCTGGTTTCCTCTGTGCCCTTCCTCCCCACCCCCGTCACCTTCACCTGTGGCTTAGTGAACGCCTAACTTGCGACACTCTTGCCCATTCTTACCTTTATCCTTCCCAGGCTGGAAAACTTCTCCTTATCTTCCATCACCGCTTTCAGAATAGGCTGGGACATTCTGTTCTTCTTCTTCGAGGCGGTAGGACTGTCAAAATCAACGCCACTGACCACCGCCCTGCGATAGGACGTGGACCTCAAGCCTCTCCGCAGAGACCCCGGACTGTCCAAGTCGTTCTCCGCCTCGCCCTCGTCCTCTGCGGGGCCCAGGGGCGCTCCAAGGCCCTCCACCATGCTGCGCACCTTAAGCAGTCTCTTGTGGGGCTCCACATTCTGACTGTTGGATTTACTTATCTTAATTTCCGAGGCCAGGCTCTTCGGAATGATCTGCTGTTTCCCCACTTTGAGGGCGGCGGGGCTGTTTGTGCTCAAAACCACTGAAGGATTCTCCAGGAGCTCGTTCTCCTGTGAGGGAAGCCTTTGGAGGGGGAGTTTTTGCTCCAAAGACCTTTTGTGGGGCGCGGGAGAGAGTCTCGAAGGTCCCCGCTCAGGGTCCTTAGCCATCTGGCCGGACAGCGAACGCGCGCCTGGGGAGGCGGTATTAGGGGTAAGCGCATTTGCAGCAGGCAAAAGCAGGGGGCTGGCGGGGAATCTGGCCCTGTCCCCCTCGGGGCTGCAGGGGGCAGACTCATGAGGAGTCCGCGGGCGGTGCAGCGGCTGCTGCGCGAGAGAAGTCGCAGTGCCGTTCGCTGGGGATCTGGGGTAGCCGCCCGACGCCACTCTGGGTTGCTGGGGTGACTTGGGTCGTCGAAGCCGAGGAGAAACAGCCCTGTACTCCGGGGAGACGGTCCTCCCATTGGTCACCAACCTCCGATGGGCGCACAGAAGCAGGGGGCTCCTCTGGATCGGCCTGCCGTCGGAGGCGGTGGGCACCTGGGCCGGAGTCTGCGCCGCGGGGGGCCTCCCTCGGTCCTCCACTGGGAAATCCGTGATCAGCAACCCGCTGGAGCTCTGGTAGGACTGGGGCCTCGGCTTGCTCCGGCCCAGCAGCTGGGGCTGAGGGCTTGAACGCCTCCGCCACAAAGGGGTTAAGCTGCTGCCGGAAAAATCTACTTCGGTCTTGCCGTCCATAGCAGAGCCTCGGGCGTCAGCCCCGGGGGGGAGGACAGCACCCAGTGAGTCTTGCCTAAAGAGGAAAGAAGTCATGGAACTTTGCCGCCCGACAACCAGGCACGCCTTGCAGACACGCGCGCTCTGAGCCCGGGGATCACCCGGCTGCCGCGCGGGACACAGCTGCGCGTCAATTACCCGCCCTTTCTGGGGCAAAAACTGCGCCCACCGCGCCGAGCAGTCCAGTACAGATATCTGGGCTGTGCCCAGGCGGATTAATCCAATCACCTCCGCGTCTTTCCCGCGCCCAAAGACCACCCGCACGGAAAGAGACAGCCACCAATTCGCCGGGTGCAAACTGATGCACAAGAAACCTGGGACGAGTTCAGCTTTCTCGGGAAACTCGCCGCGGGACGCTCCCCTCCTCCGCCAGCCAGCCGCCCGCCCCCGTCTTTGGTCCCCTAGCGCTCTAGCTGCCCGTCTCCCAGGCGGATTTACCTTAAGGGCTTTGCAGAGCCCAAGGCCAAAGAGCACGCACCGCCCCGTGGGTGGCCCGGGTCCCAGACCGAACCACGGCTGCAGGAGCTCTGGAGAGATCTGCAGCCGACCAGGCGTCGGCTCCGCCCCTAAGCTTGACCCCGCCCTCAGCCTTGGCCACGCCCGGGCCCGCCTCAGCCGCAGCCATCCTGGAGCCGCTGCCCTCCTACACGGGTCTCTCGTTAAAAAACACACAAGCGCACCTGGGCTGGGTGCTGAGCTTCCGGGTTCCGGGCCGCGAGATGCGGGAAAGGGGCGGCGTGGGAGCTTCGAGCGCGCAGGTCCGTTGCCTGGAGCACAGCGTGGGAACGAGCGTGGGAGCCCTGCCAGGATGTAATTTACGAAGCCCTGGGCCCCCGGGGGATCTCCCCGGTAGAAACCCGGAATGCCGAGCAGAGTAGGGTCTGTGAAATGCGTGAGCTGGAGCGCGTAGCTCTGAACGCAGAAAGCCAGACGCCTCTCAGCATTCGGGTTGTCTTAAAACACAAATCCGATGCCTTGCTCCCCTGCTTAAAATATCTTACAGACTGATAAGTTTTCTTGTTTGTGCCTGGAGTATTTCCGGAGGTATACTTACAGCCAGCTCGGGGGAGGGGAAACTGGGTGCCTAGGAAACTGGAAGGAGGGAGTGTTTTCATTCAATAATCTTTGGATCTTGTATACTTTGGATTGCGAATGTTACCTATTAAAAGTAAACGCAATTTAAATTACAAAACAAAGCTTATTGGTTTCTAAGCATACACAGAATAAAATTCAAAATCCTCTCCATAGCTTATGAGGCCCTACAGGAAGTGCTTACGTCTGTAGCCTAGTCTTTTCCCGCAACACTTGTTCCTTCACTGTTTTTAGGCCACACCCACTTAAAGTTGGACAGCCTCAGAATCTTCCCTTTTGTTCCTCCTTGACCTTCTGACCTGTCACTCCAGAGAGGCCTTCCCTCTTGAATCAGATTATGGCTTATTTATTTTCCCAGACACCTGTTCTCTTCCTTTTCTCCACTTGCCACAATACGCAAATATATTTAATCATATATTCATTTTTATGTTTATCTGTTTTATCTTCTTTTGACTGAAAGCTGCAAGAGGGCAGGGGCCATGTTTCTTTATTACCCCCTCTGTATTCCAGGCACATAGAGGGCACTTAAAAAATATTTGTTGAAGGAACGAATGAATGAATGAGAGGAGTGATGTGAGGACAATGACCAACTGCCCCAGAGTGCTCCGTTGCCAAGTAGTAGACAGTTGGTTGTGTCCTGGACAAGCTCCAGCTATGTGAGAAGAATAAGGCAAAGTTGAGAAGACAGATGATTTTTAGACCATAAGATCTGTATAATTAATTCCATTAGCAAGACATATGGGCTGTTCTCCAAGTTCCCTTTTTTGGCATTCACGCATTCAGTAAGGATGTATGGAGCACCCACTGAGTGCTCCTGCTTGCCCTGGACAGGTTGAATGTGATGGCCCAAAACATTAAGAGGCAATCTCTGGGTGGTGGTGAGATGAAGCCTGATGTTTTTCATGCTTATTTATACTTTGCTATACTTCCCAAATACTGTACATTAAATATATGTTACTTTGATCTGAGATATTTTTGTAAACTAGAAGAAATGGCATCAAAACATTTATAAGAAATTTTTCTAAAAAAAGAAATTGACCAAATATTTTGGTTGGAAGAAATATGGCTGCTTACATACTTATACCTACCCACTTTTTAATATATCTTCTATACTAACCCATATTACTTTTATATTGGAAAAATATAATACATTTAATTTTAAAAGTGCTTAGCTAATGACAAATGAAATGTTACTTAATTCAGAATGCAATTTGTGACTTACGTTAAGAAGTTGTAAATGGTGATGTGAGAAGCTAGCTTCTCTTCAAATTATGTTGGTTCTGCAAACAAGCCTAACTGATAATTGTGAAGAAATCGCAGGATCTCCCTACCTCATTCCTAAGCAACAACATGATACCCACCAAAACGAAAACAACGACAAAACACCAAGCTCTGTTCCTTCACTAAGGGAAGCTTGGAAATTCACAGATCTACTGCCCATTTTAACCTCCATTCAATTTACCACATCTATTCAAATCTAGGACATCTTTGATTGTATGTACCACCGAGAAAGAAAAAGAGCTGCCAATTAAACTATGACACAATGTGTTGTCACATAGGATCTTTTTAATACTGACTGAAACAGTGCTTTTAGACTTAGATATAAATTTTTCAGTAATGTGCATATTTAGAAAAGGAAAATATAAGCAAAATAAACTGATTAAAGTATTTCTACAAATTCTGTACACAGAGTCTAATTCTCCTGAATCCCTTTTCACACAGAGCATCAATAAGTGTGTTTTTCCACACAATATCACTGATAGTATAGCATTTCTTAAAAGGATGTCCTAGCCTTGTCTCTGAGATTTGCTTCCTAGCCAGACACTCATTCTTCAAGTTTGATGCTGGCGTGATCCTATTTGACTAAAAGCATAGTTTTCTTGTTCAACTGAATTATATGTCACTACAACCTATGCAGCCTCTCTATTAATGGCCAGAAGGAAGTTTCTGACAAACAACTTCCAGGCCTTCACTATTGACCTGTGTGATACATGAATTGATTATATTAGCCTCTTGTTGTTTTGGAATTTCTGTCATCTAGTCTGACACATCTGGCAATTTCTCCTGCCTTCAACTGCATTTCTTAGCATATGGCTTTGACAAATGTAGTATTAAATTGCACAGAACTCAATAAAATGATGAAATTCGAGTAGTTATAACCATGTTCACAAATACAAAGGCAATGCCAACTATATCAGGACTGCCACCTGGCCATTGGCTGTTTCCTTAATAGTAAGACTCATCCCGGTTTCAGAGATGTTACAATGTGAGACCAAAGTACTTCTTAGAATTGGAGAAATACAGTATGTTAAACTATTAGGAATGATACATTCCACTGGTAAATTCTGATGGTATATATTTTTAATGAAAAATTTTAATTTCTTCCCAGTTTTACTGAGATATCATTGACATATAACATTGTAGTAGTTTAAGGTATACAACATGATTTGATATATGTATATACAAGTAAGTCCCATACATATGAACAAGTTCCATTCCGAGAGCACATTCATGAGTCCAATTTGTTCATAAGTCCAACAAAGTTAGCCTAGGTACCCAAACTAACACAATCAGCTATATAGTACTGTACTGTAATAGGTTTATAATACTTTTCAGACAAATAACACATAAAAAACAAACAAAAAATATAGAAAACATTTTTAATCTTACAGTACAGTACCTTGAAAAGTACAGTAGTACAGTCAACAGCTGGCATCCAGGGGCTGGCATCAAGTGAACAGGCAAGAAGAGTTATTGACAGGAGGAGGGAGACAAGGTGGGAGATGGTAGAGCTGAGGGATCGTCAGCAATAGGAGATGGAGGGCAAGCTGCAATTTCACTCATGCCTGACATTGACGGAACGCATGTTCACATCTGAAAGTTCACAACTTGAAGGTTTGTATGTAGGGGACTTACTGTATGGTGAAATGATTACCACAATGAGTTTAGTTAATATCCATTACCTTGTATAGTTACAAGTTTTTTTTCTTGTGATGAGAACTTTTATGATCTGCTCTCTTAGCAACTTTCAAATATACAATACAGTATTGTTAACTGTAATCACCATGCTGTACATTACATCCCAGAATTTATTTTTCTTATAACTGGAGGTCTGCACCTTTTGACCACCTTCACCCATTTCCCCCCAGTGATACACTGAACTATTAAAATATTCAGTGGTATAATACAGGGTCTTAGAGGCTGAGATACCAATTATTGCTACATTTACTAAACAAATTTGCACTTATCACCAATTATGTGTCTGGAATAATAATTAGGCTAATTTTAAAGTGCAATTTGCTAACTAGTGTTATTACATTGAAGTTAAATCTCATGCATTCTTTTTTTTTGGCCACACCACGAGGCTTGCAGGATCTTAGTTCCCAGACCAGGGATCAAACCCAGGCCCCAGCAGTGAAAGCACGGAGTCCTAACCACTAATACTTATTGGGTGCATTTAAGTGCCAAGCACTGGGCCAAGCCTTCCTAAAGTTTATAACTTGCTGATTAACAACATATGAAACATTAAAATAAAAAATTAAGGCACCTAAGCTGAGTAAGGTGTATGATAAGCTCTCTGTTCTCTGAAAGCCTCTGTGAAGGAGTCTGGGTGGAAGTGAACCAGAATAATGGGTAAAATATCACGAGATGGAGAAGAAGAGAAGGGCATCTGAGAGACATGTCCCAGTATGAGCAAAAACATGGGGGCATGGCTTGGGAACTAATATTTATTAAGTGCCAACTATATTTCAGGAACTAATTTAATCTCAAATTAATCCTGTCTCCACTTAAATAATGAAGAAGCTAAGGCTCTAAAAGCTCTTCTCATACTGCTGGAAAGTGGTTGAGTCATAATCCTAACTCAGATCTATCAGGCTCCAGAGCCCATGAGCTCCACATACCAGAAACTAAAATCACAAGAACAGGGAATTGGCATTTAGAAGTTGTGGGAGATAGATTTGGCTAAATGTGGGGAGAATAGAATGTGGTGTGTTACATAAACTGAGGGGTCTGGATTTTCCTTGGATAACATCTGACACTCTCTGAAAGTATTATATTTAAACTTTGCTATCTTTTAAAACAATAAATCTGATAACACCAGTCTCAGAGATAAAATAAATAAATAAATAAAAATAAACAGATTTGTTTGTGCATTAAAAAAATCCACCTAAACCCATAAAATCTGAGGGAAATCTTCTCTTGGAAGGAAATTACAGAAAAAATATTTAAATATATACATAACAGACAAAGCATTATATCAATATCACTCACAGATCTATAAGGAAAAGATAACAGTGGAAAAATGAGCACAGTGAGAATACAAATTTTAGAGAAGACACAAGTGCCTTCTATACGTTAAAACACACTCAGGCCCAGTAGTAATAACAAAATTAAAACAGTAATGAGATCATAGTTTTTCATCCATTAGATCAACAAAGATTTAAAAAAAAAACCCACTGTTGGTAAAAGTACAGGCAAAAGAGGGTTCTGACTTATTCATGGTAACAATGTAAATGACCTTTCTGAAGAGCAATTAGATGATACTTAATCAAAACCTTGAAAACAGGCAAATCTTCAACCTAGTAATTCCATACACAGGAAATAATCCTGAGGAAATAATCTTTGATGTGTAAAAAGAAGTATATTGTTCAAAGATGTCCGTCAAAGCATTTCTTATGGTGGCAAAAGATTAGAAGCTGACTTTATCATTAGAAGACTCACTAGTAGGGCTTCCCTGGTGGCGCAGTGGTTGAGAGTCCGCCTGCCGATGCAGGGGACACGGGTTCGTGCCCGGGTCTGGGAGGATCCCACATGCTGCGGAGCAGCTGGGCCCATGAGCCATGGCCGATGAGCCTGAGCATCCGGAGCCTGTGCTCCGCAGCGGGAGAGGCCACAACAGTGAGAGGCCACAAGAGTGAAAGGCCTGCCTACCGCAAAAAAAAAAAAAAAAAAAGAGAAGACTAGAAGACTCACTAGTAAATCATGATGTAAAATGCAACCACCAAAAATAATAGTGTAGATATATAATTACTCATACAGAAATTCAAAATAGGATAAGTGGGGGAGAAAAGCTACTTTTAAACACATTATGCAGAATATCCTACTTTGAGGTTTTTTAAATATTTTATTTATTTATTTATTTATTGGCTCTGTTGGGTCTTCATTTTTGCACGCAGGCTTTTCTCTAGTTGTGGAGAGCGGGGGCTACTCTTCGCTGTGGTGTGCGGGCTTCTCATTGTGGTGGCTTCTCTTGTTGCGCAGCATGGGCTCTAGGCTCACGGGCTCAGTAGTTGTGGCTCGTGGGCTCTAGAGAGCAGGCTCAGTAGTTGTGGCGCACGGGCTTAGCTGCTCCACCGCATGTGGGATGTTCCCAGACCAGGGATCAAACCCGTGTCCCCTGCATTGGTAGGTGGATTCTTAACCACTGCGCCACCAGGGAAGTCCCGAGTTTTTTAAAATGCAAATAGCTATGTGTAAATACTTAATACTGAGATTTGTAATATTCAAAACATTAGCATGTCCACCTCTGGTACCAAAATTAAAGGTGGTATTTCAGTTATACTTTGCTGTGAAACAAACCACCTTACCACTTAGTGGCTTAACATAGCCAATTTTATTATTTACTGTTCCTCACCATTCTGTGGGCTGGTGTGGTGTGTCCTCCTGCTTCTCCGGCAGGTCTCCCGGGGCTCTGGCACGCTGCTGCCGCCAACTGTGGGGAAGGGCACACAGAGCCTCACTCACTTGTCGGACAGTTGGTTGGTGCTGGCTGTTAGGTGGGGGCTCCTTAATTCTCCCTTTCTCAGATCTTAAACATCCTGGACAGGCTTAGTATCCCTGGTACAATGAAGTGATAAGTCAAAATGAGAAAGACAAAACCTGGAAAGGATATTTGAAAAAGAGGTTTTGAGAACTGATTAGTTCTCACTGGGAAAAAAAGTTCTTAAAAAAAGACTTTCTAAGTAAATGGTTCTGATGAACCTAGGGGCAGGACAGGAATAAAGACACAGACATAGAAAATGGACTTGAGGACACGGGGAGGGGGAAGGGTAAGCTGGGATGAAGTGAGAGAGTGGCATGGACATATATACACTACCAAATGTAAAATAGATAGCTAGTGGGAAGCAGCCACATAGCACAGGGAGATCAGCTCGGTGCTTTGTGACCACCTAGAGGGGTGGGATAAGGATGGTGGTAGGGAGGGAGACACAAGAGGGAAGAGATATGGGAATATATGTATATGTATAACTGATTCACTTTGTTATAAAGCAGAAACTAACACACCATTGTAAAGCAATTATACTCCAATAAAGATGTTTAAAAAAAGAGAGACTTTCTTACAGCTCTTATAATAATGATTTATATATTACCCTGTGTTTTTTAAAACGCTTTTTTGAGCACTTACAATACATCAGACCCTCACTGAACTGCTTCAAGTGTGTTAAATGACTTAACCATCACAACAGCCTTATGAGGTAGAAGCTGCCACTGTCTCCAGTTCATAGATGAGGAAACTAAAACGCAGAGAGGTTAAGTACCCATGCAGTCTTGCTCCAATCTGCCTCATAACTATTACACCATTATATTGATATTATTTGTGATTCCATTATTCATTTATATTCGTCTTTTTCACAAATAAAATGTAAGCACCCCATTGTCAGTTTTTTCTCTATCTCCTATAGTTCTTCAGTAATGAACAGATTGATCAATCGATGATAACATCCAGAGGAAGAGCAGGCAAACCAAGGGAGGTCATCCAATCAGGAAGAGAAACGCTAAAGCCTTAGAAAGGAAGAGTTTCTGAGAGGAAAGTCAGATCAGTAGTCCTGTTTGTCAGCTAGTATTTATTTGGCCCCTGGCTGGTACCAGGCTCTGGGCTCACTGTAGATACAGTAGTAAAGAAAAGTAGGTGGGCTTCCCTGGTGGCGCAGTGGTTGAGAGTCCGCCTGTCGATGCAGGGGACACGGGTTCGTGCCCCGGTCCGGGAAGATCCCACATGCCGCAGAGCGGCTGGGCCCGTGAGCCATGGCCACTGGGCCTGCGCGTCCGGAGCCTGTGCTCCGCAACGGGAGAGGCCACAACAGTGGGAGGCCCACGTACCGCAAAAAAAAAAAAAAAAAAAAAAGAAAAGTAGGTATGGTCTTGCTAACTGTCCCTGCCATCGTCTTGCTAACAGTCTGTCAGTAAAGACCAAGACCAGATGGCATCTAACGCTAGCCATGTTGCTCATTTAGTGCCCTTTCAACCAGCCCCTCCTGCCTTGGTGGGCATAAAAGCCAACATGCAGGGCTTCTGGAGAAAGCAGTCAGCATGAAAACTTAGTACAGGCACCTAACTGCAAGTGTGGGAATTTTGACAGTAAAAGGGAGGAGAAAAATAGGACAGTTGCTGGAGGGAAAGGGAGAAATAAGTGGCTTTATTTCAAGACTAGGGACACTTGGCTGGAAGTCAGGCAGCTGGGTCTCCAGTTTGTGTCTGCCACTTTCCAACTGTGGGAATGAGGACAAGTCACTTCATCTTGCAGACCGTAGTTTCTTCAACTGCAAAATGAAATTGTTCCCCCTCCTCAGCACAGCTTGAGAAACACTGGTTCAATTAGAATAATTTGGATGAGGCCAGTCCAACGGCTGGAGAAAATGGGACACCGAAGTGGGGCGGGGAGTGGAGGAGATCTGACAGATAACTGTACAACAATGAATTCCTAATTAACTTTTCCCCTATCTTGAACAGCAAATAATTAGAAGAAAGTTGTTCTTTAGGCTACTGTCTCCTACTCTAGCCTAAAGAAAAAAGATCATAATGAGAAAAGGGTTAGATCTTGTTGAAAATGGCTCAGAGGACTCTTCTTGACAGGACCTAAGGAAATGGTAAGATCTGTTCGAGAGGAAGGGCTTCTTTCTTGCTGCCAGTTTTTTCCAGCAGCATCCAATCTGCTAATTCACAGCTGCAGGGAGAATGATTGACATCTGATCTATTGACCCTCCAGTGATACTGTGTTTTGAGGGGGAAGCTCTCCATTGAACTAGAGTGATTAAGATTCCCGGTAAACCACAAGGTCAGGTGGAGAGTAGTGACTCCCTGAACTGGTCAGGCCCCAGAAGCTACTGGTCACTGTTGTTCTTTGAATTGTAGGGATGACATAAGCAACTGAGCAGCCAGTTTCTTCAATGGGTTCTAGTCTGAGGTCACTGCATGGCTTGAACAGACCCTTCACCTCTTTAAACAGTAGTTTCCTTGCTGGTTTGGTATTTTATTTATTTATTTATTTATTTATTTGAATTTTATTTTATTTATTTTTTTATACAGCAGGTTCTTATTAGTTATCCATTTTATACATATTAGTATATATATGTTAATTCCAATCTGGTATTTTATTTTTTTCTTTTAAACTTTTAATACATTTATGTGGTAAAAATTGGGGTTGTACAAAAGTAAAAAATACCCCCTACTCTTGTCTCTAGTTTCCCACTTGGCCCTCTAGAGGCATTCACTGTTAACAGTTTGTGTATTTTATAAATTTCCAGATTTATGGTGGGACATAAACCAGCATATATATCCCCACATACACTAGACACCCATACACACACTAGTATCCTATAATGGGGTTCTTATCATTTACGTGGGATATCATTCTATACCAGTACTTATAGAGCCACCATATATTTTTCTAATGTCTGCATAGCATTAGGTAGAATCAAATGGAATTGCCATTTTTATAAGTCAAAAAGAGTCAAATACCAGCAATTTCATATGGTTCCACCTAATTGTACATCACTTATTGGCAAATTTAAACATTTAAATTATTTCTTCACAAAATCTGAGCACCATTTAAGAAAAAAGGTTCCTTTTAGTTCTAAATTTCCGTAATTCTTTGCTTTGTTTCCATTCTTCAATGCCTGGGACAGGTAAGATAGTAAAAGAGAATACTTTATTGAACAAAGATACAGGTATGGTTTAATTCTGCTTTGTATAATTAGAAGTCTGCTCTTAATACAACCTTAATGGTGAAATATGGTGAACGTGCTCTAAGGAGAGTTGTGTTCCTTTTTGGGGAAACAGGATTAGGGGTGATATCATCACTAATTTCCCTTGGTGATAATTTCCCAGTGTCTATGCCCCTTCTCATCTGTCCTTTACTGGACCCTGCTCTTTCTCTGAATTATCAAAACGGTATGTAGAATCATAACTCTTGTTTCATGAAGTTTGTTAAGTAATTTGAACAAAGAGTTATCTGAATAGGCCACACTGTTCCTTCTGTATGAAGTATTTGGTGTTTGCAAGAGAAGTCAAGATAAAAAGAATTCTGCTGTGTGCCCTCCATTTTCCAGGTAAAACTGTATCAGGAATCATGTGGGGATACTTAAAACTGGCCGATATTTTCAAGTTTTCTCCTGCCCAGATTTGTTTGGAAGAAATCCAGTCTTACCTATCTCAAAAATTCAGCAGGGACAAGCAGCTGAAATACATTAAACCCGTGATTATTAAATTCTGTGTTTACCTAGACATTCTGGCATTTGGTTTAAAAGACAAAGCTTTTTAGAAGGGTTATTTAAATTCAGTTTTGCTACAGATTTTAAATTGGAAGAAAAATGGTAATAGAGTAAAGCTCTATAAACCATACCCGTTTGGGCTCATTACTAAGCTACTCATTACCAAGCTACTCCCACCAAGCAGTACTGACAGAATTTGAAAAATGTTTTCCAGAGATGAGATCTGCCACCTAGCAACCACTTTGAAATGCTTCCTGTGCTGGCCCAAGACTACTCAAAATGCCCAGTTTTAAAATTGGTGGGTGTTTTGCTGTGCGTGGGCCACAGTCATTGAAGGGAGGATGAGAACTTTGTGTTTAGGGCAAAGACATGCAGATGAGAAGAATTGTTTAATTTAGCTGCTCAACTGGGTTTTGGAATAGGGTTGGCAGATTAAATACAAACTAACGATTGCCCCAGACATACTGTACTAAAAGTTATTTGTTGTTTCTCTGAAATTCAGATTCGACTGTGCATTCTGTATTTTTATTTGTTCAATCTGTCAACTCAGTTCTGGAGAGAATTTTGTAGTACAGAGTGGGGGAATATTTATAGAATATACATCACATATATTAACTTGATCCCTCAAGGCTACTGATGTTATGGATCTAAAGAACCTTTCCCAGAGCACTGGCTATTGGACCTAGCAGGGAGCCTGAAGCATAAGAGGCCACAGGTAGGGTGGGAGCTAACAGAAGGGGACAAGAAATCAACCCAATGTTACACCCTGGGAAGCTAAACTGAGGGGAGGACAGGCAAAGGAAGGGGCTAGCTGTGCAGAAGCAGGCCTCACAGGGTGTAATGGTGCCAGGTGAGGAGGGGGCACTGCCTAGACACCTGGGAGGAAGAGGGAATGGTGTGATGTCAGCATTCATTTCACTTTTAAGGAATAGAGGAGGGGAAGGAAAGCCCTCTACGTAAATGTGCCCTCTGAAGCTTGGGCTGAGATGGAAGAGGTGCAACCCGGGATCCTATAGAGGTCACTGCCACCTCCACGCAGTGTCCAAATAATCCTTAGGTCGCTTAAACCAGCCTGGAGAGCCAGCCTGGGGCTGAGAGGCTTTGTCAAGACCCTGCCCTTCCAGCTTCACCTGGCCCAGTTCTGAGCTTGGGAGAGGCTGTCACTTTGTCTTCAATCCAGATCACAGTCCCCATCCCCACCCCAGAAATCTGCAGCCTCTGCTTGTTAACCCAGTGGCACAAAATAGTTAAAACAGAATGCATATGTATTTCCTATGTGTTTGCACATTATTGAACATCTCCTGAAGGACACATAAGAAACTGCTAAATGGGGTGTGGAGAAAAGGGAACCCTCCTACAGTGTTGGTGGGAATGTAAATCGGTGGAGCCACTATGGAGAATAGTAGGGAGGTTCCTTCAAAAACTAAAAATAGGGGTTCCCTGGTGGCGCAGTGGTTGAGAGTCTGCCTGCTGATGCAGGGGACACAGGTTCATGCCCCAGTCCGGGAAGTTCCCACATGCCGCGGAGCGGCTGGGCCCGTGAGCCATGGCTGCTGAGCCTGCGCGTCTGGAGCCTGTGCTCCGCAACGGGAGAGGCCACAACAGTGAGAGGCCTGCGTACCACAAAAACAAAAACAAAAACAAAAACAAAAACAAAAAAACCTAAAAATAGAACTACCATATGATGCAGCAATCCCACTCCTCAGCATGCGTTAGAGAAAACTCTAATTCAAAATGATACATGCACCCCATTGTTCATAGCAGCACTATTTACAATAGCCAAGACATGGAAGCAACCTAAGTGTCTGTGGACAGATGAATGGATAAAGAAGATGTGGTATATTTATACAATGGAATATTTTACTCAGCCAAAAAAAGAATGAAATAATACCATTTGCAGCAACATGGCTGGACCTGGAGATTATCATACTAAGTGAAGTAAGTCAGAGAAAGACAAATATCGTATGATATCACTTATATGTGGAATCTAAAAAAAGTGATACAAATGAACTTATTTACAAAACAGAAACAGACTCATTGATGGATGTAGGAAACAAACTTATGGTTACCAAAGGGGAAAGGGGTGGAGGGATAAATTAGGAGTTTGGGATTAACAGATACACACTACTATATATAAAATAGATAAACAACAAGGTCCTACTGTGTAGCACACGGAACTATATTCAATATCTTGTAATAACCTATAATGGAAAAGAATCTGAAAAAGAATATATATATATATATATATATATATATATATATATATATATATATACTGAATCATTTTGCTGTACACCAGAAATTAACACAACATTATAAATTAACTATACTTCAATTAAAAAAAAAGAAAGAAACTGGTAACTGTGGCTACCTGGGGGGAGAGGACTGGAGTATGGCAGTGGTGGGGCGGGGTTTTGAATGGAGGTATATTTGCTCCCATTCCTTGTATACTCATTGATTTTATTTTCCTATGTGTATATATTACTGACTCAAAATAAAAATTTTAATGTGATGACTATGATAAATTCAGTCCAGAATCTGACTCATGTTTCAACTTGCATCTTTGATTTAAGATGACTCATGACAATAAGGTGTTTTAAAATAAATGCCTTTATATACTGTCTCTGGTAAAGAGGCCTGAGATCTGACATTTCAGCATACTTTCTGGAAAATTTACTGCTGAAAACAATGACAAATCAACCCTTGACAGAAAGGTTTGCTTATCTTTTTAAATATTTACTCTGAGTTCGGTGCCATGTTGTTTTTACATATAGGTATGTAAAGCTCAAAATGAAAATTTGATGGAAACTAAATCAGTCTTTTATATCTTTTTTTTTTTTTTTTTTTTTTTTTTTTGTGGTACGCGGGCCTCGCACCGCTGCAGCCTCTCCCGTTGCGGAGCACAGGCTCCGGACGCGCAGGCTCAACGGCCACGGCTCACGGGCCCAGCCGCTCCGCGGCATGTGGGATCCTCCCGGACCGGAGCACGAACCCGTATCCCCTGCATCGGCAGGTGGACTCTCAACCACTGCGCCACCAGGGAAGCCCTTATATCTTTTTTAAAAAAATAAAAGCAATACTGAATCCCACCTTGTAAGTTCTGTTAGGCCAGGTGTCTGTCTCTTTTGTTCAGTAATGGATCCCTAGGACCTAGAGCAGTTCATGGCACATATCACATGCTCAATAAACAGTTGTTGAATGAAGCAATACATGATCTATATAAAAATTCAAGCATCACAGAAAAATATGGTACAGAATGTCAATTTCCTCTAATCTCTTTCCTCCCAATTATCAGTTATTCTAGTCTCTTAAAATAAAAGAACAAATCATTTACTTCTTAAGGAGTAAAAATGTCATCATAAGTATGTTTTTTAAAAAGTTAATTGAGCAACAGAATGCAAGAAAATGTTTGTAACAGATAGTAACTGGCAAAGGACTAGTACCTAAAATATGTAAAGAACTCGTTCCAATCAATTGGAAAAACTGGCAAAATACTTTAACACACATCTCATACTAGAGGAACTCCTAAGGGCCAAAATCATATGAAAAGTACTCTCTCATTTAATCATGAGAGAAATGAAAATTAAAACCACACAGTCAACAGATGGACAAAAGTGTTGAAGTCTCACAATACTAAATGGCGATGAGGACCCTGAGCAACCGGAACGCTCATATATGGTCTGTGAGTGAGGAAATTGCTTAACTCTGTGTAGATAACTCTACGACATTATCTTCCAAAGCTGAATATACAGCAATTGCACCCCTAGGTATGCAAGAGAAAATCATTAACACAGCAAAATTAAAATGGGCCAAAATTGAAAACTACCCAATTATCTGCCAGCAGAAGATGGATCTAAAAATATGGCAGAGTCTTACCACGGACTTCTACACAGCAATGAAAACAAACAAAGGGCATCTTCAGGCAACAATATGGATAAAGCTCACTGATATACAGTCATCATAAAGTTTTATTATGATTTCCCTAGGGGATCAGCAGGTGGCTTCAGTGGACAGATTCCTCTAGCAATTCAGAAATGCCCCAGGGCTGGAATAGTTCCATGAAGACAGCCAGCTCCACCTGAGGGCTGAAGGGTCATGGGGGCTCGGTGAGGAGAGGAGAGGTTCATATAACATCACTAAAGGGGTTTGTGGGTAAAGGGTAGACTGTGAAGCCAGGAAAACCTTCCGACAGTGACATGAAGTCCCTGACAGAGAGATCAGAGGGCAAGTCTGGGGCTGAGGCTGCCCGAACCTCTACTGGGGTCTGTGCCCTGGGGCTCTCAGGCCTGGCTGTGGGTTGAGAGAGTGAGTTTTGCTGGGATGGGGATTCTCAAGCACCTTGGTAAACACAGGCTGCAGAAACCTCAGACTAAGGAATCCACAGCGGCAGTAGCTCTGGGTCAGTTGTCTGTGGCCTGGGGTCATTGTTGCTGTTCTTATGACTGCTGCAGCCTCTGCCGCTGAAGGTTTTAGGCCCAGTTGTTCTTGAAACACATATGAATTTGTGCTCAACTCAGGTTGTGTTTCAGACATACCTCCCTTCTTTAGAAGTTGGCTCTCTCATCTTCTCTGAGTACTTCCTTAACTGCTGTTGCTGTCTCCTGCTGTAGGGGTGTGTTCCTGGCCCTGCCTTCTTTTCGTAACAACTGTGTGATCATGTACCTCTCTGTCATCTGTGACATCGGCTCCTTCCTCCTAGACCCACGGGTCCCAGAGGTGCTCTCCTCCTTCACTACTGCCACTCAGGCCTGTTGTCATCAGTTTGTTCTGAAGAATCACCATGCGTTTGCTCTACAAACATGAAGAACTGTGAATTTTAGGCGGTTTCTGTGAAGGGGTGGAGAAGGAGTTTGTACTTGTGAAAAGATCATCAAAATCTGAGCTCCACCATTTTCTAGGTGAGCAAGTCCCTAAATCTCTCTGAACTTTATTTCCTTATCTTTAAGTGGGGCTAATAATACCAGCTGTGACAATCCCCAGATCAAATGTAAATATGGAATTAGAAAACGCTTGTGGAAAACACTCTGCAAACTCCATACAAAAGAAAGACAGACATTTTATTACTGATTCACAGGGGCAGAATTCTCAAAGGCAAGTGCACATATGAATCACCTGAGAAGAATTTTCAAAGCACTCAAGGTCAGCTCCTGCCTAGGCCACCATGGTCTTCTGGTCTCCAGAGGATTTTCATTTTGTTGTCTGGGTCAGTGCCCATGAATCTGTATTTTATAAAGTATTCAGGTGAGTTTAATGCAGGTCATCCTTTGACCTCACTCTGAGAAAACAGTGGTTTCACTTTAGGTAATAATAACTATTTCATATACATACATTATTTGTTCAAAGAAATCCCTAGTATTTCCAGATGAATAGAGGGGACATTAATATTGAGTATCAAGTTAGGGATGCTATAGGAGTTCTCTGGGAAAACTGGAAAACTTTCTTGAGGGCATGATAAATAGAATTTGAATAAGCAAAAGGAGGAGGTTTTTCCTGGCCAAAGGTCTAACGTGTGTATACATTTATACAATATATGTGTGTGTGTGTGTGTGTATATATATATACACCATGAGCTAATTGTTTATATTCTTTTTGCATTTTAATGTTGGCTGGTTAATCCTTTCCTTACTGAATATGAGCTACTTGCATATCTAGAAAAATAGCCCTTTGCTGATTATATATTTTATAATATTTTTCCAGTTTGTTGTCTTTTCACTGTCTATGTACTCATCGCTTTACTGATCCAAATAAAAGGTTTCAGTATTTTCTTTTATGTCATAATTAAAAAGGTCTATCCCATTCTGTGATTATTTAAAAAATTACCTGCGTTTTCTTCTGGGCAGTGATGGCCAGAGGGCATATCTTACAGTGGGTGTTTTGGCACTAGTCATGGGGACCTCAGCAAATATGGTTTCTTTCCCTTCTTTCCACTTAAGTTCTATAAATCATTGAATCAGTTGCTTTATTTATAGTAACTCTTAATTTTACCACCTCATCAGATGTTACTGTCTGAACTTTACTATGAGACCTAGAGAAGTCTTAAAATGAATAGGAGCCTCCTTCTTTCCCTAGCCTCTTGAGTTTCAATAGCACAAGACTTGCCTGTTTTTTGAAAGCTGGAAAAGTTAATGATGAAACTGCTTGAACCACACTTTTTGGAGGGTAGTTTTTTATATTCCTTTCAGTATTACTCAACTACTTGGATTTTATAGCTTTTCTTGAGTCACTCTTTGTTTCTGTATTTTCCTAGATTCGCTTTTTCCTTAATTGTCTCCACTGCCTCTGTTTCTAAGATCCGTTATATTTTCTGTCCCATTATTAACATTCTGTACTTTTGCATTATTATTTATGTAACATTGGCGTACAAGTTTGTCTGTTTAAATTTGGCATTGTTTTCCAAATGGTTCTCAAGTTTATTTATCAATCCTACTGACCTTTTCTAATTTGTTAATTTCTGCTTTTATCTTTAATAATGTCTGTGTTTTTCTTTTGTTTATTTGTTTTGTTCTTTTTCTAATTTCTTGAATAGTTTGTTCATACATTGTATCAGCCTGCATTCAATCAGGAGAGAGAAACCATATAATAATTTACACAGGGAAAGTTTAGTATGAAGAATTATTAACCACTACAAAGGATTAAAGTAATTATGCATTGTGCAGTAAGAAGTAAAGAGAACTCTAAAGATTACAGAAACAGCAAATATAAGGAGCAGCCACTCCCCGTGGGGTTGAGATGGAGCCCCCAGGGCGTGGGATGGCGCTGAGATGCAGATCTTGTTGAAGGGGTTGCTGCCCTGGCTCACCGGGTAGCAGAAAAGTCATTGTATTGCTGTGCCGGGGAAACTTGCTAGAAATCTGTCCTCTTGGAGTTTGCTAAAAATCTGCCCTTGAGGGTGCCAGGGAAAGCTATTCATAGGGAGGTGTCTTCTTAATGGAGACACTTCGCTGAGGAACTGCCCAAGGTGGGTCCTAGGGCAGGCTCCTGGCCATGGGGTGCTGCGGTCAGTTGCACATACCAGGAGCAAAGCACTGGGTGGAGAAGCTGAGAGCACTGCCGGAGCCTGCCCTGGAGAAGCTACCAGCTCTGCAGCAGGCAGAAGAGCTCCTCTACAAAGCCTACAAGGGAGAGCCCATGGCGGGGTGGGGGTGGGTAGCTGCTGACCTCTGGGTGCTGCTGGCTGCCATGCACAGGAGCCTGGTGCTGAAGAAAGCCACCTGCTTACAGTGCAAGAGCCCGCCTCACAAGTACCACAGAACAAGGAAGCAAGCCCCTTTCCTTCTGCAGTGTTTCTGCGGCACGCTATACCGATACAACTTCAGTGCCAGCTAGCAGAGAAAATATATTTAAAGGGCCCAGGTCCATTTTCACTGAGCTGTCTAAAAGGGTGAATTTGGAGATAAGAGGCAATCCATAGGTAACTAGCACACCTGTTGACATTAATTCTTATTGAATAATAAAAGCATTGAAAGAGATGCATTTTGTCCCAAGTACACTTCTCATAAATTTAGTGTTGTCATGTTTATATGGTACTACTGTTTTCTAAGTAGTCTGTTATTGAAACCGTATACAAGCCCCTGTGACCCTGTTTTCGAAGTAAAAGGCTTTTGCTTTGGTCTTCCAGGCCTCTCCTGAATTGCAAAGGGCTGGCTAGGAGAGGTAATGATCAGGAAATGTGAAGATGTAGAAACAAAGAATAACTGTTGGGCTGGAAAACTGGTAACAATTTAGATTATAAATCAGCCATATAGCAGAGGCTCTGAACTCCCAGGTCTCTGAAAGCTATAAAGGTCTGGCCCACATTCCTAAATTGTTTTTATAGGAAGCAGACCCTCACCAGATGAACACTGCTGACTGCAAGCCTGTAGACCCCAGACCAGTTGAAACTAGAAGATTGATGATGCTCTAAACTTCACCTTGATGCCAACTAATCTGAGAATTGAGCACAAGTTGATCACATTCCCTATGGCCCCCTCCCTCACACTGCCTTTAAGAAACCCTTCCCGGAAAGCCGTCAGGGAGTTCAGGTCTTTTAAGCACTAGCTGCACATTCTCCTTGCTTGGTGACCTGCAATAAACACTGTACTTTTCTATACCGTGACCAGCTGTCATTAGATTGGCTTTGCTGCACATTAGGCAAGCTCCAGGCTCAATAACATCATTAATTCTTTCACTTTCTATGACTCATTAGTTATAGATATACACTCTATTTTTAGTTTATAGGTGGACTTTCATTTCTTATTTACTTATGCATTTTTTTGCTTTACAAATATTTACTTTTATTATACTGCAGTCAAAGAATGTGCCCTTACTAGTTATACTATTTGAGATTTATTAAGGTTTCCTTTACAACATTTGGTGAATGCTCCATGGAGTTTTGAAAAGAATATATACTGTCTATGTGGAAAAAGCTCAATACATATGCTAATTAAGGTTTAATTAAATAATGTTTACTATATTTGTTAACTTGGTCTATAGAAAACTGACAGAGAGATTAATGTCTCTGTGATTTTTTCAATTTGTTACTATAATTTCCCACAAATTTTATTTTGTTTATTTTTATATTGAGTTTTTTGACACATAAGCACTCATTAATGGAGTTTGGAAGAGCATATCCAATTTTCATCATAGTATATTTGCCTAGATGCCTGGCACATGGTAGATATTTAATAAATACATATTTAATAGTGGTCTTAAATTTTTTTAAAAATCATTTTTGGATGTATTTATTTATTAGCATCAATATCATATCACTTATATTGTTTGGAATATATTCAATATCCTGTGATAAAGCATAATGGAAAAGAATATGAAAAAGAATATATATAACTGAACCACTTTGCTGTACAGCAGAAATTAATACAACATGGTAAATCAACTATACGTCAATAAAATTTTTAAAAAATATATATATATATATAAATTTATGATTCCTCAGATTAATCCCTTCCCTTTGTACTTTTGATCCTTTTATTTGACTATTGATTTTTTTCTACTTCTACTTAAAGAGTCCAGGATTAGAATTTGCCAATTAAGAGAAAAAAAACTTTGTCTTATTAAAACTTTTAGCCCATAATAATAATAAAGGGGAAGGAAGAATTTTCCATTTTCCTTAGTTCTACGTTCTAGATTGGGTATTCAGTTGACTCTGCAGATAGAGCCTGTGGGAAGTAGCTCTTGATTAAGTTGTTACTTCTTAGCCACAATTTACAGCATTTCTGCCATCTGGAGTCCAGGGTCAGTACTGGGGACACTCTATGGTTACCATATCCAGCACATGAGCACAGTGGGTGGGCAAGTTCATATCCAGACCTTAAGACTGATCAGAGACTAATGAGTCTACAGAGGCCAAAAGGTAATTTACCTGTACAAAATTGCCCAGGGAGACCTGTGGGAGCCTGGAAAATGCACGCCTTGTCTAAAAGGAGCAGCTGCTACTCAGCTTCAGTCTATTGTTGCCACATGGGAGTGTGGGCTCAGTACCGCCAGAGAGAGCTTTTGATTCAAGAGAAGCCAGAAACCCAGATTTTTTTTTAATGCAAAATCTCCCAATTTTTTAAACCTTGGCAACAGTTTTAAGTTTTAAAAATATTCTGTGGACCAACAATGTGTGGTCCTTACAAAACCCATCTGTGGCCTACCAGTTCGTGACCTCTGCAGTAAGAGTTGTTTCAGAGGAGGCCAGGTTTATGCAGAGAGGGTGGCAGTAAATCTCGAGGTCTAATCACTCAGAGCCTGGATTAATTTTATGAAATGCTGAACAGCTTCATCGTCCCTCACGGTTGTTTTGGGACACACAGAGATGCCTTTTAAAGGTGTTACGTGGTCATTGTAATTCTGTCTTTGGTATCTATTCTGCTCCTCCCTTGATGTGTAATAACCAGATGGATTTGTTACCGAGTCCAAGCTTGTACTACTTGCTGCCTGAGAGGCTAATCAATCGAGAGAAGAGTTGCTGGGGCAAGGAATAGCAACTTAATTCGGAAAGCCAGCAGACCGAAAAGATGGTGGACTCCTGTCCCAAAGAACCATCTTCCCCAAGTTAGAATTCAGACTTTTTATACTAACAGCGGAGGGGGTAAAGTCCTGGTTCCAGCCAGACTTTAGAGGGGATGTGTTCATTTCTTCCTTCCTGCACAGGTGGGCCTGGTCAGAATGTTTCCTGTGAGCTAAACAAAGGTATTTTAGCTTAACACTCATTACCTGGGAGGCAGGGTTCCCAGAGATGGGCCATTGTGTATAATTTAAGCTTAGAGGCAACATCCCTTTAGTGATTAACTTGTAACAGAACATGAAGTTTCTTCCCTATAACCGTTTGGGGGAGATTGATTTTTTCTCTACTTCTGTTACACTATCCCCCTTGCCCACATCAATAGACAGTAACCCAGGCCTGAGCCAACCAGCAAACAACATTTCTGAGACACAGATCAACCACGGAGACTTTACTGGATGAGGTTTACAGATTTTAGAGCTAGGAGAGACCCTAGAGCCTAACCAGTTCAGTCCACTTATTTTCAGATGAGGAAATGAAGCTCTAAAGAGGTGATACAATTTGGCCAGGGCTATGTAGCTGTCTAGAGGTAGAAATGAGACCATAACCAGTCTCTGCACTCTACCCGCTTTATTTAAATTCATTATGTTACCTTTAAAAGCAAACAACTTTCTTAGAGGTATTTTGTATTAATAATTCTCTTACAACTATTATTATTTACATACTTTTAAAACTTGACCTAATTCCCACCCTATTATCATATAATACACCTCCCCTCTCTGAACTCAAAATAATATGTTAATACCACTCAGTTTACAACTGTATCAATCAAGACTCTTAGTTACTAGAGACAAAAAGCCAAAGTACACTTGCCTTAGCCAAAAACTTCTTTTTTTCAACTTAGAAGTCCATTGGTGGCACTGCTGGATGAAGGGGTTCAATGATGTCACCTGGTCGTCTCTGCTTCTCTTGGTGCACTGGCTTCTTGCTCTTCTGGAGCCGAAAGCTTCCTCTATGCAGCTGGGAAGATGGCTTCCAGTAGCACCAGGCTTACATAATCAAGTTTAGTAACCAAGCGGAGAGAAGTTCCTTCTCTCAAAATTTGTATGTCACTCTCAGAGGGAGGCTCTGATTTTGCGTTTTGTGTCTGGCCCTTGGACCAATTTCTGTGTCCAGAAGAATATGCTACTATTTTATAGGTCCAGATTGGATCCTGTTTCCGATCCTGCAAGGGAGAAAGATGAGGTACTGAGATGGAAGTCTTCACTAGGAAAATGAGGATGGGCAAGAGTATTGGATCTTTATAAATAATAGCTATCAGAGACCACTAAAGCAATTACACAACCAATACTGTTGCAGCCCAGTATGATTATGTTTGGGAAATAGAATAGGAACCTGCTCAGTTCCTGTGCATTTAGGAGATAGGCTTGGTTGAGGTCGAGGAAAGTGTATCCAGCGATGGCAGGACTGGTTATTTATGAGGCAACAGAATACTCTAAGGAGAGACATAAAGTGGTGTCAAGGACAGGAGAGAGATGGGGGTGAGGAGAGGTGGAGATGAGGCAGGGAATACTTTGATGAGTTTTTGCACGAAGCCAACTTGGTTGGTCTTACCATGACAGCAGTAACTTGTCCCACAAGTGGGTTTTTAAGTTAATAGAAAACTCCTGGCAAATAACACTTTTTAAAAGATGCCAGACTTAGAGCAATTGCTGAGGGAAAGTATAAATTGGTTTAAACTTTTTGAAGTTTACAGTGAGTATGCCCTTTGACTCAGCCATTCCCCTTCTCAGAATTAATCCTAAGGAAATATTTATATATGGAGATTGTGCTGTATGCATTTAATTGCTGTTAAAGTTGCAAAAAGATGGAAACAACCCAAACGTCTCACAGTGTAAGACTGGGTAAGCAAAGAAATCATTACAAATACAAAGGAATGTATTGCAGCCATTTAAAATGCTGCTGTAAAAGAGTATTGAAAGAAATGAAAATCTGTTCATAATATTATGTTGCATGAAAAAACAACTTCCAAAATGGTTCAAGATTAATTAACTTTTATTATACTCTACTATACACCAGACAGTTGTATTATCCGATTTAATCTTTACAATTCTATGTAGTGGTTATTATCATTTTCCCCGTATTACTTAACTCCTCCTAACTTCATTTCCTTCTCTATAAATGGGATACTGTTGAGACAGTCAGCTGGAAGCCACATGCCTGGATTTAGAGTGGCTCTATTATTACTATCTATGTGACTTTGGACAAGTTACTTTTTCATCACAACCACTCTTAAAAATGTGCTTTTATATTGCAAATCAGTACTCATATGCACACACAGACACAGTATTAACGGAAAGAAAAAAATTCAAAACAATACTTATTCTTACTACTTTGGATGCATTCCAGTATTTTCTTTTCTATACAATTCCATTCCATTCCATTCTTATCTACTCTATTCTATCCCATTTCATTTTTTTAAAATGATGGTTACAGCCCACCAAACACAACCCACCAATGGTATCGTGCCTTACACTCAATAGATGCTCAATAAATGGCAGCTATTATTTTTGCTATTCTTCTTCTTCTTTCTCCTCCTCCTCTCCCTCCCCCTTCTCTTCCCTCTTCCTATTATTATTATTGGTAGTAGTAGTAGCACTGAGATTGTGAAAGAAGGTGGTTAAAGGCAGTGCCCTTTAAAAACAGTAGGGAGGTGAGTAGATTCCCTGCTTCAGAATGTGGAAGTAGTCCATAAACACAAGGCAAATTGCCACAATTATTATAAATGTAACAGTTCTAAGAGAACAGGTGGGTTTATCCTGTACTTAAATTCAATTGTCAATGATGGCAGTAAAGCTGAAGATTTGTTTTAGAGAGGCAGCCAATACTAAAAGAAGGAGACAGAAAACTAGATTGGCTGTCAGACTTCAGCGGTATTAGGACTCTTTCAGTTACAGGTGACAGAAAATCAAAGCCAGGATTTTTGGAAAAAAATAATTTATTAGCTTACATATGGAACGATGCAGCAGTAAATCTACTGGCTTCAGTACTGTTAGATCCAGGTGCTCAACAAAGTCCTCAGAAAACTGTTCTTTTCTGTCTTTTGGTTATACTTTACTACACTGGCTTCCCTCTCAGCCAGGATTTCTTTAATGGTGGCCTCTGGCAACTGAATCCCTAAATCTGGAAGGAAGAGAAAGTCTCTCTTGCCAAGTTCCAGTAAGTCGAAGGAAGAGAAAGTCTCTCTTGCCAAGTTCCAGTAAGTCTTGGGCCAGGCTCTCATTGACTCACATTGCATTCCATCTTGGACCCAACTGCTGCAACCAGGGGTTAAGTTGCTGTGACTGGCCAGGACCCCCAAAACCATATGCACTGAATGAGAAATAGGTGGGTGGTCAAAGGAAACCAGGGAGCTGCTACCAGTAGTGGGGAGAAAAAATGTGGGTGCACAAAAAAATGTCCACTCTAGTTAGTAACAGTACAGAGAAAGATAGAGGGTCCCAGAAACCCACATAAAGTGAGTGGTCAGAAGAGGTTAAAAATCCAGGCATGAATCACAGACAAATGTTTGAGCAGCAATAACAAAAGAATTCAGAACTCCAGAAATCCTTATGTGCTTTGCCCATCTAGTATGTGCAGAGATCTGGTCAGGAGTATCCTTCTGAGATAAGGAGGAAAGAAGAAACCTAAGGCAAGGAAACTGCATGGAACTAATGAATATTATCTCATTTAATTAACCAAAAGTTGGTCCTTCGGCGACCCTGGGGTGGGTGGTGGTATTTCCATATACACACAGGAGAAAACTGAGGTCACACAGCTAGAAAGTGATGGAGTTGATATTTCAACACAGCTGTGTCTTACCCACAGCCCACGCTCATTACCTCTGCCTGAAATTGTCTTCCCGTATTTTCCTGTGAATTCCCAATTACACTTAAGCCTGTCAAGATTTATCATGCATCTTGGGGCTCCCATTACACTCCACTCACACCCCTGCAGAATCTTTTAACATGATACTGTAAGTAGTTGTTAAATCTGTCAATGGACTCTAAACTTCATTGATCATGCACTCTTATTGGTCAAAACTTTGGGGGCAGCCTCCTCTATATGTATTTTTATTTATTTATACTTACATGTATTTATGATAGAAATATACTTATTACATATTTATAATACTAATGTTAGTATTACCATTAGATGGCGAGGCCCTTGAGGACAGTGGCTATTGTGTCATCTTTAGCCAGTGCCTAGCACAGTACCTGATATGTGCTATGGTGACAGGATTCTCAAATAAAAAATGTTGAGCATACACTTTCAAACGTGATGATGATATAATTGCCCATTATAGCTAAACGTTGGCCGTATGTTGTCTTAGAAAATGTAATCCTCATATTAATTCTAAAAGATAGGCACTTGACCTAATTCCCACCCTATTACCATATAATACACCTCCCCCCTCCGAACTCTGAACTTCAGATTCCTCATCTGTAAAATGGGAAGCATAGTGCTAACATCTATGTTAAGATCTATTTTAATACATAAAGTGACAGGGCTTCCCTGGTGGCGCAGTGGTTGAGAGTCCGCCTGCCAATGCAGGGCACACGGGTTTGAGCCCTGGTCTGGGAAGATACCACATGCCACGGAGCAGCTGGCCCCGTGAGCCACAATTACTGAGCCTGCGCGTCTGGAGCCTGTGCTTCGCAACAAGAGAGGCCGCGATAGTGAGAGGCCCGCGCACCGCGATGAGGAGTGGCCCCCACTTGCCACAACTAGAGAAAGCCCTCGCACAGAAACGAAGACCCAACACAGCAAAAATAAATAAAATAAATTAATAAACTGCTACCCCCAACATCTTAAAAAAAAAAAAAAAAAAAAGAATCCGCCTGGAAATACAGGGGAGCCAGGTTCAAGCCCTGGTCTAGGAAGATCCCACACGCCGCAGAGCAACTAAGCCCGTGCACCACAAGTACTGAGCCTGTGCTCTAGAGCCTGCGAGCCACAACTACTGAGGCCCAGGCACCAAGAGCCCGTGCTCTGCAACAAAGAGAAGCCACAGCAACGAGAAGCCTGTGCACCGCAACGAAGAGTAGACCCCGCTCACTGCAACTAGAGAAAGCCTGCGCGCAGCAACAAAGATCTAACGCAGCCAGAAATAAATAAATTAATTAATTAATTAATTTTAAAAAAATAGGAGCATCTAGTTGAAAAGAGACACTTCTACAGAATATTAGGTACTAAGATTTCAAAACTCAGGAGTGAGAGGGACATAGAAATGATCACTCTGAGTTACCGAGAATGTCTTTTTAAAAACTTCTTCGAGGGCTTCCCTGGTGGCGCAGTGGTTGAGAGTCCGCCTGCCGATGCAGGGGACACGGATTCGTGCCCCGGTCCAGGAGGATCCCACATGCCGTGGAGCGGCTGGGCCCGTGAGCCATGGCCGCTGAGCCTGCGCGTCCGGAGCCTGTGCTCCGCAACGGGAGAGGCCACAACAGTGAGAGGCCCGCGTACCGCAAAAAAACAAAAAAAAAACAAACTTCTTCGAGATTAATTGTCAGTAAAAAGTTGAATGTAAAATAAATGGGAAAATGTCAGCAAGGAAATGGTGTCTATGGTGCTGACTAGAAGTTGTGAAAAGCAAAGGGGTTGCTTAACAATGAAATAGAAATCAAAAGTGGGTAGACATACTGTCCTATTTTAAATGCTACAACATGATAGATATGAGAACCAGGAAAACTAAAATGACATTGGAATCCAGAAATGGGAGAGTGCTTTAATTTTTTGATAGCATTTTTTTTTTCCTGCCACTAAATCATCTGTATCGGGCAAGGCACCTACTTGGAAATGAACTCACTTATCTATTGTGTTTCAATGGTGAAGTGATGGTATAAACTTTTAGATATAAAATTAGATAAATTCCCTTATATGCACATGCCCGAGAACAGCCCAGCTGTGCCCCCTAGTGATCATGCTGTCCTGTTGCTTTATTAGGAGACCAGAAAAATACTGAAGCAAATGTATTCTGAGTGCCTCTTCTATCTTAGAAATTAGCTTTCTGTGGGGGATGATTGCTACTCTGGAAAATAAATGCTTCTAGGAAATAGGTATAGTGAATGTGAAACAAGAAGCTCTTTATTTTCTGTTCTCTGGAGCTCCCTTTTTCTTCACTTATAAATTCCTTTATAAATTTGGGCTGTTGGTGAAACTGATATCTTCAATTCCACACTAGTCTATTACCAGGGGACTGGATTTAGGCACAAAGCATTCTTCACAGATCCAGTATTGCAAGTAAGTTGGATCGAGTTAGGGCAATCATTTTTGAAAGGGGTATTACCTTACTTAACACATGTTGTGATATATGGTATGGCAAGAGCACTGCCAGGGTAGAGGAATTTTCAGTCAAATTTGACTCTTGGCTTGATTTAATTTTACCAGGAATATATGTGCACCTGTCTTAATTTCTTTGCTTCGTTGTAACTTCCATGTATACAGGTCTTGTATCTTCTAGAACTCGGTATTTTGTACAGTATCTCAAAGTGTGCCTTGCATACAGAAGATTTAAAACAATTTTTCAAACAATGACAAACTTTAAGAAAAGTTGCAAGTCTCTTTTTTTTTCTGGACCACCTAGGAGACAGTTGCACATATAATGCCCTGAATCCCGTGAATATTTTAATATGTATTTCCTACAAATAAAGATCTCTCCTACATAACCACAATACAATCAAAATCAGAAAATTAACACTGATATGTTACCAAACCTCAGACCTCAGTCAAGTTTTGCCCTTTGTCCCATTAATGTCCTTTATAGCACAAAGATTAATTTTGGCATAATGCGTTGCATTTAGTTATTTCTCGGTAGTCTCCTTCACTCTGGAGCAGTTTTTCACGTTCATGACCTTGATAACTTTTGAAAACTATTTGCTGGTTATTTCATAGAATGGTCCTTAATGTGGGTTTCTCTGATGTTTCCTCACAATTAGATTCAGGTTGTACATCATCGGCAGGAGTAATGCAGAAGTGATGCTGTGTTCACCTATCAGGTGACACATGATTTCAGTTTGCCCCATTATCAATGATTTTCATTTTCATCACTTGATTAAAGTGGTGTCGGCCAGGTTTTTCCACCGTAAAGTTACTCGTTTCACTTGGTAATTTATACATGCTTTGTTTGGAGTTCTTTTAATCTATACAAATATTCTGTTTTTCATCAAACTTCCAATTTACTCATTTACTGATATCTCTTTAGATTCATGGTTTTGATTTTATTCAACTGAATTCATTTTATTCAAGGATCCATTAATAACATTATTTATTTTGCTCAAAGCTCCCCAGTTTGGTCAATGGGAGCTCCTGCAAGTTGACTTCTGTGTCCTTCTGACATTTCCATTGTTTTTTGAGGTTTTTAAATAATTTATTTATTTTTTATTGAAGTATAGTTGATTTACAATGTGTTAGTTTTGGGTGTACAGCAAAGTGATTTAGTTATACACATATTCTTTTTCAGATTCTTTTCCCATGTAGGTTATTACAGAATATTGAGTATCGTTCGTTGTGCTATGCAGCAGGTCCTTGTTGTTTATCTATTTTATTTATTTATTATTTTTTTAATAAGTTTAATTATTTATTTATTTTTGGCTGCATTGGGTCTTCGTTGTTGGGTCTTCGTTGTTGCGTGTGGGCTTTTTCTAGTTGCAGCGAGTGGGGTCTACTCTTCATTGCAGTGTGCAGGCTTCTCACTGTGGTGGCTTCCCTTGTTGCAGAGCATGGGCTCTAGGCGCGTGGGCTTCAGTAGTTGTGGTGCACAGGCTTAGCAGTTGTGGAGCTCGGGCTTAGCAGTTGTGGAGCGCGGGCTTAGCAGTTGTGGCGTGCGGGCTTAGCAGTTGTGGTGCATGGGCTTAGTTGCTCTGTGGCATATGGGATCTTCCCAGACCAGGGCTTGAACCCGTGTCCCCTGCATTGGCAGGCGGGTTCTCAACCACTGTGCCACCAGGGAAGTCCCTATGTATTTTATATATAGTAGTGTGTATATGTTACTCCCAAATTCCTAATTTATCCTTCCCCACCACCTTTGCCCTTTGATAACTGTAAGTTTGTTTTCTATGTCAGTGAGTCTGTTTCTGTTTTGTAAATAAGTTCATTTGTATCATCTTTTTAGATTTCACATATGTGATATTAACGATATTTGTCTTTCTCTGATATACTTCACTTAGTATAATCATCTCTAGGTCCATTCATGTTGCTGCAAATGGCATTATTTCATTCTTTTTAATGGCTGAGTAATATTCCATTGTATATATGTATCGCATCTTCTTTATCCATTCATCTGTTGATGGACATTTAGGTTGCTTCCATGTCTTGGCTATTGTAAATAGTGCTGCAATGAATATTGGGGTGCATGTACCTTTTCGAATTATGGTTTTCTCCAGACATATGCCCCGGAGTGGGATTGCTGGATCATATGGTAGTTCTAGTTTTAGTTGTTTGTTTTTTTTTGCGTTACGCGGGCCTCTCACTGTTGTGGCCTCTCCCGTTGTGGAGCACAGGCTCCGGACTCACAGGCTCAGCGGCACTGCTCACCTTCATCAGGCTCTGTCACCCTGTTCTAAGTTCCCCCCATTCAAGGATGTCTTCCTCACTTGGGCTTCTATAGACCCTGTGGTTAGTAGGGGGAACAGTAATGATCCCTAGAGCCTTAAGACTAAAATTTCAGAAAAGTAAGGAGGAAGGGAGAAAACTTTTAAGTTTGTTCCTTTATATGTGTTTGAATGAATGGTGTATTAGTTTCCTAGGGAGGCCATAACAAATTACCACAAATTGGCTGTCTTAAAGCAACAGAAATTTGTAGTCTTATAGCCCTGGAGATTGAAAGTATGAAATTAAGGTGTAAGTAGGGCCATGTTCTTTCTGAAGGCTCTAAGGGAACAACCTTCCTTGACTCTTCCTAGCTTCTGGTGGTTGCCAGCAATCCTTGGTGTTACTGGGCTTTCAGCTGCATAACTCCAGCCTCTGCCTCTGTCACATGGCATGCTTTCTGGATGTCTGTGTCTCTTCTTCGTTTTTAAAAAACTACTATGTATAAAATAAACAAGCCACAAGGATATATTGCACAGCACAGAGAATACAGCCAACATTCTACAATAACCCTGAATGGAGTATAGTCTATAGAAATACTGAATCACTATGTTGTACACCTGAAACCAACACAGTACTGCAAATCAACTATACTTCAATAAAAATAAAATAAAAGACATAGCTTTTGAATTAAAAGAAAAAAGAACTCCACATGTCAGATTTTTCCAGGGCACAAGACAAAAATAAAACTGGATTATTTAAACCATGATTTGTCTTTCCATGCAGCTCATCTCTTCTCTTTTTATAAGGACACCGGTCATATTGGATTAAAGGCCCACCTACTTATTAACTTAACTAATTACATCTAATCAACCAACTAACTAAAGAATGATTGAATGAATGGTATTTAGAAACCAAGATCTGGGTGCTAGGGACTCCTGGTGCATGGTCACTTTTAAAAGTCACTTCCACCTGACCTGTAGATGCTAATGTTCCTTAGGGCTCCGTGCTGAGCCCCTTTTCTCTTTACCATCAACTCTCTCAACCATCCTCATGCTTTCGTATATCATCTGTATAACAACTTGCAATGCTGTACCACTTTCAACATAGACCTCACTCCTAAGCTTCAGATTTTATAGCACGCGCTACCTATATACCCCTACTTGACTGTTTCGCATATTCAAAACCAAATTTTTATTTTCCCCTATACCTTCTCCCATTTTTTTCCAGCATAGGTAGGTCAAGCCATACCTGCTTGTCATACTCGATACTTACCTTCCCTCTAATATCTTTTCGAAGCCATTGCCACAAACTCTCACATCTTCTGCTTACTCTTTCTGTTTTCTTTCTGTCTCAGCGGCCACCATCCTGGTCAAATCCTCCATTATTTCTCATCTGATTGACTACATTTGTCCCTAACTCATAGCTTCAATTCTGAGATTTCCCCCTTCAATCTATTGTCCTCAATATAGCCAGGGTGATTCTTTAAATATACAAACTTTTAAAATAAAATTTTTAGCCATACCCCAAAGTAGAAAAAAGTAGTATAATGACCTCATATAACACATCAGCCAGAATCAACAATTACCAGCATCTTGCTTACTCACTTAATCTATGCCTTTTTCCCCTTCCTTCCATCCTCCTCCTCTTCTTTCTTTCCTTCTCCTCTCCTTCCCCCCTTTCCTTCCTTCTTCGCTACCTCCCTCACTTACCTCTCTCTCTTCCTATCTTTTCCTTTAACTTATTTATTTTTGCAGGTATATTTTACAGGAAATTCTTGACATCATAAAATTTCACCTCTACTTGAGAAACATCTCTAAAGAATAAAGAATAAGGATATTTTCTTATGTAGCCATAACACCATTAATACAACACACCAAATTAAAGATAATTCCTCAATATCATCTACTTCTCAGTCCATATTCAAATTTCTCTAATTGTCTCAAAAATCTTTTTTACCTTTTGCTTGTTAGTTACAACACTCATCTAAAAACATGGATCACAGTCAAGATGTGGTAGCCCCATTCTTTCCAGGCCCTCCCCTTACAATTAAAAAAAAACCTGGAGATAATACAACAATAAAGCATAGCAAGATTCTGAAAGGTGGAAAGAGGGCAGAGGTTCTAGGGACCTCGGGACTCGAGGAAAGACATGGCAATGAGGCCCTGAGATTCTTTCTTGCCGCTCACGTGTTCCAGACAGGTCGTTTCCTCCAAACTGGAACTTTCAACAGGCACAGATAGAAAAGCTCCAAGAAAAAGCCTTTTCTATAGCCAAAGGATCAGGAAAAGGATGGCTTAACAACAGAAAATCTTTTTTGGCAATACCTGCCCTACTCCAACCAACACCAACAGAAAAACCACCTGGCTTCCTTTGCTTTCAGTGGAATCAAACAGGAAGCTGATTTTCCATCCATCGCCTGTCCCCACCCCCATGGAAGCAGACAGTGGTGTTCTGCTTCTCTTGCCTGTTGGGGTGAAGGCGGTGAGACCGAGCGGGAGCTGACCTTTCATCTCCAGCTCAGTGGAAGCAGTTGATGCTCTGATCCCCCTGCCTGGGTGGTGTTGGCTGGGCCGAATGAGGAGCTGATCTTTCCAATGGAAGCAGACATTGCTCCCATTCTCCTGCCAGGGTAGCATCAGGGAGGTCCAGTGGCAAGCCAAGCCTCCACTCCCATCTGGCAATGAGACTGAATGGATCAGTACTTCATGATCCCCCACCCAGGTACCCGCAGGGCCCAGTGGGGAACAGAGCTTCTGCCCAGATTCTGCAGCAACAAAGTATGTGACTTGGCACCGTGATTCTCCCTTCTCTGAGGTCAGCAGAGCCTAGGAGGGAGCTGAGCTTATGCCACCCACTCAGATACAATGAGACAGAATAGTTGGTTCTCCAGTTTCAAGAGGAAGGTGTCAACAGGTTTGAGGAGAAGCTGAACTCCCCGCCAGCCCATCTACAATAAAGCAGTGTGAGTCGGCATTCTACTTTTCAGGGTGTGTTTTTGGCAGGGCCCAGAGGAAAGGTAAGCATGCGGAACCACTCAGCCCTTGTGCTACATGTCAACAGGGAGACTTTTTGCTAAAAAAGAAGATTAAAAAGGATCCGGAGTCTCATAATATCCAAAATGTCCAGGATGCAATGGAAAATGAAAATCACGTGTCATAACAACAAATCATAACTTGAATGAGAATAGGAAATCAACAGATGTGAACAGCAACATGAATTCGACGTTGGGATGATCTGACACAGATTTTAAAAGAGCCATCACAAAATGTCTCAACAAACAATAACAAATTCTCTTGAAACAAGTGAAAAATAGAAATTAACAGCAAATAAATAGAAGTCACAAAAAAAGAACCAGATGGAAATTATAGATGGAAGAATACAATAACTGAAATACAAAACCCTATAGATTGGCTCAGTAGTAGACTGGAGATGGCAGAGGATAAAAACCAGTAAACTTGAGGACAGATTAGTAGAACTTATCCAATCTGTACATCAGAGAGGAAATAGACTGAAAAGATAAATGAACAGTCTCAGAGACCTATGAGATAATAACAAAAAAGCTAATATTTATATCACTGGTGTCCCAGAAGGAGAGGAGAGAGAGAGCGGGACTGAAAAGTATTAGAACAAATAACTGTTAAAAACTTCCCAAAGTTGGCAAAAGATATGAACTTAAAGATTCAAGATGAGTCAAATGGATAAATGCAAAAAAATCCACTCTAAGACACATCATAATTAAACTTTTGAAAACTAAAGACAAAGGAAAAAAAAATCTTCAAATATGGGTCAGAGGATGGCATTCTGCTGTTTAAAACCTCCAGTGGCTTCCCCTGTGCCCATGATCCAGAACTATGTTTAATAATGGTGATTTGGGACTCCTACCCTTCAGCGCTATTGAGGATACCAAAGGTCCAGCCACACGAATAGCCACTGGCTTGTTCAGTTCCCAGCCACGAGGCTGTGACTGGGTTCTCACATCTCTGGTCTAAGCTAAGTTGTAATCTTAGGCATAGGGACAAATCTTAAGGCCTCCTTTTACAAATAAGGGGACCCCATCCATGGCACTTATTCAAGCAGTAAACCTGGTTCTGGTTGCTGCCTCCCCAACACGTCACTTACATGAAACTTCTAAAATTGCCTTTACCTGGAAGGAGACAAAATCCTATAGCGTCTGTCTGCTTCTGTCCCTGGAACCCAAGAGACCTTGAGTCCACTCACTACTGTCCATTTCTGCTCCACTTCTGGTTCATGTTTATGTTTATTTGATTTTACAGATTCTTAACTTACTCGTGTATTCAGTTACTCTTTTTGTTAACAAATATTTAATGAGTACATAATATGTGCTTAATATTTGGGTGGGAGGAGCATATACCAGTTAGACTTAGATTCTGTTCTAAAGACACTTAGACTCTAGTGGGTAGGAGAGAGAACATGGGTACACTCATAAAAAGCCAGCATTTTACAGTGCTTGCTATACATGAAGCACTTTATATGGGTTAACTTATTCAATATCCATTAGCAACACTGAGGTGAGTGCTATTATTATACTCTCCCATTATTTTTGTCTTACTTTGAGGAATGCTGATGTAGAGTGACTCACTCACCCAAGGTGACACATCTTGTTCATGGAGGAACCAGGATGCAGATCAGCAAAAGGAAATCAGTTTGAGACTGCATGACTGAAAGACCAGTGCACTTGGCTCTGATGAAGAATTTTTGAAGGACTTAGAGCAGGGGTGTGAATAAATATAAAGGTCATTTAGATTTTAGCAAACAGACAGGGTAGATCAGCTCAGATGAGCCTCTAGTGAGGAGATTATGAGACAATGGGGGCCCAGGAGGCATGGTGGCCATGAGAATGGACCAGAAAGTACAGAATAACAGCATCTAGTGACAGATTAGAAATAGATATAAGGAGGATAAAAAGTGTCTCTTTTATGTCAAAAAATCAAAGGATGTTAAAGATCCCTGGACTACAGCCTGAGAGATGTGAGCTTCATCAGGGTTTTGCCGTTTATTAGTTGTGTGTGCCTTTTGGTATGACACTTCAACTCTTAATCCTGTCTTCTCAGTTTTCAAATGAAATTCGATTAGATTAGAGGCTCTAAAGTAGAAGCTACCATGTTTTATTGTTTTTGTTTTTTTAAATTAAAACTATAAAGCATTTTATAAAAATTTGAATTATATCTATCAACACTTGCACATTGGGATTACACACAAATCTGGATTTCTGGCTTTTCATGAAAAACTGGAAGATCTGGTAACACTAGGCTCCTGACCTCACATGACAGCAATGTGCTTCACCTTGAGAAACGCTGTCCCTCTCGCTAGCTCACCTACTTTCTGTCCTTCCATCCCTCAAGTTTGCTTCAACCATAGCAATCATATGGCCTATCTGGGCTCTGTAGGTATTCGAATATTTTTAGCCCTGAACTAGTTGATTTTCCAGTTTCTTCCATTTGTGAACCTTCTGAATCTGTAACTGTCATATGTTTCCTAAAAGGGAGGGGGGGATGATAACAATAATAGGTTTAAGAGCTTATCTTGTACACTGTATTTTAAGTGCTTTACATATATTATTTCATTCAATCCTCAAAACAGCCCTTTGGCGTCAACATTATTTTTCATCATCCTCATGTTACAAGTGAGGAACAAATGCTAGGAGAGGCTAACTTGCCCAAGGTCATATGGCAGCTATGTTGTAAGTCAGGATTTGAACCCAACAGTCTGACTCCAGATCTAATGCTGCTAAATCATAAAGCTCTGAAATTCGAAGGTCAGCGAACTTTGGAGAAAGGCTAGTTGGTTCTTGGTGCATGAGAGGATGATGGTCAGTGTACCATGATGGCTCTGAAGGGATGAAGATGATCCAGGTACTAGCTACCCGAGGTGGAGGAGTGAGAACCCTCAGCCCTTGTAATTCTTCACACCACCTGTTAAATAACCGGAAGAGGAGACTCAGTGTAGTCCCAGTGGTAATGAAGCGTTAAGAGCTGAGATGAGAAAGGCTTTGAAAGGATTTAAGAATTAAAGGGGAACGGGAGCCAGAGTGACAGCTCAGGGTGCGGGGAGCTGACATGAAAGCTAGACGTGTGCTAGCCCTTTTCTTCTGCCAAGAAGATGTAAATGAAAACTTGAGATCTGGACTGGAGGCCAGACAGGTGAGATACTGCTGTGCATCCATCAAATCAAGTTTACAAACTATGGTGAGACAGATGTTTTTTCAAAACTATCCAGAGTGCTGCTGGGCAATGGAGCTACAGGGAGGGCTTAACAGCTATTTTAAATTGCTGCTTTATCAACTACGGATATCTAAAATATATAATACAATTTAATAAAATGTGGAAAAACGTACATGAGTCTTCGGAACTTATAAACTATGTAAAAGCTTAAACATGAAACCACAAGTGGCATATTTTCCCTAAAACGTATATGTAAGCATTTTTCCTTCTTTGATTATCATAATTTTCCTCTTTTTCTTTTACTTTTTATTCCTTTTGTGAGAAAAATGGTTATGAAAAGTTATTTTTAAATTATATAATTAATGAGGCAAATGGAGAATGTATATAAATGAAAAGAATAGTCTTTTATAACAACTGGGCCCATTGAGATATAAATTAGAGAACTGGCTTATCTGCTGTGATATGTTTTTGGAAGAGTTGCTAATAAGCCAAGTTCAGAACTTTTATTTTTCCACTTAGGAAACATTAATTAAGCACCTCCTTTGTGCTAGGATCTGGGTAGGAGGCAGAGGGAATAAAATAATACGGTTAAGATTCAGTGCAGGCTTCAAACAATCTGTAATTTGCTCCAGTTACCTGAGGCCTGGTGACAGTGACTGACCTTTAGTTTGGCTCTTCTGAGGCGAAGGATTACCTATCCTGAAGTGTGGATTGATCTACTGCCCCCAAATGTCTTCCCCTGTTTACCTGACACTGTAGGCCATATGTCAGGATGGAATCAGGCAGCATCCTGAGCGGATATCTGATCTCTAGTCTGATACATTAAGCAATGTCTTTCACTCCCTTCTTCCAAATTGTGCAAAATATGTGTAAGTTATAATAACTTATTCTGTTTTTCTAATTAATTCATAAAGTGAAAAGTGGTTGAGCCAGCTCTGCATAAGCTGGTCCTATTCTCTACTTCTGTTAAAACTGCTCTTAAAAGTATATAGAGTGTTTTTAGGCCAGTCCTCATGGCTTATGCTGTTTTTTACCTCAGGAAAAGGTTAAAAGACAACCACAACGGGGACTGGGAAGCCAGGAATTTGTGAGAAAAGTGAGATAAGATTTTGGATCAACTCCTATGACTAAGTACTACCAGTTTTGAAAAGTACTATAATCAGTTGATGCGTCCAAGGGGTGGCTTGGCTTGGTTTCAGTCATTGTCCCCAAAGCCACTCCAAGTAAATTTCCTGTAAAATCTATGTAAAAACCGGGTTTGCTGGGAGAAGCCCCACAGTACCCCCTTTCAACCAGAATGACTCCTCTGAATGCCTCTTAGGTAAAAATTCTGGAGCATCCAGCAGCTAAAATTCATTTTACAGAAGTTGTAAAGCTGCTGCCAAGGCCTGACCCTGATCTTGTCCTGGTGCTATCATTTGATTCCTTCCTCAGGACTAACAGTAAGCAAACCCTCCTGCAAGGATGAAATCAATGATGTACAGTGAAGGAAGGGTTGGTTTGACCAATGTGGCTGGGAAGACTAGAGAAGGAAGGTATTTTGATTTTGGAAGAGAATGTGAATCTTTGTCACTACCTGGAAAAGCTGGCCTGCTTGGGTGCGGAGCTGCATGAAAACCCTCAGAGAAGAGTGGGACCAAGACCCCTAGATATTTTCCCTTCATTTCAGAATCTTGTCTTGGGTGGGGAGTAATAGTGAACCAAAGAGGGCTGGCCCTTAGAGGGTAGTAAGTCCTCTTCCTAAAACAGGTCATGTGGTCTTTCATCCAGGTTCCTTCACTGATTTGTATGTACATTTGGGCAGGTCATTCAATTCATTTCAATGTTCATCTTACCACAGCTTTGTCCTCATCTGCAAAGTGAAGGCTCTGGATCTCTTAATCTCCATGGCTTCTTCCAGCTCTAGGTACATGTTTCTAGGAGGGATCCTTTGCAGTTGACAGGTCCAGGGGATGCCAGTGATGTACAGACCAGATGTTTGGAATGGTTCTGTTTATCACAAATGATAAAGGGCTGTCCTGATATAAGAAAGGAGAAACAAAAAAGAGATTGGCTTGGTGTTCCCAGCTTCAAGCAGAATCTACATCTTGGTGAGTGAAGTGAGGGTCATTTGGCTTAAGGTGTTCAGAGTGGATGAGGTTCCTTAACTCATTCAGTGCCTCCAATTACACAGAACTGGCTAAATTGCAGTGAATCCATTGCAATAGTCAAAGAAAACATGGTTTAAGCCTTAAAGAGTGAAATTGGCTATAAAAGAATAACTGTTTCTTTTAGTTTGACTGAAAGACTTAACTTTGCCATTCTTCACTTAAAATGAGTTCTTTGCATTGTCCATAAGAACAAATCTTCTTAAAAATTTTTTTTGAGAAATAAGAAGTTTAATACATAAAACCCTAAAAATTAATGTGACTGAACCCGCATATTTATACAACATAATATTTATAAATATTATCTCCAATATTTCTGTGCTATGTTAAAGCAAGGATGTGTAACTAATATTGTGAGAATATGGCAAATGGAGTGGAGAAGGAAATAGTTTATAAATTTTAGAGTCACTGTAATTAATAGAAGGAAATACATATTTTCACGTAATCAAATACACATGAACAGTTTCCACTTGCATCGTGGGCGTGGATTTGAAGGCAACATTGAATAAGGAAGGAGCCAACTTTAAAGATGTTTATTTTTTCAGCTTATGAGGAACATGTGGAGTTAAGTATATAGAAATATACATCTGAAAATTAAATAACTATACCAGTGAGTTAATACTCAACTCTTCAAGGGCAGAAATGGTCTCATTCAGTTTTCAATCCTTAGTACGTCCAACAGTACTTGCTACACAAAAGGTATCTGGTACATTTTGAGAGAGGAAGGAAAAGATTTCCCCCATAAAACAGTTGGGAAAAAGCTCACTTTTGCTTGACCCTGAGGAAGAACTAATCATTTTCTAAAGTGGTAAAAATCCACAAATAAAAACCAGATCATCTTACTGAGTGCAGTTGAAGTTACCCTTTTGCCAAATGTTTATTCCTTGACTCCAATGTGCTGGATAATGTACAAGGGCTAACAAAGCTCAGAAGAGGAATAAGACACTCCTTGCCCTCAGGGAATAGTGGATCAAATAGGGGAGATAAAACATGCAGAAGCAAGTGGTGACAAAGCTATAGTGACATAAAGGTGTGTTATGTTGTGTACATGTTCAAGGGAGATATTACTTTGGGTTGATGGAATTTGTTGAATGCCTATTACATGCTAGGCACTTTGAATATTTCTCTCACAAAGATGGACATTATTATACCCACCTCACAGATGATGAAACTGAGGCTCAGAAAGGTATGCATGTGAACAATTCATAGCTGTCACTTTGTGCTGGATGCATGCGCCTCTTTTTTTTTTTTTTTTTTTTTTTTTGTGGTACGCAGGCCTGTCACTGTTGTGGCCTCTCCCGTTGCGGAGCACAGGCTCTGGACGCACAGGCTCAGCAGCCATGGCTCACGGGCCCAGCCACTCCGCGGCATGTGGGATCCTCCCGGACCGGGGCACAAACCCGTGTCCCCTGCATCGGCAGGCGGACTCCCAACCACTGTGCCACCAGAGAAGCCCTTTTCTTTTTTTTGATGAAAGATGTAAGAGGGACATTTTGGAAGGGAATATGTACCTTGATGGGAGACACGATCTTCAAGACTGGGAAACTGCATAACATGCCTTAGCTACTTGCAATTCTGGTTCTAAGAGCTAGTTCCCGTTTCTGTAAAATGTTAGTAATTCTGGCTTTGGCTAATTCATAATTTATAATAAACCATATGGGACACAGGGTAAAATTTGTTTTTGAACCATCTAAGACAGGGTAAAAGAATTTTAAAGCAGCTTAATGTTATAAATGAGTCTGCAGATGAGATATTTAAGATGATTAAAAAAAAAAAGAAGAACAAGGGGGCTTCCATGGTGGCGCAGTGGTTGAGAGTCCGCCTGCCGATGCAGGGGATACGGGTTCGTGCCCCGGTACGGGAAGATCCCACATGCCGCGGAGCGGCTGGGCCCGTGAGCCATGGCCGCTGAGCCTGCGTGTCCAGAGCCTGTGCTCTGCAACGGGAGAGGCCACAACAGTGAGAGGCCCGCGCACCGCAAAAAAAAAAAAAAAAGAAGAACAAGCTGTTCTCAAACACTTTAGAAGTATGGACTTAAGTAAACAGATGAGCCATGTGCAAATTATTTAAACCTATTCTAAGCCCTGTCATATTTGGAGGGAACCTTGAAAGGTCATTCAGTAGCATTCTAGTTTCATGACCATAAATACCTTTATTTGAGAATACTTTGCTTAAAATGTCACTAGTTAATAACGTAATTACTTTTCTTAAATCACTCTATAATGACCACTGTTCTTTTTAGAAAAGAGTCTAAATCAGTGTTTTTCAAAATAATATCTGTAAATTATTTTGAATACCTTATTTGTGTTTTATTAGATTTTCCCTCTTTCTAAATATATAATTTCAAGGGTTAAAAAAATTCATTCATTTATTTATTTTTAAATAACATATCTTGGGTCTGGCTCAGTAGCACCTTGACAAACTATGGCAGGTGGATTAGAGTGAGGGTGGAGGTAGCTCCGACACTTGGCCTATGAAAGAGACCTGGTGACAGATGCTGAGTGGATCCATCTGACGAGCAAGTTAGGGTAGTCAAAATGGTATGGTATAAGAAAAATGAAGTGTTGGGGTTTCATGAAGGTATCCTCAGAGATTCACGGGGTGGAGTAAGAAGAAATCAAGTGATGCTCTATCATCAGAAGCCCAGACATTCAGCCTCAGTGAAGTTAGTAGATCTCAGTACCCAGATTTCTAGCAGAGGTGTTGGAAAGAACAAGGCAAGACCCAGTGCTAAACAGCATGGGTAAGAAGGCAGGTAACTAAGATAAAAAGACTCAGGTCCAGAATCAAGGCAGAAAACACTGAGCCACAGAACTATGAGGCAGGTGGAGTGGACAGGTCTCCTTTGGGAAGCCAGCCAGATAACGAGCATGGAGTTGACCTCATCCAGCTCCTGGGGTGAGCCCCGGATGGCTTAAGTCAAGCAGCATAGTGTCTGTGACCTAAGTGGGATCAATGACAGTGAACCGCTGGGACCTCCACTAAGACTGCAGCATTGCAGCCTCCTCCTTTTGGAACTACTGTCAGTTCTAGTAGCATGAGGGGAGCCATATTGAGGAAAAAGCTGACGTGACTTGTGAACAAGACTGGAAATTGCCTGGGAAATGAAGACAAAGCCCTAAGGATACAGTAAACCATGGACCTTGTGATGACTAAAGACAGCACTCTCTCTCTGGACATTTTAGTTGTCTGGACCAATGAATTCCTTTTGCATGGCAGCCATTTGCGTTGGGGTTTCTGTCACTTGTGATTGAAAGCACTTGATACATTAGATGCTGGCCAGGAGCATCTAATTTCTTCTTCATCCAGAAGAAACACAGTTGTTAGATGCTTCATGGTGGGCACCGAGTCTCGGGGATAAGACCAGTCTCGTTATGATTAGGGTGACTTAAGGTTAGAGGTGTCTTGATGTTGAATCCCAAAGTACTGGGCAAGAACTATTTAAATTTCTTTTGCTGAAGATTAGGATTGGTTGCATCTTAGTTGGTTGAATTTAAGGTGAAAATTGAGCCTGCAGATGGCAACAAATTTGACAGGAGGAAGATGGGCTAAGAAACAGGCTGGGTCTGAGTCCATTTACAACACTCCTAAACTTGATTTATTCTTGGAATTGGGGACGGAGAGTTTGAGAGGGACTTAAGGTCTAATTTTATAATGTAGGACAAAGGAAGACATAAATGTATATAAATCATTAATTACTTAAATATTTTGAAATAAAAATTTTAATATATCTAAATAAATAGCTATAGACCGATATATCAATAAGTGAGGCAAACCTATGTAATCAATCTCTTTATTTTAATTGGCACGAAAAATGCACATGAGACTAATATGGTGACAATTATAATTAGAAGTTATATTTCCTCGCTACCCACTCTCACGAAGACCCTACCTATCTTTGTTTATTGTTATATTCCCAGTATCTAGAGCAATTACTGTTTGGCAAATTGAATAAATAACTTGGTTGTCTTCCTATAGGTTCTCTCCAAAGCTGACCTTGACATAAGGACTTGAGCAGAGATGGTTTATTTCAGATGTGAACCCAGGCAGCCAAGAAAGGAAGTAGAGAAATTAAACAGGGGAAGGAAAGGAACCAATAAAAGTCATGTTAACAAGCCAGCTACCATAGTAGGCAACAGGACTTCAATCCCACAGGGGACGTCTAAGAAACCATGTGGAACATGCCTCAGAACTGTCCCCTTGTACAGTGGGGAAGCTAGGACTTTACCTTCCACATCTTATTCTCCATTAGGTGAGGGCTCACTCCATCCCTAGAGGTGAACTCCCCAACACTTGTGTTGGGTCTGTCTCCCACGGCCTACGGTATCACAGTGTGGAGAAAGCCCTCAGGCAGAGGAAAGGGGAGAGCCAGAAACTTGAGATGGGCAGTTTGTGATAGAAACAATCTATCACAGCGACAGGTGAAATTTGAGGCAGACCGAGAGGATATGGGGTGGACATCTATAGCATCTGCCACACTGGTAACCAGGACACCTGTTTTCATCTGGTCAATATCTCTTACCCACTACTTCAGGTCATGGCATCTCCCCTTCACCTGGTGAACTGATACTCCTCCAGTCTACGCATTTCTGGTGTCTGCCAATCAAGAACTGCTGGGTTCCATCTTACTGCTCTAGAGTGTTATATGTGGACACTGAGAGGATGAGAAGATCTCTCTTTCCTCTGAGTTCACTAACTTAAATGATTTATACCTGGACTCATCTGCAGCCATGCTTCTCCTTCCCCTGAAGGAGGAAGCCATCTATAGCAGCAGAGAATGGAACCAATATTTACAGAGAGAAGCAAAACCAAAGAATGCAGAGAACCATAAAGACAAAGTTGAGTTCTAAAGTGAAGTCATTTCTTTCTTTTTTTAAAATAAATTTATTTATTTATTTATTATTTATTTTTGGCTGTGTTGGGTCTTCGCTGATGTGTGCAGGCTTTCTCTAGTTGCAGCGAGCAGGGGCTACTCTTCGTTGTGGTGCACTGGCTTCTCATTGCAGTGGCTTCTCTTGTTGTGGCTCACGGGCTCTAGAGCGCAGGCTCAGTAGTTGTGGCGCACGGGCTTAGTTGCTCCGCGGCATGTGGGATCTTCCTGGACCAGGGCTTGAACCCTGCGTGGGCAGGTGGATTCTTAACCACTGTGCCACCAGGGAAGTCCCTGAAGTCATTTCTTAAGGCTGATCTACTCTGGTCAGGAAAGTTCCCCTGACTTACCCAGTCTCATGAGGAAATCGGTTTTCTATTATTCTACTCCACCTCCACTTTTTTCTTTGCATATTCTAGATTGAATTAGCTTTCTCTCATTAACAGCCGAAATAGTATTACCCAATATATTTGCTTTAAAAAAAAAAAAGCCACATAGTTGGTTGAAATAGAGCAACCATTAGTTTCTAGGAGGCAGAGAATCCTACAATGAACAACACACACCTCATCTACACTACAGAAATGTAGTAGCTGGGAAGAAAATACTTATCTCTGCTCTAGGAAGAGAGGAAAAATGACACAAATCTTGTGTGGTCTATAGAAGAACAAATCTCTTTAGATCCTGAGTCTAGTATATATAAAGGTGGGTTTTATACACAAGTTTTTTTGTTTGTTTGTTTGTTTGTTTTTAGGACACCAAAACACTGAGGGATCATGGGAGGAGGAGTCCTTCAAGAAAGCTTTGAATCACCAATTGTCCATGTCTTTTGTATGTTCTTCTAAAGATCTTTTTAAAAGTTGTTTTACTATGTGTTTATTATCTTAATTATAAATTAGTACTCCACAATGACATCTTAAACACTCACACTTTTGCCTCTTCTTTTTTCTTCAACTAGTAGAAACAAGTTAAGAAGTAAACAGCTTGACAACATTGTTACCTTCCTTATAAGACTTTTTTTAAACTATTATTTTTCTTTTGTTAAATAGAAAATTCCAATACTTCTCTCAATCTGCTGCTATAAGATCCTGCTGTTTGATTTTCTATTTGATACTTTTGTGACATTTATTCAAATGGAAAAAACAGCTTCAAATTATTTGTATTTATAGACACAACCCAGGAAATTTCATGTAAATACAGAAAATCAGTTTTTGATAAAACATAAAAAAATGATGTACGCATGATTCTGATGAGAAACCATGATGTTTAATACAATTTAACAAATTTTTGAGTCACTGATGTTGGTCAGGGTTTGCACTAGACCCAAAACAATAGGCTGCATATCCAGGTCTTATATAAAGCCTGACAGATGATTTTTGTTATTGGAGAACTAATACCAAGAGATACTGTGAGGCTTGGCTGTCTTCCTTGCAATGGCGTACTGAGAAGGCAGATCTAGAACCATGGGGTTGATAACCTGATATTTCTGTCCCATGGCCAGGGGTACATTGACCCCTCCCCATGGATAGGTTATTTACTCTGAACAATTGAAGCCAGTGAGCTGGGTGGAGAGCACAAGGGATAGTAAAGAAGGAAAGGGAGGGTCATAGTGGGACCGAGTATCAGGTCTGGAGGAGCTTTGGGCAGTAAGCAGGAAATGAGTTTTAAGATGACAAGAGGGAGTATTGAGAAGAAACTGGATCAAGAGTGAGTATTAAGTGCGTAAACAGTAAAAGGATTGAAGACCCACTTTTCTGGGATGCCAGAAGGAGTGAATCTGGTAGCTCAAAGGAGCCATTTACAACTAGACATCATCCACAAATCAAATAAATGAAAATCAAAACAATGGAAGCAATCTATCAGTTTACTTAGAGCACACCAAATAACTTGCTGGATTAAATTGTTTTTCTCAAAGTCACTGTACCAATTTACATTCCCACCTGCACTGTATGGGAATTTCAGTTGCTCCACATCCACACCAACAGTTGGTATCATCAGTCTTTTTTATTTTAAGATCATTGGTATTAAAAAGATCTCATGCATCTCATGAGGAGCAAGGTTGAGAACCAATTTTCTATAATCTGAGAGAATCATACTAGATAGATAAGAATGGAAACTGACCTTTAGAATAGCCACCTGGGAAAATTACTTAATCTCTTTGTGTTTAGTAATCCTCATTTATAAAATTAGGATAATAATTCATAAGGCTGTTGTGAAAATTTGCATATGTTAAGACATGCAAAGCACATTGTGTTTGCAGTTCTAACTTGTTATTGTATCTGCCATAGAGTCAACCAAACAGTGAACAAACATTCCTGGGTACATTCTTCCATGGGTTGTGTGAGACCTTCCCAAACACTCCTGCATTCTACAGGTTATCCAGTTACTCACTCATTTATCAGGCAGGAAGGTTATAAAAGGCATGTTTTTAGTCATTATCTGACAATGCCAAACCAAAAAAAAAAAAAAAATCATGAGAAAAAAAATGATTGAATAGGAGGCAAGAGAAAATGAGGATAGATTATCTTCTTTATAATTTCCATTACTGTAAATAAATTCACAAAAATTATGAACAGCCCAAAATAATCATTTTCCTCTCAAATTTGAACCATTGGTTTAAGAAATATGTGTGTTAAATTTTAAAGTCTTCAAAATAAAATTGAGAAAATAACATTTAAAAATCTCTTATTATACACACACATAAAATAATTTCTCTCAATATATACAATTTCAGAAATAGCAGATGCTGTCAGTGGGGTCAATGTAGCTTAAATTTTAGCCTTAGGAAAACAAAGTATTTTTATATCAAATCAAATGTTGAAAAAATATAACCTGACATATGAATATTTAGAATGAGAAGCAACAACTAGGATCCACACCAAGTATGCCATTATATCAATTGTACTTCAAAGCAAAAAATAGCATATTGTGTATCTTTTTTTTTTTTTTAAGATTCCACATATAAGTGATATCATGATATTTGTCTTTCTCCATATGGCTTCACTTACTATGATAATCTCCAGGTCCATCCATGTTGCTGTAAATGGCATTATTTCATTCTTTTTTATGGCCGATTAATATTCCATTGTATATATGTAATACATATATATGCCCAGGAGTGGGACTGTAGGATCATATGGTAACTCTATTTTTAGTTTTTTAAGGAACGTGCATACTGTTCTTCATAGTAGCTTCCCCAATTTACATTCCCACCAAGAGCATTTGTTATTTGTAGACTTTTTGATGATGACCATTCTGACTAGTGTGAGGTGATACCTCCTGGTAGTTTTGATTTGCGCTTCTCTAATAATTAGCAATGTTGAGCATCTTTTCATGTGCCTATTGGCCATCTGTATGTCTTCTTTGGAGAAATGTTTAGTTAGATCTTCTGCCCATTTTTTAATTTGTTTGTTTGTTTTTTTAATATTGAGCTGTATGAACTGTTTGTATATTTTGGAAATTAATCTCTTGTCGGTTGCATTATCTGCAAATATTTTCTCCCATTCGTGGGTTGTCTTTTCATTTTGTTTACAGTTTCCTTTGCTGTGTACAAGATTTTAAGTTTAATTAGGCCTCATTTGTTTCTTTTTGTTTTTATTTTCATCACTCTAGGAGATGGATCCAAAAAGATATTGCTGCAGTTTACGTCAAAGAGTGTTCTGCCTATGTTTTCCTCCAGGAGTTTTATAGTATCCGGTCTTACATTTAGGTCTTTAATCCATTTTGAGCTTATTTTTGTATGTGGTGTTAGATAGAGAATGTTCTAATTTTTTTTTTATTTTATTTTTTTTTTTTTTGCGGTACGCGGGCCTCTCACTGTTGTGGCCTCTCCCGTTGTGGAGCACAGGCTCTGGATGCGCAGGCTCAGCGGCCACGGCTCATGGGCCCAGCTGCTCCGTGGCATGTGGGATCTTCCCTGACTGGGGCACGAACCCGTGTCCCCTGCATTGGCAGGCGGACTCTCAACCACTGCGCCACCAGGGAAGCCCTCTAATTTTTTTTTACATGTGGCTGTCCAGTTTTCCCAGCACCACTTATTGAAGAGACTGTCTTTTCTCTGTTGTATATTCTTCCCTCCTTTGTTATAGATTAATTGACCATAGGTGCGTGGATTTATTTCTGTGCTTTCTTTCCTGTTCCATTGATCTTTATTTCTGTTTTTGTACCAATACCATACTGTTTTGATTATTGTACATTTGTAGCATAGTCTGAAGTCAGGGAGCATGATTCCTCCAGCTCCATTTTTTTCCCTCAAGATTGCTTTGGCTATTTAGAGTCTTTTTGAGTTTCCATACAAATTAAACAATTTTTTGTTCTAGTTCTGTGAAAACTGGCATTGGTAATTTGATAGGGAATGCAAATTGAATCTGTAGATTGCCTTTGATAGTATAATTTTGATAATATTGATTCTTCCAATCCAAGAACACAGTAAATCTTTCCATCTGTTTGTGTTGTCTTCAATTTCTTTCATCAGTGTCTTATAGTTTTTGGAGTATAGGTCATTTGCCTTCTTAGGTAGGTTTATTCCTAGGTATTTTATTCTTTTTGATGTGATGGCAAATGGGATCATTTCTTTAATTTCTGTTTCAGATATTTTGTTGTTAGTGTATAGAAATACAACAGATTTCTGTGTATTAATTTTGTATACTGTGACTTTATCAAATTTATTGATGAGCTCTAGTAGTTTTCTGGTAGCATCTTTAGGATTTTCTATGTATAGTATCATGTCATCTGCACACAGTGACAGTTTTACTTCTTCTTTTCCTATTTGGATTCCTTTTATTTCTTTTTATTCTCTGATTTCTATGGCTAGGACTTCCAATACTAAGTTGAATAAAAGTGGTGACAGTGGGCATCATTGTCTTGCTCCTGATCTTAGAGGAAATGCTTTCAGCTTTTCACTGTTGAGTATGATGTTAGCTGTCAGTTTGTCATAAATGGCCTTTATTATGCTGAGGTATGTTCCCTTTATGCCCACTTTCTGGAGAGTTTTTATCATAAATGGATGTTAAATTTTAACAAAAGCTTTTCTGCATCTATTGAGATGACCATATGGTCTTTATTTTTCAAGTTGTTAATGTGGTGTATCACATTGAACTTATTTACACACACAGATGAACTTATTTACAAAATAGAAACAGACCTACAGACATAGAAAACAAACTTATGGTTACCAAAGGGGAAAGAGGTAGGAGAAGGATAAATTAGGAAGTTGGGATTAACATATACAGACTACTATATTTAAAATAGATAACCAACAAGGACCTACTACATAGCACAGGGAACTATACTCAATACTTTATAATAACCTATAAGGGAAAAGAATACATATTTTCTATCTCAATCACTGTGCTGTACACCTGAAACTAACACACCCTTGTAAATCAACTATACTTCAATAAAAAATAGCGTATTTTGCTTGTGGTTATTCAGCATGCAAGAGCAAATAGATCAAGTTTTACTCTTGGGCTTCCCTGGTGGTGCAGTGCTTAAGAATCCACCTGCCAATACAGGGTACACGGGTTCAAGCCCTGGTCCGGGAAGATCCCACATGCCGTGGAGGAACTAAGCCCATGTGCCACAACTACTGAGCCTGTGCTCTAGAGCCTGGGAGCCACAACTACTGAGCCCATGGGCCTAGAGCTCATGCTCTGCAACAAGAGAAGCCACCACAATGAGAAGCCCACGCACCACAACAAAGAGTAGCTCCCACTTGCCACAACTAGAGAAAGCCCGTGTGCAGCCTGCACGCAGCAACAAAGACCCAACTCAGCCAAAAATAAAAATAAATAAATAAATAAATAAACTAAAAAAAACAAGTTTTACTCTTGAGGCAACGTTGTGAATAAGTCAACAACTTTAATTTGCCACCTACGTCACAACCAGAACAAAATACCTTTGGATGTACAAGAGTCAAATGTGCATTGCCACATTTTTCACTGTTTATATAATCTGAACTATATACAACACTATAACAAAAATAGACATAACCTGAAACCCTACCACCATTAACGTTTCGGTGTTCATATTAGAATGTTTAATTAACTCTAAAAATTAACATCTCCCATTTGCATTCGCATTGGCTTACTGGGTTACTCAGTTAGATTCAGATACTATACCTTACAATAGCCAGTATAATATGTTCACTTGTTGTTGCCTTGCTCCCTCCATTCCTCCCTTCCTCTTTTCTAAAAATATTTCAAAATTATCTTCCATGGGTGGATTGTTGTGGTCCTTGTTCTTCTTAAGCCAGTCAGCATAATAGCCCAAGTGGATACTGACAAGCTATGCCAACCAGAAGGTCAAATAAGACTAAGTTCTGGGACTCCAATTGTGGGAAGCAGACTTTCCCTTTTCTGTCGGAAACATGTGGCCTGGAAACCTTCTTGAAATGCCAAGAAGAATGTCTTTAGAGAATGGAGGACCCACTAAAGAAATACTGCTGAGGAATGAGGGGTAGCAACTACAATCCACTCACACTGTTTTAATTACTGGATCAAACTTCTGAAACAAAACCTACTCTGGGCTTTTCAGTTATGTGAGACAATAAATTCCCTGTATTGTTTAATCCAGTTTGAGCTGGATTTCCAGTAACTGAAATCTGGTTACTTGCAACCAGAAAGGAAGGAAGGAAGGAAGAAAAAAAGACAGTCAGACCTTGTTGGAGATAAACCTGAGAGTTTAAACACTCAGAAAAGCTGCTTGCCATTTTCAAAATGGGTACTTTAATCACTGTTTCAGTGGACTTTTAGACAAGGACAGATACTGTATGGCATTTTGTGCTTCTTGATTCCATGCATTTGCTCATTTCTTTTAAGGCTCCGTTCAACTGACATTTTTTCCCAAGAAGTCTTCTCTGAACCTGTCAGCACAGAGGAATCTGACAATCTTAAGACACACAAAATAGTCACTCTTAATGTTATTTATTATTTATAACAGTCAAATTCTCTTTAACTGGATGCAAGCTCACAGAGGCAGGATTTGTCTGGTTCATATCTCCCCCACCAGGCCAAACACGATGCCTTGGCATCTCAGGTCCTCAGAAAGGTTTGTTGAATGGGACAACTTTGTTTCCTTTCCCTAACCCTATAATGAAAGATATTATGATGCAATCCTCCCTTTTTTTCTTCTGGCTCTGATTTTAAGAAGCAAGCACAACAAATTTTTCTATAAACCTCACCATTTAGAGGCAGCAGTTCCAGCCTGAAACCTCTGAAACCAAAACAGGAAAGGACACTATGTATTGATGTTAGAAATCCACAAATGCTTCAGTTTCAAATATTTTCCACTGTTTTTTTTTTTTTTCCTTTCATCAAATGAAATCTTTCCATGTTTTAGCTCTCAGAGAGATTAAGCACATTTAATCTAATTATGCAACTCACTGACAAAAGCAATCTAAATGTGAAACACTCTGCTGGTTGTATTTCACAGTTGCCACTGGAAACAGACAAGTTTGGAAAACTGCAAGTCAAGTCTGAGCCCTGGCATTATCATGCCTCTGAGGGAAGGCACTACCTGGCTCTGTTCTTTCTTTCCTTTGTATGCATGCTGCACGGGACTCTACAAATAACCAAAAACAACTGCACCAAGATGGGACTACCACATACATTTAAAAAATGGAGAAAAGTTCTAAAAGTTAAACAAACCACAAACAAATAATGCCCAACTTGCCAGGGTGTCTGAGACTTGATATCTTCTGAAGATAGGTAAAACACTACTTATCTGATGTAGGATGATAACAGTCTTCCTGGCATTAGAAAAAATTCCCAATTCCATATACCCTTGGTAGGTCCTCAGGCTCACAATTCAACCTTATGTATTATAGTTGTAGCTGTAGGTTTTGCCTTTCACCCTGGTCGTATGTTATATTCAGATACGGAAGAGATGAACTATAATACTTCCAAAACATATCTCTTAATTATTTTTATTCACTTTAGGTTATCAAATGATGAACAGTATGTTTTCTTCCCCAAAATAATTTTGCAGATTATTTTGAATTCTAGGCTGGGTTTATAGGACAGCTCCAAAACATTTTGGAAGTAGAAAAAAGAATGCTGGCATCCATGTGGGAACATTAAGATGCACAAAATGGATTCCTTGAAATGAGAGCGCTCAGCCATGTAAAGACGGCCGGTTTGACCAGTTTCTTTGCCCTCAACTTGCCAGCCTCTCCTGTGTGTTATCTGATTGGAAAGTCTTTGTAACTGAGTGACAGGTATGGCAAACTCCTGCAAGACAGCTTTTTGTAACAGAAACTGAGCTCCGTATTAACCTCTCCGTTAGCTCTGAGCATCCAAGTGTTCATCTCAGCAGCTTGGACTGTTCTGCTGACCTCTTCACCTCACACCAGGCCCTACACTCATGTGTGCTACAGAGGAGGTGAGATTCTCTCTGGCCCTGGCTTCCTCCCCTTTTCTTCTGGCCTGGGATGTTGAGGTCCCAGAATGCCTTGAGGCAGGACCCACCCAAGGGATGGCTTGAAAAGACTTTCTAATTTGCACAAATCTTGAAATCATTAAGAATTCTGTTTCTACATTCTATTTCATGTCTCAGTCTTGTACTATTAGCCTCCACCCAAGACCTCCCAGCTGGAATCACAGTGGTTTTTAGCTGTAGGATTAGCATTGACAATTTCCGTTTGTTCATTTATTTATTCACTCATCCAGTTATCTCTCCATGTTGTCACTGAACAAATATGTCTGTTGATCGCTGCTATAGATTGAATGTATATGCCCCACCCCCCCAAATCCATATGTTGAAACCTACTCTCCAAATTGATGGTATTTGCAAGTGGGACCTTTGCACCTACTCTCATGAATGGGATTAGTGTCCTCAAAACAGAGACTCCAGGGATCATCTTCCACCATGTGAGGACACAGCGAGAAGACTGCAGGCTATAAACCAAGAAGAGGGCTCTCACCAGACATCAAATCAGCCAGCACGTTAACCTTGCACTTCCCATGCTCTAGGCTGTCAGAAATGAATGTTTGTGATTTATAACCCACCCAGTCTCTATGGTATTCTGTTAGAGCATCCTGCACTAGGACAATCTTTTTTTTCTTTTGTTTTTTTTGCGGTACGCAGGCCTCTCACTGTTGTGGCCTCTCCCGTTGCGGAGCACAGGCTCCGCATGCGCAGGCTCAGCGGCCATGGCTCACGGGCCCAGCCGCTCCGCGGCATGTGGGATCTTCCCAGACCGGGGCACGAACCCGCGTCCCCTGCATCGGCAGGTGGACTCTCAACCACTGCGCCACGAGGGAAGCCCCTAAGACAATCTTGTACCATACACAGTACTGCGATACAGTGATAAGCACAGCACTGTGAATGCAGTGATAAGCAAAAGCAGACACAGTCCTGTCCACAGGGATCTTACGGTCCACTGAGGGTAGGAGATAATCACCTCCCACCCCTCATAATAAATTTAAAATTAGAAATGAGGTAGGTTCTATGAAGACAAGGTACATGGGGCTATGAAAGAGCTTATCAGGTTGAAGCAGGGAGGGGTGGGGGGGAGCAGGAAGGCTTTGTCCCAGAAAAATTCCCGCTTGTGTGAGGTGAGTTGGAATTATGCTGACAAAGGAGTGAGCAGGAGTGAGTTTTGGATGGGGAGAGTATTTCATGCAGAGGGAGCCATCCACAAAGCTCCTCTGGTAGGAAGAGGCTCGGAAAGGGAACTGAAGTAAGGGCAGTTTGACAAGAGCACAGACGGTGAGGAGAAATAGGGTGGGAGAGGATTTGGAGGAGGCCTTGTAGATCAGGATGAAGATTCTGATGAGTAGGCTAAGAGAAATGACTGAAGGCTTTAAATTGGGACAGTGGAATGGCCAGACTTACGCTTATTTTTAAAGATCACCTCGGCTACCATGTTGAAAACAGGTTAGAGTAGAAGTGGGGGTGAGATGGGCAATGACAGTCCTGGTGCAGATGAAGATCCCAGGATCGTGGTGGTGGGTATGAACAGTAGTGGAGTGATCTCATAGATTTTCCAAGGCATATTCATTGGCATAGTAATGTACTGTGCATAAAGTGTAAAGGAGAGGATTCTGGAACTGAACTTTCTGACTAGTTCAGTCCCTCACAGAGAGGGGAAACTGGAAGAGAGTCCATCTGGAGGAGAAAATCATAAAGGCAGTTGTGGACAATTTGAGTTGAGACATTTAACCAGCAACGTCCAGTAGGCATTTGGAGGTGCAGGTCTCAGGTTCAGGAGAGTGATCTAGGCTGCTGCAATTACACTGTAATTGTAATCACTGCTGGATTTGTGGATCACTGCTGTATATATAGGTGCTCATTGCATTCACAAGTATGGATGAGCTCCCCTGAGGAGACACTGTGGAGTGAGAAGACAAGACGACCTAGAGCTGAGAACATTCCAACATTTTTTTTTTTTTTTTTTTTTTGCGGTACGCGGGCCTCTCACTGTTGTGGCCTCTCCTGTTGCGGAGCACAGGCTCCGGATGCGCAGGCTCAGCGGCCATGGCTCACGGGCCCAGCCGCTCCGCGGCATGTGGGACCTTCCCGGACCGGGGCACGAACCCGCGTCCCCTGCCTCGGCAGGCGGACTCTCAACCACTGCGCCACCAGGGAAGCCCCATTCCAACATTTAATGGCCAGACAGGAGAAAGGGAAATTATTAAAGAGATTGAGAAAGGTTGTCAGACAAATTAGGGGAAAACCAGGAGAGAATAGTGTGCTGATATTCTCCATTTGTCTTTCCACCCTCCTTCATGCTGTTCTGTGCCCTGGGGAACTCATTTCTATGAGTTGCCTCAGCTTGATGTTGGGCTCAGCCAATGAGAGAGGAGAGAGATGAGATATATTTCCCTGGTTCCTTCCTGTTATGCTGTGGTTTTACAGTGGTTTCATTCTTCTAACATCAACAGTTTGTATCTTAGAGTGAGTTAAAGAGTACACTGAAGGAAAAAAGAGAGAGAGAGGAAGAGAATATGTATTGATGTATATTGATGAGTCTTCGGAGGCGTTCTGTGTGGCCTTAAGCAGAAGAATGCAGCCATGTCAAATCACAGCACGGCAGGCTGGGTTTGAGGCTCCCTACGTACAAAACGTCTGTTGAGATTTGCCTGTCTTCTGTCTTTATCCTTTTCCGCATCTCTCATATTACTCTTTAGCTTACTCCAATCTGTCAACTTATCAACATCTTGCATAAAGGAGAAGAGTCATAGGAGAGTAGCTGGAGGTGAATATGGGCTCAGAGGAGAGGTAAACGACAACAATCCTTAATCAGGTCAAGAAGTATACTTAAAGCTTCAGGATCAGCATTTGGTGGAGATTTGAACTAGCTTAGTTGCTATAGGTCTGGTGTCTGGTGTGCAATGGAAGAGCCTTGCACGCACCCCCAAACAACCTGAAATGTGTTGCTGTTCTCCATTCCTCCCCCTGGTGTCCCAATGTGTATGATCAGGTCCCTGCTTGCTTACCTTGTTTGCTTCTCTGGGCAGCAGTGTCTTGACCAAAATAAAGAAGCGGGTCTATTTAGTCATAATAACCCTAATGGCTGGAGGGTTCTTAATTTGAAAAGTTTCAGCAGCAAAAAGACAAATTAATTAAAAATGGCTAAGCCTACATTTTTGGAGGAGAACTATAGAAAGTGTTCTGTAGAGTTAATAATTAATCATGAATAATGAATTGTGAAATTAATATTCATATCTTCCTTTTTAAGTCACTGCTAAAGCTTCGAGCCAAGTGAAGTTATATATTTATCTCTGATCTTGGTTTCTTTTCTTGGCTTATCTGCGCTGTTCTGACATATGCCTCCTGCCTTGTGCCTATCTGTGCTAGGAAAGTGATATCCTTGAGTCTGTGCCTTAATTACCAATTACAGAGGGTTAAAAAATTTTTTTTATTATTGTTCTGAGTTCACTAAGTATAGAAACACTTTAACTATTTTTAAAGGAGGTGGCTTCTATCCAGGCTTTCTGCTAAATGCCTTCTGATAATTCTAATTATTCCCTGGAAATGGCTTCCATTTTCATTTGCTGGAATGCAACTTCTGGCTTTTTAAAAAATACTCTCTATTGCCTCTGTATTCTACCTGCGTGTTGCAATGTGAGGGGATTTATTTCACTTATTTTGTGAGGGAAAGAAAGTAATTTGCAGTTTGAGTTTGAACTGCAAAAGATCTCCCACTGGGCAAGAAGAGTAATGCCATGGTAATTCCTGTCAGAGTCTGTTAAACCTCCTTCCTGGATGCAGAAGCTCAGGAGTTTGTTTTAGAGCCAATATCATGTGGGTTATTTAGATACCAAAATTTGAATATAAACAAAGGAGTTTTAACAAGTAAGGGTACAGAAATGGAGTTTAAAACTAAATTGGATTTCAAATCTGAAATATTCCAATTCCAAATTCTTCAGTTCCCTAGGTGTTTTATACTTGGGGAATAAAATAGTCCTCATAAATTTTACACTGTCAGGGCTTCTTATGATGTTGAAGGCCAGTGGGCCCATGGCCACCTATACAGAGTGGGAACAAAATAGTCTTAAAAAAAAAATAGTCTGTGGATTTGGATCAGAAATTGCCCTCCTGGCTTAGCACTTTTATTCTTACTCACCCATGGCCTGAACTCCAGACCCTGCCCAGGTGTCTGCTTCCTGACTGCTTTTCATTAGCTGAAATTTCCTAGATTCTACTAAATTAACATATGCCATTATCTGAAGATGTTCAGCCAAGACTTAAATATCAAGTAGGAGACTCAAGATATGCTTTCTTTCAGTTCATGAGGATGGCCTCACTCTAAACATCATGGGCTACAAACATATGTTTGTTCTCAAAATTAAGAAGAAAGAGAGTATATATGCCTTGAAGAGTGTTGTTATAATTAAGTAAATAAGATTTTTGCAGCCATTTGGAGATTTTGACAAAGTGTGGATTTTTTTTTCTTCCAAGTCACCCGTGTAATGGGACTGTATTGCGATATAATTACAAATTTAATTTGCAAAATCTTGAAGTTGGCTTTCTTCTTTTTTATAGTTTAAATGAGATCTTTTCATTAGTTCATGGTTAATAAAGTAATAAAATGTAGAAAGTATTAATTTTTGACCAATATTAACAAACTGAATTTTCTCAAAACTTTTGTTGTTTAATGATTTTATATATTTTGAGATCTTTTTTAGGTGCATGCAAATTAGAATCATTACCTTTTCTTGGTTAATTGGCACTTTAAAAATTATCAGTCTCTTGTAAGGAAAAAGCAGCCTCAAATGCCAGACTCACCTCTCTGGGGTTTCTTCCAATCACAGATCTTAGCCTTTCAATTTCTCTCTGTATCATTAGTTATTTGATGCCTCAAACATATATTTTATGTTTAATTTATCTTTTCTAACTGTTCTCAGTGAGTATATTTGTACAAAACAACTTAGTTAGTCATTGCCTGATGAGGAATTTTAAAAAATACATTTTATTAAACTGCACAGACATTGAATCTGCAATAAACACACCCATCATTCCAAAATAAATGCTGTAATTCAAGAGGAATGTTTAATATCAATTATTTGGTTACTTGTTTTTATTGAAATAAAAGTGGCTAGTTCAGTGCCAACTGGATTTGTTATTTTCCAAACATTCTTCCAAAGCCTATATGCAGATGATGATGAATAGAGTAATTTAGAGGAAAAGCACTATGAAAAAAGTATTTTCAGATGTTAATGTATTTTCAGGGAGGGATTATGTAGAATTACTGAAATACTTTATATTGTTGTGACTGTCTAGTGATATTTAAAAAAAAGAAATATGCATTAAAAAATTTCATTTCTACTTAATTTTTTTCCACTGTAAAAGCAAAATAAAATTTTTGTCAAGTATACTACATAGGTAATGTTTTATACTTCTGTTTGATTATATCTAGAGGTAAATGTCAAGTGTCCTATTATTGGTGAAGCAAGTTTGATTACCTGTTTAAAGTGATGTCTTCCCCATCTCTCTACTGCAAACATATATTCTTCTTTCTTTGTTATTAAGAAATTTGTGGGAGTGACATGAGATTTATGGATGTAGTCTTCTCCAACAAGATTATAAGCAATATAACTGGTTAGTGATAACTGGTGATCTTTGCTGAATGAATTTATAAATTGTGGGTTATAAAATGATGATTTTCTAATTCTATCATTCTTTCTCTTAGCTGGCATTTGTTAAAGAAGATTCTTTTTTGAGAATCACAGAAGAGCTCTTTCTCCCCAGCCACTGTCTGCGAGTAGCACTGGCTACAGGTGACCCTGGCATACATCCTCAGTCCTGTATTCCACACAGAATAGCCCTTTGGTAGTTCAACTATCCCTTCAACAATAATCCCTTCAATCTTTCTTTTTACTTAAGTTGATCAGTCAGTGTTTTTTTGTTTTTTTTTTAAATTTATTTATTTTATTTATTTATTTTTGGCTGCATTGGATCTTCGTTGCTGCACGTGGGCATTCTCTAGTTTCAGCAAGTGGGGGCTACTCTTCGTTGCGGTGCCCGCAGCCTTCTCATTGTGGTGGCTTCTCTTGTTGCCGGAGCATGGGCTCTAGGCACGCGGGCCTCAGTAGTTGTGGCTCACGGGCTCTAGAGCTCAGGCTCAGTAGTTGTGGAACACGGGCTTAGTTGCTCCGTGGCATGTGGGATCTTCCCGGACCAGGGCTCGAACCTGTGTCCCCTGCACTGGCAGGTGGATTCTTAGCCACTGTGCCACCCGGGAAGCCCGATCATTCAGTTTTTAAAGTTGGCACCATGGGCTTCCTTGGTGGCGCAGTGGTTGAGAGTCCGCCTGCCGATGCAGGGGACGCGGGTTCGTGCCCCGGTCCGGGAGGATTCCACATGCCACGGAGCGGCTGGGCCCGTGAGCCATGGCCGCTGAGCCTGCGCGTCCGGAGCCCGTGCTCCGCAACGGGAGAGGCCACAACAGTGAGAGGCCCGCACACAGCCAAAAAAAAAAAAAAAAAAAAAAAATTAAAGTTGGCATCAATTTGCAAAACCACTAGCAGTGTTTGAAGATACCAGTTTCTCTGTACAATATTGCATTTTTCTCTGTCAAATACTAAACTAGCCTTAAAGTAATTATATCTAATCTATAAAAAAGATTTTCACCCACTGGAAATACGAGCCTAAATTGTAAAAAGATTAAGATGTTATTGTTGTTTCTATTTAAACATTTTATCAATTTCTTAATTCTTAGAACAAGAAGTAAAATCTACTTGGACAATTCCACAAATATTCGCTGACCATGTAGTTAGGGATTGGAAACTTAATAAACTAATAAGAACCTGCTGTATAAAAAATAAATAAAATAAAATTCAAAAAAAAATTGATGTTAAGACATGAAAAAAAAAAGAGGAAGAAAGACTTGTATCTTTGTAGTTTCCAACCCAGTAGAAGAGACAAACTAAATATGCAATTACATTACAAAGAGCTTGCATTTCAAAGAATCTCAGGTACTTTGATGCTTTTTCAATTACCTTATACCAGAAGCTCCCAGCAGAAAGTTTTCACACAACTGTGTCATAACTGCCACCTGGCTGGCAATAACTGTAAGATGTTATCAATTATAGGATACCTCCTCATTTCAGAAATGTAAAAATATGAAAAAATGTGCATCTTGGAATTCATGGAAAATAGCAGCAAGCACTTTGATAAAGAAGTTGGGAAAAACACAGAAACAGCCATGGACGTGGACGTCCACAGTAGAAGAAGTCTTTCGGAAGGAAGTAACGTCTAGTCTGAGACGTGAAGGCTGAGCAGGGGGATGTGAAGGGAGTAGAAAAGAGGGTTCCAGGCAGAAGTCAATTTCCATGACATTTTCCTCATCTTTGAATTTGGGGGTTTTGAGATTACATTAGAATATATGCATGTATTTTAGTACCTTATTTTGTTTTAGTAGCAATTTTTGAGCGGAAATTCTATCTGGAAGCCAAATGCATACATGACACACATAAAGGGGTAGTTGCTTTTATCAGAAGAGTGTGGGTGAGGTTGAGCTCTATCCATTTCCCTCCACTCTTTCCCTTAAGGGGGCTCCTAGGAGTGTGGTTTGAAAGCCACTGGACTAAATGATCCCAGGATCCCTTCTGCTTTTAATGGTCTATAATTCAATGTGACAAGCTCATTTAGACACTATCTGAAGCTCAATTCAGCTTCAGAAGTTTACACAACTGGTAAATGACAAAGGTGGGCTTCAATACCAGATAACCTGATTCTAACATTCACACTTAAAAAATTATTTTTTATTGCAGTATAGTTGATTTACAATGTTGTGTTGGTTTCAGGTGCACAGCAAAGAGAATCAGTTATACATATACATATATCCACTCTTCTTTTTTTTTTAAATTCTTTTCCATATAGGCCATTACAGAGTATTGAGTAGAGTTCCCTGTGCTATACAACAGATTCTTATTAGTTATCTATTTTATATGTAGTAGTGTGTATATGTCAATCCCAATCTCCCAATTTACATCTTCCCCCATTTCTCCCCTGGTAACCATAAGTTTGTTTTCTACATCCATGACTCTACTTCTGTTTTGTAAATAAGTTCATTTGAACACTTTTTTTAAGATTCCACATATAAGCGATATCATATGATATTTGCCTTTCTGTGTCTGACTTACTTCATTCAGTATGACAATCTCTAGGTCCACCCATATTGCTGTAAATGGCATATTTTGTTCTTTTTTATGGCTGAGTAATATTCCATTGTATATATGTACCACATCTTCTTTATCCATTCATCTGTCGATGGACACTTAGGTTGCTTCCATGTCCTGGCTATTATAAATAGTGCTGCAATGAACACTGGGGCGCATGTGTCTTTTTGAATTATGGTTTTCTCTGGGTATATGCCCAGGAGTGGGACTGCTGGGTTATATGGTAGTTCTATTTTTAGTTTTTTAAGGAACCTCCATACTGTTCTCCATAGTGGCTGTATCAATTTACATTCCCACCAACAGTGCAGGAGGGTCCAACAGTCACACTTTTAACCTCACATTATACTGACTCCAATAGTGTTACTGCTATTCTTTTCTATATGTAAAATGGGGATAACACTATATTCTAAGGTCACTGAAGAACAAATGAGCTTCATCTATTTGTGTATGAGTGGTGTTTGGGTGTGCCCATATAGACATTGTTTCTTTATCACTGCATAACAAATTACCCAAAAATTCTGTACCTTCAGAAAATACTAATTTTAGGGGACTCCCCTCGTGGTCCAGTGGTTAAGAATCTGCCTTACAATGCAGGGGATGCGGGTTCGATCCCTGGTTGGGGAACTAAGATCCCACATGCTGTGAGGCAACTAAGCCCACGCGCTCTAGGCTCCGCATTCTAGACCCTGCGCACCACAACTACTGAGTCCACACTCTCTGGAGCCCGTGCACCACAACAAAGAGACTGCACGCCACAACGAAAGATCCTGCATGCTGCAACGAAGACTCCATGTGCTGCAACTAAGACCTGATGCAACCAAATAAATAATAATAAAAAAAAGAAAATCCTAATTTTACATATTACATGACTTGGGAATTTAGACAAGCTTTGGCTCCACGTGGTGTAGACTGGGGTTACTTAGTGTTATGCAGAGTGCCTGGTCTACGCTAGAGGCTTTCCTAGCACACCTGGTGGCTTAGTAGGTATGGCTGGAAGGCTGAACTCTGTTGGGTCCTTCTCCTCGATATGGCCTCAGGCTTTTCCATTTGGTCTCTCCTCTTTTACCTAGTGGCTCTGGGTGCCAAGAGTGAATCTTCTAAAAGAGAGGAAGTGAAAGCTTTCAGTCTCTTAAGGTCTGGGCCCAGAGACTAACATAGTGTCACTCCCATCATATGCTACTTGTCTACACAGTCACAGAACCAACCACATTCAAGGAGTGGGGATATAGATCCGATCTTTTGATGAGAGGAATATCAGAGAATTTGAAACCATCTTTAATCTGTCACAGACTCAGCTGAGGAAGAAGTCCATCAGGGCACAGCCAGCAAGCCCAGATGGACTGTAGTCTGGATTTATATTCTCCCCCTTGCTTTCAGGGGTGTGGAAATTACAGTATGCTAGAGGATTTATGAGGCAATTCACTTAGTTAACCAAGTGTGAAGATAGTTCTTTATCTTGGGAAGGGAGAGGCTGATTATAGGAGCTGCTAAGGCCTGTTTAAGTAAATCACTGGTCTCAAGAAAAGTGGGAGACCAGTTTGAATAAAATAACTGTGGCAGGGCAGAAGAAGGTAGATATTGTTTTAGATAGAAAAGGTGAAATGTTCTTTCACTGTGGCTCAAGAAATTACCTAGCTTGTCAAATATGGAGTTTTTTGATAGAGGAAAGGTATATTCCAGTGTCTTCTTTAAGAGACGGGGCTGTGGCAACCTCTGAGGAAAGAGGACTAGTTATATCAATGCTCATGATTACCCTGGGAAGAAACGAAGAGGTAGGAAGAGCTGGCCTAGCTTTACGAATGTAAAGTGGAAGGTCAAATGGGACAACTGAGATGGTAACAGCTGCCACATGAATGGAGAGAAGCCACTTGAGGCTTGAAAGGAAGGGGAAAAATAGGAGATTTCATTTCAGGAATGAATACAGGCAAGTTGTGGATTTTGGAAGGGATATAAGGTAAAGTAAAGGTGGAACTGGGTGTAATGTAGCAAGAAAATAAGAAGGGAGCTCTTGCAGACAAAAAAGAAACAGTGGACGTGGCTTTGTGGATAGAGGAGAAAAGGAAGAGGGGAAAAGAGTGTAGAAGAGCTAATGGATGGAAAGACCAAATCAAATGAGGCCAACAGGCCTGAGGCAGACAAGCAAAGGCCCTAGAAGTAGGAATATAGTTGCAGGAAGTAGAAGAATCTGACAGAAGCAGAGGTTAATTAGAGGGTTAAGCGAAGACTGCTATTATTATATTACAATGCCATTATTGCTATCTTTATTGTTGTTATTATTATTTCTTTGTAATTTCCCAGAGCGGTTTTTTTCAAGCCTTTTCAACTCCTTAAACTCTAATCTTATTCTCAGCCAGTGACAGTATCTCCTACTCTGTTGAGAAGAGTGAGGTGAGTGATTTAAACTCCATCAACTTCCTTCAAGTTTACATCAAATTGTCTCTGTATTTAGTGATCGTTTCTTCTTCTTTTTTCTAATTTTAAAATGTCCCTTCTTTTTCAAGGTACCCTTGATGCCACTCCCTCTTATCTGCTGCAGGAGCTCTTTAATTATTCGTTTCTTTCTTACACATTCAATGCCTCTTACTCTTCCGACTTCTTTGCTTGTGAGGAGAAGAATTTTCCTGTCTCTCCTGGGCCAAAATTACCTTGTTCCTCTATCTGCTATTACCATGAACTATACATTTTTATATCTTTCACTTCACTACAAAGCTTCTTGTAAAAGAAGTCTACATATGTTCAATCTACAGGTTAACTATTTAAAATTTTTAAGTGGGAAAGAAAAAGTGTACCGTTTCAAAAGAAGGAAAATCATGCAGAAGAGGAGATACAGCAACTCTTACTACACTTCAGCCAAAGATGAAGACAGTGGAGCCAGTTACCAATGGTTCTTGGTGGATGAAGGAGGTGAGGGGAAGGACAGAGTGGATTCACTGCATCTGCAGTCTATTCTGAAGAAAGAGAAAAAGGTAGACAGGAGAGTCACAATCATGGTGGTGAAGGCCATACTAAATCTGATACCATGGAAAATGAGAAATATATGAAGAGTAACACACACACTCATGAAAGAGAAACAGAATAAGGGACATGTGTGCCTGGGTGGATGTGCATATGTGTATAAGCCTTTGGGGGTGTGTGTGTGTTTTATAAGAAATTGATAGACAATATTTTTGAAATTTTGTCAGTTTGAAAGATAAATTATAAATACATTCCATATATAGTATTCATCTTAAGCCACATGGCCAAATCTGTAAGAACAGCGCATTCCTTTATTTCCTTCAAACCAACTTAAACCCTAACCTGGTTTCTCCATTCTGAGAATTGGCTGAGAAATGCGGTATCAATCCCGATTGTGACTCTCTCCTCTTTCTAGGATCAGGCAGGAATTCAGAGGTTGATGTGGTACTTAGAAAACAAAGGCAGGGTCTCGAAACTCTAGTCCATTGTGGTTTTTACTGATACCCTCATGACCCAAGCACCCATGGACCCTTGACATTCATCAGTTCTATTATTTGGTTCCATCTGTTGAACAAAACTCCTGTCTGGGCTTGCCACTCTCTGGGCCTTTGCCAGGGAGCAGGATGTAGATCTTTCTGAACTCCCTCTCCTTCCAAACTGCTCCCCACTCTGCCAACACAGACACAGATGCACCCCCCGCCCCTCAAAGGGACTCCAGGAGAACCCGCATAGTATATCTGATGAGTACAGACCTTCACCAAAGACTACCTTCCAGCCCTACAAATATCCACGTGGAGTCGGGTTCGGGCTTGAGGATAGGTAAGAGCTATAACTTGGACTCTGTTTATTCCTGACGCAGAGTAAAAGCAGAGTATAAGCACACAGACAACGACACAAATGTGTAGGTGCAGCTCTCCACTGCCCCCTTGTGGCAGGCAGATGCACACCCAATCTCTGGGGTCTTAGCAGCCCCTGAGAAAGGAAATGTCCGCCAGGTTGGAGATAGGTTCACTGCCTTTTATATTTCCAGCCACATCAGCAGCCAGAAGCAACAGGTTACCATAAAAGGCAATACTTCAGCCTCCCTCGCAAACCACGTGAACCGGATCAGAAATCTGGGTTCCAGGCCTTGGAACGGTTGCTTTGCCATCACATAGACTTTCCTTGAGTTTCCCATTTAAATCTGCTTAGGGACTTCTGTGGGCAGCCCTGGCAGCGGCCACCACACTGAGGGAAGGATATTAGAAAGAGCCTGTCTACCTTCTTGGAAAGGGAGAAGGGAAAATGCAGAAGAAAAAGCAATAACTTCTGCCAAACATATGTAAATATCTTAGTATCTTTTACTGTGTAGGGGGAGAAAATTCAAGTGTGTATATAAAAATGTTCTCATAAATGGATTGTTGCCCTCGGACATATTTGATTTGTTTTTCAAATTATAGCTTCCAAATATCCTGAGTAATGTTTATGACAAAGACGTAACTTCCATTTACACAGCTGGATTTGTAGCAGTTTATTTTAATCATCTATTCTAGGAATTCATTTCCGGCATAATGAATAAGATAATGTCTTATTTTGAGCCTGAGTATTGCTCACTGAAAGAGAAATATTGTCAAAAACCATAATTAACTGGCAGTAACTAACTAGAATTATATACTGGGATATTGGCTACAGTAATTGCTCAATTAATGTCGTGTGTTTTCTTTGAAAACAGCAGTTTGATTGATGAGATTTCTGAAGAACCTTTACTTGGAACATTTAGGGAAATAATCAATAGAGATCAGTTGCCAAACTCTAATATTCATCTATAGGCTAAGCAATTATTTCCAGTTCCTTTATAAGTAACACAATTCTCTTCATTTATGATATAGCAACACAGGCTTTAATAGGAAATTAGGGCTTAATGTATCCACCATTCTCAGTAAGGCATGGGTTTTGAGTTTTCTCTCAGTGGCAATGGAATGGATTTATAATGAGGAATTCGTGTCTCTCCACAGTTTCTCCGGTGACTAATTACACATATCTGTAGCTGGCTGACTGTCATCAGAGTGTTGTCCCAGAAAGTCCCTGCACTGTAAGAGGGACCAGAACACAGCCATCTGTTAAGCTAACCAGAAGTTAATTCCCCCTCACCCCCAATGTAAATCTCCTGAAGGGCAGAGTAGGAAAAATGGAAAAGGGCAATATGTGAAAAGATAATGGCTGATCATTTCTTAAATGTGATGAAACACACAAATTTAGAGATTCAGTAATCACAACAAATTCCAATCATACTTGGATAAACTATGGTAGAGTGACAGAAGTCTAAAAGTAAAGGGAAAATTTTAAAAACAGAGAGGACGGATGCTATTAAAAAAAAAGACAGACTAATAGCAGACTTCTTAACAATAATAACAGATCCAGAATGTGGTGGAGAAATTTATTTAAACTGTTGAGGCAAAATAAACATCAATCTAGAACTGTAACCTACACTAAATTTTTAAGAAAGAAAATAAAGACATTTTCAGACATAGAGAATTGAAAAAAAATGCAACCACTAGGCACTCCCTAAAGGAAAACTTCAGAGATGTACTTGAGGATACAGTGTTTCTTTTAAGGAGCGAGAAAAATGTTCTAAAATTGATTGTGGTGAAGGTTGCAAAACTCTGAATATCCGAAAACCTGTTGTATTGTACTCTTAATTGTGTACAAATGGGTGAATTGCATGATATGTGTAGAGGGTTGAATAATGTCCCCCCACTAAATTCATGTCTACCTGGAACCTCAGAATGTGATCTAATTTGGAAATAGGGTCTTTGCAGACGTAATTAGATAAAGTTCTCAAGATGAAATTATCCTGGATTTAAGATGGGTTGCAAATCCAATGACTTGGATACTTCTTATAGTATCCTTATAAGAAGAGGAGAAGACACATAGAGACATAGAGAGAAGACCATGTGAAGATGGAGTCAGAGAATGAGTTATGCTGCCACAAGCCAAAGAATGCTGGAAGCCATCAGAAGCTAGAAGAGGCAACAAATGGTTTTCCCTAAAGCCTCTGGAGGAAGTGAAGACCTGCTAACATCTTGATTTCAGACGTCTGGCCTCTGCAACTGTGAGAGAATAAATTTATATTGCTTTAAGTGGTAATTTGTTATGGCAACCCCAGGAAACTAATACAGTATGTGAATTATATGTCACTAAAGCTGATACATATGATGTTCTTGAAGAAGAAAGTAAAATTTCCAAGATTTATGAGAGGCAAGGAGGGCTGATGAGCAAGGAAATTGGGAAATATATAGGTAAATCTGGAAAAAATAATTTGATGGAATAAATACTAATATTTGATTTGGATAATTAAATTAAGATATAAATATTTAGCAAAATTAACATGTAAAATGAAGAGGAGATGATAGGAATTAAAGGTAAAATATTTGCGTTTGGGAGGAGGTTTAAAATATTGAACAATTTTACCATCAACAGATGAATGGATAAAGAAGATGTGGCACATATATATACAGTGGAATATTAGCCATAAAAAGAAACAAAATTGAGCTATTTGTAGTGAGGTGGATGGACCTAGAGTCTGTCATACAGAGTGAAGTAAGTCAGAAAGAGAAAAACAAATACCGTATGCTAACACATATATATGGAATCTAAGAAAAAAAAAATGGTTCTGAAGAACCTAGGGACAGGACAGGAATAAAGACACAGACGTAGAGAATGGACTTGGGACACCGGGAAGGGGAAGGGGAAGCTGGGACGAAGTGAGAGAGTGGCATGGACATAGATAGCTAGTGGGGAGCAGCCGCATAACACAGGGAGATCAGCTCGGTGCTTCGTGACCACCTAGAGGGGTGGGATAGGGAGGGTGGGAGGGAGATGCAAGAGGGAGGAGATATGGGGATATATGTTTATGTATAGCTGATTCACTTTGTTATAAAGCAGAAACTAACACACCACTGTAAAGCAATTATACTCCAATAAAGATGTTAAATAAATAAATAAATAAATAGCTTAGGACCTAAAAAGAAAAAATATTGAACAATTTTAGGTGTTAAAATAAGTTTGCATGTTGAAATCTTAAGGTTAACAACTAAATGAATATAAATAGTGTATGTAATTTTTGAAACAGTTTAAAGAAAAAATGAAATTAAAAAATTAAACTCACAAAGGAAGAAAGGGAGAAAAGAGGCTAAAATAGCCACTAGAAGACAAATGTTGTCCGGTTGGATTAAAAAAAACAGGGTTTAAGATATGCTGTCACCAAGAGGTATCTCAAAAGGAAAAGGACACACAAAAGTCAAAATGAAAAGACAGAAACAGTTCCAAGGTGGCTATTTTGATTTGCACTAAACTCTGCTTTTGTGTATGTTTGAAAATGTCCACAATAAAAAGGTAAGTCAAAGAAAAATGATGTTGTTGGAAGTGTGACAGACATTTAAAATATAGTAGGAGTTTCCTGTGAACAAATATATGCCAATGAATAAAAGGTCATAGACAAAATGAACAATTTCCAAGAAAACATAACTTCACAAAACTCAAAGTACAAGAAACCTTAGTATTCACATGACTATTAAAGCAGCAGTTAAAACATAATCTCACAAAGAAAATAGTAGACACCTATACTTTCACTAGTGAGTTCTATCAAGTTTGCATGGAGGACTGAATTGCAACAGTTTAAAACTTTTCCAGACAATATTAAAAGAGCAAACACTCTTCAACTCATTTTATGAGACTAGTAAACTCTGAAGCTAAAATCAGACTAGGATATTATAATGAAAGAAAATTATAGGACAGTCTCCTTCAAAAACATATATTCAAAAATTCCTAAACAAAATATTAGCACAGAATCCAGCAAAATAAAGTGTGAAAATACAAAAACATGTTCAAGTTGCATATATCGTAAAACATATCCTGTGCTATAAACAGGGCTCCTGTAGTTTTTTAATCTATTGCAGGAGCTCATCAAAACCACCAAACCCTTTCTGGTTTCTCTCTCTGTTTACATTTGTACTAGTAGAGTCTCTTTGCTCAAATCAGGCTTTGTTTTCAGTTCCTACCAGGATTTGGCAAATGCCCCAGGGAAGAAAATTGCCAGTGACCATGATCAATATCTCACCTAGGAATGACTCTTCTGTCTTTGGAACTTTAGTTTATCTAATCCTAATTGTTTCTACAGTTCTTCATTTTCACTGCTTTCTGGTACACTGTATTCAACTGAATGAATATAGTACAACTTCTTTATCCATTTACTTTCTATGACATGCGTTGTTTTCAGTATTTGGCTGAAATATGAACGCTACTGTGGACATTTAGCACATCTCCTGAAGCACATGAGGGGACATACCTAAGAGTGGAATTGCTGAGTAATAGGATATGTGTATATTCAACGTGGTAGCTAATGCCAAATGATTTTCCAAATTGTTGACCAATTTATATTCTTATCAACAGAGTGTAAGAATTTTCATTGTTTTCATTTTAGCCACTCTGATAAGTACATCATGAGAACTCACTGTGCCTTTAATTTGCAATTTTCTGATTACTAATGAGGTTGAGAACCTTTTTCTCTTTGTTAGCCATTTGGGAGGCTCTTTTCTGAATTTCCTGTTCAAGTCTCTTGTCCATTTTTCTATTGTGGTCATCTCTCTTTCTTATTGGTTTGCAGAAGTTTTTAATGTATTCTGGATATGAGCCCTTGGCTAGAATTATATATTTTTGGTCACTCAGTGACTTGCATTTTCACTCTTTAATGATGTTTTGGATTAACAGAAGTTCTTCATTTTAATGTAGTACAATGTATCGATGTTATCCTTTTTATTTATTCCCCTTCCCTTATTTAACTGGCTTGCTCAACTGATATAATGTTGAATGGAAACAGTGACAGCAGATATCTTTGTCTTGCTCTCAATCTCAAAAGGAAAGTACACTTTCAATTCTGCACGTAAGGAGTCTAGAAGTCACCACTCTGTCCTAACAAGTAAAAAGCCAAACAAACTGAAAAATCAGCAACTCTTGTTAGCTGTATAAGAAAAGTGAAGTCACAAGGCAGATGACTGCCCCCAAACTGAAGAGACAAACAGGAGGATACAGAGAATCACCATACCCTGGAACAGAAATCTCTGTGGGAACCAGTGTTGTGGTAGGAAAACCTGAACTGTAAATAATGAATTGCTGGAGGCTCAGTGTAGACAAATCTGAGAGTTAAAAACTCCAGAAGGCCCCAGTAATAGGGGAGCCCCATTCTTTTGTAGTTTTACCTCCAGGAGCTCACACAGGTTTTCACAGTAAATATCAGAGAAATTTCCCCTCATGTTTCTAGCAGGGGGAGGGGAAAGGAACTTTCTCTCAATTTTGCTATGAACCTAAAACTGCTCTAAGAAAAGGAAACCTTACACTATTTCATCATTGTGTACAGACATTTTCTGTATGAGATTAAAGCCATCATCTTCTATTCTTAGTAAAGACTTTTAAAAAAATTATGATTGAATTTTGAATTTTATTAGTTTTTTTGCAATGATTGAGATTTTTATACGATGTTTACCCTGCAGTTTTAAAGAAAGGCTTCACTGAACTTAAAATTGTTGGTTAAGAGCATTTTTTTCTTCAGCCCTTTAAAGGTTGTCCCAATGTCTTCTGGCTTTCATAGTTTCTGAGAAGTCAGCTTTTAATCTTCTTCTTATTCTATATATGTGGTAATTTTTCTATGGTTGATTTCAAGATTTTCTCTTTGTCTTTGACTTTCAGCAGTTTCACTACAATATGTCTAGGAGGGGATCTCTTTGTGCTTTTCTTTCTTGAGTTATTGAGCTTCTTAGATATGTAAATTAAAGTTTTTCATCAAATGTTAAAAGTTTTCAGCCATTATTTCTTCAAATATATTTTCTTCCCCTTTCTCTCTCTCCTGTCCTGTGATTCTAACTACTGATGTGCTACACTGCTTTTTATTGTCCCACAGGACTCTATGGTTCTATTTACTTTTCTTTAGTCTTATTGTTTTTCTATTTTTCAGATTGGGTAATTCAACTGCAGTCTTTAAGTTCTCCTTGTTTTTCTACCATCTCCAAACTGTAGTGTTCATCCAGAGATTTAATTTAATATTTGTATTCTTCAGCTTGAGAATTATCATTTAAAAATATTATTTTAAAAATTTATTTCCTGATTGAGATTGCCTATCCATGTATTCATTGATACTATATTTTCCTTTAATTCTTTGAACATATTTATAGATGTGATAACCCTTTCTGTGGTGAGGGTTCCATAAATGTTTAAATACTTGGCCCACAGCCAATTTTTTAGACACAGGAGAAACCCACAGAGGACAGGGTTAAAGAGGAGGGCAAAGACATAAGAACAGGGCAAAAAAGCAAGGGAAGATTCTAAGGCTCAAGTAAGTTACTGCTGGTTTGTTTGCTTTGGAATCTGTATTCTGACCTTTAGATTTTCTGCTACTTGATCTTCCCAAAATTTGGAATGTACTCGTTTAAGAAGAGGATTAAATTCACATACCTAGCTCCACATCACTCTATTTTTCAAGAAGAGATGACCCTCTGTTTTCTGTCTGCGTCTCTGTAGTGTCCCCTGGGGCCCCATAACACATGAATAGTTTAGCTATCAGTCAGGGGTTTGGGAAGTTTAGTTTCTAAATTTGGGTCTGTTGTTTTCATGCTGTGAGTTTAAAACTCTTAGTACTTCCAGTGCTTCTAGTTTTCTTGAGTTTATTTATGCTGTTAGATGGTTATTATTGAATTTAAATAGTTTTATTTAAAAATTTTCCATGCTTTATATTTGTTCTCTGTTGCAGGTTCATGAGACCACTCTTTCCTCTACCATTACTAGAAGTTAATCTTGAATTAACTTCGAATAGTCTCAGTTTTTTATTACCTAAAAATGTACTTTCCCACTCTATATTTGAAGAATAATATTGCTGTGCATAAAATTCTATATTGGCAGTTATTTTTCTCTCAGTATGTTAAAGATGTTTTACTCCTTAAGCTTCTACTGTTGCTCTTGTGGAGTTAGCTGTTAGCCTAACTTTCAAATACTGTTTCCCTCTCACCTGATATACTGTCTATTGCTGTATTCTGTTTTATTCCTTGCTTTAGCAAGCATTACTATCTAACCTACTGTATATTTTCATTTTTTACATTAGGTGCCTCTCTTTCACCTAAAATGTAGTCTATGGAAGCAGCATCTTTTTATTTTGTTAATTGCTCTACCCCCAATACAGAAAGTAGAGGCTGCCCTATGATAAATATTCAGTAAATGTTTGCTGAAGAAAGGATCGGGGAAGCTTTGTCTGTTCCTAAGGTAGGCTAGTCACGAGTTAAACTCTACTTAAGGAAAGCTTTTCTAAGTTCCTAAGAAACTTAAGACAAGACTGATCAAGTATTGTTTTTATTAAGATTCAAATGTAAAGTGAAAAAACAATGATCTATTGGAGCTGGTGAATATTATACTAGTAATTAATAAACAGTGAAGCAATAGTTATTAAAGTTTATCTTGTTTAAGAATTAACTAAGGTTCCTGGGAAGGTCCCTTTTAGCAGAGATTCTAAGTCAGCTAGGATGGGAATGATGCCCAGGAATGTGCCTTTTACACTAGCATCTCAAACTGGGAAAACTTTGATATGAAGAATCACAATTTGCTCCTTAAAGCATGGGAATGAGTCGTTAGTTAGTGGCTGAGTTTGGTAAAACATTTCTTTCTCTGACCATTGTGATTGTGCTGACCAGCGCATATCCTGTTTCAGCGTCCGGTTTCTAACCTCCATAATAATTGGCTGGAATTCCCAGAAAAAGGCCAACTTCTCCATGTTCTAGTTTTCTTCCCTGTGAATTAGTTATGGAGTCACACCTACTATTTCATATTTACAAAGTGGTGAAAGTGCATTCCTGGAGTGGAACTGAATACATTAAAATATCTGATAATAAACAGAGATTACATTGCAGAGGAGCTCATGGGACAGTACTTCAGTCTTTTGGATTTGTAATATTAAAATGCTCACCATCTGTGTTCAATCAATATTTATTTCTTTCACATTTGAATGTAATCCCAACTTGGAGAAAAAGAGCTAAGAAATATAGTCTAAAATTGATCAGCAAGAGAATTAACTACCTAACCTCAAGTCTCTTTTCCATTGACCTGTTTTCTTCAGGCTCCATTTCAGTAATCCACAAATTCTGATACTTGAATATAAAGCATTAAAGTGAGGATTGCAAAGTCTTTGTTTTAAGGCGTCAGGGAAGGGTTAGAACACCCTGGGACTGGATTTCATTCTTTTCTAGAATTCCTGTGTAATTTTATGCTCCTCCATCTGCACTAAGGGTTCTACTAGAATAAAAGAGAGATTTCAGTCACTTTCTTTCATTGGTTTGTAACTGCATTTCTAATAGCAACTTTCCAATAGAGGTGCAGGTGCTTATGTAAAGAAAGGCCATTCTTACAACATCTTGAATTTAGAATAACGCATTTAGGAGAAGAAGCTGTACACTTTCCACCCTGCCTACCTTCTTTTTTTTTTTTTTTTCGGTATGCGGGCCTCTCACTGCTGTGGCCTCTCCCGCCACGGAGCACAGGCTCCGGATGCGCAGGCTCAGCGGCCATGGCTCACAGGCCCAGCCGCTCCGCGGCATGTGGGATCCTCCCGGACCGGGGCACGAACCCGTGTCCCCTGCGTCGGCAGGCAGACTCTCAACCACTGCGCCACCAGGGAAGCCCCTGCCTATCTTCTTACTTTCAATTTTAAAACAAACAAGTCTTCCCCTACCTCCAAAGCTGTTGTGAGAGTTCCTCTACTAATCTATTGAAGCATCTGTTTTTTGAGGGTCTATGAGGATAGTGGCAGAGATATGTGATAGATATTGTTTTGAGCCATAGAGTACGCTTTCCTATGTGCTCCTCCCAACTTCATACAATGGGCCCTTTCTTTATTTACCCCAGTATTCGTGAATAGGAATGAGACCCAGCCTTGTCCAATAGGCGAACCCATTCCCTTGGCCACATAAATTTGTTCAGAGTTAACTTAATGACATCATTCAACCAATCAAATTCCTTGGGATATTTCTGTTGGGACAAGGGTAGAAAATTGCTTCTTGCCTTTGTGATTCCCCTTGCTGGAAGGATATAAATCTTAGACCACTGGCAACTACCCTCCTTGTGTGGATGGAGTCTACCAACAGAAGGAGAAAATGAGGCCCACTCTCAGATGGAAGAAGAGTAGATACCTGAATGAAAGGATCTTGATGACCTGGTCCTGAATATTATATGCTTGATGCTGGGGCTACTCTTTCGCTTCCTAGTTACATAGTCAATATTTTCTTTCCCCCCCTTTTTTTTAACCTTAAGCTAGTTGAATTGGGTTTCTGTTACCTATAAATAAAAATGTCCAGACTAAATTAAGCAACGACAACAAAAACAACGAATATAAATGGACATTTTTTTAAAATGCAAGAATTCAGTAATCTCTTGAATTGTATAGATGAGTTTTTTGGATATGTTACAGGCCTTGACATTTTCACTTATACCTTGATTTTGTGTCAGGATTACTTTACTCTTCATGTGTTCAATATTAATAAATTGCTATTTCTTGACGAGGGAAATAGGAGACTCTTATAATATTAAGTTTAGGTAGATCCCAGAAAAACAGTCTTCCCAAATTCTTTCATAATCTGGCTACACTGTCACCTTAGGCTTAGGAAGCCAAAAATCATTATGGAGATAAAACTATCTCTCTCCTAAGGGGAGAATTCCAGAGTAGCTGAACAGGTTTTTCTTTGAGGATCATGATTCCTAGCTCTAGCTTCTTAACACTTTAAGGTGAATTTTACCTTTGCCATTGGAGATGTTATTTCAGTGCTTATAAATCAGATGAATTAAAGATGGGGTGTAGCTTTTCATACATTCTGGGACACTTCTGAGAGTGAAAGGGGCCTCTGTTAATAATTGGACCTGGGACAATAGATTCACACCAAGAACATGCTGGGAAAAGAGGAGTATATGGTCATTCTAGCCAAAGGTTCTTTCTGTAGACTAGTGGTTTTCAAACTGGTTTCATATCGTATTTGCCTGGGAAACTAAAAAAAAATATAGAAGCCAGGTCTCCCTACCCAGAGATTTTGACTGAATTGTCTAGGGCGAAATCTGGGAATTTCATATCAAAAAATAATTCCTCTGCTGATTCTATTGCATAGACAAGTTTGAGAACCATAACGCCTCTGATTGAGTTTAACTATTTTAATTTTAGTATACAAGTATGTAAACCTGAGACTCAAAAGTCTAGGACCTGGTTTCTGTTCTTCCATTAACTAGGTGTGTGATCTTGGACAAATAATTTTCTGGTGTTTAGTGGCTTCATCTGTAAAATGAAGGACTTAGAAAGACTAGAAAAACTCTAAGACCCATTGAACTCTACAATTCTGATCCTGTTAAAGAATTCTTCTTTCAAGGGATTAAAAACTCTTGAGGGCTTCCCTGGTGGCGCAGTGGTTGAGAGTCCGCCTGCCGATGCAGGGGACGTGGGTTCGTGCCCCGGTCCGGGAGGATCCCGCATGCCGCGGAGCGGCTGGGCCCGTGAGCCATGGCTGCTGAGCCTGCGCGTCCGGAGCCTGTGCTCCGCAACGGGAGAGGCCGCAGCAGTGGGAGGCCCACGTACCGCGAAAAAAAAAAAAAAAAACTCTTGAAATCAGAACCTACTTCCCCCAGTCTTGGATCATGACAGAGTGTTACTTGGAGGAAGGATAAATCAAGTTCATTTTTTAAAAGCCAAGAACTGGATTTGTGGTATAAATGAAGTGATAGAGCATACCCGCACATTTGTTCCAGCGCTGTTTGACAGTGCTTAGCTGTTTTTAAGCCAGCTAAGAGGATGAAAGGGCTACAGCCCTCAGGGAGATTATGTAATTTTTGCAATCTAATCCGGCACAACATTCAACAACTAAGATGTCCAAGGATGGAGTTACTTTCCCCAGAAAGAATTTTTATGGTTTTATATAATGGAGAGGCACTGACTTGGGTGTCTTGTTAATAATCTAATTCTGTGTGTTCTTCCATCTATAAATGGAGACAAACTGAGGGATATACAGCTTGTCTAAAATAGAAGGCCTAGTTCAGTGTGTGAAATGTATTTTGTTAAGTCATTTTATGACTCAGTTTCTTATTCCCTTTAAGAACAATATCCTTCGTAAAAAATGGACTTGAGAACACAGGGAGGGGAAAGGGTAAGATGGGACAAAGTGAGAGAGTGGCATGGACATATATACACTACCAAACGTCAAATAGATAGCTAGTGGAAAGTAGCTGCATAGCACAGGGAGATCACCTCAGTGCTTTGTGACCACCTAGAGGGGTGGGATAGGGAGGGTGGGAGGGAGGGAGACGCAAGAGATATGGGAACATATGTATATGTATAACTGATTAACTTTGTTATAAAGCAGAAAGTAACACACCATTGTAAAGCAATTATACTCCAATAAAGATGTTAAAAAAACCCACAAGATCCTTTAAGGCCTTAATACTGGTATTGAATTACTTTAAGAAATATAACCCTATAAAAACCCTCTCACCCTGTCTGCTCCTTTTGCCCTGTCTGGGTTAATGTATCAGGTAGGACACACTAAGCCTGCCCTTTTCCACATCACTCTGTTGCACCCCTTCCTCAACCTCACTAACTAGCAATTCTCCCTTCCCTTAAATGTCCTTTTCCATTCTTCTATAGAATAATCCCTAATAAATAAAACTGAAGGGGACCATCTTGCTACTTAACATTTAACTCTGGAGTTAACCATATATAGCCTATTTGTCCAAAAACATGTTTGAGTTCCTACTGGACCTTTAAGTTTTATATCGTCCCAAGATTCTTTATGTATCTCTGTAACTTGGTCTATAAGACCCCCCAAAGTAATCCATGCTGCAAAATACTGTTCTTCCTCTGCCTAGGTCTAAACCCCAAAGAAAAACTCCCTTTCCTGGCAACAGTATCAGCTAAAAATTAAGGGAAAATGATCCAATTTAAATAATGTGCATTACTGTATAAATAGGACAATCAAATTTATGCATTCTATTTAGCTACTTATAATACTTCTTTCTCTTTCTGTATGTTCTATATAAAGATTCTAAGTTTTTTTTTTCCTCATATGCATCTCTCAGAAAAAGCTGAGTTTGTATTTGGGGGTACTTGTTGCATATTTCCCTACAAAGTGGAGTTTTGATGATGGTTAGCTGATCATCAGTCCTCCAAAAATCCACTTAACACTTCCTATAAAGTATAAGCATAACTATTAGTAAGTGTTGCATAAGTGAAAAACTGGATAGAGGCTAGGCAGGATGGAGGGCTGGTCCACAGAGAGAATCTGAGGGTGATATTCAGTGCTGGAAGGCATTTTCCCCTCTTCTCCTGGGCAAAATACTGGTCCTAGGCAAAACTAGGACCAGCTCACGAAATGTTTTTTGTATCCTACCTCCCTATTTATACTTCTTTCCAGTCTCTTCAGGACCTCTTTCCATTATCATCCTAGGTTCACCACTATAGTCTTGCCTTGTTCACAGAAGGCCTCCTTGCTCCAATATTGCCTATTTCTTCTCTACTTGAGTGGATTCTTCATACCACTCAAAATCATCTCTTTTCTGAAACTTTTTCTCATCACGTTTTAGTATGAAAATAATCTGATCAACTGATTAATTTTGAACTGAGTTGTTTTTTTTTATAATTTATGTATAGTGAAATGCTCAAATCTTTTTTTTTTAAATTTATTTATTTTATTTATTTTTGGCTGCATTGGGTCTTTGTTGCTTCACGCGGGCTTTCTCTAGTTGCGGCGAGCGGGGGCTACTCTTCATTGCAGTGCGGGCTCTAGGTGTGTGGGCTTCAGTAGCTGTGGTATGCGGGCTCAATAATTGTGGCTCACAGGCTCTAGAGCTCAGGCTCAGTAGTTGTGAAGCATGGGCTTAGTTGCTCCGTGGCATGTGGGATCTTTCCAGACCAGGGCTCAAACCCATGTCCCCTGAATTGGCAGGCAGATTCTTAACCACTGCACCACCAGGGAAGCCCCTGAACTGAGTTTGTTTTTCCTTTTCCATTATGGTTTATCCAGGATATTGAATATAGCTCCCTGTGCTATACAGTAGGAACTTGTTCTTTATCTTTTCTACATATAATAGTTTGCATCTGCTAAACCCAAACTCCCAATCCAACCCTTCCCTGCCACCCTCTCCATTGGTAACCACAAGTCTGTTCTCTATGTCTGAGTCTGTTTCTGTTTTATAGATAAGTTCATTTGTGTCTTATTTTAGATTCCACATATAAGTGATATATGCTGTTTGTCTTTCCTTTTCTGACTTACTTCAATTAGTATAATAATCTCTAGGTCCATCCATGTAGCTGCAAATGGCATTACTTCACTCTTTTTAGGGCTGAGTAATATTCCATTGTATATATGTACCACATCTTCTTCATCCATTCATCTGTCAATGAACAATTAGGCTGCTTCCATGTCTTGGCTTTTGTGAATAGTGCTGCTATGAACATAGGGGTGCATGTATCTTTTTGAATTAGAGTTTTGTCCAGATATATGCCTAGGAGTGGGATTGCTGAATCATATAGCAACTCTAGTTTTAGTTTTTTGAGGAACCTCCATACTGTTCTCCATAGTGGCTGCACCATTCCCACCAACAGTGTAGGAGGGTTCCCTTTTCTCCACACCCTCTCCAGCATTTGTTATTTGTAGACTTTTTAATGATGGCCATTCTGACTGGTGTGAGGTGGTACCTCACTGTAGTTTTGATTTGCATTTCTCTAATAATTAGTGATGTTGAGCGTCTTTTCTTTGTGCCTGTTGGCCATCTGTATGTCTTCTTTGGAGAAATTTCTATTTAGGTCTTCTGCCCATTTTTGGATTGGGTCGTTTGTTTTTTTGTTATTGAGTTGTATGAGTTGTTTGTATATTTTGGAAATTAAGCCCTTGTCAATTGCGTCATTTGCAAATATTTTCTCCCAGTCTATAGGTTGTCTTTTCATTTTGTTTATGGTTTCCTTTGCTGTGCAAAAGCCTGTAAGTTTGGTTAGATCCCATTTATTTTTGCTTTTATTTCTATTGCTTTGGTAGACTGACCTAAGAAAACATTGGTATGATTTACGCCAGAGAATGTTTTGCCTATGTTCTCTTCTAGGAGTTTTATGGTGTCATGTCTTATATTTAAGTCTTTAAGCCATTTTGAGTTTATTTTTGTGCATGGTGTGAGGGTGTGTTCTAACTTCATTGATTTACATGCAGCTGTCCAACTTTCTCAACACCACTTGCCGAAGAAACTGTCTTTTCCATTGTATATTCTTGCCTCCTTGTCGAAGACTAATTGACTGTAGGTGTATGGGTTTATTTCTGGGCCCTCTATTCTGTTCCATTGATACATATGTCTGTTTTTGTGCCACTTTCACACTGTTTTGATTGCTGTACCTTTATAGTATTTTCTGAAGTCTGGGAGGGTTATGCTTCCTCCTTCTTCTTTTTCCACAGGATTGCTTTGGCAATTCTGGATGTTTTATGGTTCATATAAGTTTTACGATTAGAAAATAATCTGATTTAAATGTAAGACTCCAAGATTGTTTGTACTTCAAAGGAAGATATATGTTAACCCAAAAGTGTCTCCAGTAGTGCTGTTTTTCATAATCTGGCTAATTAAATCACACAGTTCAGGCAGTGTGAAGGACTATATTTTGGTCAAGGGGCTAATCTATGTAGTGTCCTGCCTGTATGTTGCTCTCCAGCACTACCTTCCCTTTTGTATCTTCTCTTCTTTCCTTTAAAAAAGTAAATTATGGAATTTATCTACACAGATCATTTATTTGGAAGATAAAGATCTAGACAATGGAATTTTTAAGTATTTTAAAATTTATTCATTATTTTCATTTTTTAAAAATCAGTGCAAGAATGATTTCCTATTTGCTCTTGTGCACCAGTGCATCAGGGGCAGGAGGCAGTGGGTGCTGAACAACACCGTGGGTGCTGTTGCCACCAGACATGGGTGTGAGCAAGTAGATCATCATGGGTAGACCAAAGATACTCTAAGAGGCCATTTTATGAAATAAAAATGATTTATTACTGAGCAGGAGGTATCAAGTCATAGAAGCCAAAAGAGAAACTTGCTAAGCAAACATGAGGAAGATCAAATGCCTGGGTCTTTCCAGGCACTGCTACATCATTGTTTCCATAGGCTTCTGCATGTGTTGAATCTATATACCTGTAGTTAGTGATTCTAACACACTGCGTATGCACATCGACACTAACTTCCTGCAAAGTATACATTTCATAGAGCTTCAGTGACTATGAGATTTTTTTTGTTGTTAGTGCCACTTTTTTTAGGAGGTGAATATTCTCTCCGAATTCTGATTTTTGTTGCACGAATCATAAGTAAAATGCATTTGCTAAGGTTTTGTGAGTAACCATTTAGCTTTTCTTTTTCTTTTCTAAAGGTAAACTTGGATAGTTTCAAGTGAAGCAAAACCATTCAAGAATCAACTCCTAACCCACTAATGCTCTCCCACCCCACCTATATTCATCAATACAGTTGAAAAGGGAGAGAGGCAGGAGGACCCAACGAAAGTGTTTGAATCTCTGCATAAAAGATTAGAGACAGAGAAAGAAACAGTTCTGGGCCAGGACTTAAAGAGAAAATAATTTTTTTTTTTCATTTTGTTTTGTTTTTCCCTTCCCTTGGTTTTGGCAAGTGAAAGGCTCTAGTGGGTATGGAATTTGAGAGGACTGGAGAGGATGCGGGGAAGCGAGACGTCAGCTGTGATGTTTGGCTGAATGCTCAGAAACGGATCCCCTTTACTATCTTTACAGAGGTTTAACAAAAGAATGGAATTTGCAAGTTTGGATTGTGCATCTTTCACAGATACTACTCTGGGGCTAAAGTTCATGGGTTACAACCCAAAAGGGTTAGACTTCATTTCTTCTTCAATCGATTACACGAAATAATTGTATTACATAAAACATGTGAAGACATAAATGAATTTAATACTCATTTTATACCTATATCTCTTAGTACACCTCTATTTAAAGCTCTAAAATTTCTCCTCTCCTTCCACCAATGTTGAGCTTTTGTCTAAAATCCAAAAATGTGAACCTAGAGCAGTGTATATTCTCTGAACATTCCTGCAAACAGTCTTCCACTGTAAAAGTAATATAATCACACTGTAGAAAAAAAGGAAAAGAAAATACCACGTACAGTAGTAAATTGCCACAAATGAATATGATATTATTTTGTCTATTTTCTCTCCTATTTTTCATTTAATAAAATCCTATTAATTATTATATTAAACACTTTACCTCAGAAAAAGCATTTAGGTTCACCTTTCACACTAACACAATGGCTCTCAGGAGGATGATTATTAGTAGCTATTTTATACACTTTAGGAGTTTATATGTCAGAATCAGACTGTTAAATAGGTTCATGTTAAGATCTGTTAAATTCTGAAAGTCCTGGGACAAAGTCTAAACTTATCCTTAGAAAAAAATGGTAATCCTGAAAGCGCTAAAAAAATTAAATTTCTTAATGAGATATCATTATAATGTCTATATTTTTCATATATTTAACATTATGAGGCTGTATATTTGCCTCTTAAATTCTTGTCTGGATAGCAAGATGATGTGCCAAATCTCCTCGTCAAGACATCTCTACATCATGATGTAGTCAAAGATACTGGAGTAGGTGGAGAGACACTCTTTTTACTCTTTTTGGGTCCAATTTCCACATTTGTAATAATGGAACAGAATTAGATTTCTCTAAGGTTCAGTCCTATTTCAGCAATATATTCTGTAGAGTTGAGAACTTGAAGAGTTTCCTTGGTTTAGGACAGAGTTATTTTTAGACAGAAATGTCTTTTGTGTTCTCAAGACACATGAGACTAGTCTTCTAACATTTTTTCCTTAAATATCTGCTAAAAGAATTTGAAAAAATATATACCTTCTTGCCCATCTAAGTGTACATTTTAAATTTCTCATCATAATTATAAACAAAGGTATCATTTCCAGTATGATGCAAATACTGATCTTTTAAAATAAAACTCTTTAAAAACACTCAGTATAACCTAAAAACCATAGCAGTGTGTTGCTAACCATAATCCCCCCAAAAAATCAGTGAATCAACCTTTCAAACTAGAATTCCACTTTTAGCTTGCTTTGTACTTGTGTTTCCATTCTCCTCCTCCCATAAAATTTTATCCTAACATATTTTTATGCTTAAAAGTCTTTTATTAATTACCAGATTACTCTGTAATAAAATTATGTGTACCCATTTGGAAATAATTTTTTAAAGATTTGTGTCCATAAGGGTCTAACTACTTAAGATTCTTTGAAGTGAATTTTTTTATTACAGTTATTAGTACAAAATTGAACGAAACGGAACAAGTATATATTATAAAATACGACACACAATTGTTAAGGAAATGCATTTTTTAGGGAGGTGGATGGAAATTTTCTACAAATAACCCTACGTAGACATGGATGACTGTTACTTATTGTTAGAATGAGACAGGGTTGAGTATCAATTCTGCTCTAATTTTCATATTTTCAGGTGGAAAGATTATGTCTATTTAAATATAAGTAAATAGGAATAGAAGTTTTGTTATAGCAATGTCATTCAGTTTCTTGAACTCTTGAGTCCTATGCAAAAAATCATATACGATCTTTGTGATGGTTAATTTCATGTGTCAACTTGTCTAGGTTATGGTGCCCAGTCATTTGATCAAATACTAGTCTAGATGATGCTGTGAAGTAACTTGTGAAGATGATTAACATTTATAATCAGTTGACCTTAACATGATGGGCCCATGCAATCAGTTGAAGACTTTAAGAGCAAAAGACTGAGGTTTTCCGAAGAAGCAATTCTGCTTCAAGACTGCAACGTAGAAATTCTGCCTGAATTTTCAACCTGCTGGTATGCCCTGCAGATTTTAGGCTCAAGACTGCTAAAGTTAGGAATCCTGTTGCCCAAGAAGAACAAATCTAGTCAAGATATTCTGGAATTCTTTCCTTAAGAAAGGGATATATCCATCTCCATAATGATTTTTGACTTCCTAAGCTTAAGGCAACAGCATAGACAGATTATGAAAATATGTGGAAAGACAATTTTTCTGGGATCTGCCTAAGCTTTATATATTAAAATATACATCTGCTATTGGTTCTGTTTCTCTGGAGGACCCTGTCTAATACAATCTTAAAAATATTTTTAATGATCTATCATGTAACATTTGATTTAGTTCCTTTTAAAATTTTTTAGGGCAAGGAACTGAATATTCCCTGATTGAAAAAAATGATTTCTTACCCAGTTGTTAACTTTCTCAGCACCTATGCCAACATGTCAAATTAGTGTCTTTGGTGCTCCAGAGGCTTTTACATCCCTAAAGCAATGTCCTTTCTCTTGTGAAGCAGAAGGACAATCATGAAAGAGAAACATTTTACATGGATTTATTTCCATAAAACTATCTTTGTCCCAATACTCCATGGAAAATCTATGGTAGCCTCAGCCCTAGTCAGAAAACAGCTGATGTCAACCATCTTGCTACCTATATTCTTAAATATTTCTTCTATTGTTATTTATTTATGAACAGCATTTTGGCTATGGTAGAAATAAAACATACTAAGAACGATTAAGCTCAGAAATAAGGAAAAATTCAATGATGATGATTTATTTGGAAACAATGATATTTTTGTAATATTAATGATGTTATTGGTACTCAGTTAAACATATTTCAAACTAGGGCACTTTGATCAAATTCCTTTTGGTTCATTTGCAACTTAATAATAAAATTTTACATATTTCTAGTTAATATATCAAACTCAACTGAGTAATTGATGTTCATCATTTATTTTACTACTAAGAGTACACATTTAAGTTATGCTTTGGAATTATTGTTTGCTGCAATATCTAAAACTCTCCTTTAGGTCATACATCAGGAAAAGGGGTATAAACAATATTTTATGTCACCTAACCCAATTATTTTTGATGCAATAGCCCAGGGTTTCTCCCAGACTTAGCACAAGGCAGGGACTTCATAAACATTTGATGAATTAATTGAAAGTGCAAAAACAGATTCTCAAGTATTAAGTGCTCAAAATTATGGTTGTATTTGAAACTGACTTCTTCAGGATAATAACTCCTTTTATAGATTGACATGAAATATGTTAGAACATGATGATAAACCAGTTTTTAAAAAGGGCCAACAGATAGCAAAAGATTGACACCTATTACCTGTAAGCTATTTCATTTCACTTAGATAATTAATATTACCAATACTGTGGAGTATTCTTACTAGTGAAATGTAATCTTAACTAACTTTATAAAATACAATCTAAAAACCCTTAAGTGGATAAATATGTGTAAGTGCTCAATATATGTTAGTTATCATTACTGTGGTTATTACCTCCAGCTTGCTTTGTTCTTTTCATAGGTGGAATACCATCCTAGTTACCAAATTTCTTGGTTGTACCAGGTGAACTGGCAGTGTTGATTGATGTTTAACGTATCATCTAAATTCCTTTCATTCCTAAAATTCTTTATTTAAGAACTGCAATTTCTTGAAGAACTAATGCTGTGAATTGAAAAATTTCTAATATTTCTTAATAATTATGTGTGTTGTTTGGTATAATGCATAACATTGAATAGAACAAATTTACCAATGTTTAGAAAATGATGTCTTGTTTCAAAAATTTGAATAGCAATTAGATGGTACAATAACTTAGGGAAAAACCAGGCTTCATGCCCTCTAGTTTCCCAATTAAAAGGAGCCCATTTCTAGGTTGGGAGAAGATATAGGTAAGATCATTCCTCTTATTTGAAAATCATACAAAGCTTTTCGGAGTCACACAGACCCGGAGTGGAGGTGAATGACATCCCCTCACATCTATAAAAGCTGTTGTCTGCTTTAAAAGGAAAAGCTCTCAGTATGACTTAAATGTTCCATTTCCGAAATACAGCTTGAAGCTCTTTTCAGGGCTGAACAGAGCACGAAGGTAATGATTATTATTTACCTCACATTAAAAAAACAAACAAACAAAAAACCTAACTCAAAGATCTGCTTATTGCCTTTAGGCTCTGCTTTAGGGAGCCCTTAAAATATTTCTTTAAAATCTGCCCATATTCTGTAGAGTTACAACTATAGTGTTGATTTTTCTCTTGTGCTATTATATTTAACCAACTCCCACTGAGATCTGATGGTATAAAGAGATGATACTTATGCTGCAGAACTTTTGCCTGAGTAAAAATATAATGAGTAGATTATCAAAGGTTACATTTACCATAAATCAGATACCCTAAACTACATATTCAGACTAGCGAGATACAGATACAACTATCATTTCAACTTTGATGGTGCAAGGGTATTCTCCCACTCCGTCCCCCTCACAACTGGTGTGCTGGAACTGGCTTGCACTAGCTTGTGAGAGCAGATTGTTAAATTTTCAGGACCCACGTTGGTAGCTTGAAATCTGTCATGAAGGGAGTATGAAAACCAGCAAACGTTACAAATCAGCACTTTTTCTTTACTTTTCCAGAGGGGCCAGTTCTTAAACATTAACCAGCATACCTATGCATACACACACACACACACACACACACACACACAGAGTGAAGTTTGTATGGTTTGGGGTAAAAATTCAATGATTTGTATCCAGTTGGCTATTTCTCTGTAAAGTTGTGAATCATACTATATTCTTGGGAGAAAACGATGAAGGCTAACAAAAGATGTCTTACAGAAAATTTATAAATTGGTTTTAGAACATACAGTTCTAGATTCTCTCTCCACTTGAAAAACATGTTCAGTGAAAATAAGTAACTGGTTTATCATCTTAAGAAACAAGGGCTCCATTTACAGCTAAGCTACTGTCTTTTTCAGGGGAAAGTTCTTATAAGATTCTTCTGTCCTCAAAAAGGAGCCCAAACTTAGACTCAATTCCCATTTAATGTGAGGCAATGTTCCTTGGCAAAGCAAGAGAATTATAGAGCTATTCTGCCAATAGAGAATTAGCCTCAAGGCACACTGCCCCAAATACTGTTGCTTATATTGTTCCCAGTTACAAGGGCCTTTATTGTAACTAATGGAATACATGCACAGGGAAAGGAAAGAGTCAATATTGGTGGTGGTCTTATGAGTTGCGCACATTTGCTTCCTGGGCAGCAAAACTGGGTAATGTGTGAATTAGCTGACATTAGCATCTATTGTGCCTAAATAGCCTTCAAAATGTAATACTGAAATTCCTCTCTTCTGCCCCAGAGTTCACATGTTAAAAGTTGTTGAATTTAGAGACTTGTAAGATTGATATGCAGACCAGTGCAATCCAAGATTCTCTCAAGCCTGCTTATTAAGAAAAATTCTGAGACCTAGGTCATATTTCTATTCATTCACATTATTTTTTTTCACACTGATAGCCCTGAACAATAACTAGAGTTTTATCACGGTCTTGTGTAATTCTACTCTTTAACAAACCAGATTGCAGTTATGACAGAAAAAACATGTAATTATTGTGGTAATATATTTTTCACTCATGATTGATAGACACCTATAATCATATGGTAATTTGGTTTCTTATCTTTAGTAAAGGGTTTTAAAATTTCATTTTTATAGGATTTGAAATAAAATTATGTAGTATGTAATTACATTTTGTAAATGTTCCATTTGTTTTTGAGCAGAATGTATATATATTTTCTGTGTGAGAGAGCCCATATTAAAGTTCCTTCACATAATATGGTTTTGCCAGTGTCTCTATTGATTTCTATACTTTGAAGACATACTTGGCTGTTTTTCCTTCTTGGTAAATTATTTCTTTGATACATTTGAAATAGCTTTGTCCTTTTAAAATGTCTTAAAGTCTACTTTTTTACTATTAAATATTAATACATCAGGTTTTTTGTTAATATTTACCTGTTACAGATTTTTTCATCAACTCAAATCTTTTGTGTCATTTTGCTTAAATGGGTCTTTTATAAATCCTACAAACTAGATTTAGAACTGAATTATATCTGAGAGTTTCTGTTTTTAAGAAGTAAATATAAGCCATTCACATTTTTTTTTTTTTTTTTTTTTTTTGCGGTACGCGGGCCTCTCACTGCCGTGGCCTCTCCTGTTGCAGAGCACAGGCTCCAGATGCTCAGGCTCAACGGCCACGGCTCACGGGCCTAGCCGCTCCGGGGTATGTGGGATCTTCCCGGACCAGGGCACGAACCCGTTTCCCCTGCATCGGCAGGCAGACTCTCAACCACTGCACTACCAGGGAAGCCCGCCATTCACATTTTTAAAAGAATTACTGATAAGTTTGGACTTATTTTTGCCACATCATGTTTTGTACTCTACCATGCTTCTTATTCCTTGGTGTTTCCTTTTCTATTTATTTTTGGGTTGGTCAATAATTCTATTTTTACTTCCATTCATAGTTTGGAAGTTCTACATTTTAAATAAATTCTATTTTTTAAGGGTTCTCTAAAGTTTTGAATATTTTATTGATTTCAAGGCAAAAAATCACAAACATATAACTTGATGATTTTTTAAAGAGTGTATCTTTAAAATCAGTTTTAGGTTTTACAACAAAATTGAGAAGAAGGTACAGAGATTTCCCTTATGCCCCTGCCCTCACACAGGCACTCACCAGAATGGTACATTTATAACCAAGGATGAACCTACACTGACACATCATAATCACCCAAAGTCCATAGTTGACTTCAGGCATCACTCTTGGTATTGTACATTCTACGAGTTTGGACAAAAGTATAATGACGTATATCTGTCATTATAATATCATACAAAGTATTTTCACTTCCCTAAACTCTTCTGTGCTCTGCCTGTTCACTCCCCCATCATCCCCCTTTTTCCTAGCAACCACAGATCTTTTTATTGTTCCCATAGTTCTGTCTTTTCCAGAATGTCATATAGTTGGAATCATACAGTATGTAGCCTTTTCAGATTGCCTTCTTCCACTTAGTAATATGCATTTAAGATTCCTCCATTTCTTTTCTTGGCTTAATAGCTCATCTCTTTTTAGCACTGAATATTACATTATCTGGATGTAGCACAGTTTATTTATCCATTCACCTACTGAAGTACAGCTTGTTTGCTTCTAAGTTTTGGCAAATACAAATAAAGTTTCTATAGATATCCATGTGCAGGTTTTTGTGTGGATGTAAATTTCCAACTCCTTTGGGTAAATAGGAAGAAGCACAACTACTGAATCATATGGGAAGAACGTACTTAGATTTGTTAGAAACCTCCAAACTGTCTTCCAAAGTGGCTGTGGTGCAGTGTTTTGGGTTTGGCCATTCCAATAGATGTGTAGTGGTATCTCACTATTTTTTTAATTTGCATTTCCCTGATGACATATCATGGCCATGTGCTTATTTGCCATCTGTATATCTTCTTTGGTGATGTGTCTGTTAAGGTCTTTGGCTCATTTTTTAATCATGTTGTTTGTTTTCTTCTTTTTGAGTTTTCAGAGTTCTTCAACGTGATGATTTTTCACACCCAGATCAAGACCAGAGATCTTTAATAGCATCCAGAGGTTCCCTGAGCCCCCTTCAATTCTAATCCACTTCCCAAGAATAACCACTATCCTGACATTTACCATATAGATTAGTTTGGCCTATTTTTGAACTTTATATACATGGAGTCATGCAGTATCTTTTTTTTTGATAACATTATATTTGTGAGATTCATCTATGTTGTTGCATGTAGTTTTAGTTCATTCTCATTGTTGTACAAAACCTCATTATCTCACTATGCCAAAAATTATCTGTTCTACTGTTAATGGACATTTGGGTGGTTTCCAGTGTTTGGCAATTATCAATACATATAATACAGTCATGAATAGTCTAGTACAGTCTTTTTTTTTCATGTTTTATTTTTTTTGAATTTTATTTTATTTTATTTTTTTATACAGTAGGTTCTCACTACTTATCTATTTTATACATATTAGTATATATATGTCAATCCCAATCTCCCAATTCATCACACCACCACCACCATCTCCCAGCCCCACTTTCTCCCCTTGGTGTCCATACATTTGTTCTCTACATCAGTCAGTGTTTCTATTTCTGCCTTGCAAACCTGTTCATCTGTACCATTTTTCTAGATTCCACACATATGTGTTAATATTCGATATTTGTTTTTCTCTTTCTGACTTACTTCACTCTGTATGACAGTCTCTAGGTCCATCCATGTCTCTACAAATGACCCAATTTCATTCCTTTTTATGGCTGAGTAATATTCCGTTGTATATATGTACCACATCTTCTTTATCCATTCGTCTGTCGATGGGCATTTAGGTTGCTTCCATGACCTGGCTATTGTAAATAGTGCTGCAATGAACATTAGGGTGCATGCGTCTTTTTGAATTATGGTTTTCTCTGGGTATATGCCCAGTAGTAGGATTGCTGGGTCACATGCTGGAGAGGGTGTGGAGAAAAGGGAACCCTCTTGCACTGTTGGTGGGAATGTAAATTGATACAGCCACTATGGAGAACAGTATGGAGGTTCCTTAAAAAACTAAAAATAGAATTACCATATGACCCAGCAATCCCACTACTGGGCATATACCCTGAGAAAACCATAATTCAAAAAGACACATGCACCTCAATGTTCATTGCAGCACTATTTACAATAGCCAGGTCATGGAAGCAACCTAAATGCCCATCGACAGATGAATGGATAAAGAAGCATATATACAACAGAATATTACTCAGCCATAAAAAAGAATGAAATTGGGTCATTTGTAGAGATGTGGATGAATCTAGAGACTGTTATACAGAGTGAAGTAAGTCAGAAAGAGAAAAACCAATATCATATATTAATGTATATATGTGGAACCTAGAAAAATGGTACAGATGAACCAGTATGCAGGGCAGAAACTGAGACACAGATGCAGAGAACAAACGTATGGACACCAAGTGGGGAAAGCGGCAGGGGGGTGGTGGTGGTGTGATGAACTGGGAGATTGCGATTGACATGTATACACTAATATGTATAAAATGGATAACTAATAAGAACCTGCTGTATAAAAGAATAAATAAAGTTAAAAAAAAACCCAGAAAACAAAAGTTGATTAAAAAAAAAAAAAGACACATGCACCCCAATGTTCATTGAAGCACTATTTACAACAGCCAGGTCATGGAAGAAACCTAAATGTCCATCAACAGAGGAATGGATAAAGAAGATGTGGTACATATATACAATGGAATATTACTCAGCCATAAAAAGGAATGAAATTGGGTCATTTGTAGAGACATGGATGGACCTAGAGACTGTCATACAGAGTGTAGTACAAATCTCTTGACATACATTAGTATTCATTTCTGTCACTGTATTTCTATAAATGAAATTATTGGGTCATACAGCTTGTGTACATTCAGCTTTTGTAAACAAGACCAGTTTCCCAAAGTGACTGTAACAAATTTGAACTCTCACCACAGTGTATGAGAGTTCTATTTGCTCCATATCTTTGCCAACACTCGATATTGCATGTCTTTTTCATTTTAGCATTTATATTTTAAATTTAAAAATTTTAAACATATTTAAATATACTTTATAAATGATGTTGGGCTAATCCTATCCAAAACATCTAATTCCTTTTTTTCCTGCTTCCCCTTTCTGTCCATGTTGTGATCATCTGGGATTTTAGTTACTTATTTTTTTTTATTACTCCTTACAAACAATACTTTATAATTACCATTACATGTTTTTGTTTTATAACTGATTTTTTCTTAAGTAAATTCCCTAATTAATCTTTCAGGGAGGGTTTATGAGTATTATATTAACTGAGAATGTCTTTGCCTTTTCATGTAAATGATATGAAATTCTAGCTTCAAAATTATTTCTCTCCCTAGGGAGAATCTGGTAAAAGGGCACAAACTTTCAGTTATAAGATGAATAAGGCTGAGGATCTAAATGTATGACATGGTGACTGTAGTTGATAACACTGTATTGTATAATTGAAACTTGCTAAGAGAGTAGACTTTACATGTTCTCACAGACACAAGGGATAAATATGTGAGATGATAGATGTGTTAACTAGATGGAGGGGATACATTTACAATGTACAGGACAACAAATTATCATGTTGTACAGTTTAAATAACTTATAATGTTATTTGTCAATTATATCTCAATAAAACTGAAAAAAACTATTTCTCTATTAAACCACTGGAGATATTTTTCTGCTGCTGTGTATTCATTTTTACCAGAGAAGTTATATGTCGGTTCTTGCTCCTTAATAGGTAATGTCTTTTTTCCTCTCTGAAGGATTTTCAGATTTTTTTGGTGTCCTAAAATTTCACCAGGATGTGTTTAGGAAATGGATTTTTTTCATTTATTCTACTCAGCACTTTAAAAATTTCTGCCTTTTTAAAATTCTGAAATTAAAACAACCATTGTAAATATTTCCCCTTTCCATTTTCTTTGGTCCCTCCATTTGCATTTGCAGTGAGATTTCTGAAACCTTTCAATCTACTTCCTTGGCCTTTTCATGCTGCATTTTGAGTGAAATATTAAAGCTGCATGTGTATACGTGTGTGTGTTTTTTGCATAAGTATAATGAAACCCCACATATTCATCATCAATCTCAAGAATTATCAATATTTCCCACTTTGAGCCATTCCTACATATGTACCATATATATGCATGTGTAGATATAGGTCAAATATTATATAATATGTAACATTACATAAGTATATAATTTTTGCTGAAGTATTTTTAAAGCAAATACGAGGTATATCACTTCATTGGTAGGTACTTAAATATTTCTGATAGGGAAGGACTTTTCAATTTAACTAAACACCATTATCATTCTTAACAGAATTAACAATAATTCCTTAATATCATTTAATATGTACCTGGTTCATAAACAATTTTCTCTGAGTATCTGTATCAGTTGGATTGTTCAAATAAGAATAAGTCCACACTTTGCATTTGGTTAATTTGTCTCTTAAGTATCTTTGTAACAGTCCCCAATCATTTAAAAATTGTTATTTGTTAATTGAAGGAATAAAGTTATTTGTTCTGTATAACTTCTCATATTTTGGATTTTGTTGATTGTATCTTTGTGGTATCATTTAACATGTTTTTCTGTCACCTGAATTCCCTGTAAACTAACATTTTGATTTAACTGTTTGATGAGATTCAGATTCAACTTTTGACAAGGTTAATCCATAGGTGTTACTAGGTGTGTAATACAAAGATAGTTCTTTCTTTCTTAGTGTTTTTTCCCTAACATTTTAATTAATTAATTAATTAATTTACTTTTGGCTGTGTTCGGTCTTCGTTTCTGTGCGAGGGCTTTCTCTAGTTGTGGCAAGCACGGGCCACTCTTCATCGCAGTGCGCGGGCCTCTCACTATCGCGGCCTCTCTTATTGCAGAGCACAGGCTCCAGACGCGCAGGCTCAGTAGTTGTGGCTCATGGGCCTAGTTGCTCCGTGGCATGTGGGATCTTCCCAGACCAGGGCTCGAACCCGTGTCCCCTGCATTAGCAGGCAGATTCTCAACCACTGCGCCACCAGGGAAGCCCCTTTCTTAGTGTTTTTAAAATCATTCACTGGATTCAGGTATTGTCTGCCTGACCCAGCCATTATAAAGATCGTTATTGACCTTTTACCTAGTATTTTTAACAGTCATTAATAATCTTGTATTAACCATTATTAGCAGCAGAAAAATGCTGATTTTGCCAATAACAGAAATAATTATTCTACAAAGGAGAATGTTCCCTTATCAACTTTTTAGCTACCCTGAAATAGTTTATACAAAAAAGATAACTACCGATAATTTCACTTTATTTCACAGTTTTCGGAATAAAAATAAACCTCTAAAGTTTGTTAGCTATATAAATTTTGGAGTTTTATTATGAACCCATGGATTTTTATATATTTGTTGTGTTTCTATCCATTAGAGTCATGATTCTTTTTTGATGTTCAAATTTCTATTCTTTAGCCAACGGGAGTCAAAAGCGGCTTTGTATTTTTTTGAAATGATACTAGTAGTCCTTCATAGCTTCCTTGCTTTCTAGCACAGCAAGATGTTCCAGACTTATCTAGTGCATTCTCTGCAAGGCTCGTACTGGGCATTCTTCGAGGAACCTTGGTTCTTCTTGGTGAGACAAGATATTTGGAGACCATAATCCGGTATTAGGGGTACTCATTGCTACTGGGTTGTCAATGTTCCCATGCCCTTTAAGCAGACAGAGCTGAGAAATATGTGTCTACTGATATTTCCAATTAAAAGAGATTTTTACTGGAATTTAAAAAAGAGAATATTACAGAGTTTTCACTTAATTTCTTTGATTTAATTTTCTATTCCACTAAAATCTTGATTATTACTGACATTAGCATAATTTCTTATTTGCTTTTCCTATTATGTGTATTTAATTATTCCAAAAATAGAAATATTATTAAAATATGTATGTTTTTATTGTTATTTGGAATAATTATACTTTCAAATGACTCTGTTATTTCTTCATGGGAGTGGTATTATCTTGTATCCACCTTAGAATGTTATACTTCATTTGAAGTTTTCTTTCTTTTCCTATTACCTTATGCATCAGATGCTATTTATTCTACTTTTTTTTTTGATGCCTCACTTTAACAGTGTTGGTTTTCTTTTTAAAAAATTGCTTATCCTTGTATTTGATATTTCTTTTTACCCTGGTGAGTGTACCTGTAGTACTGCTTACTTTAGCCCATCTTGAGTAATTATGGGATAGAGGCAGGCAGGATATGCCAGGAGCTAGAAAGATTTTCCTCTTCCTTCTGGGTCTTGGTAGCCAGCTGGGTTTCTGCCATTTCATCCTGAGCACCTTCAGGCACTGTTACTGTCTGGGTTCAGTAGCCCACTGCCCCATGATTGTCACAGCAAGGAGGAGGGATGAGGGTTTGGATGGTCAGTAGCAAATTGGCTGGCTGCCACCTGGGCAGTCCCCCAATCAACTGCTCTGATCATTGTCACAGAGCTGGCTCACAATGGAGAATTTTGGCCCAACTCTTAAGCTTTCCTACTTTATTTGCAACAGGGCTCTCTGGCCTGTTTTGTGTTGTGCTTTTGTCTTTCAGTTCAGTCATATCTACCTTCTGTCTTTCAGAAATGTATTATTTTTGGTCCTTCAGTGTTTCTCACTGCTTTTCCTTTGGAAATTTTAAAGGCATACTATAAGTTTACCATACAATATGTATTTAAATGTATCTGTCATCTTATGGAAACATATGCTATCATATAGAAATATATAATATGCTCTCATAAGGAAATATATCATATGTTATAGAAAATTTAAACATATATTCAATAATGATCACAGTTGTGGTAATCTTGTTTCACACCCCACCCCAACTTTTTTTTCTGGATTATTTTACAGCAAATCGTATGCAATTCATCTTCTTGTCTAAATATACCTATTTAGGGCCAAGTAATAGAGTCCGCAGTTATCTTACCCGAAATATTCTCCTCAGGACTCAAACATGAGTCCAAGAGGCAGCTGGCCTATAATCCTTGACAAAGAACAAATTCAACTTAGGTCCACATTTAAATTTCTATTATTACATAACAAATTATCACCAATTTGTAAATTAAAACACCACTCATTTATTATCTCACGGTTCTGTAGATCAGAAGTCCAGGCAGTCTTTACTAGGTCCTCTGCCTAAGTCTCACAAGGCTGAAACAAAGTGTCTGCCAGACTGGACGCTTATCTGGAAGATCTGAGGAAGCTCAGAGGAAACTTCCAAGGAAGAATCTTTTTCCAAGATTACTCGGGTTATTGGCAGAACTGAGTTCCTTGTGAGTATAGTACTGAGATGCACATTTCCTCGGTGGCTGTCAGCGAGGAGTCTCTCTCCAGACCGTGGACATGGGTTACCCCCATCTTCACAGCCACCAGTGGTCTTCAGATCCTTCTTGTGGTTTGAATCCTCTGACTTCCTCTTCTACCATCAACCAGAGAAACTTCTTTGTCTTTGAAGGATTTGTGTGATTAGATCAGGAACATAAAGACAACCTTGGTTTTGATTAAGTCAAAGTCAACTGATTAGCAACTTTAAATACTTCTGGAAATTCCTTTGCTGTGTAAGATAACAAATCACAGATGTGCTTGCTCGTCATATTCAAAGGTCATAGGATTAGGGCAGAATGTCTTGAGGAACAATTTTAGAGTCATGTCTACCACAGTCCTGCTCATTTTTATTTCCCTTTTCTCCTTTAAGGATGAGTTAGCTTTCAAAAATCTCCTGAAAAATAGGCTTCTGGTGGACCCTCCCCTCTGGCTTGAGAGTTTGTTCATACGTATCAGAATTTCAAGTTATACTGTAGTTATACTGAGACACATACTTCATATATAAAAAGATAAGTACATATTCAGAAAAACTTTTGACTGTTAATATGATTATCTCACTTGGAGGAATGCTTAAATTTTCCTCCACAAAAATGTTTAGCTCTTTTTATAACATTGCTTTTGAGGAGAAGACTATCGTTAAAAAAAAATATGTTCAAGTAATTACTGACAGTCTTGAAGTATGCACAGGAAAGTATTTTCTAAATCCTTTCTTTTCAAAATGCCAACTGTTCTTGATAAATGAAAGGTCATCTTAATTCTTTTGCCATTTAAATCAGCACCTTTAACATGATTAATTGACATGGCATTTAATACATGGTTGTACTTGCATTCTACTGTTATTATATGGAAATACCGATTTGAATCCAGAAGAATATTAAACAATTATTAATTGATTCTGATTGTGCTAATCCCTGTAATTAATTCTCTCCTGTCATTTTAATGAAATGAAATAACTACTTTGCTTTTATAAAATGTAACTCACTTTGCTTTGCTATGAAAAATAAATGTTTAGAAAGTCTCATGATATAGATGTGATCATAATACTAACCATTTCAACTGTGAAAGTTAAATGACCATCTGTGTCCACAGGACAAACATTTTAAAAAATAGTATTTTATTTTCAAGGAAGAACAACTGCAGAAACAACTTTTAGCCCTTTACTCTCTAGAGATGGCTTAAGCTAATTTAGAAAGTGGAAATTCTCTTACCTATTTTACTTCCTATCTTTTATATTAGGAAGAATAAAGTAGATGAGTCTGTTAAATAGAATGCAAGCTCTGTTTTGACTCTCGATCTCTTTCTAACACTTAATTCCCCTTATTGGTGCCTTGTTCTTTCCAGGGAAATGGAACCTGGGACTTTGTAATTTTATCATTATGGTGAACATTTCTTTTTCTTTTTTAAAACATCTTTATTGGAGTATAATTGCTCTACAATGTTGTTAGTTTCTGCTATATAACAAAGTGAATCAGCTATATGTATACATGTATCCCCATATCTCCTCCCTCTTGCACTTCCCTCCCACTCTCCCTATCCCACACCTCTAGGTGGTCACAAAGCACCAAGCTGATCTCCCTGTGCTATGCGGCTGCTTCCCACTAGCTATCTATTTTACATTTGGTAGTATATATATGTCAATGTGCTGGTGAACATTACTTGAATTCATTCAGCATTCATGAGCTGTTCCTTTCATGACAGTCCTTAAATTTCCTTTAGGGAATTACCTCACACCCTTTGCTGGTACCTTAATCTTCCCCTAGGCATCAGATACTCTCCTTCTGGATAAAAACCAGTTGAGACTGATGTATTCCTGGTACTGATACTCTCAAGAAACAGCCTATTAATTAGTTCTACTAGATCCCTGGAGCTTTCCAGGTTCCTGTCCTTCCTGAAGCCTTGTTCTACAGTTTTTCCTTCAATTTTTTGAACTATCCCTAGAGACTTTCATTATATTTCCTGTTTTCCCTCCTTGAAGCTGGCAAGAGTTACTTTCCTTTGCCAGCAGCCAAGGAAACCTAATTGATACATTCACTTAACTCTATAGAAATTAAATTCAATTCCGTATTCATTAAAGTGATCATATATTTATTATGTTACTATCCTCTAAGGCCCCGATGTCCCAAGGCTGTAAGAATTCTGCCTTGGACTTTGCCAAGATATTTTTTCCCCTGCTGTTTTGATTTAATTGATCAGTGGCTCAAATGCTAACATACAGGGACTGTTCAATAAATTTTCTTTTTTGGGTTGCTGAAGTCCTAAACACTAAGTTTGAACGACAACAACAAAAGGACATGGAGATCAATTCTACATTTTGGAGGAACATTACCTACGTTTGGAGGGGATACTATGAAATCATCTGGCAGGTTGAGGAACTAGTGTAGCATTTGGAAGTCAGACCTACTTATCCAGTAGCCCAGGGCAAGCCAGCTCTGGGAAGTATGAGGACAAAGGGGACAGGCACTTGTTGGCTCCTGCCACACTCCCCTGATGCCATCTCTGGCTCTCTGCTGGGAGTTCCCCTGATCGCCATGGTACATTCTAGTCATTTCCAGTATCCCCATTTAATTCTGACTGATATTAAGTAAATGAAAAGGTATTTTTGTGAATGTTAAATATGCACTATCAAAATTATAACCTCATCTACTAAATGTAATAATCAAGAAATAAGATTAGATAAAAGAGTAAATGAATTAAGACTGAAGATGTAAAGCGAAAGCAGAAACGAGGATCTCAAATCAATAGCCATTACAAAAGCCTATTCTGGGCAGGGTTCCTTGGAGCAATAGTTACTGACTGAAATCAGCAGAGGAAGTGGAGTGGAAAGCCCAGTGGGAGGATGTGCAAGGTTGATGTGGCCCAGGAAGGACGAGACAGGAAAAAAGGATGGGAAGTCCCAGGTGGATATTAAGAACTGGAAAGTTAGGTTTGTATCTGATGTTTTAGAGAGAATTTTTGAAGCAACTTGGAAAAATTTTTAGTGAACTAGGCTTTGATGTTGCTGTTTATGTTTTTCTTATAAAATCCAAGCTGCCTATCAAATCTTAAATAATACGCATCAGTAATATTGGCTCAGTGCTGTTCCCATTACTTTGGAGTATTTCTAGAATTCAGATATAAATGTGATTATTAAAACCAAGGAGATTTTTGGCTCTCAAACAGAACGTTGTGAAAACATGCCTTAAAAGCAATTTATCAAACTTATAGATCAAGTAGTTTTTTCCACACACTCTCAAATTTAAGAAAGTTTCCTGGAATCCTGGCCTCATATAATTGAGTATGTTCATGTTTACAGTATATATCTTGATCAGCTAAAAGAAAAGGGGCAGCTTAAGAGAAAAAAACATGAATTAGAACATGGAAGACCTAAATTCTACCATTGGCTCTAGGATTAATTTGACACTCCAATTTGTATAAGTCAATTAATATCTCTGGGCCTCAGTTTACACATGTGTAAAGTTGATTGTGGAACAATCATTCTATTACTTTATTTTTAAGAAAGGATATGTTTATAAATTAATGTTAAAGTAATAGGAGCTCACAGTAAAAAGGTAAAGTAGTACCAAAATTGCAAAAGTAAAATACTTGATTCTTTGCTCAGATTCCCAATTCTTACTTTTTATTCACCAGTAATAATCTCTCTTATCAGAAACTTATGGGCTTTCAATAATTTTACCTGCATATAAAAATACAGGAATTCTTAGGCCCAGATGGGAAAATAGAGCAGGTCCTTGTTCCCAGCCTGGCCCACAGTGGGGTCTCAGAAAAGGACTCTAGGATGACTGACTGATGCCTGAATGCCTTGATCCCTGTGCCCCAGGTCCTGCTTTACAAATTGGATGGTGCTCAATTCTTCTTCTCCTGTGTCCTGGTTTTTTTCTTGTCATCTCCTTCATTTCTGAGACTTTGAGCTCTGCCCATGAAACTCAGTCTATGGCTGGAACTCTGCTAACTCCTGAAGGAGTTTTTTCTGAAGCCAAGAATGGCTTCCCATCTGGTAGCAGCCTGGCACCACTGGGCACACCCAGTTCTTGTCTTAACCCAAACTGTCTCCTCTTTGCAATATGGTTAACTCTTCCAAGTGTGGTGGCTGTGTCACAAGAAAACATATAACAGTATGAGTATTTTTAGGTCTGTGGTATTTTTTCAACTGTCGACTGTACAGTTGAACCGTAAATGGGCAACTCGGGCTAGTACAATCATCGGGAGGCTATGACATAAGTACAGCAGGGCTGCAATTTATTGGCTCTGAGTTTCCCCAGCATGACCTCAAACTATTACTTAGGTCTTCATAAAAGCAAACAGACTGTTGGCTGCCTACAGGTTCTAGTACAGATGCCTAAAGGAGTGACATAAAATATGCAGCACATTCACTGTTGAGAGGGACTACATGTGGAATTTGAAACCATCAAAATATCCATGGGCTTTCTCAAAATAACTTTTCTGGAAGTGATATTTCTGTGTCAGCTAATCTACTTGTCTGACAGGCCACTGTAATAAATGCACAGGGCCATGAAAATGCTTTTGCCATATTCGGTTGGAAATTAAAATTTCATTAAATATAAATGGCTTGATGTTAAATGTCATTCTTTTGTAACTTCCTTATTTCCCTTCACATTATGTGTTAGACATTTATTAATTTTGATACGTATGGCTTTAGTTCATTCACTTAAACTGACGTATAGTAGGCCATTATATGAATGTACTGTATGTCATCCATTCTCCCATGGAGCTATGAGCATGAGAATAATTATTGCTTTACACCACTGGCTGTTGAGTGGTTTGTTATGCAGCTTTATTATGGCAAAAGCTAATGAATTCATAAGGTATGTACACCAATTTTATTAAATATTGACAAATTGCTTCTCCAGGTGTTTGTACCAGTTTTGTAGTCCTATGACTGCTTTTTTTTTTTATGATTGCTTCTTAACATACTTACCAAAACTTGGTAGTTGTATATTGTTACATTTTTGTTAATTTGATGAGTGAGAAATGGTATCTTATTTTTAAGTTGCCTTTTTCTGATTGTTGATCAGTGCAATCATCTTTTCACATTTTTTCTGGCCATTTAGATTTCTTATTCTGTGACTAGTATCTGTTCTAATTCTTTACCTATTTTAAAACTTGAATATATTATTTTTATTAATTTTAGGAAGTCCTGTGTTTATTCTGGGTACCAGTGCTTTTTCAGTTATGCATTGCAAATGTCTTCTCCTACCCCTTAGCCTTTGCTGTGTTGAAGTTTTTGCTAATGTCAAATTTATTTACCTCCTTTATGATTTGTGCAATTGTGTCTTGTTTAGGGAATTTTTTCTTATAACAAGGTCATAGAAATTCTATATACTCTTTCAAAAGTTTTAAAATTTTATTTTTAACATTTTCGCTTTTAATCCTTTAATATTTATTTTGGTGTATGGTGTACAGTAGGCATATAATTGTATTTTTTTACTTTGCATAACCAATTGTCCTAGCTCCATTTATTGAATTATTTGCAATTCCACCTCTATTATAGGTTAAGTCCCTATATTCTTTTATCTGCTTCTGGACTCTATTCTGTTCCTGGCCTATTAGTGTTCCCCTGTGTCAATGTTCTCCTAGCTTAAATGATAAAACTTCAAAAATTGAATATCTTAATATCTGCTCTTTAGTTTTTGTTCTTTAAAATTTTTCTTTATTATTCTTTCCCATTGATTTTTCATATGATTTTAGGGTCCGCTTGTTTAATTGCATGAAAATCCCTGTTGAGATTTAGATTGGAATTACATTAAATTTATATATTAATTTGAGGACATTACATTTGACTGGTCTTAAGCCTTGGCATCCATAAATACAGTACTGCTATTCTTTTATTTAGATCTTCAATAATGTCTTCCAAATTTCTCCATGAAGATCTTGCATAGTTTTTATTAGTTTTTATTTCTGGATTTTAAAAACATTTTAAAATGTTATTGCTATAGAGAATGGTATTTTTTCTATTACATTTTTAACTGCTTGTTAATGGCAATAGAAAGGCTATTTTAATTTGCTGATTTATATTCAGCAACTCCTCTGAACTCTCATTAATTTGAACGATAGGTCTGAGAGTTCTCTTAGATTTTCTATGTAGACAATCATGTTGCCAGCAGATAAGGACTGTCTTGTACATTCCTTTCCTATTATTATTATTATTATTTTTGTCTAGCTTCTCCCTAATGATGAAGGGAAGCAACATGGCTTTGAGAATTTTGTTTTGATGCCTCTGGAGTAAAGAGAGAGGCAGGAAAACTAGACCATAAATTACACAGCTAGAAATGTTCTTTTGATAAATTTATTCCTTTTGAACATATTGTGCCAAATCTTCAACAAATTGAGATCCTTAAAAATATATATGTTTTGTAAATGATCATAAATTATTGGTAGAGTTAGGATGAGACCCCAGGCTTCTGCAGCATTCACTCTTCTAAAACTTGACATACATTAACTCATTTCATCTTTATCTTGTGAAGTATGGATTAACACTCCAACCTACAGATAAGAAAACTGAGGTACAGAGAGGTGAATGATTTCACAAAGGTCACACAACTAGTAAGTGGCTGAGCCAGAGTTTGAACCCAGGCTGTTTCATGAGGAAAAGAGTTTAATTTTCAGCTTTGCTCAATTATAATATCAAGCCTAATAGTTGAAAAGGTTTCCTTGATTTGGGCAGTATGGCCCGATGGAGGATGAACCTAATCTTTAGAATTAGAGAAGTCTGAGTTCAAATTGTACCTTTAGACATACAGCTTTGAAAAATTTCTTACAACAATTTGAACATCACTTTCCTCACTGATGGGGAATATGTAGGAGCTGAAAAATAAGGAAACAGATTCTTCTTTACAGCCTCTAGAAAGGAATGCACCTGCTGACATCTTGGTTTTAGCCCAGTGAGAACTGTGTCAGACATACAGAACTGTAAGATAATAAATCTGTGTTGTTTTAAGCCATTAAGTTTGTGGTAATTTGTTACAGTAATGATGGAAAACTAACACACCAATTATCTAAAGCAGGAAGTTGGTATCATTTTAATCAAGTAATTTTTAAAATTCTATTTTATCTCTTCTATTAGCTTTTTAGCTACACCTCTTTCCTTATTAACATTTTCTCTAGAAATTACAATATGTATCTTTCATATAGTCTACCTTGAATTAATATTATACCACTTCACACATGATGTCAGAACCTACATGCACCCCTTCCTCTCCTTTGTTTTAATCTGTCATATATTATACTTCCACATGTGTTAAAAACCCCACAATGCAGTCTTGTCACTTTAAATAATTATTTTGAAAGAATTTTTAAAAGAATAGTACTTTCAATTTGCCTACGTATTTACCATTTCCACTTTTTCCCTGTAAATGTGAGTTCCCATACTCTATAATTTCCCCTCAAATTGAAGAACTTTATTAAGTGCTTCTTATGGAATGGATCTACTGGCAAAAATTCTCTCAGCTTTCATTTATCTGACAATGCCTCTATTTCACTTTGACTTTTAACAGATACTTTTTATGGATATGAAATTTTAGGCAGCCAGTTTTTTTCAGTGCTTTAAAGATGTCATTTCATTTTCTTCTGGCTGTCATTTTTTTTTTATAAAAAGTCAGCCATTATGTTTATCATTGTTCTGCTCTATGCACTGAGACTTTCTTTCTCTAGCTACTTTTTAAAGTTTATTTTTTAGCAAGTTGACAATGATGTTTGGTTTCTTTTAAATTGTGGTTTTAAAGATGTGGTTTCTTTTTTTTAAATTTTTATTTATTTATTTATTTTATTTTTGGCTGTGTTGGGTCTTCGTTTCTGTGCGAGGGCTTTCTCTAGTTGCAGCGAGTGGGGGCCACTCTTCATCGTGGTGTGCGGGCCTCTCACTGTTGCGGCCTCTCTTGTTGCGGAGCACAGGCTCCAGATGCGCAGGCTCAGTAGTTGCAGCTCACGGGCTTAGTTGCTCCGTGGCATGTGGGACCTTCCCAGACCAGGGCCCAACCCGTGTCCCTGCATTGGCAGGCAGATTCTCAACCACTGTACCACCAGGGAAGCCCAAAGATGTGGTTTCTTTTAACATACTTATTGTGCTTGGGATTTGTTGAGTTTCCTGCATCTGTGACTTGATGTTTTCCCATCAAATTTGCAAAATATTTAGCTATAATTTCTTCCAATATTTTCTGCTCTATTCTCTTTCTCCTCTTCTCGTTTTTTTTTTTTTTTTTTGCAGTATGCGGGCCTCTCACTGTTGTGGCCTCTCCCATTGTGGAGCACAGGCTCCGGACGCACAGGCTCAGCGGCCATGGCTCACGGGCCCAGCCGCTCCGCGGCATGTGGGATCTTCCCGGACCTGGGCACGAACCTGTGTCCCCTGCATCAGCAGGTGGACTCTCAACCACTGCACCACCAGGGAAGCCCTCTTTCTCCTCTTCTGTAACTTCAATTACACATGTGCAACACCACTTAAATCTCTCGCAAACTACGGGTGCTTATTTTTTCCAAACTATTTTCATTTTCTATTTCAGTTCAGATAATTTCTATTGCTCTGTCTTCAAATTCACTAAGCTTTTCATGTGCAGTGTCCAATTCACTGTTAACCTCATCCAGTGAATTTTTAAAAATATTTATTTATTTATTTATTTGGTTGTGCCAGGTCTTAGTTGCAGCAGGTGGGCTCCTTTCTTGCGGCTCGTGGGCTCCTTAGTTGCGGCTCACTATCTCCTTAGTTGTGGCACAGGGGCTCCTTAGTTGTGGCACATGGACTCCTTAGTTGCAGCCGGTGGGCTCCTTAGTTGTGGCATGCAAAATCTTAGTTGCGGCATGCATGTAGGATCTAGTTCCCTGACCAGGGATCAAACCCAAGCCCCTTGCATTGAGAGTGCTGAGTCTTAACAATGGTGCCACCAGTGAAGTCCCTCATCCAGTGAATTTTGAAATTAAACTATAGTATCTTTCATTTGGTTTTAGTACTCTATGTGTCTTTTCTTTCCTAAAATATGCTATCTTCTCACCTACTATATTATTCTATAATGTATTTACAATAATTGTTTTAAAGTCCTATCTGCTTTTTAATTAATTGGGTCATCATAGTTCTTCTTCCATTGAATGTTTTGATTATGGAGAACAATTTCCATGTATGTCTTAAAATTTCTGACTGTATTCCAGATATTGTGTATAAAAAGAACAGTGGGGGCTTCCCTGGTGGTGCAGTGGTTGAGGGTCTGCCTGCCGATGCAGGGGGCGCAGGTTCGTGTCCCGGTCCGGGAGGATCCCATGTGCTGCAGAGCGGCTGGGCCCGTGAGACATGGCCACTGAGCCTGTGCGTCCGGAGCCTGTGGTCCATGGTGGGAGAGGCCACAGCAGTGGGAGGCCTGCGTGCTGAAAAAAAGAAAAAAAAAAAAAAAAGAACAGTGGAAGCTTTTTTTGTCTCTTACAGAAAGTGAGAGGCTGATCATGAAGATCGCTATTAAAGTTAAGTTGTTCCAGATTGGGCTACAGCCTTCATTAGATTGAGTTCACTTGTGATTAACCCAACCTTTGACATCTAGGACAGCTGCCTTTTTCAATCTTGTCTGTGTTTGAGTTGGGAAGGGATTGAGCTGCAGTTTTGATACTTTTGCTTTATCTTGAGATTCACTCAGACTAAATTCTAGGGACCCAATTACTGTGAAATTATGCAAGACTATGGTTCTAGATTCCTCCACTGCTCCTATAATTGAGTGAAAGAAGGTGATTTGTGAGCTAGGTAAAAAAAAAATTTTGGAATTGCATCTCTCCCAATTTTCAACCTGTCTTTATGGCCCACACTGTCTTCTATAAGCTTGGCTAATTTCTCCTCTTTATTGTAAAATTTCTCTGTCTATGGAAAGGCTGATACTTTTTCTTCCAGTATCTAAACCAGGTGTCCATTCCAAGGTATGGAAATTGCTGTGGTCTCTGTTCTTCTAAGAAGGGGTTTGGCTGAAATTTCTTTCATTGGACAACAAATAAACCATGAATAGTTCAATGCTCTAATTATTTTAATTGGGACTTAAATTTTCTCCATGTTGATTGTCTTTTTCTCTTTTTCAGAAATTAGAATAACTCTTAACAAAACATAGAATGAACTTTATTCTTTTTACATAGAATTAAAATATTCTTCTGCCAGTCTCTCAATTGTGTTCAGATAGCATGACCTTTATTTTATCATCACTTAGAAAAGTGGGAAATATTCCTCAAATGGCTCAGAGAGTTTTGTTGATGTGAAAAATTTTAGAGTATTTAAATTAAATTTAAATTTTAAAGTATTTAAAAGACTCTCATAGTCAGTATTATAGGGAGGCTGTAGGAAAGAGCGCAATTTATTTTCACTTATTTTAATCTCCCCAAATCTCTGAACACACCTGTATTAAAATATGGGGTGGGAGTTCCTCTTTTCATAGAATTGTTGCTAAACTTTCAAAACTGAAAATAATTGCTGATTTGTATCACTCCCTACAGGCACACTCCAAGTGCCCATGTAAGAATGGAACTGTTTGGGGACCCTCTCTACTTCACTGCTCTATTCCTCTGTCTTTATAACAGGTGTGTCCATGTGTGGATTTACTTTTATCTATACTAATCAAAAGTCATTGTGCACATTATAGGTGAGGATCACATTTTTCTGCAGATCAGGGAAATTATGAGCATTTTATTTTCATCTGTTGCTTCTTATTCATTCTCACTATTCTTCATGTCTGGAACTCCAATTAGTCTAAGGTTGGAGCATTTAAGTCTATCTCCCAAGACTCTTAAATCATCTTCATATTTTAAAAAGTCTCTTCATATCTTTGTGCAGGTTCTGTACTCTCTTCCAATTTATTAATACTCTCTTTGTCAGGACTGATATTATCTATTAATATTCTAATAATAATGATTAAAATTTAATTTCTAGGATTTCTAAGTACTGCTTCTCCTCCCATTCATATTCTCTCCTTTTTCTTTTCTTCCTCCCTACTGCTTTTTCAAGATCTCTACTGTCCTTGATGCATAGCTACTTGTTTTGTTATATAGTTTTTATTTTGGCTTTTGTGGGGATGTTATTCCTTTTTAAAAATTTTTGAGTACCTTAAGGACATTTTTAATATTTTTCTAAAAGACTTTTTTATTTTTGCATTTACTTGGAATTGGGTCTTCTCGTTTGCTTGGTTTTAAATTGTTTTGGTTATTTTCCTTTTGTTATCTTTTTATTCTACAATCTTTAGGTGCTCTAGAATTTTAGTTTGCAATTTCATCTTGTGAAGAAATTTCTTGGGTCTTCCTCTCCACCTCCCCCACTTATCACCATCTTCTCACTTCTTGGTGTCTGGTAGCTTTACAATTGCTTCCACTAGTCTCAACAGGGCCCACCATTTAAAAATAGCCTTATATTGGTGGATCAGGACTTTTGTTTGAAGAGATATTGTGGATCAATTTCTGGGCAGTAATAATTTGGCCCAGGTCTTGCCACTCCTTTCTAGTCACTCTAAGCAATGACTCACTATAGGACTCTACAGAGGTAATAGCACTGGCTTTGGTTAATGAATAGGGAAGTCCCCATGGCAGGACAATTAGGCTTGACATAGTAGGTCTGTCTGCTCTCTTTTCCCACAATGACTGGGGACTTCCAGCCCAGCTACCACAGTAGAGGTGAAGTTTCTCTGCCTGTTTTGGATCTCAGAGCTACTGCTTACAACCTTATAATTTTGTTCTATTTTTTTTTCCTCCCAGTGGAGCCACTTGTGAGAATGGCTATGTGTTTTCATATTTTCTTGTGTTATATCTTTGTTATTTGGGGGTGGAGGTGGGAGGTGGAAGAGTGATCTTCCAAGAAATCCCACACCATGTTGACCAGAAGTTCAGATTTGTGTTTTAGAAAGATAAGTCTGGAATGTGTATGTAGTAGATTAGAGGGCACTGAGGCTTGAGATACCAGTTTTGTTCTGAAGGATTCCAGGAAAAGAGATAAAGAATGGTCTGTGACAAGAATAATAGAGAGTTGGAAAACGTTATCCAAGTACAGATGGAGCAGTTGTCCTCAACAGGACTATACTGCTCCCTAGGGGGTGTCTTGGAAATTGGTGGTAGTATTTTTGGTTGTCATAGTTATGGGGGAGAATTTCTGATATTTAGTAGGTGGGAGCCAGCCATGGTTAATGTCCTAGAATGTGCAGAATGGTCTTGTATTTGGAAGGACTATCCTATGTCTTGAATGACTTTCAGATATCTCAGACAGACATTCATGTGGGTGAAACACCTACTTGAAATTATACAATTTACATATTAATATTTTTTCCCACGAAATTTTATTATACACTGAATTTTTCAGGAGTACAACTACCATGTTAATTCAGTGAAGACTGTGTTTTGTTTGGAACTTAACCAAGAATTATTCACCATTACAGAAAATCAATGCTGACAGCAGCAGTGCTTATGGTATATTAATCTCCAAAACTGGAAATCTAAGCCATTTTTTCATGTGACTTTCATGTGCAATAGAGAAAATAAGAGATCATTTTGAACAGATTTAGAATAAAATATCATGTAACTAATGGAATCACATGAACATGAGGATCTAACTAATTTTGTTAATAAGCTATTTCTTTAAAGAGTTTCTTATTACACCATTTTGTGTATTTTTATTTCTTTGTGTGCGGCACAATGATAAATATATATTTTGAAAATTATATAATGGAATTAGTTACTGTTTGGGGGCTGTCTGTTGCTTTTCAACATTATTCTGATACTGTCGCCAGAGGCCTAGCATACTAGTTGTCTTGAGTCTTTTGCATTAAGTTCCTTTTTTGAAATCATACTCTATTCTCCATTACCTATCAAAAGCTATGATTTCTAGAGTCTTTGCAAATTCTGAGTTTAAATGTATGCTTCAACATGTGGAGAGATTTCAGGAGAGCTATTTTAGTGTCACTACATCCCATGTCATAACAAAGGATTATTTTAACACTACCTTTATAAATACGGTCTAGCTCATTTGTGAGATTATCTTACTCATTCTTTCTACTTTGACAGCGTGTAATTAATCTTGGCATTTATTCTACTTCATCCAATGTTATCTTCTTCTTTCCCCAGTCTTATATATACAAACAATTCTGGTCTATTATTACTTATCTCAATAGGTTTTATTCTAGTGCTATTCATGCCGCTGATCTTTATTTCCTCCAACTACTCTGTAGAGTTCTTCATCATCTTACTTTTCTTAAATCTCAATGTTTTTATTATAAGTAGTTGCAAACATCTGACTACTTCAATCTATCTATATATTATTATTTGGAGATAAGCCCTTTAAAAAGGTAATTAAGGTTAAATGATATCAGAAAGGTGGGGTTGTAATCCAATTGGACTGGTACCTTTACAAGAAGAGGAAGAGACACCAGGGATGTGTACACACAGGGAAAAGGCCACATGAGGACACAGCAAGTTGATGACTATCCATAAGCCAAGGAGAGAGGCCTCAGGAGACACCAAACCTGCTGACACCTTGATCTCAGACTTCCAGCCTCCCAAACTGTGAGAAAATAAGTTTCTGTTGTTTAAACCACTCAGGCTGTGGTGTTTTGTCATGGTAGCTCTAGCAAACTAATACAAATATTATATATGTAGGCAGGTGAAACTGTCTATTATTACCTCTTTCAGGCTAGTTAAGAGGGTAGTACAGGGCTTCCCTGGTGGCGCAGTGGTTGAGAGTCCGCCTGCCGATGCAGGGGACACGGGTTCATGCCCCGGTCTGGGAAGATCCCACATGCCACGGAGCGGCTGGGCCCGTGAGCCATGGCCACTGAGCCTGCGCATCCGGAGCCTGTGCTCCACAACGGGAGAGGCCACAAGAGTGAGAGGCCCGCATACCGCAAAAAAAAAAAAGAGGGTAGTACAAAACATTTGTTATAAAAGGAGTTTGGCAGAGTCATGGAGTGCTCACAAATAACCACACGCGCCCCCATATTTTCTGCCCCCCACGCAGCTAGGTGGCGCCAGTTCTGACCTATGAACCATGAGCAGAAATGACTTGCATTACTTCTAAGCTGAGCCACAGATGAGTTGGGGTATGACCTTCCAGCTCCACCTCTTTACCTGTTGTGACAACCAGCAGGGCTCTGTGTTTAGCTGGTGGAGCCCAAGGAGCTAGCTCTCTGAGACAACTGCTCTTCAGAGATGTGAAACTCATAATGGACATGGTGTGAATGAGCAATACCCCTTTCTCAGGTTCCCAAGGTTAACTTGTTAAGACAGCATGATTTGTTGTTATGTAAAATTTGGTTATTGTAAGGAGGATGTTGCCTTTTAAACCTAACATATGTGTCATTGGCTGCACTCTCATGTAGTGGTTGGCAAGGAAATTTTTATTGGAGGGTGAGAAGATGGAGATTTATGTTATACAGTGTCGAAATATGTTAAAACTATCATCTTGGGTAATACGGAAGGCTAGCAGGTGTAAGGAAATGGTTGGAAAACACAACATTAATTGTGTGCGTTGGTTGCTATTGGTTCCATTCAGCAAGGTATTATAAAAAAAGAAATGAGCTGAGTAAATCATTCTGGTAAACAGAGGGAGTCTGCGGCCTTGCATTATTAGAAAAGCCAACTGCTTTGAGATCCAGATTCAGAAATAAATGCCTTAAAAACCTCTGAGGTAACTAAACAGCTTCAAGGAAAATATTATATTAAGAGTATGGTCTGGGACTTCCCTGGTGGCACAGTGGTTAAGAATCCGCCCGCCAATGCAGGGGACACAGGTTCGAGCCCTGGTCCGGGAAGATCCCACATGCCACAGAGCAACTAAGCCCGTGCGCCACAACTACTGAGCCTGCACTCTAGAGCTTGTGCGCCACAACTACTGAGCCCACGTGCCACAACTACTGAAGCCCGCGCGCCTAGAGGCCGTGCTCCGCAACAAGAGAAGCCACCGCAATGAGAAGCCCGCACACAGCAATGAAGAGTAGCCCCTGCTCGCTGCAACTAGAGAAAGCCTGCGCACAGCAAGAAAGACCCAATGCTGCCAAAAATAAATCAAAAAAAAAAAAAGAGTATGGTCTTCCCACTTAAATATAAGATGTGACACCATAAAACTCATAGAAGAGAACATAGGCAAAACATTTTCTGACATAAGTTGTACCAATGTTTTCTTAGGTCAGTCTACCAAGGCAATAGAAATAAAAGCAAAAATAAACAAATGGGACCTAATCAAATTTATAAGCTTTTGCACAGCAAAGGAAACTATAAATGAAATGAAAAGACAACCTACAGACCGGGAGAAAATATCTGCAAAAAATGTGACTGACAGGGCTTAATTTCCAAAATATAGAAACAGCTTATACAGCTCAATATCAAAACAAAACAAAACAAAACAATCTAATCAAAAAATGACTGGATTTTTAGGCAGAAGACTTAAACACACATTTCTCCAAAAAAGACATACTGATGGCCAATAGGCACCTGAAAAGATGCTCAACATTGCTAATTATTAGAGAAATGCAAATCAAAACTACAATGAGGTTTTACCTCACACCAGTCAGAATGGCCATCATTAAAAAGTCTACAAATATTAAATGCTGGAGAGGGTGTGGAGAAAAGGGAACCCTCCTACACTGTTGGTGGGAATGTAAATTGGGGCAGCCACTATGGAGAACAGCACGGAGGTTCCTCAAAAAACTAAAAATACAACTACCATATGATCCAGCAATTACACTCCTGGGCATATATCTGGACAAAACTCTAATTCAGAAACATACATGCACCCCTATGTTCACAGCAGCACTGTTTACAATAGCCAAGACATGGAAACAACCTAAATGTCCATCGACAGATGAATGGATAAAGAGGACGTGGTATTTATATACAATGGAATACTACTCAGCCATAAAAAAGAATGAAATAATGCCATTTGCAGCAATGTGGATGCAACAACTAGAGATTATCATACTAAGTGAAGTAAGTCAGAAAGAGAAAGACAAATAGCATATGATATCACTTATATGTGGAATCTAAAATATGGCACAAATGAACCTATCTACAAAACAGAAACAGACTCACAGACATAGAGAACAAACTTGTGGTTGCCAAGGGGGAGAGGGGCGGGGGAGGGATGGATTGAGAGTTTGGGGTTGGCAGGTGCAAACTATTACATTTAGAATGGATAAACAATAAGGCCCTATTGTATAGCACAGGGAACTATATTCGATATCCTGTAATAAACCATAATGGAAAAGAAAAAAAATTTTTTTAAAGTATGATCTTCCCATATTAGCACAGAAACTTCAAGGTAGCAGCCACTAAGTTAAAAACAAACAGACAAAAACCAAAAAAAACCCACCTCACGTGAGAGAAAATAAATATTGATGAAATCTCAAAAAGGACTAAAGTTGAGCAAGTCTTTATGTTTATTGATCATTTGCATTTCTTCTTCTGTATATTAGCTATTTATATATTTTGCTCATTTTTCTCTTGGGTATTGATTCCTTTTCATTGATCTGTATATTGTGGATATATACCTTTTATCTCTACATAGGCTCCAAATATTTCCCCCATCTCCCACTTGTTTCATAACTTTGTTGTCATTTTTTTAATATAAAAGTTTTGCTTTTTCCTGTGGTTCAAATCTGTTAGTCTTTCACTTTATGGATCTTAAAAACTATTTTCTCAGTGTTCCTTTCGTATATGTAAAAAACTGTTTTTCTTGTCTTAGTGAGATTAGCTAGGCCCTCCAGAACAATGACAAAGAGTGGCAGTAATAACAGGCGTCGTTGTCTTGTTCCTACCTTTGACTGGAATGTTTCTGAAGTTTCACCAAAAAGTTGAATATCTACTGTAGAACAGATTTGCTTTGAGTATTAAATGACTTCATCAGCTCATAAGTTATAAATAATAGCTATTATTTATTGTCAAACCACTTAAATTCTCTGTTCTGAGTCTCCCCACTTATAAATAAAAAATTGGAGCTGGGGAATCTCTAAGGTTCTTTCCAGCACAGTCTTAAAATTCCAAGACTGATTTTCAAAAGGTCTCAAGTCATTTCATCAACCTAAAAAATACAGCGATCTTTCCTGTGAAATAAAACACATAAGCACAAAGAACAGGGAAGCCCTTCTGTCATCTGAGTAACTGATACTTAGCGATGTAAAGTAGGCTGAGGCCAAAAAAAATGATCTTAATTTTGGTAAATTTCCAGTTATTGTATAAAGCTGTTAGGCAACTTTTACTAAAGGAAAAAAATATGAAGTTGAGAGGAAATGAAAGTTGAGCAATGACCGGAAAATCACTGGTGAATATGGCAACAGCCCAGTTTCAAAAGCCAGTTGCAATCTAGTCAGTTTTGGAGTGAAAGCAAGTTTATTATTATTATAATTCTTCTCTCCAATGGGTGGAGACTCAATATCCGAGAGGTAGAAGGAGGGAGAAGAACAAAATTGTAAATAAAACAATACTCCCCTGTTTCCTATAAAGACACAAGACGCAAAGGAAGGAGGACCACGCTCACAGGGAAAGCAATGAAAACTGCCAAAGAATGAGAACGGAGAAGCCGCCAGAAAGAATGCCGAGTGGAGGAGCAGACAAAGATTGCAAGAAACTGGCAGGGAGTCACAATAGACAGAGCCAGAATGGAACACACACAGGGCCTGAAATGAGTCAGACTCTATAAACGGAATTCCAGGGAAGGGAGCACGAAAACGTGCATGTGGGCGCCCGGGACAGAGGAGGGTGAGAAGAGTAAGGAAAGGGTCAAAACGCAAGCAGCTTCAAAGATAAAAGCTAGTTGGAGAAGTTGCCTAGAAACAAAGAGCTGCTTTGCAGATTTTCTGAGAACAGATTGTGAATGTCCAGTGCATCGGAATGCACATCATCATCTAAACTCTAAGAGGCAGGGCAAACGTAGTTGAGGTACAGAGTAGAGAGCAACACCACCTCCACTGAACCAGATTAGGCCCTACCATGGCAGGTGGGATGGGGCAAAGAGCTGGTGAAAGCACTTTCACATTGTTTTATATGTGGGGACTGGGGCGAGAGGTCAAATGGAAGCCCACATACATGGATAAATATTTTAAAGGTTACAAACCAAACTACCAAACTGTTAAATGAAATGTACTACCTGCCTACCTTGACAAAATAACTCCATAAAGACACCAAAGACCAGGCTCACATTTAGGATTCTTTGACTTCCTGGAGTTAACCAGAACATGGCAGTATTTGGAGAGCTGAGCCATGGCCCAGGGCCTTGGTCTGTATCTTTCTCACCCCACCATCCATGCTTCTCTTCCATCCTTTGCTCTGTCCTGCACCATGAGGGCCTGGCTGGCTAAGGGTGGAAACCCTTGGTTGTATCTCCAAATTCCAATCCCTGTCACCATCTCAAAACACCATGTAAAATAACTGCCTTTTGCTCACTCCTCAGGCCTAGGTGCTTCTTGGAAAGAAAGGACAGACTTGGGAAAAGGGTAACATCGTCCTTAGAAGTGTATTTGGGCTGTTCAGCAAGGAATTCCAGGTAATGAACATCCAGAGCATGGCCTGTGGGCAGGTGGGCAGTACTGGCTCTGTTGCCTTCCTCATCCCTCAGAGCCGGGATGACCAGAGAAGGGTCTCTGGATGCCTCTAGAGTGTGGGGATCAGGACAGCTGCCCTCTTGCCCAGGTCTAAGGGTACTTGTTGTTTCCGAACGCTGTAATGTTAAACCAGGAGTTCTTATCCCTGAGATAGAAAAAATAGTTCCTATTAGAGCAAAGCTCCTCTATGGACCAGAAGCATTTACATTACCTGGAAATGTGTTAAAAATGCTAATTCTGGGGGCCCATCCAAGACCTACTGAATCAGAAACTTTGAGTTTGCTGCTCAGCAATAACAAGTGTTCCAGGTGATTCTGATGCATGCTAGATTTTCAGAAGTACAGATTTATGAAAACTTGTTCTCAGCTGGGGCTGCAAAACACTATTTAGAGTTGGTTAAGCTTTCTAAATTGTTAAGGAAACAAAGGAAAACAAATTTAGGTACCAAGAATTTAACTGCACCTTGCTAGTGTTTTCTCTGCAATTTAACCCATTTTATTCTCCATTAGTCTATCTCTTATTTGATATTTCATTTGTTGATTCAAGTTTTCTGGTCACCTTTAGCTTACATTGGGTTCCAAAGGCTTTCTTTCTTGGTTTCCACCTGATGACCATTGGTCGAGTGTTTGTTGTCACCAGAGATGAGAAGGAGACAAACATTGACAAGTAGACCAATCTTTGAAAAAAGGAAATTGTCTGCATTCAGATACATATGGAGCTTGGGGTGTAGCACACTTTAGTATAGTATAAAGACAAATTATATAATTGAATATATGTTCTGTCATTTTCATCAGGCAAATACCTATTTGATTAATTTCCATTAAGACTTGTCTTGGGCTTCCCTGGTGGTGCAGTGGTTGAGAATCTGCCTGCCAATGCAGGGGACATGGGTTCGAGCCCTGGTGCGGGAAGATCCCACATGACGCAGAGCAACTAGGCCCGTGAGCCACAACTACTGAGCCTGCGCGTCTGGAGCCTGTGCTCCGCAACGAGAGGCCACAATAGTGAGAGGCCCATGCATCGCGATGAAGAGTGGCCCCCACTTGCCACGACTAGAGAAAGCCCTCGCACAGAAACGAAGCTAACACAGCAAAAATAAATAAATTAAAAAAAAAAGACTTGTCTCACTTATTAGTTCTCACCTCCCTTCCCCCCTTGAGGATACTGTCTTTTCTGAAACACTTCTCACCTCAGGCCTGGTTGATGCTGGGGCTTCTGAACACCACACACCATGGGAATTATGTCAGTGAACTGATTGAGAATGCCAAGCTGAGAAAACAGGGGAGTGGGAAGGGCAGATACACTCACGAGTTTATTCCTCAACAACCATATTGTGAAATGTCACATTCCACTTTGTGTTTGAGGGTGAAGAGCATTATTTAAATTCCCTGACAAGCCCATGGGCGTGTGTCTTCCTGAATCAAGAATTGGCATCAAACTCTTGATCTTTCACACTTTTTGTAGAAATCTGACAAAGTTAGAATACCAAGCACCCCTAGGAGATAACTGGATTAGCTTATAGGTGTTTCAGTACTCTGCAGGGGAATATGACATACAGGATGAAGAAAATTACACCTCTGACTATTTGGCAGAGATTTATTTTAATTTCTTGGATACATGAGATTCTGAACAAAATCAGAATCTAGTAAAGATCCTGAACCAGTTTTCAACAGCTCAGTTTTAAATTTAGGTCCCCTGAAGTATGGGAGTGACTACAGCCTGGCAAAGCATAGAACGTTCCTGCATTAGATCAGGTAGCCTGGGTCTCTGCTGGTGAAGCTCATAATGGGGCCAGTTACCTGGAACTCAGGGTTTCTCAGCCTCAGCACCATGGATATTTTAGGCTGAATAATTCTTTGGTGTGGGGGCCATCCTGTGCATTGTAGGATATTTAGCAGCATCCCTGGCCTCCATCATCAGATGCCATTATTCCATATCCTGTGTCCACTGTGACAACCAAAAAATACCTCCAGACTTTGCCAAATGTCCCCTGGAGGTCAAAATCACTCTTCATTGAGAACTACTCAGTAGCTGGTTCATTTTCTACTCTCATCTGTGCATTTTCAGCAGGAAGAGGGAGAGAGAAACCTGTCAAAAGGTGAGAAGATAGCTGCTCCTGGCTTCTGAGACAATAAGGGAGGGGAGGGGAAAGGAAAAAGAATACATACTTTGCATTTGGTGAGCACTAGATGCACTCTATTTGTGTTTTTACATACATGTGGCTGTCTCAAACTGGAGTGTGGGCCAGGGCTACACTAAAGCAGAAGGTAAGCATTATAGTATCAATTTTACTTGATGTAAATATTTACAATGTTCATTTTTGTTTTAAACCACATGCACAAAGAGTAGAATATAAAGTGTGCATAAACAGTGAAGTTAAAGTATGAAACTTGAAATAAATGCTGCACCTGGGTTGGGTCCCTCGAGACTGTCTCTGCTGCTCCCAAGACCTCCACAGGCATGAACACACTCTCAACTGCTATTGGATTCTATGGACTGAATGTTGGTGTCCTCTCAAAATTCATATGCTGAAGCCTCATTCTCAATGTGATGGTGTTTCAAGATGAAACCTTAGGGAGGTAATTAGGTCATGGGGTGGGGTCCTCGTGAATGGTATTAGTGCCCTTCTAGGAAGAGACACTTGCCTTCTCCCTTTCGAAGGCAAAGTGAGAAAACAGCCTTCTGCAAACCAGGAAGAGGGCTCTCACCAGGCACTGAATCTGCTGGCACCCTGATCTTGGACTTCCCAGTCTCCAGAACCATGATAAATAAATATTTTTTGTTTAAGACACCTCATCTATGGTATTCTATTATAGCAGCCTGAGCTAAGACAGTTCCTTTGGTGGAAGCATGTGAGAAGCATGATGAATGCTAACCAGTTTAATCCTCTGAACATTTCTGTGAATTAGATAGGTATACTCCTCTTATTTATTCATTTTTTTAAGATAAAGAAACTAAAACTCAGAGAGGTTAAGTAACTTATCCAAGCTCATACAGCTGTTGTGCAATTGCGAATTGAACTTTTTAAAGTCTTACTTAAGATTTTATGATCTTTTTATTACTTTCTGATGTCTTAATAGGCAGAGATAGCTTTGGGAAAATTTTTGAAGGAGGTGAAATTCTGTCTTTTCATTCTTACTCTCATTTCAGTGCTGCCTTTATCTCTCCCCTTGTAACCCCCTTCCCAGAAACCCAAACATCCGGTGCTCTTGCTGTGTCCAAGCATGCACATCCAGCAGTGCACCTGTTAACCATCCCTGGGCTGTTTTCTGTTAATTGAAAAAATGGCTGATTCTTCAGACAGTGTATAGGGGCTCTGCTTAGTGGTGATGATGGGAGTGACAGAAGCAGTAAGTGTAGATATTGGCTTTGAAGATTTCTCTGTAAGTCCAAAAGTCTGGAGCTTGGAGAGTCCTACCATTTATCTGCAGGAAAGATCAAATTGTCTTGAATCCTCTAGAAACCCCCAGATGAGAACAGACAAGAGAAAGTAGCAGGGAGCCACAAACAGTACTTCCTTGGTTCTTTTGTTGGACTCCCCACCTTTTTTCTTTTTCTTCTTTTCAACCCGCAGCAGCCAGGTTTTCTTTGGCAAGTTATTGAAGCAGCTTTTACTCTGTTTTGTTATCCCTCTCCCCAGCTGACCCCAGAAATGCTTAATTTGACTATGTGAAAGTCATGCTAATTTCAGTCATTTATGTAATCATTTGCCATTTATGCCAAATTGCTGTGTAATACTATAGTGATTATGCATATCATTAAATATGTGTCACATTAGCCTTGTGGTGGGTTTTATTTGATTATAACACTAAATCATGCTCAGGATTCTTAGACTTCATGGTTTGTTGCTTACACAATATTGTGATAATTTCATAGCTTAAAAACTTAGAATGTTGCCATTGAGGGAAACTTTGACAGAACATATTTCTTCTCCTTCCAGCCTCAATATAATGTCAAAATTGACAGCATATGCATCATTGCCATTTTGGGGGTTTCTAAATCTACCTTTTTGACTTCAAAATGCTGACTCCACAAATTCATCTTTTTGATATATTTCAAAAATAATCTTTTAAATTGCACTTTAAAAAAAAAGGTTCACTTACTTTTCCTATTGGATCAGCTTTTTCATGTTCACCATAAGTCTTCACCCATATGCACAATATTAATACATACAAAAGAATAATTTCTCTCCTCAGAAGGTAAATAACTACTTTTAGCATGGGAACGATACCTTAAAAGATTTACACTAAATATTAATAGTGCTCATCTGTAAATCTTGTATTATGGTTTTCTTTTACCTTTTTTTTTTTTTTTGCGGTACGCAGGCCTCTCCCTGTTGTGGCCTCTCCCATTGTGGAGCACAGGCTCTGGACACGCAGGCTCAGCAGCCATGGCTCACGGGCCCAGCCGCTCCGCAGCATGTGGGATCCTCCCGGACCAGGGCACGAACCCATGTCCCCTGCATCGGCAGGCGGACTCTCAACCACTGCGCCACCAGGGAAGCCCCTTCTTTTACCTTTTTTATATTGGGGGGTACTATAATTTTTTAACAACAAGCATATTGCTACACTTATCTTCAGAAAGTAAATATTCTTTTAACACTGGAATGTTTCTTGGGTATATATTAAACTGTAATTTTCTAATTGATTTCTTCAATATTTTTTTTTCACATCTTTACTGGAGTATAAATACTTTACAATGTTGTGATAGTTTCTGCTGTACAAAAAAGTGAATCAGCTATATGTATACATATATCTCCATATCCCCTCCCGCTTGAGTCTCCCTCCCACCCTCCCTATCCCATCCCTCTAGGTCGTCACAAAGCACGAAGCTGATATCCCTGTGCTATGCAGCAGCTTCCCACTAGCCATCCATTTTAAATTTGGTAGTGTATATTCATCAATGCTACTCTCTCACTTCATCCCAGCTTCTGCTTCCCCACACCCATGCTCTCAAGTCTGTTCTCTACGTCTGCATCTTTATTCCTGCCCTGTCACTAGGTTCATCAGTATCGCTTTTTAAATTCCATATATATGCATTAGCATATGGTATTTGTTTTTCTCTTTCTGACTTACTTCACTCTGTATGACAGAATCTAGGTCCATCCACCTCACTACAAATAACTCAATTTTGTTCCTTTTTATGGCTGAGTAATATTCCATTGTATATATGTGCCACATATTCTTTATCCAATCATCTGTTGATGGACATTTATGTTGCTTCCATGTCTTGGCTACTGTAAATAGTGTTGCAATGAACATTGTGGTACATGTCTCTTTTTGAATTATGGTTTTCTCAGGGTATATGCCCAGTAGTGGGACTGCTGGGTCATATGATAGTTCTATTTTTAGTTTTGTAAGGAAACTCCATACTGTTCTCTATAGTGGCTGCATCAGTTTACATTCTCACCAACAGTGCAGGAGGGTTCCCTTTTCTCCACACCCTCTCCAGCATTTATTGTTTGTAGATTTTTTGATGATGGCTATTTTGACTGGTGTGAGGTGATACCTCATTGTAGTTTTGATTTGCATTTCTTTACTGATTAGTGTTGTTGAGCATCTTTTCATGAGTTTGTTGGCCATCTGTATGTCTTCTTTGGAGAAATGTCTATTTACGACTTTGTGATATTGAGCTGCATGAGCTGCTTGTATATTTTGAAGATTAATCCTTTGTCCATTGATTTGTTTACAAATATTTTCTCCCATTCTGAGGGTTATCTTTTCATCTTGTTTATGGGTTCCCTTGCTGTGTAAAAGCTTTTAAGTTTCATTAGGTCTCATTTGTTTATTTTTGTTTTTATTTCCCTTACTCCAGGAGGTGGGTCAAAAAGGATTTTGCTGTGATTTATGTCATAGAGTGTTCTGCCTATGTTTTCCTCTAAGAGATTTAGTGTCAGGCCTTACATTCAGGTCTTTAATCCATTTTGAGTTTATTTTTGTGTATGGTGTTACAGTGTGTTCTAATTTCATTCTTTTACATGTAGCTGTCCATTTTTCCCAGCACCACTTATTGAAGAGCCTGTCTTTTCTCCATTGTATATTCTTGCCTCCCTTATCAAAGATAAGGTGACCATAGCTGTGTGGGTTTATCTCTGGGCTTTCTATTTTGTTTCATTGATCTATATTTCTGTTTTTGTGCCAGTACTATATTGTCTTGATTACTGTAGCTTTGTAGTATAGTCTGAAGTCAGGGAGCCTGACTCCTCCAGCTCCGTTTTTCTTTCTCAAGATTGCTTTGGCTATTCGGGGTCTTTTGTGTTTCCATACAAATTGTGAAATTTTTTGTTCTAGTTCTGTGAAAAATGCCATTGGTAATTTGATAGGGATTGCACTGAACCTGTAGATTGCTTTGGGTAGTATGGTCATTTTCACAATATCGATTCTTCCAATCCAGGAGCATGGTATATCTCTCCATCTATTTATGTTATCTTTGATATCTTTCATCAGTGTTTTACAGTTTTCTGAGTACAAGTCTTGCCTCCTTGGGTATGTTTATTCCTAGGCATTTTATTCTTTTTGTTGTGATGGTTAATGGAATGGTTAATGGGATTGTTTCCTTAAATTCTCTTTCTGATATTTTGTTGTTAGTGTATAGGAATGCAAGGGATTTCTGTGCATTAATTTTGTATCCTGCAACCTTACCAAATTCGTTGATTAGTTCTAGTACTTTTCTTTAGGATTTTCTATGTATAGTATGATGTCATCAGCAAACAGTGATAATTTTACTTCTTCTTTTCCAATTTGTATTCCTTTTATTTCTTTTACTTCTCTGATGGCCGTGGTTAGGACTTCCAAAACTATGTTGAATAATAGTGGTGAGAGTGGATATCCTTGTCTTGTTCCTGATCTTAGAGGAAATGCTTTCAGTTTTTCACCATAGAAAATGATGTTTGCTGTATATGGCCTTTATTATGTTCAGGTAGGTTCCCTCTATGCCCATTTTCTGGAGAGTTTTGATCATAAATGGGTGTTGACTTTTGTCAAAAGCTTTTTCTGCATATATTGAGATGGTCATATGGTTTTTATTCTTTAATTTGTTAATATGGTGTATCACATTGATTGTTTTCCGTATATTGAAGAATCCTTGCATCCCTGGGATAAATCCCACTTGTTCACGGTGTATGATCCTTTTAATGTGTTGCTGGATTCTGTTGGTAGTATTTTGTTGAGGATTTTTGCATCTATGTTCATCAGTGATACTGGCCTATAATTTTCTTTCTTTGTGATATCTTTGGCAGCTTTTAGTATCAGGGTGATGGTGGCCTCGTAGAATGAATTTGGGAGTGTTCCTCCCTCTGCAATTTTTTGGAAGAGTTTGAGAAGAATAGGTGTTAACTCTTCTCTAAATGTTTGATAAAATTCGCCTGTGAAGGCATCTGGTCCTGGACTTTTGTTTGTCGGAAAATTTTTAATTATAGTTTCAATTTCATTACTTGTGATTGGTCTGTTTATATATTCTAATTCTTCCTGGTTCAATCTTGGAAGGTTGTACTTTTCCAAGAATTTGTCCATTTCTTTCAGGTTGTCCATTTTATTCACATATAGCTGCTTGCAGTAGTCTCTTATGATTTTTTGTATTTCTGCAGTGTCAGTTGTAATCTCTCCTTTTTCATTTTTAATGTTATTGATTTGTGTCCTCTCCCTTCTTTTCTTGATGAGTCTGGCTAAAGGTTTATCAGTTTTGTTTATCTTCTCAAAGAACCAGCTTTTAGTTTTATTGATCTTTGTTATTCTTTGTTTCTATTTCATTTATTTCTGCTCTGACCTTTATGATTTCTTTCCTTCTACTAATTTTGGGTTTTCCTTGTTCTTTTTTCCAGTTGCTTTAGGTATAAGGTTAGATTGGTTATTTGAGATTTTCTTGTTTCTTTAGGTGAGCTGGAATTGTTATCAACTTCCCTCTTAGAACTGCTTTTGCTGCATCTCATAGGTTTTGGATCATCATGTTTTCATTGTCATTTGTTTCTAGGTATTTTTTGATTTCCTCTTTGATTTCTTCCATGATCACTTGGTTATTTAGCAGCACACTGCTTAGCCTCCATTTATTTGTGTTTTTACAGTTTTTTTCCTGTAATTGATTTCTAATCTCACAGCACTGTGGTCAGAAAAATATGCTTGATACGATTTCAGTTTTCTTAAATTTTCCAAGGTTTGATTTGTGACCCAAAATGTGATCTATTCTGGAGAACGTTCTGTGTCCACTTGAGAAGAAAGTGTATCCTTCCACTTTCAGGTGGAATGTCCTAAAAATATCAATTAAGTCTATCTGTTTTTTGTGTCATTTAAAGCTTGTGTTTCCTTATTTATTTTCTGTCTGTAAGATCTGTCTATTGGTGTAAGTGGGGTGTTAAAGTCCCCCACTATTACTGTGTTATTGTCGATTTCTCCTTTTATGGATGCTAGCATTTGCCTTATGTATTGAGGTGGTCCTATGTTGGTTGCATAAATATTTATAACTATTATGTTTTCTTCTTGGATCAATCCCTTGACCATTATGTAGTGTCCTTCCTTATCTCTTGTAACATATTTTTTTTAAAAGTCTATTTTGTCTGATATGAGAATTGCTACTCCAGCTTTCTTTTGATTGCCTTTTGCATGGAATATCTTTTTCCATCCCCTCACCTTCAGTCAGTATATGTCCCTACGTCTGAAGTGGGTCTCTTGTAGACAACATACATATGGGTCTTGTTTTTGTGTCCATTCAGCCAGTCTGTGTCTTTTGGTTGGAGCATTTAATCCATTTACATTCAAGGTGATTATTGATATGTATGTTCCTATTACCATTTTCTTAATTATTTTGGGTTTGTTTTTGTGGGTCCTTTTCTTCTCTTGTGTTTCCTGCTTAGAGAAGTTCCTTTAGCATTTGTTGTAAAGCTGGTTTGGTGGTGCTGAATTCTCTTAGCTTTTGCTTGTCTGAAAAACTTTTGATTTCTCCATCAAATCAGAATGAGATCCTTGCTGGGTAGAGTAATCTTGGTTGTAGCTTTTTCCCTTTCATCACTTTAAATATGTCCTGCCACTCCCTTCTGGCTTGCAGAGTTTCTGCTGAAATATCAGGTGTTAACCTTATGGGGATTCCCTTGTATGTCATTTGTTGCTTTTACCTTGCTGCTTTTAGTATTTTTTCTTTATATTTAATTTTTGATAGTTTGATTAATATGTGTGTTGGCGTGTATCTCTTTGGGTTTACCCTGTATGGCACTCTCTGTGCTTCCTAGACTTGACTGACTATTTCCTTTCCCATGTTAGGGCAGTTTTCGACTATAATCTCTTCAAATATTTTCTCAGACCCTTTCTTTTTCTCTTCTTCTCTGGGACCCATATAATTCAAATGTTGGTGAATTTAATGTTGTCCCAGAGGTCTCTGAGACTGTCCTAAATTCTTTTCATTCTTTTTTTTATTCTTCTGCAGTAGTTATTTCCACCATTTTATTATCCAGTTCATTTATCTGTTCTTCTGCTTCAGTTATTCTGCTATTGATTCCTTCTAGAGTATGTTTAATTTCAGTTATTGTGTTGTTCACCACTGTTTGTTTGCCATTTAGTTCTTCTAGATCCTTGTTGAGTGTTTCTTGTATTTTCTCCATTATGTTTCTGAGATTTTTGGATCATCTATACTATTACTCTGAATTCTTTTTCAGGTATGTTGCCTATTTCATCTTCATTTATTTGGTCTTGTAGGTTGCTTGTACGTTGCTCCTTCGTCTGTAACATATGTTTCTGTCATTTCATGTTTGTTTGTTTGTTTTTTTGATGGGTGGGGCTGTATTCCTGTCTTACTGGTTGTTTGGCCTGAGGCGTCCAGCACTGGAGTTTGCATGCAGTTGGATAGAGCTGGGTCTTGGTGCTGAGATGAGGACCTCTGGGAGGCCTCGCTCTGATTAATATTCCCGGGGTCTGTGGTTCTCTGTTAGTCCAGTGGTTTGGACTCAAAGCTCCCACCACAGGAGCTCAGGCCTGACCTCAGGCCTGGGAACCAAGATCCTGCAAGCTGTGTGGCATGGCAAAAAACATAAAAAGGAGCAGTACAATAACAAAGAATGAAAAACAAAATCAATTTAGTAAGATTAAAAAATATATTAGGAAAAATAAAAATATAATTGAAAGAACTGCAACAAGGTAAAATAAAACCACGACAGAAAAAAGAAAAAAAAAAAAGGGAACATGCCAAGTGAGCAGAACAATAACAAAGTATAAAGAATAAAATAAAAGGTTTATTAGAAAAAATATAAATGAACCAACAAATATCCTCAACAAAATACTAGCAAACAGAATCCAACAGCACATTAAAAGGATCATACACCATGATCAAATGGGGTTTATTCCAGGAATGCAAGGATACTTCAATATACACAAATCAATCAATGTGATACACCACATTAACAAACTGAAGGAGAAAAACCATATGATCATCTCAATAGATGCAGAGAAAGCGTTCGACAAAATTCAACACCCATTTATGATAAAAACCCTCCAGAAAGTAGGCATAGAGGGAACTTGTCTCAACATAATAAAGGCCATATATGACAAACCCACAGCCAACATCATCCTCAATGGTGAAAAACTGAAACCATTACCACTAAGATCAGGAACAAGACAAGGTTGCCCACTCTCACCACTATTATTCAACATAGTTTTGGAAGTTTTAGCCACAGCAATCAGAGAAGAAAAGGAAATAAAAGGAATCCAAATCAGAAAAGAAGAAGTAAAGCTGTCACTGTTTGCAGATGACATGATACTCTACATAGAGAATCCTAAAGATGCTACCAGAAAACTACTAGAGCTAATCAATGAATTTGGTAAAGCAGCAGGATACAAAATTAATGCACAGAAATCTCTGGCATTCCTATACACTAATGATGAAAAATCTGAAAGTGAAATCAAGTAAACACTCCCATTTACCACTGCAACCAAAAGAATAAAATATCTAGGAATAAATCTGCCTAAGGAGACAAAAGACCTGTATGCAGAAAACTATAAGACACTGATGAATGAAATTAAGGATGACACAAATAGATGGAGAGATATACCATGCTCTTGGATTGGAAGAATCAACATGGTGAAAATGACTCTACTACCCAAAGCAATCTACAGATTCAACGCAATCCCTATCAAACTACCACTGGCATATTTCACAGAACTAGAACAAAAAATTTCACAATTTGTATGAAAACACAAAAGACCCTGAATAACGAAAATCTTGAGAAGAAAAAACAGAGCTTGAGGAATCAGGCTCTCTGTCTTCAGACTATACTACAAAGCTACAGTAATCAAGACAATATAGTACTGGCACAAAAACAGAAATATAGATCAATGAAACAAAATAGAAAGCCCAGAGATAAACCCACACAACTATGGTCACCTTACCTTTGATAAAGGAGGCAAGAATATACAGTGGTGAAAAGACAGCCTCTTCAATAAATGGTGCTGGGAAAACTGGACAGGTACATGTAAAAGTATGAAATTAGAACACTCTCTAACACCATACACAAAAATAAACTCAAAATGGATTAAAGACCTAAATGTAAGGCCAGACACTACAAAACTCTTAGAGGAAAACATAGGCAGAACACTCTATGACATAAATCACAGCAAGATCCTTTTAGACCCACCTCCTAGAGAAATGGAAATAAAAACAAAAGTAAACAAATGGGATCTAATGAAACTTAAAAGCCTTTGCACAGCAAAGGAAACCATAAACAAGACGAAAAGACAACCCTCAGAATGGGAGAAAATATTTGCAAATGAAGCAACTGACAAAGGATTAATCTCCAAGATTTACAAGCAGCTCATGCAGCACAATAACAAAAAAACAAACAACCCAATCCAAAAATGGGCAGAAGACCTAAACAGACATTTCTTCAAAGAAGATATACAGATTGCCAACAAACACATGAAAGAATGCTCAACATCATTAATCATTAGAGAAATGCAAATCAAAACTACAATGAGATATCACCTCACACCAGTCAGAATGGCCATCATCAAAAAATCTAGAAACAATAAATGCTGGAGAGGGTGTGGAGAAAAGGGAATCCTCTTGTTCTGTTGGTGGGAATGTAAATTGATACAGCCACTATGGAGAACAGTATGGAGGTTCCTTAAAAAACTAAAAATAAGGCTTCCCTGGTGGCGCAGTGGTTGAGAGTTCGCCTGCCGATGCAGGGGACACGGGTTCGTGCCCTGGTCCCGGAGGATCCCACATGCCACAGAGCAGCTAGGCCCGTGAGCCATGGCCGCTGGGCCTGCGCGTCTGGAGCCTGTGCTCCGCAACGGGAGAGGCCACAACAGTGAGAGGCCCCATTGGATGAATGGATAAAGAAGATGTGGCACATATATACAATGGAATATTACTCAGCCATGAAAAGAAATGAAATTGAGATATTTGTAGTGAGGTGGATGGACCTAGAGTCTGTCATACAGAGTGAAGTAAGTCAGAAAGAGAAAAACAAATACCGTATGCTAACACATATATATGGAATCTAAGAAAAACAACAACAACAAAAATCATGAAGAACCTAGGGGTAAGATGGGAATAAAGACACAGACCTACTAGAGAATGGACTTGAGGATATGGGGAGGGGGAAGGGTAAGCTGTGACAAAGTGAGAGAGTGGCATGGACATATATACACTACCAAACGTAAAATAGATAGCTAGTGGGAAGCAGCCGCATAGAACAGGGAGATCAGCTCAGTGCTTTGTGACCACCTAGAGGGGTGGGATAGGGAGGGTGGGAAGGAGGGAGATGCAAGAGGGAAGAGATATGGGAACATATGTATATATATAGCTGATTCACTTTGTTATAAAGCAGAAACTAACACACCATTTTAAAGCAGTTATACTCCAATGATGTTAAAAGAAAAATTAAAAAAGAACCCCAATCTAAAAGAGGAAAAAAAAAAAGAACGGAGCCTTGGCTATGGGGGGCGGAGTTTAGGCTAGGGTGGAAATTAGGCAAGGGCGGGGTTTAGGGTGGGGTGAGACCTAGGTGGGTTCGGCGTGACGTTTGAGCATGGGGTGGGGCCTAGCCTCAGGTCCCACGCATCCAGAAAAGGCCTTGGGGGCGGGGCCTAGGAGGGGTGACATTCAAGCGTGGGGCGGGGCCTCTGTTTAGGACTTGCGCAGAAGGGGAGAGGCAGCACCTCCAAAGGGGGGCCTCCCGGAAGGTGGAGCTCTGAAGTTTGGAGGTAGGGCCCTGGGTGAGGGTGTGTGGGTGGGGTTTAGGCCCAGTGAGGTTGAAGGGGATCTCAGAGAGGGTTTCCGAGTGTAGAGGTGGGGGCCCTGGGTGGGGGGTGTAGGGGCGGGGCTTGGGTTCTGCATGACAGGAGGGAGGCTCTGAGGGCAGAGGATTAGGCCCAGGACCCCAACAGGCTCTGTGGTACCTAAGTGGGCAGGGAAAGCACTGGCCTCATTCCCTTCCGTTTCTTCACGCCCCCCCCTCCACGGTCTCCCCCAGAGTCTCCCCCGTCACCGCTGGACCCTTAACCGTGGGTGGGTCCCCCTGGGTGTAGGAACTCCTCCCCTCCCCCAGCCACCCCTCACGGGTGGTGGTCTCAGAGGTGAGGCCTTTACTTTTGCTCCCCCTTCCCTCCCTCAGGACCCATGCGGCTGGAGAGGGCCTAGGTGGGCAGAGGATCAGGCCCGGGATCTCAGCAGGTCCCTGGGGACCCATGTGGGCAGCGGAAACCTGGCCACACTCCCTTTTGATCCTCTGCCCTCCCTATGGTTCCCCAGTTTCCCCCTTCGGGCGTGGGATCCCTTCCCCTCCACCAGCCGCCCCTCAGGGGCGCCAGTCCTGTCCCCCCTCCACTTCTCCTCCCCCTTCACTCCCCCCACACCCCACATCCTACCCGGTCACTGGGGGTTTTTCCTGTCCCCTTAGGTGTCTGTGATCCTCCACTGGTGCCTGGTAGGTGCCCTAGTTGTGCTGAGACGCGAATTCCACGTCCTCCTAGTCTGCCATCTTGACTCCGCCCCCCCTGATTTCTTCAATATTAATTACACTCTTGAAGATTATCTTTAGCAAACACATGTGTTATTTTAACATTTGATCATTTCCCTTTGGGGGTACAACCATACGCTTAATATCTTGTAACTGTTATGTATTAAAAATCAACCAAATTCTCATCCTCCATGTCCAATAAATTTTAATTCAATTCAGCAAATTTCACCTCTGTCCTATGCCGAGACACACCATGGGCCCAGTGTTCATCCACTGTTGGATTCCTCATCTCCTTTTTTAAAAAAACTTGATTTTACTTATCCTTTTAAATTTATTCTAAGATACCTCACATTATTTTTGGAAGTGGAAATGTATGGAAAATAGTAAGGTTCTGTCTCAATGTACCAGTGCTTGCAAGAAAAGGACGACTGTTTTCTGAATGCTTTATGGTAAAATCAGGAGCAAATAGCTGCTATACTTCATTTTTTCCACATGGTATTCTATTCACATTCTACAGTGCTCTGTGGAAACAGCTGTCAAAGGCAGGACACCCCAGGTCCCGTGGGGCAGCTCATCTCTGCCCTATGAGGAAAGACAAGATTCTGACTTACAGTTCAATTCCAGATTCCTCTTAAAGGCAGGAAAGGGGAGAAGGAAAAAAAGAAAGGAGAGGGAAGATAAGAACAGGCTAAGGTGTATACTTATGTTTTGAACAAAGTTATCTGAAAAGCACAATTTTACAAATTAAAACATTTTCCTTTTAAGTTAAATAACTGAGCTGGGTTTTGCACCTGTCTCTCTCAAACTGCTGAAAAAGTCCCAAATGGAAATGTCATGACTGATGGCTTTAAGTATTTATCCATTGTGTCTCCTGAGTTGGGATAAAATAGCCACCTCCTGTCAACGTTGCTTGCCAAGTTGTAGACAAATTTTTAAAAAGGGTCTGAATTGAATACTATTTTTGACTTTGGCTGCAATGATCAAATTTGCCACTAGACAGAGCTGTTTGTCTTATTTTTGAACATTGCAGAGTTTTGGATTTTCAAGAGAAGGAGAGCCAATGAAAAGAGAAAACTCTAAATGATAATATTTTTTATGAGATAGGTACTCTTAAAGTACACACTTAGAGCCCTTTTTTTCTGCAGGTAGTACATAATTTCCAGATTGTTCTGTCATTATCATTCAGGAGGCTGCAACTCAGTTTTCAAACTTCCACTCATCACCAGGAAGATTTCAATAGCTAATAAAGAATAATCACAATGTATTATACCATTTGCTCCTTCTTTTATATTATAGTAGTTAAAGTCAGAGTGACATCCTAAATCTGGAACTCTTTCTGGAAACGTCTTGGTAATTTATTCTCTGCTCTTTTCTATGAAAACTGTTTATTTTATAAGCACACAATTTGGAATTATAAGGGTGTCATATTTTTGTATGTTATAGGTTTTATTTGCATAAAATATATTGAAAAATTTAAAATCACTACCATCCAAACTGAGTCCATTCTGAGCCCAATTCACAAAGCACTGAATTCTAGGGTTTTGTTAAAACCACAGTGTCAGGGGTTCTGCTGATGAAGGATCTAAGCAGAGAACCCAGAAGCAGGTCCTTAATCTGTACACACATCAGTAATTTTTACTCTGTGAGGTTTACAACCCTGTATCACCTCAAATAGTAGTTCTCAAAGTGTGGTCCCTGAACAAGTAGCATCAGAAGCACCTTGGGATTTGTCAGAAATGCAAATTCTCTGGCCCCATCCTAGCCCTACTGAATCAAACGTTCTGGGGATGAGGCCCTGTACTCTTGTGTTTTAATAAGCCTTTCAGATGATTCTGATGTAGGTTAATGTTCGAGATCTGCTGATGTAGAGAAATAGCTTCCAAATGAAAGAGAGGAATCAAACTATGAAAAAAAAAAGTTGGATGAAAAAGAAATAATACATGAAGCAGCAAAGAACATCCAAGAAGCTGTAGTTAATGATCTCAAGATATAAGAGGATGCTCTGAAAGAGAAAAGGAAGAGCTCCCTGAAATTAAAAATATAATAAATATTTAATTCAAATAATTAAATTAAACTTGTATACAAAATAAAATAAAATTTAATTAAAATAAAAATTCAACAGAAGACTTTGAAGATAAAGTTGCAAAAACACCTATAAAGCTTTAAAAAAAAAGACAAAGAGATGGAAAATTGGAAAGAATCAATAAGGGAGTTAAAGGGTAATAAAAGACCCTCAAGATCTACTTAATAGGAGTTCCGCAGACACATATAGGAAATTATCAAATAAACCATATTAAAAAATTTCTCAAAGTTGAAATGTGTGAGTTCCTCAACTGAAATATCACACTCAGTGTCCAGCCCATAAGAAAAACTCCAATAAGGCACAGTAATGTGAAAGTTCAGAACACCTGGTGAAAGAGAAGATCCTAAGAGTTTGAGAAAAGTCAAAAGTCACATAGAAAGGAAAAAGAAAATTGGAATAGCATCTGAATTGGCACTAGCAACAATGGAGTTAGAAAAATAAAGAGCAAACTCTTCAGAAATTGAAATGAAAATAAATTTTAGTCAAAATACTGTACCCATCTAGTCAAGAACATGCAGTTTTTCAGGCATGTGTCAGCTAACAAAATTTATTTCACCCTGTTTTCTTTCTTATGATGCAACTGGAGTAAATGCTTCAACAAAGTAAGAAAGTAAATCAAGAAATAGGAAGACATGGGGTTAGGAAGTAGTGGATCCAACACAGGAAAATGACAATGCATATTCTAGGATAACAATTATGCAGCCAACCTAGAAAACTACCTGTCAGATTAGAGCAGGAAGTTGGAGTGGGGTATCTAAGGAAAAAAGAAGTATTATGTGATCATCCAATGTGTCTGATTATTTAGAAAATATCAAGAAGCATTGGAAAGATCTATTACATTAGTGATAGGTCACAGAAAACTAAGCAAAATTAAAAATGAGGCAATTACTAACTTTAGGAGAAAATAAAAAGTTAGTATAAGAGAGAAAACTAAAAGCACATGGTACTGTGCTTTTAGCTCAGCAATGAAAAATATCCCATCATACAAATGTAAATGCTCACTTACATTTTAACCAAAAATTACCAAAAAAAAGAAGAAAAAGAAACTGACAGACTTATGATGAAAAATGTCAAAATTAAACCAAATTAAGTAAAAGTTTTAAAAAATAATTTGCATTAATTTTATACCATTTGTTGGTTCTATATTCAGATATTCAACTCAACAAACTTCAGCTGGGAGTCAGCAAAGAGCCCAGCTGAAATGGTCAAATGGGTCACAAATCAGTCCAGGAAAGTCTTATTGACTTACAGTGACTCTCAAAGTGTGGCCCCACCTGGAAACTTGTTAGAAGCATTTACACCACCTGGAAACTTGTTAGAAATGCAAATTTTGGGGTTCATCCAAGACCTACTGAGTCAGAAACTCCAGGTTTGGTGCCCAGCAATAACAAGTCTTCCAGGTGATTCTGATGCATGCTAAAGTTTGAGAAATACAGATTTATGAAAACTTGTTGTCAGCCGGGGCTGAAAAACACTATTTAGAGTTGATTAGGGTTTCTAAATTGTGAAGGAAACAAAGGAAAACAAATTTAGGTACCAAGAACTTAATTGCACCTTGCTAGCATTTTCTCTGCAATTTAACCCATTTTATTCTCCATTAGTCTACCTCTTATTTGATATTTGATTTATAATTTGGGCAATAAATGTTAACCTTTGTTAGATGAAAAGTTGAGTAAATTACCTTAACATTATCTGATGATTATTTGCCAATCCTGTGTCGATACACAAGACCTCAAAACAGAATCCCCAAACATATTTATTCCTAGTATCCACATCACTATATGTCCTATGCCGTGTTGAACAGTGGCAGAGTTGCTGGCATCTTCTTGATGTATACTGATTCACTGTCTTATTTATTGGTTGACTTGCAGGAAACCAATGCACATGCCCCATCAGTGAGTGTAGCTCTGTAATTCTGTAGGTTGTTCTCTCAGAGAGGAGTTTGGCTCCTGTTTTTCTAAGAAAGTTGAAATTTTGCTAACAGTTTTGACATATGTAAAAGTATCATGCTTTTAATATTACAGTTGTGGTACTGGGCAAATGATCCCATACTGAGTTCATAAGCTTCTCTTCCCCACCTCTCATACTTCTAGATCAGTGATTAGAACCATCATCTGACCAGTTGGTCAGGCTACAGACACGGGGCTTGCCCATTAATTTGTTCAATAAAAATTGAGTGCTTACTACATACTGGCTGTTCTAGGAACTGGGAATACAGCAATGAACAAAACAAGACAAAAATCCCTGCCTTCAAGAAGCTTATGTTCTAGTAGCAGGAGATAGACAATAACCAAAATAAATAAGTAAATTACTGTATATTGTACATCAAAAAGTGATAGGTATTAAGGAGGAAACTTGGGATTACTGTCATGGAGGTTGAAATGTTTAGTAGGATGATGAGGGGAGGCCTCACTGAAAAGGTGATATTTTAAAAAAAGACCTGAAGAAGGCAAGGGTGTGAACCATACTGGTGTCTGGGCAGAGCAAATAGCAGGAGCAAAGATTGTAAGGCAAGCTCATGCTTGGAATGTTTGAGAAGAGCAGGATATGGGAACGGTGAGGTAGAGTGAGCTGGTAGGAGGGTAATAGGGGTGAAGTCATTGAGGCAATAGGGCTGGGGTGGGGCTGTGTTGTATAGACTTCATCATCCTTGTGGCCCAACGTAAAGACTTTAGCTTTCTTTTATTTTTAAACAAATGCTTTTTTTTTTTTTTTTTTTTTTTTTTTTTTTTTTTTTTTTTTTTTTTTTTTTTTTTGCTGTATGCGGGCCTCTCACTGTTGTGGCCTCTCCCGTTGCGGAGCACAGGCTCCGGACGCGCAGGCCCAACGGCCATGGCTCACGGGCCCAACCGCTCCGCGGCATGTGGGATCTTCCCAGACCGGGGCACGAACCCGTGTCCCCTGCATCGGCAGGCGGACTCTCAACCACTGCGCCACCAGGGAAGCCTTAAACAAATGCTTTTCTTTTTTTTTTTTTAAAGATAAATTTATTTATTTATTTTTGGCTGTGTTGGGTCTTTGTTGCTGCGTGCGGGCTTTCTCTAGTTGCGGCAAGCGGGGGCTACTCTTCATTGCAGTGCACGGGCTTCTCATTGCGGTGGCTTCTGTTGCAGAGCACAGGCTCTAGGTGCACAGGCTTAGTTGCTCTGCAGCATGTGGGATCTTCCTGGGGACCAGGGCTCGAACCTGTGTCCCCTGCATTGGCAGGTGGATTCTTAACCACTGCGCCACCAGGGAAGTCCCTAGCTTTCCTCTTGAATGAGATGGGAGCCATTGCAGGGTTTTGAGTTGAGGAGTGACAGGACCTGACTCATCTGTTGAGAGTGATGACTTCCCATCTCCTTTACTCTCTCAGTCAGTCTCTGAGGACTATCAAACCTATTTCCTCTCTATCTCTCAAATCTGTCCCCTTTCTCTCTCTCTTTTTTTTTTTTCCATCATCACTGCCAGCACACTAGTTCAGGAAACCTTAATTTCTTACTTGAGTCATCTCAATAGCTTCTTAGTAGATTTCCTGCCTCCTGTTTTCTTCCCTCAAATTCATTCTCCACAATGTGTCCAGAGTAACTACTCTGAAAATTTCATAGATTTGCACTCCTGGTTAAAGCTATCAATAGCCTTCTTTTTTTTACCCCTGAAAATAAATTCCAAACTCCTCAACATGACTTTCCATGGTCTGTGTCCCAATCTCCAGCTTCATGTATCCCCTGTTCTCCCACTTCACACGATAACGCTCTGGCCATACTGAACTTTGTTCCTTGAATACATGATGTTCTCTTTGCTTCTGAAACTTCATGGATCATTTACTCCAGGAAGACTTCGCTGATTTTAAAATCTGAATTGGTTTACCTGCTTTTTGCTCTTACAGCACCCTCTACTTTCCCTACACTGAATCTGTCATTCCATATTCCCATCGTTTCATTATCTCTTTTCCCATTCTGCCCTTAGGCTTGGTGAGGACTGTCTTGCTCATTTTATCCCCAGTGTTGCACTGTTTATGACACATAGAAGGTGCTCGATAAACAAGGGGTGAATGGTGAATGTGGATGCCCAAACTTCTTGATGGATGAGAACACTTTAAGGCCATTAACAAATTCCTTTTTGTCACAGCCAGGAGACACCCAAATATTTGTTGTGTGCATGAAAGAAGGAGTCGATGAATAAAAGATTTGTTTTGACCCTTTGTGTTCTGCTTATTTCCCCGATTGTCCAAATGCTCCTCAGTAATGTGATATGTGGCCTCCCACTGGTCATACACATATGTGGAGCAGGTAATGGCTTACACAGTGTAACCTTGTGGTTTGAGAAGCATCCCTCACCATGAATCCCCACCAACTTCAGCCCTGGAGGCACTGATACGAGCAGCACTGATTTGGGCTAGCTTTAGACCCATGATCAACTTCAGAAGACTAAAACAGCAATGATCTAAGTGGTGGGCAGCAGAAACAGTGACTTTAGGGGAGGCCAATAGTTTCCACAACCAAAGGAGAGACTCAATAATGGGTTACAACTATAGTGCCATTTCCTTTTATTAAGTTTGAATGCAGCAGAAGCCTCAGCAGTGAGTGTATACTGAGATTTGTTCACGAGTACATGTCAAGACCCATGTACTTCACATGTACAAGACCCATAGATCTTTTAGAAATAGGTGGGCAGTTTTGGAGAACTTGAGGTTCCTCAAGCATGACTAGATAGGCATATTTGATTTCTGTCTTTGCCATTAGTTTATCAGAGGAATATTACTTGTAAGTTTTATTCCCGGGATGCAGTGACCTAGAGAAATGTAGGTTACATCCTCTTACAGGTAGTACTGTTGGACTTCTCCCCAAATCATCAACCTCTGAATAAAGGAAAGCTAAATGTATTAGCTCACTATAGTAAGGGAGACCACCACCTTACCAATCCCAGCAGTGTCTCAGAAAGTGGAAGTCAGAAGTGGTCTAATTTTAGGACTTTGGGGTCTGAGCTCAAAGTGGTTTGAGGTAGGTCTTTCAAGATGAAGAGATGATCTGGATTGGGCAAAGTCTGTGATATAATAGGACTGGTCGACTCTGTGACACAAGGGTCTTGAAACAACCCATGAGTAAACCTGGTATGATAAGCAAGTGTTTGCCAAGGTGAGCAGACTCTTGTCTCTGTCAATTATCTGTGGGAATTTCCTGAAGCAAACAGTGAAGTTTTTTCTTTTTTAATTGGTTTATAGCTTTATCTTTCCCAGGCAAAGTTTCCTGGAACAAACAACTAATTCATGTTGACATAGCTGATCTATAATCTTTTTTTTTTTTTTTTAAGATGTTGGGGGTAGGAGTTTATTAATTAATTTATTTATTTTTGCTGTGTTGGGTCTTCGTTTCTGTGCGAGGGCTTTCTCTAGTTGTGGCAAGCAGGGGCCACTCTTCATTGCGGTGCGTGGGCCTCTCACTATTGCGGCCTCTCTTGTTGCGGAGCACAGGCTCCAGACGCGCAGGCTCAGTAGTTGTGGCTCATGGGCCTAGTTGCTCCGTGGCATGTGGGATCCTCCCAGACCAGGGCTTGAACCCGTGTACCCTGCATTAGCCACTGCGCCACCAGGGAAGCCCTCTTTTTTTTTTTTTTAAGTGACGATCTTTTTATTGTTCGCTGAAAAATACAGGTCTGGAAAGAGTTTATTGCATTGTGTATTGAATGCAAGGTCTGATATTGCAAGGTATATATGACATAACAGTATAACTTATATGAAATGCTACATATTGTCCATAAAGACAGTGCCCACCCCTCTAAACACTAAATTTAATGGAATGAAGTCTTATTAAATGAGAAATACAATATGAACATTGCAATCATAAACAAAGTGCACTAAGCAAAGAACTTTAAAATAGTTTTCTTGTGACATCTTCTTTGTCTACCTGGAGTTAGGAATGGTGGAGCCCTGGTTTCCCTGGACACATCAGGCCCACTCTAACTGCCAGTCCCTGTCTTGGGGCTAGTTTGAGGCAAGTGGGAAGAATACCAGGTAGAAGGCAGATTCTATCATGACTGCTTGTACCGCACCAACTCTACGGATATGAACATCTAGCACTTTTGAGGTGTATCTTCCACTCTGAGCAAATACTGAAATGTGCTTGAGAACAAAAATAAAACATTGGGAACAAAAGCCACTTTCTATACAGTCTGCAAATACCATTTATTCCTTTTAGCCATGTTTTCATGAAGATGCTCTAAAAGAGGCTGCTACTACTAAATTGCCAGTCAGGCAGGCCAGGATCAAGGGTAACAAAACTCCAGTTACAACTACTAATTCACATGGGTTAAAATACAAATTTATTAGGGATCCAAAATCAATCTCTATTATTCCCGTGGCAACATAGTCAAGGGCTGCAATGACATTCACATTCCAAGGTCAGCTTGGAATATAGCCACATTTCCCTCCAAACTGAGAAAGCCCTGTGTAGAGGAGAACATACAAGATTACCACCACCACCTCCTCTCCAAACAGCATCAGGGCACGGAAAGCTCATCACAGATAACAAATGCCAAAAATAAAAATTAAAATTAAAAAAGCACATCTCAATATATCCACAGCAACAGAGGAAGACTACTCTTCCCCGGTCTTCCTTGGCACAGGCAAAGCAGGACTGTTTGCAGCAATAGTGCCTAAGCTGACTACGGCCACGCTCGCGAGAGAAATAAGGATTACAAGATTTCTCTATTCCCAGGTAATCAAGGATTATCAAATAATTTCCGGAACTAAGCCAATAGTCTCACCAGCAAAGAAAATTTTCTTCTTCCCCAAGATGTTTTTATAAATGAGATTTCCCAATATCCCAGATTCTTTAGTTAATATTAAACTACTAATGCACCAAGGACATCCTCAGAGCTCAAGCAGGAGTAATATTAATATTCTCAGATTTTTCTAGACTTTGCAGATCCACAAATATTTTATCACACTATACACTTAAGAGATTTGTAAGTCAACAGCAATAAACCAACTCTACATTTTTCTTATTCTGTTTATTAAAGAACACCTCGCTCCAATAGGAATGAACCCCAGTTCAGTGGGTATCTTGTTCCCCTCAGCTCTACAAAGTAAATTTACTGTTCAGTCTCCATGTCCTGGACGCTTGTATGACTCACCTAGTCTAAAGAAAATCTTGTATAAAAGTGGAAAATTGCATACCCCAGAGGTAGCATTGGTATTAGTGCTGAAATAAACTTTAGGGGAATAACTATAATTGCTTATGGGACTGTTTACAGTCTTGCTAGAAACCCTACTCCTCCTGAACCCCTAGATTGAGAAATTCGAGTAATTTAAACATGAGAGGGGATTTCATTGATAAAGGTCTAGTTTGCATCACAGGTTCTGGTCCATGGAAAGATGTGCGTCTAGCCCAAAATACCGGCCACATCCATTTTAAACATGTCCATTATTCTTCCCCACCACAGTATTGTCAAATTTCTTCCGCCCCTTATGTCACTGGTGAGCCCTCTCATTGCTGCTTCTATTTCTTTGTGCTGTTCTACTGCACATGTGCGATTCACTTAAGTTCTCACTTTAATGTATAGGGAATTTCCATTTCACATCATCAGCTCCCTAAAAACCATCAACTTGGAACAACTTCTAATTAGAAAAGGCACAATTCCTTTTTATAAAGAAAACCAAAAGGTTGTCTGGAGGATGAAAAAACATCTTAGATATTCCTATAAAATGAACGCTTTATCTGCTACCAAAACCCAGAGACATTTACTGGATCTAAAGATTACATGGATTATGTAAAAGCATGAACATGGCAGTTTAAGACGTATTTTCAATTTTCCACTATACTATTTGGGCGGAAGCACTAGTCAGTATTACCGGAGCAAACTCAAAGTGGCAACACCACCCTATTGGCTTGCTTTCCTCCTGCTTTCAGTAAACTTCCACCAGCTCCAGTGAAGCCTGTCCCAGGGTACTTCACTCAGCCACCTGCAGAGCTGCTCAGAGATGCAACTAGCACTCAGTGAGTAAACACTGCTTTGGGGCAGACCCAGGAAAGACTTACAGAAGATGCACAAAAATTCTTGGTTGTATAATATCTTCCCAGGAAGTCAGAAATAATTGGTTTTTAGTTAAAGAAACTGAAATCTATGCTCAAAAACAATGTAATGCCTCAAAAAAGCAAAATCGAGAAAGGAAAACTATAGAAAATACAGCCTAATAATAAAAAGCTTACTTACTTCGGTTAAATTATCATAGTCGGTGCAATTTATTATTGTAGTTAGAAGCACAGCCTACCATGTTCTCATAAAACAGTACTAGTGAAGTACGAGAAAACAGTTCACAGAGATGACAGCCCTTTAGCCTTTTGTGACTTCAGAACTTACAAAGACAAAGGCCAACTAGGACTTCTATTTGACATTCAGAAAGTTACTTGCTCAACACAAACTGAGTCAGGAGATAGCTAAACATCTCATTCTTATTTACTTATGGTGTTCTCAGAAAGTTCCTATTTGGACGTGGAGAGTTCTCAACCTGGCTGCACATCGGAGTTTTATCGAAGAAGCTTTAAAAAAAATTACCAAATGACCAGACCAATTAAATCTGGAGGGTGGAGCCCAGAACATTTGTCGTTATGTTTTCCCAGGTGATTCCAACTTGCAGCCAGGCTGCACACCACTGATGTATCCCTTTCAGAAAGCCGTTGCATGAAAGCCATATCGTATCTAGATAGTACTGTTTATTCTAAATTTCACCAGGAAAATGTACTTTTAGAAGACACAGTTGCGCTTCTTCTAAAGGCTCAGCTTACTGTTTCAGAAGCGCCGGTCCTTGGAGGTTATCTGGAGCACTGCTTGAAGAGGAGGGAGTCCTAGTCTTGGCAGAGAAGGCAGAGTTTCAGGCTCCTGCAGAAATAAAGAATGTCCAGACGCCCGTGAGCACCAGGATGATGTATGCCGACACCAGCTTTAATCCATAACGAGGATTTACGAAGCTCAGGGCTGACACCAGCAGATAGGGGAGAAGAACTACAAGGAGGGCGTACCACTTTTTCTTCTCACAGGCATCCAAACACACAGTGCCCCAGAACACGTGCAGCTATATGACCACCAGCGTCATGGAAGCTGAATTTAGGAAGCACTGGGGAGGGTCTCCATGAATGCCCACCGTGCCCAGACCCAAAGAGTCAGACAGGGTATTTACAAAGGAAAAGACTCCACTCGTGATTCCAAAGCCCAAACCAGAAACATAAGCCATTAATCGCATAGAAGGTGCTATCTCCCCTGGGTTTATACTCTTCAAGCCCAAACGGGCTTTAAAAAAAAAGTTTATAATATGCAAAACGGCACATTTCTTGGATAAGGACTGAGACTAACACTCCAAAGATCAGCAGATATTTCTGTATTGGTCCATCTTTGTCGTCAGCAATGGTTGCTACCATGAACCAAACAAGGGAGTAAAGCAGCAGAGACACCAACCTGAAGGAAGCTCCAATGACGGGGAAGATGATGCGCAATGGCGGTGGCGATGGTGAAAATGCAGAGGGCGAGCGCAGGCGCAAAGGTAAGGAAGGCGCAGCCAAGAACACGGCCGCCGTCATGGCAACCGCGGAAGCCAGTCCGGGGGCCTCAGCTGATGTATATTCTTAATTAAGCCATGTTAAGGCAGGTGGTCTCGGCATTCAGACCTTTTAATTACTGTCACCCTTAAATACTTTGGGATATTATGTGTCTCAATAGTTTCCAAGAACAGGTTTTGAAAAGGAGAGAGGATGAGGGTATAAAGCCTGAGGAGAGAGAAGCAGCACTATTTTTTTTTTTTTTTTTTTTTTTTTTTTATGCGGTACGCGGGCCTCTCACTGTTGTGGCCTCTCCCGTTGCGGAGCACAGGCTCCGGACGCGCAGGCCCAGCGGCCATGGCTCACGGGCCCAGCAGCTCTGCGAAATGTGGGATCTTCCCGGATCCCGTGTCCCGTGCATCGGCAGGCTCCCAACCACTGCGCCACCAGGAAAGCCCGAGAGAAGCAGCACTACTGATAAAGGGTAGCCTGGGCAGCATGGAGAAAATGAGGGTGACAGAAATAAACTTACGTTTGTACAATTTTGTTTCAGGTAAGGTTTTTGCTTCAGCCAATAGAATAATCAAACACAGATTTGATCTTTCCTTCCAGAGAATCACCTGTAAAAACCAACCACTGCTTTTTCTCGTTTTGATTTTTTATTATTTAAAAAAATATTTATTTATTTATTTGGCTGCAGTGGGTCTTAGCTGTGGCACAACTAAGGATCTTTGTTGCTGTGTGCAGGGTCTTTTTTAGTTGCAGCATGTGGAATCTTTACTTGTGGAATGAAGGATCTAGTTCCCTGACCAGGGATCCAACCCAGGCCCCCTGCATTGGGAGCGTGGAGTCAACTGCTGGACCACCAGGGAAGTCCCTCACTTTTTGATTTTTTAAAATTGAAGTATAGTTGATGTACAATATTATATAAGTTACAGGTATACAACATAGTGATTCACAAATTTTAAAGGTTATACTCCCTGTGTTGTACAATATATCATCGTAACTTATTTATTTTATACATAATAGTTTGAACCTCTTAATCTGCTACACCTATCTTGCCCCTCTTACCTTCCCTCTCTCCACTGGTAACCAAGAGTTTGTTTTCTGTATCTATGAGTCTGACCAGCCACTCCTTTAAATGACTGACACTGAAGTGACTGGATATTTGGTTAATCTAGGCTCAATGCTCTGAAACAGTCTCCAGTCGGTAGTTTAGGTAAATACTCTCTCGTCATTGATTTAACAAGGCTGAATGTATGGTGACTGGACATTTTCAAGGCTGTAGACTGTAGGAATTAATAACTCAAGGTCTGGAGTGAGATGGAATTGGATATAAATCCTTACCCTAAAAACTTTTTAGTTTTGTGATCTTACATAAGTTGCTACTTAGTTACAACCCTAGTTTCTCATATATAGACATTAGGTTCATTTTTCTTCACATAGAAAATGGCAATTATCAGTAACACCTGATACGACTGTGGTAAGTAACAATAACAGCTATGTAAAACTGTCAGCCTAGCTCACAGTGTGGACTTAGTAAATGTTAGACATTATTATTATCATTATTATTAGGTATAAAGTATGCTTTGGTGCTCATTTAAAGATGAGAGACATAGATACATAGATTCAAAGAATAGTAGAGTCAGGAGGGACCATAGAGATGTTCTGATCCAGCATCTTTATTTTACGGGAGAGGAAGCTAAAGACCAAAGGGAGAAAATAATACCCAGAGTGAAAAAGCCAGTTAGTGGAAAAGGAAGGCATCATGTTTCCATGGCTTGCCTTGCAGCCAGCGTGTGCCTGTAAAGGGCAGCTGCGGGAGATGAGCCTCTGGGCTTCTGGTTGATAGCCACTTGTTCAGAGCCTTTTGTTCACTGTAGACGGTTAGGACCTGATCTAATTTGCAGTATTTTCAGCAGAGAATTGAAAGCAGTCTGACATAAGTTGACTCTTGGAGCTCAGATCCTTTAGTTTACTGGGTACAGTCTCATTACTTTGCAATAACTAATATCTTTAGGGTGTGAAGTAAGTATTTAAGATTTGAATAAGCCCTGTGTGAATGCTAAACTCCTCATTTGTGGACACATTCTTCTCATACTCAGCAACCATTCCAGCAGCTTCTCTTGCCAAGGAAATACCAAATATTGTTGAAAGAAAAAACAGCTGCAAATATCAAAAAACCTAGCTTTTTAAGGGGGTTTACGAAATAAATGGTTGAAGAACCTAGAAAGTGATTTTACAGTGATGTAGAACAAACCTTTAAGCAATTATAGCTTTTAGTCTTAAATCAATAAAATTTTATTGAGCACTTCCTTTGTATGAAGCACTGTAGGTGATTTAAAGACGTTATTTTTGCCTTTAAGGTGCTAACAATTTAGTAGGAAAAATAAAATGTAAGTAAATTAATCAAAAGTTACATAATAAAATGCAACTCAAATAACATCGGACGATGAACACCAGAGGGCATTGGTAGGCAGAGCCTGACGAGTTGCCAAGTGAACAGCGCAGCTCATTTTGCTTTCCCTCTTCTTTCATGACAGTGCCTGATTCTGGTTTGGGAGTTATCTTCCCCTTGCAGTCTTGGGGAGCTGTAACTCCAGTTGCTGTGCATTTCTCTAGCCAACGTGTGATCTTGTGAACCAGGTCATGCCCACCAACCTGTCTTCCAGAGTGACTTGAGGATTGAAATTTTTGATAAAATTGTTATCCCCTTTGGCTGACTTAGTTGCTGATCTTTGCTGAGCCATCTCTAGCCTTCCAGTCAATTCTTATGCTGTTAGCTGGGAATAAACTCCTTTTCTTCATGAGTTCATTAGACTCGGTGTATGTGGCAATGGCAGCCCGAAGGGGAAGGAGATGCCACTTTGACTGTAGGTGTCAGGGAAGAAAGGAGGTGACATTTGAGTGGGATCTGGAAAGGGGGTGATGGTAAGTAACTGAGGACTTTCAGTTTGGTGTTTGGTGACATCCTATTATTTCTAATTCTAGACCACTACTAGAACCATTTCTGTAGTTTGTGAACTAATTAGAAAGCTTGTTCACAAATCCTGAGGATTTAATGCTTTGCTAAGTGCAAACCAAGGGCAGTAGAGTTGGAAAATACTTCAGGATTAGTTAGGTTAAAAAATAAAAAAGATAGGGCTACAGATGTAACAACAACTGAGAAGAGGTTTATTTCTACCCTGAAAGTCACTGTAGTGGTCTCTACTCATTGTGTTTGTCTCTTTTTCTCATCTTGGTTCTATGATAATCCACATTTAAGAGTAGAATAAATTCATTCTTTAATCTACCAAGATTCATTAAAACTTAATCTATACTTTCTTCACTGAACAGATAGAGTATTTGAAAATTATATTATCCCCCATTCAACAGTTGTTGTTAATTTTTGAAACCACATACGATGCTGGTAAAGAGCTCTCAGACATTAGTGAATATAATTCCCCAAATTCACTTTACATGCAAAACCATTGTATAGCTTGATTAAATAATGTGTGTGAAATTCTGTCTGGAGATACACACACACTTCCTAAGCCAGGAAGAGACAAATACCAATACTCTGGGCTAGAATTTGGTCCCATTTCACTTTAAAAAACAATTTTGCTGTTGACAAAATGGAAATGTGCTGAACAACCGGGAAAAGGAAAATGGATAGGTTAGCAAGGTCCTACTTCCCCTTTTCTCTTCTAAATGTATCATTTTATTTTTCTAAACCAAGCTCTTCTTAAATTCCAGAAGAGGAAAATATTTTTTTCTTGATTTTTGAGAGGGAAATAAGTGCAGTTTCTGCTTCTGCTTGTGTCATTAAAATACTTCCTACCTCGATTTTTTTTTTTTTTTTTTTTTTTTTTGGCGGTACACGGGCCTCTCACGGTTGTGGCCTCTCCCATTGCGGAGCACAGGCTCCGGCCGCGCAGGCTCAGCGGCTGTGGCTCACGGGCCCAGCCGCTCCGCGGCATGTGGGATCTTCCCGGACCGGGGCACGAACCCGTGTCCCCTGCATCGGCAGGCGGACTCTCAACCACTGCGCCACCAGGGAAGCCCTCCTACCTCGATTTTTATAGCAAACTGGTAACGCCCACATTTGAATTTCTAGCAAACCCTAGAACATAACACTATACTCGTTCTGCATTTATTCCTCACTGGCTGGATGAATTTTTAAAACATAAGGTAAACCAAGTGGGGAGATTAAAATCAGATGTTTTTGCATAGGCTATCAGTAATGAGGGTAAAAGTGGCATTTTTCTATCTGCTTATTTGACTATACATTTTGTACTTATTTTTAAGGCCAAACTAGAAGAGTTGGAAAGTGTTGTTGAAGTCCAAAATGGAAAACATTTCTTAGTCATTTTCATAGTGAATTTTGAATCTTTAAAATGCCCATGGCCAGACTATGCCGGGATATGATCAAGTTGGTTTTTCTTTCCTCAAGGAGCTTATTTAAAAATGTATGTGGCAGAGGCTTCTCATTTAGCGTATCTAAGGGAGCACTTCGGGAATCTTACCCTGGTCTTCTTGTGTTGCCATGGGAATGTCCATTTTTATATCTTCAGAGAGATACTGTTTTTCAGTGTGATAGAGCAGAGAGAAAGTGGGCCTTACATTTAGGAAATAATGTATCTACCTCTGGCCTTAACTCCTTACTAGCTGTGTCACTGTAGGTAACAGATTTAAGTTCTCCAAGCCTCAGGTTTTTGTTTTTTAAATAAAATTTAATGTAACTTTAATGTAATTTTTATTCTGAAGGGTTATTATAGGCATTAGAAGTGATGAGTGCATCAGAAGACATTTAGTACATAATAGTATTATTATACTGATGTGATTGTGAAAAGGCATCTTAACATGTAAATATTTCCTGCCTGACTCCATGCTTATATCTCTCTTAGAGAGCTTTCTGTCTTTGTTAGCTCAGTCCCTGGATCTATTTGTGATGTAAAATTAAAAAAAAATAGTAGAGAAGGAGATGATCTGAGATGGAAGTAAAGGAGAAAGGGTTGAAACAGAGTGTTGCCATTTCATTTCAAAGAGTTGAGGATGCTGGGGGTAACAGATGGCAATTTGGGTGGGTGTCAGGAAGAGTTTGGTGGTTTGTTGAGGTGAGGCCCTAGAGCAGTACTGTTCAGTAGAACTTTCTGCAACTATGGAATTGTTCTCTACCTGAAATGTCCAACAACATTGCCACTAGCTACACGTGACTACTGAGTACACGAATGTGGACTGTGTGACTGAGGAACTCTTATATTTCATTTAATTTTAATTAATTTAAACTTAAATAGTTATGTGTGGTTAGTGGCTATTTTATGAGATAGCACAACTCCAGAGACTCTAGAGGATATGAGAGACTGAGGGAAGGAAGGTAAGTATTTGTCATGAATTGCAAATTAGATCCTTAATATTTCTTGAGAAATGTAACCAAAAAATTGAAATGCATTTGAAATTAGTTCTGAGATCTGGATTGCATATACATATACATATACATATACATATACATATACATATACATATACATATACATATACATATGATTCACAGCTGAGGACAGGACACACGGGGCCCTGACTAATACAGTTACATGGGTAGTAATAAAAATCTCCTTTCATTAATACGATGATAACTGAGGAATTTTATGGACATAAAAAGCTCATAATGAAAGAGTTTATTTCATTTTAAACACACAGCCATATCTACACTTCTCATTTAGAACTCAAACCGTTACATAAATAAGTCTAAATATTTCATTTAGGAAATTAGAGCTAATTCTCTATAGGCTTTACATTGTGTAGCAGGAATTGTTTTCTCAAATAATGATGACAACCACCAGCACCACCAGGACCCATTTTCTCTCTAGGAGCCCAACAGATGAGTCTTGAAAATTCAAGAAACTTCAGAAATGCGTAAAATTCTGTGTGTGTGTGTGTGTGTGTGTGTGTGTGTGTGTGTGTGTTTGGGGGGGGGAATCTACATTCATTAGAGATTTTGTATTAGATATTTATCCTTTTTTCTTCATCTGCCTGGGATATGATAGCCTTGTTCATTTCCCATTGTTAAACCTAAAAATACCAGACAAATGCAGAGCTGGAGTTGTGAACACTGGTCCCTTTACCACTGTTCCAGAACTGGAGATGAAAACATGGTGGGGGGCATGTAGGGTACACTCTGATGGTGGTGGCAGTCATACCAAGAGTGAGTCCTGGCGCCATGGAAGATGTCAGAGAAGCCGCAGGGCTGTCCTTACTGGCACCAATTCTGCAGAAAGATTTTGGATATAGTTTCTGCTTGCATAGCCCCAAAGCTAATTCATCACCATGTCCAGAAATTCTGTGAACTACCCAATATCCCTTTAATGAATCAATATTCCACTTACACTGGGCAGAATAGGCTTTTATTGCTTGTAACTAGAACTCCGACTGATACAGACACTCAAAAGGATCTGTAACTCTAAAATGGTTAAGGATTACCCTATAAAACCTCATTTATTATGACTATGAGTCCATCACAAGTGGTATAACGAAGACAGAATCACAAAAATCCAGAGCTGGAGAAAAGATGTATTCTTTTAAATGACAGCTGGCATTTTTTCAAGAGTGTAAACTGCACTAAAATGTAGACAGAAAAAAAAAGAAGAGTGATAAGGCTTACCTATGCACCCTTGGTTTGTAAAGGAGAATATAAAGATTCCAAATTATCTCCACCATGGTGAACACCTTAGTAATGAAAGAGCCTATCCTGTCTAAAGGCTTATAATGCCGCGAGTCTAATATGTTCCTTCTGCCCAAATATGTGAATCCAACGACACTCAGTATTCTCCATCTTCCACTCTCTCTCCTCAAATGTGATTATCAAAGATGTTTCTAGTCAATACTATGACACCCTATCTAAAAATTCGAAGTATTCAAACATATATTGTAGGCCCCATGTAGGCATGGGCCTACAATTTTCCCATGCCCTTAGATTTGTAGAAATTAATACAAATATATAGATTAATCCTTAGAAATTGATACGAAATAAGTGGATTATGAAAGTACAATTTCCCTCTGCATATTTTAATGGGAGTTTCAGTTAAAAAGAAGATTGTGCTACAATTTTAATGATGCTGGACAGTTTCATCTTGGGGCTAGAAGTCTGAGATACAATCCCTTCTTTATAAGCAGAATAATGGGGTTTTATTAAAGGAAATATATTCTTCCATCATTTGCTCTATGTTTATACAGTATCACTGAGTAGTCAACATATATATCAGGGGAGGAATAATGAGTATTCTTTTCTTTTCATATAATGAAAGTTCCAAATTGCCACATACTTCTTATTTAACTATGAATAAAGTCAGAGATGTGTGTTGTATTTATAATTGAATCATTCAAACATATTATAAACTAAAGTCTCTAATATTCCCGTTATTTTCCAGATGGGAAAGAAAAACCTCATGAAACTTGGAAAATAAGTTTTTTTGTCTTTAAAAATTTGTCATGAAAATTTCCAAATGTACAAATAAGTAGAGCCAATAGTCCTGGGTACCCTTGTACTGATGACACAGCTTTCATGCTTGTCAACAGTCAGCTATATTTGTTTCAACTCTTTTTCCCATCCCTGCCACCTTACCCCCCCTTTTCTTCCTTTTGGCTGGAGTAGTTTAAAATAAATACAAAACGTGATGTCATTTCACTTCTCAATATTTTAACATTAATTTCCAAAAAAGTTTGGACATTTTCTAACATTGCCACAATGGCAATTTTATACTTAAAAGTTAATAAAATAATTCCCTAATATTATTTAATACCCACTCCATATTCAATTTTCATTGATTTTCTTAAAAATGTCTTTTTACAGTTTTTTGAATTAGAATCTAAACAAGATAGTTCGCATGTTGTTTATGGTTTATTACTTATCTTACGCCTTCCTCTCCCCTTCTCCCCGACACTGGTCTTATTTTTTTCAAGCCATTGGCATATTGAAGAAGTATCCCATTGACCTGTACAAAGTCCCATGTCCTGGATTTGACTGTTGCTTCTTCGTGGTGCAGTTTAACTAGTTTCTGTTATTTATTTATTTATTTTTGGCTGCGCTGGGTCTTCGTTGCTGCTCACTGGCTTCCTCTACTTGCGGTGAGCAGGGTCTACTCTTTGCTGCAGTGCGTGGGCTTCTCATTGTGGTGGCTTCTCTTGTTGTGGAGCACGGGCTCTAGGCGCACGGCTTCAGTAGTTGTGGGACACGGGCTCAGTAGTTGTGGCACGCGGGCTCTAGAGCGCAGGCTCAGTAGTTGTGGCGCACGGGCTTAGTTGCTCCACGGCATGTGGGATCTTCCCGGACCAGGGCTCGAACCCGTGTCCCCTGCATTGGCAAGTGGATTCTTAACCACTGCACCACCAGGGAAGTCCTGTTTCTGTTATTGTGTAGACTTAAAGTTAGATCTAAAGTCAGATTCCAATTTTTTTTGGACCAAAATACTTCATACGTGGCACGTATACTTCATTTGCCCATAATGTGCCACTTTTATGATAGTAAGATTAATTCATGACTTTCAAGGGATGGCACTCTGATCCTTTCACTATAGTTTTCCTTCAACATATCCCCTAATAATTTTGGCATCTATTGATGACTGTTGTCTGAAATAATTTTTTAGCTCAGGGTTACAAAATGTTGATTCTATTCCTTTTACATTTGTTAGCTGGGATTCCTCTTTACAGAGGACTTCCCCTCATCCATTAATGCTGTGTGGTTATTCTGCTGGTCCATTTCAAAAAAGCAGGAAAAATGCCTATCTATCTATCTATTTACTTATTCATTTATTTTGTGGTACGCGGGCCTCTCTCACCGCTGTGGCCTCTCCCGCTGCGGAGCACAGGCTCTGGACGCACAGGCTCAGCGGCCACGGCTCACAGGCCCAGCCGCTCTGCGGCATGTGGGATCTTCCCGGACCGGGGCACGAACCTGCGTCCCCTGCATCGGCAGGCGAACTCTCAACCACTGAGCCACCAGGGAAGCCCTAATTATTTATTTTTAATGATCAATTTTCAGAGGTAAAAGCTGCAGTCAGAAGTTCATTCTGTGATGCATCACCCATCTCCCTGCAGGACCGAGATACTCACTACCCCAGCTGTGGGGAAGTTTGGATGCGGGGTGGGTAACGTCTTGACCTGTTCTCTTTAAATCATGACAAATCTGAAAGGCCATCCCAGCTCCCACACAAAACACCCAAACACGAGGATAAACTAAATTCTTTATCATGTTAAAGAAGAGTTATGGTGATTCCAACAAATGGCTTATTTGAAATTTCCTATAGGACTAAATCACACAATAGCATGTTTGCTTATAATGCATTATACTCTGTTGTATTGATTTGATAATAGCAAGTGTGTGAGCAAAACCATAATTAAACCAGAATGAAACTGATCTACAGTACATAATTGATAAGATAAAAAAGAAAATAACTTTACATACAAAAAGGTGTATAATAATGCATTTGCAAAAGAATCACTCCTTTTCAACAGTAAGTTTATTCTTATTTCTTTATCATGAACATGAACATGGTTTATTATGTTATATTTGGTTCACAGTGCAGCATCCTCTTGATAATAATATCAGGTTCTATTAAATGGAATTCTCTATTGACAGGCATTTCTACGTCTTTCATAATAAATGTAAAATTAATGTTAGGAAGGATGTGAAGCTGAGTCTTCATAGAAAAATTAGCATTATTGGCAATGTCATTTTAATACCAGGAGCCCTCTACTTTTTTCTCTTTCCATGATAATTGACAATAATATAGAGCAACTGTTTTCAAACTGCTTCACAGACCAGATCCCACCCCCCAGCCCCCGCCTCACTGCACCGATTCCCACCATGGTGAGAGGTGGTGACAAAACAAAAAACAGACAAGATAGGTGGAACTTCTACTTCAATCAGAGCAATTCCACTTTTTACTTGTCTTATATACTAGCATTTCATGCAAGCTTTCATTTCAAAAAATGTTCCTGTGAAAACTACTGATAAAGGGTATAGGTGCTACAAGAAACATTTAAATAAACAAAACATGCCATTGATTGACTCAGAAAATAATTATGATTTAAAAGATTTTCTATCTTTCTACCTTCCATAATGCAAAAGTGCATGTGTATCTCATGTTATTTGTTTGCTGGATCTCTGCTGAATTTCACATTGAGCCTTATTAGAAATTAGTAGTATTTTTTTTTTCTGGTCAAAATGGTTCTATGAATATGATGCAATGCAATCATACTCAACTCTACATTAAAGTCAGTATTTTCATAAAATATTACAATAAACTATGATATTTTAATGTACAATTAAATACTTTAGATAGCAATGAAATGACAGAATATACTGGATTGGAAAACATAGCAAACTCAGTGCCTATTATTGTTACGTCAGATTTTCTGATGGGATGTAGAGGACCTGATCTGTTTCCTATTTAGCTTCAATTTTTCCCTTTCACCTCTCCCACCCCCTACCCCCAAAATAAAATCCCTCTTTTTCATGTATATTTCTCATCTGAAACCCTAGGACTGGATCTTGATTTGCCTAATGAGGATGAGCACCTAGAACACACCTAATGGCTTTTGTTGGTATGTGCATCTCAGGTTTGCCCAATTCAACAGAATGAGTATCTTATGTTCTCTAACTAGGGGAGACATTTTCTTCCCCTCCTACAGTATGTGATTAAGGAAGTCCCTCTTTCCGTTCCTGCCCCGTGCCAGTCATGACCACAAGGTGGAGTAGCTTCGGAAAGAAGGGAAAAGCAAGGCCAGCAGAGCAGAAAAATGGTAAGAGCTTGTACCCTTGTTAACACCACCAGGCTGCTGAATCAATCTCTAGACTTGCCCTTACGTAACATAGAAAATTTCTTATTGCTTAACCTAGTCTTAATTGGGGCTTCCATTATTTTCTGCAAAAAACCCCACAAACCATTCCCTCCACCCCACAAAAAAAAAAAAACCACCAAACAAACAAAATGGCATTACAGATATAAATATAGAAGGCAGTCGTTATAGTTTTCTTTTTAATCCTAGATTTTACCTTGGAATTCTCTTAACGCTATTCTGTGCTTAAACACAGCTCTGGACAATATCTGGCAATTTCAGATATTTTTCAATTCAACTTCAAGAAATAAGATTTTCTGAGTTATATGAATGATGCCAACCAAGCTGGTCTGTATTGTCTGCCAACTGTTGTCTACCTCTGGCTCTTCCTGATGATTAGGGTACAGCCCTTCAGGATTCCTACTTAAAGGGAGGTGTTTTATCAGGACCTTCATGCTCAGCTATTGTATTTGAACTTTTGCTCCCTAACCTTATGAAGCTTTCAGAGGTGCCACTCAGCCTTTCAGCTGCATCAGTAAAGGCAAAAATAGCCTCAAATGACAGGCTTGCATCGCTCAATTTCACTGTTTCCCTAGATGCCGGGCAGCCAATTCTTTAATATTTTTTAGCTTTTTCATGCTTTTGAGTATATGTTTTGTATTTTATTCAGCTTTCCTAGTTCTTAGTAGGAGGCTGGTCCAAATTATCTAGTATACTGATTTTGAAAGTGGCATTCCCCAACTTTAATTTTATGATATTTTTGCATGTTTATTTATTTTATAAGATTTTAAACTTAGGAAGCATTTTCCTCCAGAGATTTGACAAATATTCAGTTTTTTAAAAATTTTGTTTTTATATGCTTTAACTTATATATCTATATCTATTTCTCTATATGTGTGTATTATTTCTTCAATCCATTTCCAATCAATATTTGGGTATGTAATTCTCTATTAATTACTCATACATTTGCCTAAGGGAAACTAAATTTATCATTCCATTAAAACTCCACATATTATTTATTTTTCTTGAGTCAAATTTGAAATTACTTAAATAAAATGAGAATATATGTTAGGTTAACTGAGCAATTACTACCAGAATATAATGAAAATATGCACTCTAACAGCTAAGTTAGTTGCTTAAGCTAATGACTAGAAATTTATACACTTTTTTGCCCACATTTTTTCAGTTTTACATTAGAATGTGCTGTATTGCAACACTACTACAGACTATGGAGACTGCTTTCAAAATTGATGAACCAGGAATAAAAATAAGGGTCACCCAGAGTTTAGCTCAGTATCCTGTTTAACTGACTTTTATCAAATTGAATATATTTTTGATTCTCCTTAAGCAAAAATAATGAGAGAAAAAAAATTTTTGGAACTAAGAAAGTGGGTCAAATAGTTTTAGGCAGTGGCTTTGTATATGTGTGGCTATGTCTGTAGGTATTTCTTAGAAATGAAAAGTACCATTATCTTGATAAAACTCCAAGTTCAAACACATTAATCTTATTATATAAGGGTCAATTTATAAAAAATCATTATGTGGTTTAAGATAGATGTATGGTAGGTAAGATATCCTTCATCTAGAACTGTGTGCATGTTCACACACTCATACGCACACATGAGCCTATATATTTATGTGGTGGCGTATGTTGAGGGGAGGCTCTGTGGGGAGGTGTGTGGACAGAGTATAGCTTAGGGGCCATGCAGAGCTGGAAACATAAAATATTCTTACTTGTTTCTATGTGACTGAATAATTCATAATAATCCATAACAATTCATAACCAGAGATACCACTGACATTTTCTGAAGTGACTGAATTTAACATTTGGGTAAATTTATCTCCACTCTCCTGACCTCTGATTTGGATATCGTGCAGGATAGTTTAAATCAGACCTGGATTTCCATCCTAGCTCCACCGCTTCCTGTTGTATGATCTTAGGAAAGTTTTATAACCTCTTTGTGCCTCCTTTTCTCATTTGTAAAATGTCAATAATAATAGCATCTATCTCATTTTTGAGAAGATTTGAGTGAGATAAAATATGTTAGAAGTGAAACAGAATGCCTGTTACGTATCAACATACACAATTATAATTTAATCTTAAATATCATAATTGGAAGAGACCTCTACAATGCATTGGTCTAACCCCTTAGTTCAAAAGAGTAAAAATCTTAGTTACTGAGATACTAAGTTCAATTTCAAAGGTCTTACACCATCCAGAGTAGAACTCAAACTCAGGGCTACTGACTCCTAGAAGTACATATATTTTCAACCTCAAAAATTATTAGATAGGGCTTCCCTGGTGGCACAGTGGTTGAGAGTCCGCCTGCCGATGCAGGGGACACGGGTTCGTGCCCCAGTCTGGGAAGATCCCACATGCCGCGGAGCGGCTAGGCCCGTGAGCCATGGCCACTGAGCCTGAGCGTCCGGAGCCTGTGCTCCGCAACGGGAGAGGCCACAACAGTGAGAGGCCCACGTACCGCAAAAAAAAAAAAAAAAAAAAAAAAAATTATTAGATAAATGAATTAGAAAGTATTTTGAATAAATTTTACAGAAAATATTCAAGATAATTTTAGGTCTAATGGTAATTCTAGAACGTAGGGAATTAGTCAAGTTTTCTTGAATGGGTGAGATTCTAAAAGTATTTTAGGTGGTGTGAACAATTTAGACAGGGCTTTGGAACACATATGACAGTTACAGTGTCTATAAGGGGAAAAAAAGGAGAAGAAGGGAAGCCAGTATGTAATAATTTAAATGAAGTACTACAAGTTGTATCATCATTCATGAAACACAGCTGCATATGTCTGAAAAAGTTAAGAATCATAAGAGCATGCCCTTTATTTTACAAAAAATTTTGAAAACAGAGCCAAAAGAATTAAGGACTGGGTAGTTCATTTAATGAGTACTAAATCAGAGCTACATTAAAAGTGATAGGCCAGTATTTGACATTTCAAGAGCTAGAACATTATCTAAACTTATCACTGCTGACTTATGACCTCAGCCATCTTTGTTTTCACTGGGATTTCATGTTAGACTTCTCTCCATGACTGTCACTGAAGTTGAATCTAGAATGCAGCATCTTCCAGGCAGCTGTGTAGTGGGTGGAAAGCCCTGTGCTTCTGAGGAAAGGGGGAAAGTGAGGGTAGAAAGAACTAAGTTTTACAGCCTGTTCTTACCATCTAACTTTAAATCCTTGGAGATGATTAGCTTTTGCTTTAATTCATTACCACAGAGATACAGACACTACTCTTCTATAGTCAAGTCATTTTAAAAGTGCACAGTAAAAAACTAGGCTAATGCAGGTGCAGGAAGAGGGTCTGTGCTGTGTCACCAGGGTGTTCACTGTATAGGGAGCTGTGTGATTACTGTTCATGGGAGACACCAGGAGAAAATGTGGAAGCCCTGTGTCTGCCTTAGCAGTCTGCTTTCTCTGAAGTCTCCCTCTCAGGGATCCACCAATCTCAGGTACAGACTAATTATTCCATATTATTCCACCATATCAGATATGGCTTAAATTTTTTGATATAGCATGAGTGTGTTTTAATGGTGGGCACTGTGTGAAATGTTAAGATGGGCAGCCTCAGAAGTTCTATAAAGAGTGGGAAGAGAACATAATTTTGCTGAATTTTATGCATAAATTATGAAAGTTAAGATAGGATGGTCTGTTTTGGTTCTAAAAACAGTCAAGACTGTTGACTTCTTTTCCCTCCCAGTAGGAGATACATTCACTCCAGTGCCTCTATTCTAGCCTTCCTTCAATTTACTTGTTTATTCATCCCTACACTTATTCATTCATTAACCAACATCTCTTGAAGACCTGCTACCAAGCCGGGCCATGGGCTGAGCTCTAAGGAGACAATGGGAGACCACCACGAACCCCATACTCATGCAAATACAAAATCAACTATGGCGTGTACTACATGGGGCCAGAGAGTATATTACAGAGACATTCAACTCCATGGAGACCAAATCAGGGAAGGCTTCTCTGAGGAAGTGATGTTTGAGTGAGATCTGAGAGCTGACTAGAAATGAATCAGAGCTGGGTGATCAGAGGGAAGGAAGGGAAGAGATGCAGAGTGACAGGAATGTTTTATTTTGGGAAACCTTAGGCTCTGCATTGCTTAATGGGAAAACCACAGTGCATTCTACCCAATGCAGATGATGACTCCATGCCCTGACACAGCAAAATATCCTGACTTGGCACCATCAGTTCACTCATGCGTGTCATTTCCTATGGGCACTGCAATCTTTTTCCTCAGGTTTCTTGAAGAAATTTTAGGACTGTCTTGAAAATTTAATATACTCTTGCTGTTCTATCACTTTGTCTCCTGTCTCTTACCTCAACTCAAAATTCTTCTTTCTAACCACTGTTACAAAAGGCAGTGCAATGGAGGTTTAACTAAACTACACAAATCTAGGATTACTGGTATTAGGCAGGATTCCACACCATTCAATGTACCTGCATTTCATAGGACCTAGAATTAAACCCTCTTCAATCACTGAGTCATTTGCACCAGAGATGCATATATTGTGCCCAAACAAAACCAAATGACATACAAAACTGAACACTGAAATGGTTCCCATCCTCTGAAAGAAACTTTTTTCTTTTTGGTCAAGCAGCTCTCAAAAGCATGACCTAGAATTTCTTTCCCTACTGCTTTTTTTTTTTTCATTTATTTTGTACATTTCAACAATTTCTAAGCTGGCTACAGACCTTGAACTAACAATTGGGAACGCTTTTATAAGTTTCAGTTAAGAGCTTATGAACCATTATGTAGCTCAGCAAGAAAGTGCATGACAGAGATGGACAATTACTTTTCCACTGGAGTTCCATTTCTCTCCTCCCTCTGTCTAGCTGAAGGTAAAAAGGCTCTTAAGGTCATCAAATAAAAGAATGTTCTGTCTCTCAAAAGAAGAGGTACATATGTTCTCAGTAAACCAAAATGTTCCAGTGAAAGCACTTCCTGGTAAAAATGGTATGAAATTGTTGAAACCATGTTTCATATTTGGTTCGGGTTCTTCCCAGATAGCATTCTTTTTTCATAAAGCTGGGGAGGCAAGCATGTTAAAGCTAGAAAAGCGAGAATACCTGCTGAAACCCCCTGAAAAACCTGCCAGGTAATGATGCTGTTTCCCTTTTATTTCTGTTTGAGCTGCAATAAAGCTGGCACTTTCAAAACACAAAAGCCAAGTTCCTGCTGTGACTTCCCAAAGTGCTTCTCAAAATACCTGTGCCACAGCTAACACATAAAAAAAATGTACATGAATGTCTGGCCAACTTCCCAGAACCTTTCTGAAAGCACACAGCCCTATTTTCAAGTAGGTTTGGTTTATGATGCTCTGCAGTCTGTTTCCCAAGAATCATGATATTCCCATGTAGCTTGAAGCTGTGTTGTAGCCTGACTGATGGTCCTGGAGTCAGGCATGTCCACAGGAAAATCCATCATTGACGTGGTCAGCATTGCTTCCCTATCCTAGAGTTAGTCAGGGAAGGTGGGTTGAGTCCTTAGGAGCCATCAAGAGTCCAGGGTTCTATCATGGCTCTGCTAAGTTGATGATTAATGATGGTCTTTTACTAAATGTCAGTTTCTCATCATAAAATGAACAGATGAACAAACGAAACCGATGACAAATGTAGAGGTATAACACAGTTGCAGTATGGTCAGATAAAAACGTGCCTGGTTGATGCCAGAGCCATCTGGGCACCAGGAAGACTTTATTCAGGCCACGTTTCTATCAGTTCCAATAACTTGAAGGAATCTTGAGAATGAACGAGAACTACTTCCACATTATAATTTTACTAATTAACGTATATACATGGGGTTTCTGACACCATGGTGGTTGGATTTCAGTTTCTCCTCTATAAAGAACTGATGTAAAAGAAACTAGACTCTACTTTTTCCTGTTTTTCTCAAACTTAGGCCACTTCTGAGCTTCTAACATAAGTGTTATTCAAAGCTATTCTGAAACGATGTAGTGCATTTGGAAGTTTGCTTTCTCTTTTTATAATTCTAACTACTAATTATGAAAAAAATTATCAGCCTGATATGATTAGTCACAAGTTCCCCCATATACCAAATTTTGACATGGGAATTTCTAAATAATAAATTCTGCAAAAAATACCACCTACCTACTTTGTTCTTTAGTCCTCCAAAAACTTCATTTTCTGCTCAGTGCAGCCACTCTCTCTGCTAACAGCTAACATTTACTGAGCTGCTGGTGCAAACCTGGATCACTTCACTTAATGATCACAAGTCCATGAAGTAGGGATAAAAATTATCCCATTTTACGGATATGCAAACTGAGGCTCGGAAATGCTGACTAACTTGTCCAGGGTCTCACAGATAGGATATGACTCACAAGTCTGATTGTAGAAGTGAAAAGCTGAACTGTTTTCCTGGACTAACCTGTGGCCTTTTAAGCTTTCTGTGTTTCTTCCTGGGATCTGCCCTCTTTGCTTTCTGTGTGCTGTTTTGATAAGCAATGAGTTAAAACTACTTTTTTTTTTTTTTTTTTGAGAAGCATAAACTTCCTGATTAGGGAAAAAACTGAAAATAAATTCCCCCATTGGTGATCCCATGACAGCCATGATGTTTCCTGTGCAACATCATTAACTGTCCTCCCTTCCTGGAGCAACAGCTTGGGATGCTATTGTTTAACTTTTCAACACTGATTAACATGCAAGCAAAAAAGTACTTTAACAAAAGTTACTATAGATGTATATTGCAGTAATTTTCAAAGTGGAAATACATCCCGCTAGAGACTTTCCATATGTATGCTTCTCTTTGATTTACTAATCTCCAACGTTCTGAAGTGTTTTTTTTTAACATCTTTATTGGAGTATAATTGCTTTACAATGGTGTGTTAGTTTCTGCTTTATAACAAAGTGAACCAGTTATACATATATGTATGTTCCCATATCTCTTCCCTCTTGCGTCTCCCTCCCTCCTACCCTCCCTATCCCACCCCTCTAGGTGGTCACAAAGCACCAAGCTGATCTCCCTGTGCTATGCGGCTGCTTCCCACTAGCTATCTATTTTACGTTTGGTAGTGTATATATGTCTATGCCTCTCTCTCACTTTGTCACAGCTTACCCTTCCCCCTCCCCATATCCTCAAGTCCATTCTCTAGTAGGTCTGTGTCTTTATTCCCATCTTACCCCTAGGCTCTTCATGACCTTTTTTTTTTTTTCCTTAGATTCCATATATATGTGTTAGCATACGGTATTTGCTTTTCCTCTTTCTGACTTACTTCACTCTGTATGACAGACTCTAGGTCCATCCACCTCACTACAAATAACTCCATTTCTTTTCCTTTTATGGCTGAGTAATATTCTACTGTATATATGTGCCACATCTTTATCCATTCATCCGACGATGGACACTTAGGTTGCTTCCATCTCCTGGCTATTGTAAACAGAGCTGCAATGAACATTTTGGTACATGACTCTTTTTGAATTATGGAGTTTCTGATAAGCCCCCGAGTTAGAAATACCCTCTGAGTTGAACCCTGTAACTAACGGGATTGTGCGTCCTCGTGTGTTGGGGCAGGAGAAGGCTGAGCTCCCCTGGTATGTAGTAAATCTTCCTATCACCCTCAGCATGAAATACCGACCTTTAGATAGTCTACAAGGAGAGTCCACCTATTCATCAGGGTTTATGAACACAGTGCCAAGGCTCTAGGCTCTTTTTAGGAGCCTACAAAAATGTTTGCGACTAGAAAAGGCAACTAATGGCCCCAAAATATGAAAAGGAAACTGCAAAATGGAAAAGAAAAAATTTAACTGAGTGTCTAAACACTGGAACAGGTCAGCCTTTGTATTCCATATTTTCATTACATACGAAAACAATTTATGCGCTAAATTTATTTCTTAGTATGTAAAATGATTTCTGAGAAATCATAGCTCATTGTAAATGAAATGACTTAATTACTGTCTCTGAAACTACCTTGCTTATTTTTCCCCTTGCTTATTATCTGTCTTCTTCTACTAGAAGAAGCTCTATGGGAGAAGGGACCTTGCCTTTCTTTTTTATTTTTGTATCTCCATTGCCTGGAGTGGGTCTAGCGTATTTATGAGATACTCAGTAAATATTTGTTGATGAATGAAACACATACACACACACACACACACACACGAAGACATACACACAAGATTAGTTACTGTAAGATATCCTATACTTAGGAGGTAGTATATTTTTGCTTAAAGGAGGTGGTGAACGGATTAGCTTGTCTGAGGGCAGGATGACCCTTAGGAATAGGGATACAATGGAAGAGAAATTTAGGTCCTCCCTGGAACCCCCAATTAGGATGTCATGTTAACCCTGCAGTGCCATGCATCACAAAGGGGCAGGGAGACTGAGTGACAGTTACAAGTTTTTTCCCACGTGCACATATTTAATCGTGTGTTGTATCATCTGAAAATTTGGTGAAGCCATGTGGATTGTATGTAAATGGGTCCGCTCCTGGCCGTGCATAAACAGCAAGATTTCATCGTATAAGAGGCTGAGTGAACTGTGAAGCACATGTTATTTGGAACACTGGTGGGGTTTTTTTTGTTTGTTTTTTAACTGGAGAAACAGTCACTTTTGCAGCAACAAGGCAGATCCCAGGAGGGTGGCTGAACTTCAGGGTATTGTCACAGTGCACAGAAGTGGTTCACTGTTTGGCTACCTATCCATCTGCCCAGACAGCAACCCCTCTGCTTTCTCAAATCTCATCTTCTCTTCCTCAGCTGCTGTTCTTTCAGAGCTAAAATCTCTTTCAAGCGCTTGCTCTGAATCAAATCTTTTATGCAAGTATGTCCACTGAATCAAGCCTCCAGATGGCTCAGACCTTCTTGTTTCTCCCCTGCCTTGCTCTTCCATTCACAGACCCAGGAGAGTCACCTCTAGAATTGTCTTCTGGAAATGGTATCGCCCAGCAGAGATAGCCTTCACAGAAGATACACTGTACTTTTAGACTTTGGGGGAGAAAACTATAATGAGCTTTAGGGTATTTTTAGGAACTATTATATCTATTTCACATTTGCTCCTAAAAATACAATATGAAAACTTGATTTCGAATACCCATGGGACAAGTCAATTGCGAAAACTTTAGTCAATTTAGAATTTGGCAGTATTTGGACATTATTAAATATGTTAAAATATGAACTTGAGGTTTTGGGGAATTTGAGTGATTATTAAACCTTTGGTGGGTAAGAATAGCTCAGAATTTAAGTAAAATATGAAAAAAATACTCATTAGTTCCAGGTTTATCTGAATTTTTGATACCAAAAAAATTTATTTAGGTTTTATTTTTCACTATGTCAGACTTTGATGAGCTTTAATCAGATTTTTAGATGAAAATAATACTTATCCTTATTCAAGAACTAAATTTCTTTTTAAAAAACCCCAGAAGTCATTGAGATTGTTTCATATGAATATATATATGTGTGTGTGTGTGTGTGTGTGTGTATATATATATATATTATTTTTTTTTAAACAGAAAACAGAAATAGCAAGATTACTTCTGAGAAAAAAATGCTTAAATGGTTTATGGCTTGGGGGAATATTTTATGTAAATTAACTCTAGTTTTGGCTATGGGCAAAAAATAAAACTGGGCAGTTGAAAATTTCCCAGAGGATAGGGGTAGAAAATCTTTTATAAGGTTTCATTTTGAAACCTAACAAGTGTATGGATGGATAATAACAAAACATGTCTTGGTAACCTCTTTAAAAATGATTCCAGGGGCTTCCCTGGTGGCGCAGTGGTTGAGAGTCCGCCTGCCGATGCAGGGGACACGGGTTCGTGCCCCGGTTCGGGAAGATCCCACGTGCCGCGGAGCGGCTGGGCCCGTGAGCCATGGCCGCTGAGCCTGCGCGTCCGGAGCCTGTGCTCTGCAATGGGAGAGGCCACGACAGTGGGAGGCCCGCATACCACAAAAAAAAAAAAAAAGATTCCAACTTTTGGTAGGGGTGATTTAGGGCTTGTTGGGATTTAGGACTTTTAGCCTGTTAAATGGTTTGAATAACGTTTTGGTTATAATACTTCATTCCCTATTGCTCTGTATTTAAATATGCATTTTCAGTGTTCAAACTGCATCTTGGTCCATCAGCTCTTAAAGTGACAGGTATCCTTTCTAACTTGATGAACACACAGAATCTAATGCTCTTTAGGGGAACATATACGAAAAGGAGGAAAGATACATATATATATATATATATATATAAATATATATATATATAAATATATATATATATTTATATGTATACATATTTTACTTTCAGTACTGTTGGCAAGGATGGTGGAATGAACTGAGGCAAAAGAGCTGTTTTTAACCTTGGCCCTGTCTGCAATGTTGGGAAACCTTGGGAAAGCACTTAACCACTCTGGGCCTCATCTGTAAAATGCGCATACTCCTGTCTTAACCTACCTCATAGTAACACTATACATGGTGAAGGAAAACAGAATATGTTTCCTTTGGCGTATTGATTATTTTGAAATAAAGGCACTTAAGAGACAGCAGGTGTAAGAAAGACACTCTGACCTTCCTTTTTCTTCCTGAAAGCAGGAGAAAAAACTCTCAAATGAAAGGTACCCTCCCTGTACCAGGAGGAAAAAAGACATTCTTATCACTAGAGTTGGGGAATTGGGGGCTGAAAAATCTGTACAAACAAATCTTGTTAACTAACCCTTATCTTCCTAGTTACTTCACCATTTGCTACCCCTAGCCCAAACCCCTCTGTCTTGCAATTTCTGCACAAATTGATCATTTTTTTGTCTAAGGTGTATAAAAGCTTCCTGCTCTGGTTACTTCCTCTGGTTTTATTCTCTTGTGAAGTTTCCCATGTACATGTAAAAAGTTGGTAAAATTTGTATGCTTTTCTCCTGTTAATCTCTTTTCTGTCAGTTTATTTCTTAGGCTCAGCTGGAGACTCTAAGAGGTAGTGGAGAATTTTTTCCTACTAAGAACATGCCTTGAAAAATATAAATGCTATAAAACCAAATTGAGTTATGAAGTTGAACCACATGGAAATGCCATTTTTCCAGGTGACATTGGTCCAATAGAGGCAATTCTATAAATAAAGTTTATTATATTTTTTCTAAACCACATATGCATTAATATCTAACTCAGTAAAAAAAATGGGACAGTGGTATTGGCCAGAATATCATATTTAGGAATCTGGTAAAATGCCTTTAGCAGCTATCCACAATTCTATCCACAAAAGATGATCAAGCACCTTTTTTTTGCTAGACTCTGTGGTGGGTACTAAGGATATAAAATGAATGAGACAAAATTTCTGCCCTCAAGGAATCTGAGTAAGTGCTAGTATTAGAATATCAGAATCTTCTTTTAGCCAAGCTGAAGGTGTCTTTCTGAAAGATCTGAAGTTTTAATATGAATTCGACAAGAAGCAGTGAATTTGGGCAGTTAAAGGGGCATCTCCCAACACACAGCCTATACCGCTGAGCTAGTTCTGACTGGGATGAACCAACCTGGGCATTGCTCTCTGTATTGTTGCCCTTGGAGGCTGCCAGCACTACTCCTTGTTCTCTTTCCATAGGCCCTGGAAATAAATCCTTTCAGGTGTGGAACTAACCCAGGTACTAGTAATGACCCTATGCTGCCTCTAGCAGTTTATAGAACTGCCAACTCAAAGGTGGTCGATTTAATTACTCCCCTGGGTTTTTCCTGTCTTCACCTTCTATGACTTGGATTAGAAAAGGCAAATACCTTTTATCAGTTTTCAAGGGTGGGGGGAAACGATACAGAATATCATATCACTGAAATGACAAATTGGAGAAATTTGCTGGTCAGTTGTAACAAAAAGTCAGACAGCTAAATGTTTCTTCTCATATCCATCAGTGCCCATCAGTGAAGCCTGTATGGGGTCCTAGGTGTCTATTTGATGATACAATTCTTATGTAGCTTTTAATAATAGCTCTTGAGCATTTGCAAAAAACTCACATTTAATCACCTTATTTTATATCCACAAATATATGTTAAGTGTCAGAAACCAGTTGATCTGATAAAGGGGGTCTCTTTTTATTTGCTTATTTATAGGAAGAGGCAGAGGTTATTATAGCATCTTTTTTTTTGAATTCACCACAACGTGACACTCGAGTAATTTCTATATCTCTGGATGTTTCTAGTTGATGGAGATGCCTTCAAAATATTGGACTTCTAGCAGGAATTCTCTGCCTGAAAATATAAGTCATTCTCAAAGATGTGCACTTATGAAGTTGTGGAGGGTCCAATTGACTAAGTATGTGGGCTCCATTTACAAGGGTGTTTCCCTGTGCTTTACTTAGAACACAAGAGCAAAAACAAAACATATTTGCTTGATTCCTTAATCATTATATTTTCTGTTTCCTTCCTGAAGGCAGTCAGGAATAAGAAAAATCAAAATCTTACTGTAGGGGGCTTCCCTGGTGGCGCAGTGGTTGAGAGTCCACCTGCCGATGCAGGGGACATGGGTTCTTGCCCCGGTCTGGGAAGATCCCACATGCCGCAGAGTGGCTGGGCCCATGAGTCATGGCCGTTGAGCCCGCGCGTCCGGAGCCTGTGCTCCGCAACGGAAGAGGCCACAACAGTGAGAGGCCCGCGTACCGCAAAAAAAAAAAAAAAAAAAAAAAAAAAGAAAAAAAAATCTTACTGTAATGACCATAGAAACAAACCTCAACATAATAAGTATGTGAATATAGAGGTGTGGTATGGAGCAACCCTTTTTGTTCATGGAAGATATTGAAGTACACAGAAGAAAATTTATTTCAGATACAGGAAAAAACAATAATTTTACTCCAGCAATTTTGATGGATTCTCACCAGATAACTTGGTTTCCTGACATGGTCTGTAGGCTCAAATAGTGGTCCCTTCATGACCTATAGGCTTGAGATCATTCATTACACCTTTTAGACAGAATTAATTACAAGAGGCTGGGAAGCACCCAAGGCAGTATACAAAAGTTCAGGTTATTGGCACTTTGACTAACCTAAAATGAAAGCAGTTATGAATATGCTATACACTGATTCTAACTTAGGAATGACTTAAACCTAAAATGATGACGCACCAACAGTAGTAAGCAGTCAACATGCCCCTTTCCTAACTGCGTTACCTTCATCGTAAAGGAATTTCCCATTCTCCCTTTTACCTTTCTCCCTCATAATTTATATAAAAAGCAAATAGTAGGAAGAGAGAGAAAGATGATGAAGATATTGACTGAGGAAAATTCAGAATAAGTTTTTATCAGCTTCTAAAATTTCAGCTTCATTTCCATTTGTAGTTATACAACTAGAAAGAATGAAACAGCCAGTATTTGCCAAACCAGGACAATGACCAGACATTTCCCAAACAATGCATTTGTGGGACGTGTTCATTATGGAAGAACTAAAACAAAACAAAATGAAATACATAAATCAAATAGGTATATGGGTCTACAAAATAAAATGTAAAAAAAATTAATTTGAAAGACAGACCTACTTGTACATATCATTTGTAAGCTATCCTTTACATTTCATATTTTTTCTTTGCATGTGAACCATGAGTTCACCGAACCAGGCCTGTTCCTTATTTCTAGGAAGCTATGAGACACTCCGTAATTTCTGGCATATTTCTCTTGATTTATTGCCAACAAACTGTGACTGAGGGTAGGCCTGTGCTACATTTCCAACATCTGCTTTTAAAAGCTTGCAGAATTCCATATATCTTGAGTACTCATATATTCAACTGTTCTTTACCAGTTGCACATTTTCATTACTCTTGATTTTTCCATCTCTAAGATTCTAAGCTTTCACCCTAACTTCTCTCCTCTCATACTACATTGACTTTTCATACTAAGTATGGTCTTTGGTCCTTTAACATGATTTTATTTTCTGATTTATCTCCTGATGACATTTTCACTTTTACCTAGACTGTATCCAGTGAAGAGTTTGCCCTTAGATTACTATGACTCTTGACCTTCCTTTATAATTGCTTTTCTAGTTTCCAAGCCCAGGCTTCTTACTCTTCCAAGCAGAGTGTCACAGAAAGCAAATGGTTACTGAAGTCAGGTAGGCTTGAATCAAATTTCCACCCTACTACTAACTAGCTCTTTACTCTCAAATGATTTAACTTTTCTGAATCTATCACCTACTCTAAACATAAAGATAATAATACCTCCCTCAGAGTGATTATGTGGTTTAAATGAGAAGGCGCATGAAAAGTGCCCTCATATAATACATGCTATAGGCACTCAGTGTTAGTCCTCTTCCTCTAATTATACTCCAGAGCTGATGGATGTTGCTGGAAAAAGTACAGATTTAAGCCCACTATATATTCTTGCTATCTAATCATACATTAGACTGTTATTCATTTTTTATTTACTCTTGCTCTAGTCAGGATTTCTGGTTGCCAGCCATAGAATCCACTCTAGCTAGTCTTCCTTTCTTCCTTCCTTCCTTCCTCCCTTCCTTCCCTCCCTCCCTCTCTCCCTGCCTCTTTTCCTTTCTTTCTCGCTACATTGAAGTATAATATAAATATAGCCCAATGAGATTTTACATACGTAGACACTCTATATCCAGCACCCCAATCAAGACTAGAACATTTTTAGAAGCCCAGAAGCCTATTCGGTGCCCCTTCTCATTACATACTTCTCTGTTGAGGTATCCACTAGTCTTACTTTTATCACCAGAGATTAGTTTTAATTTTACCTATTCCTAAACTTTCATACACATGGAATCACATGGTAAGTACTCTTCTGTCCCTGGTTTCTTTTGCTCAACCCTGTCAATGAGATACTTCCATGTTGTTATGTGTGGCAGTAGTTTGTGCTTGTTTTAAGTTGATATGTGCTATTCCACGATAAGAATATGTTAAAATTTATTCATTCTATTTTTGATGGGCATTTTGGTTTTTGGCTATTATGAATAGAGCTGCTATAAATATTTTTACAAGTCTTCTGTTAGATATATATGCAATCCTTCTGTTGTGTATTAATCTAAGAGTGAAATTGCTGAATCACAGGGTAGGCATAGTTTAAGCTTTAGCAGATACTCACACTTGAGCTAGTCTAACCAGGAAGGAAGTTATTGAGAGATATCAGATAGTTCAAAGGTTCGATGGATAAACAGTTTTTAAGGCTGAATTTTCAGGAACATCGTCCAGAGCCACATTGCAGAATTAGTCTTGGAAGGGCATTGCTGCTCCAGCGACCCAGAACCTTGTTGCCTCTGATGCAGTAGGAAGCTTCCATCATTGCCACCATCCCTAGAAACGCTCTGCTGGGTTGAAAAGGAGGGTCACCTTGTTGCACCCTGTGGCAGAGGGGATCTGAATGGCCAATTTCTTCAAAAAAGACGTTCAGCAAATATTTTTTAACCTCATCTCACATCTCAGCCCTCAAAAGTACCTTGTATTTCATATTCCTGAGACCTACTGTAATGAAACAACATGGCATCTCTTATTTCTACCATTACAAGTTTATGCTTCAATTTTCTCAAGATTTTTAAGTCAGCTACCATCCACTCATCTGCTTACTAGCTTTCAAATTTTTGCTAAAATCTCTGGTCTCCTCTTTATCCTCTCTACTTAGCTTTACTCTGGTAGGTTACTGCCTTTTTTCATTCCTTTATTGTCATTTGGTGTGGGTTCAGGATGGGAATTTCCTGTGTACAGTTCACAGTGTTTAAGCAGAAGTCTTACTGCATTTGTCAAAATGCTGCTCCAAACTTTTTCTATTATTTCCAAATCTCTACCTAGTCCTCCCTGTACCCAAGTCTAACAGATAGTCTCAACTTCTATCATCCTGGTTCACCTCTTCACCATCTGAAAACTTCTCTGTATTGTTATCAATTTAACATATGTGGAAAATTAGGAGGAATAATCTGTCCTTCCCAATGTGAATTATTTTGCTTGTACATATATCTTCCTCTGGGCTCTTGTTCCATCCTACACATACTTCTATTAGCCTGAAATATACATTCTTGGAAATGGGGGTACAACTGAATCAGTGCTACATGAAATATCTATGGTATTTTGTCTTTGAAAGTTGTTCCCAGAATCGTCCTTTGGAAGAATATCTTCTGTTTTCTTCAAATTCCTTGAAGTTATAATGGCCTTCAGCCACATTTTCTTCCAGCTACAATTCACATACTTGGTGGCCAATGCTCTCAGGCTGCAGTGAAGTTTATGAAGCTTTTCTTGTCAGTGGCCTGCCCCCAGTGCAGATGTGTCTGCTGATTACTACCCTCTGCCAACTTAATCATTTCCTTGATGGCACCTGGAACCATTGCAAAACATTTATGTTTACATCCAATATGCTTTCCTTTGTTTTGTGGTGGTGGTTCTAGCCCCGGCAACTTTGGTCAGACATTATTAGTCAGAACTATAGGCCAGCCATTTGGTGTTCTCTGTAATATAAAATAAATGTCAGGGAGGCAGGTTGTGGAAGACAAAAAACACAATTCAGTATGGTGTGGTGGCTGAGACAGCTTAGGTTTTGATATACTAAAACTCATTGGCTGGGAATCTACAACAGCTCTCAGAGCTGGAAAGATCTGTGTTTACCACTGTTCTGTAATAAATTGCTTGTGTGTGTGTGTGTTAGAGTGTGTACATACACACACACACATATATATATACATCTACATATATATACACATTCACACACATACAACTTTTAAGTAAATTGTTTCAGAGACAAATAGTATTATAACCTTAGTTGGAATAGAGTAAGCAGGTATCTCTCATCTTTCCCTCTCTACTGACTATGCTTGCCTTCCAAAATGTTCAGATTCTCTTTATACATAAACTTTTCTTCTACCTTGATTCTTACATATTTCTCCTTTTACAATTCAAACCTCCCAAAATAGAATGTTTTCAATTTCTATACTCTTGCTCCTTGGAATTTGCTTTTCACCTCTTATCACGTCACTTAAACCACATTCACTAATGAACCAACAGCTCCTAATCCCAGAATCCTTTGCTATCCTTACCGTGTTGATCTCCTTTACCTTCCAGGAGTGTCTGTCCTTTTATCCTTCCTCTCCTGCATGAAAATCTCTCTTCCCTCACTTTCCATTACATTTTTATATCCTAGCTTCCCTCTTTTTCCACATCTTTAACTGATGTTTTTTCCCTTGTACTTTCTCTTAAACGTAAGTGGTTCTCCAGATCCTCTCTCTCCTCTCTTATATCCACTTCTCCCTGTCCCCACTCCCTATCTTTTGTATGGTTAGCCACATTCCACGGTTTTGTCTTAACTATCACCACTGTGTGAACATCAACATCAGTTCTGATCCCTCTTGGAATCTCCATTTTAGTATTTCCAGCTGCCTGATGGATTTCTCCACTCAAATACCATGCCAGTATCTCTACCCTATGTCTGAAACAAATCTTTTGACCCTGTAAATAAGTTTCTTTTTGACTGCCTTATTTGAGCACCCCATTTTCGGAAATTCTAACTTATCCTGTCTCCTCTCTCTTTCTTGCTTTCTCATGTTTAACCAGTTGTCAAAGTCTTATGGATTTCTCTTCTCCAATATCACTTGCAGTCATTTCCTTCTTTGTATCCCCACTGAACTTTCAAGTTCACCCTCACTGATTTTTCTTCACTAAATGGGTATATTTCTTAACTGATCTTCTTGCCTCCTCTGACAGATGAATTCTAGACAGTTCAGCCAACTTAACTGCATTAAAACGGAGATGTGACTGTACCTTTACCTTGCTTAAAACCCCTATGTTTCAGTTAACCTACTTTTACTTAAGTAACAGAAACCTGACACAATTGCCTTAAATAATGATGTTTACCTTAAATACTCAGAAATTAGAAAATAGAGTAGTTTCAAGGCTGACATGTTTGGTTGTGCTGTGACGGATTTGAGAACCTATTTCCTTTTCATCTTTCACTGCACTGTTCTCAAGTTGGATCCCCTAATGGTCACTAAATAGATGGCTGTCTCAGTCCAGCTATATCATCTAGATATAACATCTGAACATTTCATTGTGCTTCTTTATTTTATTAAAGTGTGATGAAACCTTTACAAGCTTTATCCCCAGCATAATTCTTCTCACATTTTGCTGACTAGAATGGCATCAAAGGTGGCTGCCTAAATATTTAATTGGCAAAGGCAGTGAGATTACAACAATGGGTTTAAAATAATCAGGAATTATCCCCAGATTTTTAAAAAAATTTATTTATTTTATTTACTTATTTTTGGCTGCATTGGGTCTTTGTTGCTGCATGTGGTCTTTCTCTAGTTGCGGCGAGTGGGGGCTACTCTTTGTTGCGGTGCGCCTGCTTCTTATTGCCCTGGTTTCTCTTGTTGCGGAGTGCAGGCTCCAGGTGCGTGGGCTTCAAAAGTTGTGGCATGAGGGCTCAGTAGCTGTGGCTTGCGGGCTCTAGAGCACAGGCTCAGTAGTTGTGGCGCACAGGCTTAGTTGCTCCGTGGCATGTGGGATCTTCCCGGACCAGGGATCGAACATGTGTCCCCTGCATTGGCAGGTGGACTCTTAACCACTGTGCCACTAGGGAAGTCCCTATCTCCAGATTTTTATGAGCTGCAGTCTTGTACACACTTAGAGTCTTGTTAAAAAGGACGGAGGGTGTACTGGTTGTTGGATAGGAAACTAACAGGTTTGAACTGCCACCTCCATCTCATTCCTTTTCTTTCTCTACTCCTTACCCATCTCTTTTCCCCCCACCATCTCTATTGTTTTTCTCTTTCTTTCTCATTTTAATTTTCTTTTTCTTTAGTCTGTTCTTAATAGTGCATCACTGGTCACATCCAGCTTTGATGAAGTTTCTGATCTATGAAAAGAGTTTCAGAGAGAGAGGTATTTTTTTTCCTATGATTCTACAACATACTTTAGTTGTATCTAATAGATTAGCCAATACAACATTATTGTCATCTTTAATCTGCAAGACTATACTCCATATACTGTAAGGGAAAGAGAGGAGTATGACGAGGCTCTTTCTCTCAGAGTTGAAGACTGACGTGGGCATATGCTACACTTACAGTTGAAAAGTGTGAACTGACAGTAATTTAGGTATCTATTTAACAGTGGGAAAACACTGACATATGAAATCCAAATGGACTAGAGCAACATCTCTCTTTTGGAGTGCCAGTGACGGTGATGGCAAAATTTATATCAGTGGGACAATAAATCTGTCTGTAAGTCTCTTAGGGATAAAAGGACTGAAAATTTAAAGTGTAGTCCACCAAAAAAGGGGATATTAAGAGAGTTCTGAGGGGAAGAAAGGGAGTTAAACCACATGGCAAGATCATGGACCTTAGGGAGAAAATGGGAAAGTGAGTGGTTCCTAGTGGAAGGGAGTCTACTGGTGTTTTAAGACCAAGGAAATTGAACGTTTGTTGTTAAGCGGTTTATGCTTCTGTAATTTCAATGTCCTCTACTGCTCCAAATCTGAAGTAGTCTTCTTATGTAGTTGCTTTAGGAGGAAACCAAGGAGGGCCATGTGTAAGTGAATATGGAACAGAGGTTACAGGTGCGCATGGAGAGAGAAGAATGAGGTTGAAAGTTTCAGCAGGAACCAGAAGTTGAAGCCAAGACATGGCATTGGAGCTCCAAGCCAGAACTTTCCAGGAGAAAAAACAGTCCTGGTGCAAGACTAGCCTTCTTGTAAAGTGCAGAATAAAGAGCTCTAGAAAATTTGATTCATTTCTCAAAGGGTAGAGAACCCTCAGCTGCCATCTGGATTACCTGTAGAGCACCTAGTTAATTGGAAAACAATGAGACCAGGTTAGGGCCTGCTTACAGTAAAGCATTCTATAAATGTAGTTTCCTCCTCTTTTACTTTAACAGCTGAGGGGAATATGCTGAAATTAGAAACAAGCAAACAAAAGGCATCAGCTTTGAAATTAGGCTGAACTATCTTCAAGTCTTAGCTCTATCTATTACGCAGTGTGTGGCCTTTGGTACATTTCCTAACCACTTAGGTCTGTATTTTCCTCAGGAGTAAACTGATCATAATAATATCTGCCTTGCAAGGTTATGCAGGACACAGCATCTGGCAGATAGTAAGTGCTTAATTAATCGTGACTGTTGTCATTGTTATTTCTGCTAATAAAAGAGAATAGTTACCATGCACTCAGTATGCTGGGCATGGCTGCTGGCACTTTACTTGATTTATCTTATTTAATACTTACAACAAAGTCATAAGGTAAGTGAAAATCTCTTTATTTTACAGATGAGGAAATGGAGACAGGATGGGTGGCAACCTTCCCAAGGTCGTATAGAGTCCAAGTCAAGGTCTGAAACCAGATGGAGCCCATCCTCCCAAACCAGTACGCTGTGGAAGACAGTAATAGGTCTAGGGATCATCAGAGTGGACTTCCCTGATGAGGTAGGCTTCACCTTGGTGTGGGAGGATCTGCAAGGTTTGCTGAGTCATGCCTGATTTTTAAACAAACATGGGGAGGCAGGAATACCCATCATACATCAGGATGATAAGGGAAGCAGTAGGAATGCATGAAGCTGTGGAGGAGACATGTATAAGAAAGTAGTGGGAGGGAGGGAGGAAAAGTTTGTGGAACTTTAGGCAAGAGATTTTAGGTTCAGTGGGGGTGAGGTTAAAGAAAGGTATATTGTCTTGAACTTCTAGAGTATCAACGGGTTGTGAGTTGTGTGAACCAATTGATTGATTAAAGTTAGTTAAAAATAGTACATCTTGGGCTTCCCTGGTGGCGCAGTGGTTGAGAGTCCGCCTGCTGATGCAGGAGACATGGGTTCGTGTCCCGGTCTGGGAAGATCCCACATGCTGTGGAGCGGCTGGGCCCATGAGCCATGGCCGCTGAGCCTGCGCATCCGGAGCCTGTGCTCCGCAACGGGAGAGGCCACAACAGTGAGAGGTCTGTGCACCACAAAAAAAAAAAAAAAAGAAGTCCCCCACACAAGCCACACACATTTCAGTGCTTCTAGCTTTGCCCATGTGCCCCTGAGCAGCAGTCTTTCTGCCATGGCTCTTTTGCTCTTCTGGAGTGCATTGGTGCATCAGGTCAAGTTAATTCTGCCTTTCTCCGTATATGTTTTGGCTATATTTTAGATAACTAAACATCAAGCCATACACTACCTTCTACTACTATGCTTGAAGACTTACAAGTTATACAGTTGGGCTGAATGACATGGGCCAAGTTTGTGTCATTATCCCCATTTCCAGATGAGATTATGGGACACACCAAGACTAGTTGAGTTCATGCCCTATCAATGATCAGAGCTGAACTGTACTGAAATAGAACACTGTGCTTCTACACTTTATTGTAGGTATCTCTTTATCTGACCATGTCTCCCATTTCTGTGCTGCAGCCACAAGGAAGGGGTCTAGTAAATCCTTACTGAATGAGTGAGTATAATTACACTGGAAAGTAGCTACATAAAAAATGACTATAAGGTGTAACAGAATGAAGTGTTCAGTAATACGCCTGACTTGACCCACCAGTTGTCTGGATAAATTTGTATTACTCATCTGTTAGGATTATTTTCTTTGAGTTCTCTCATCTCTTGACTTCTGTTACATACTTGACATTTCTTTCCACCAAATCTATGCTCTGGCTTTTGCCGCATCATTGCACCAGCAAATGTAAACTTGGTAGGGTGAACAGTTATAAAATGCAGCAGTAATACCATGGGCAATGAAACCTGACTTTTCAGAATATGTCCTATTTGTGAATCAGATTAATTATTTAGCAAACCATAAAAATAGCTACTATAACCATTAAAGCATGGCTTTTCCGCCTATTAAAAGAACTGTATGAAAAAATAATTTTAGGCACTCAGATATGTCCTACACTTGTAGCTGGAGGGGCCGTTAGGGATAATTCAGTCCTATGATGACAAAGCTTATTTTTTCTCTTTAGTGTTAAATTTTACTCTGAAATACACTTATGAAGCTAATACTAAGCCATTAGTTCATGAAAAAATAAGATCTTAGCTTACAAGGTTATAGAATGCATTGTTAACGTGTTACAGGATTAAGAACAAATAAAGATTTTTCTTTCCCAAGAACTGCTGCTCTGTCTCAAACTAGGAGAAATGGTCTACTTAAGTAGAGATTATCTTTCACCCAAATGTGTCTAACATATAACTTTTAAACACCGAATTATTTTCTAAAGTGATGATAGATGACAAAATAGATTTGCAAACTTTCATTTTCTTTTTACTCTTTCTGACAAGTCATATATGTCATATGATTAATTCAGAGCCCATAAAATCCAAAGAGAGAGTCACAGACACCAGTGGATGTTAAAGCTGGTGACCTGGAACAGGCGCTGATGTAGGTGATACACATCTCAGCCGTTAGAAAGGCTCCATTCTTTGGCTAATGCCTGCTGAGCTCCCAGTCCACTTCTCAGCCAGTTTGTGGCATCTCTGCTCTTTCCAATGTCCTACAGATCTCAGGGATTAAACTTCAGCTTAATTATTTTTTAAGTCTGCCCTGGGGCTTTTCTTCCCTCCAAATATGCTTGTCAGGGAATCAGAGTCCTTTCATCTCTTACTGAGTCCTTACATCTCTTTTCTGTTTCCTTTTTCACCATTCTGTGCAACACAGAGGATCTCCTTCATTTCAAGGATCTTATGGTCAATTTTTAAAAGGAAAGAGAGGGCAACAAAAAAAATCACACACACACACATTTCTCAGAGTCACTGAGACATGAGAAAGAGTAACTGGCAGGATACCTGGGCAAAGATAAACCTAGATAAAATTCCAAAGGAATGTTGCTTATATTGTGCAATTTTGAGTATGAAAACCTTAAATCTAATAATCAATCCAATAAAATCCATCTGGTTGAGGAAATTATGTTTAATAATAATTGAAAGAGTTCTTTAATTCTAGACTCGTAAAAGAATTTGTTGAGGACTTCCCTGGTGGCACAGTGGTTAAGAATCTGCCTGCCAATGCAGGGGACATGGTTCCAAGCCCTGGTCCAGGAAGATCCCACAGGCCACGGAGCAACTAAGCCCGTGCACCACAAGTACTGAGTCTGCATGACACAACTACTGAAGCCCGTGAGCCTAGAGCCTATGCTCCACAAGAGAAGCCACCACAATGAGAAGCCCGTGCACTGCAATGAAGAGTAGCCCCAGTCGCCACAACTAGAGCAAGCCCATGCACAGCAACAAAAACCCAATGCAGCCAAAAATAGAAATAAGTAAATAAATAAATAAGTTAAAAAAAAGAAAGAATCCTCCTGCCAAGGCAGGGGACACGGGTTCGAGCCCTGGTCCAGGAAGATCCTACATGTCATGGAGCAACTAAACCCGTGCGCCACAACTACTGAGCCTGCACTCTAGCCCAAGAGCCACAACTACTGAGCCAGTGTGCCACAACTATTGAAGCCCACGCACCTGGAGCCTGCACTCCACAACAAGAGAAGCCACCGCAATGAGAAGCCCATGCACCGCAACAAAGAGTAGCCCCTGCTCGCTGCAACTAGAGAATGCCCGCGCACAGCAACGAAGACCCAACACAGCCAAAAGTAAAATAAATAAATAAGTTACTTTAAAAAAGAAAAAGAATTTGTTGAGAATAACTAAATTCACACTCTGTAACAAGAATTAGATACTGTGTAAGAACTATGGTCTGATTATGAATGGTCAAGGGTATATATGATAGTAATAGCTATCATCTAATGAGTCATTATTGAAGAATTAAGTGATAATGATTTTCTCCACAAACACCTGACACTATATCTATCCCCTCACTCTTAGTAAATGAACTTGCCACCATCCTCACAAAGAAAATAGAAATCCTAAAGTGCTAGGCATATACTTGTTCTTACTAATCATTTATTTCACATGACAAAAGTCTCTGATTCTTATGTGGATAAATATCTTATTAATTCTTTAAACTAGTAAAATGGCTTTAACAAAATGGTTTTAAATAAAATGGAGGTGGCTACTCTTTTTTTAACTGCTCTTCTTTTCATTCAGACTGAGCTCTAATCCAAACACAAATATTTCATACTAGATTTCTATGCCTGATACAACTCATGTTGTTTCCTCCTTGGAATGCTTTCCTTTCTGAACTCCTTTCCTCTGCTCACCCACCCACCTCCAACTTGCACATATCTTGAGTTTTCAAGTCCTATCCAGCTTTACTTTTTCCTTGGAAATTTTTTCTCATTCTGTGACCTAAGCTTCCTCCTATCCCAGTAATCCCTCTTACTTCAGAACTCATATTTTCTGCATCTCTCTTATGGTATGTTCTTATATTCTTTTCCGTATTTTAGTTTTATGTGTGTAAGCTTTATCTTTATTATACTGTGAGATCCTTGGAGCTATCTATGTTTGATCTTTTTTTAAAAAAATTCCTCATTGAACCTGGCATAGTGCCTTACTCAAAAAAGGAAATCAATCAGTATGTGAACAATTTAAATCAATCAGTTCAATGAACAAAAGATTTTGATGACCAGTGAGGAAACAAGGACCACACAGGAGCCAGGAATTAAATAAATAAATAAGGCAATGGATCAAAAGCCAAATAAAGGGGCCAAGAGGAAAGGAACAAGGAAAAGGAGATCTGGAGAATACAGCTCAACATTAGATGATTCAGCTGAAGTAGCTGAAATTGTAGGAATTCCAAAATCAGGGGCAAGTTAGGTGACTTATATGTTGAGTCGTGAAATCTCCCTGCTTGAAAGAAGGGTGCTGGTTGGTTTGAATAATTATATTAAGTGGTTTTCCTTTTTTAATCTAAAGTTGGATGAGGAAAATGGTGTCTCTTATGACTGGGAAGATATGAGAAGACATTTCAGAAGTGAAACCAACCTTGGGAAGTAGAATGATAGCCTGAAAAGAGTAAACAAAAGCAGAGCAAGAGTTTTGTCAAGCTTCTCAAAGATAAATGGGAATGCAATCTCTCACTCAAAATCTTTGAAATCCCAAAGAAAGAGAGGGTACAAAGTAAAAAGATTCAGTGGAGTGGTATTAAATGGGAGCCTAGGGAGGCAGAAAGGGTAGGGACAAAAAAATAAAACATAAAAGTTTTCTGTGAAGCTTTAGGATTTATATTTTGTTATCCTCCATCTGTATTTTTGGTATAATGTAATCAGAAATTTCTGGTTGACTGAATTCAATTTTCGTCCTGATGTTCTCATATTATGTAGACGCAGTTTAAAAAATTCACTGAAAACAATGCAAAATATATCTTTAAAAAGCACTCACTGATTCTTCTATGTTTTCTTTTGATTATAGTAGTCACTTTGGACAAAAGGTATTAAACGATGAAAAATTTAGATTTCAGATGACTGTAACCACATCATTCAATCTTGCAGTCTTTACATTCAAAGAGTCAAGGGAGATAAAGATCTTTATTTGACATCAAGGCATACCAATTTTCAATACTTCAGTTCACACTAATACATTTTATGCATGAGCTCATCTCTTCTTTCATATTATATGCATTCCTTGGTGCTTGTAAAAGTTTCTCAACACAAGACGCATTGTCTTTGTATTCTATCACTCATATTCTAGAATGCAGGCACCCAAATAGTAATGATCTCATAGTTGATGAATCAAGTCTTAGATGCAGTATGAAAAGGACAGATTATTGCTAGAAGAATTAGGGAACATGAAATGCAGTGGTATTTTGAATTATACATGCACAAACAAAAGAGAAGCTCAATTTTGTGCAATATCCATGGTCATACATAGGAATGTCTTCCCTTTTCCTTGAAGGCAGTCTTAATAGCATACATATTATTTACTTATCAAAGTAAAAATTAAAAGTATTAAGTATAAGCCAAATAGCTGCAGTGAGTATGAGAAAAAGTATTCTAAATTACAAACTATTTTTCAGGAAAACAAGAACGCTTTGGTTATAGCTTGGCATTCAGTCTAGTTGTGTAGAATATTGTATGAATCTGTTAAATGTCAGAAGAGAATAAGAATAGCTGAAGCAAATACTTTCTTGGTCTATAATGTACATATTGTTCTTATACAGTATTTTTTTTTTTTTTTTTTTTTTTGCGGTATGCGGGCTTCTCACTGCTGTGGACTCTCCCGTTGCGGAGCACCGGCTCCGGACGTGCAGGCTCAGCGGCCACGGCTCACGGGCCCAGCCGCTCCGCGGCATGTGGGATCTTCCCAGACCGGGGCACGAACCCGTGTCCCCTGCATCGGCAGGCGGACTCTCAACCACTGCGCCACCGGGAAGCCCATTATACAGTATTTTAAAATTTCTTGTTACCTAGCACCAAAGAACTTTTATTTCTTTTATCTCAATAATAACCTTAGAGTATTTCTGTCTTTTCTCATTTTTTTTCTCTTTTTTTTAATTTTATAGGAAGAGAAGTTCAGAAACACTAGCTTATAATGTCAACACAAACAACTTCCAGTATTATCTGAGACTTCTTGGGGAAATGATTCCCAGAATATCTATTATATTGAAAGTCTTATGGAATCAGCGGGACTTAACTATTATTATATAAAAATAAGTGTTTTTCATTAGGATGCAAAGATCATGTGAATTAGTCATTTTGGATAATTGTTCTTACTGAGGATTAGTTGGAGAATTGAATGCACATGGGCAGCACATAGACCAGGGATAAAACTTTTTGAAGTGACTGTTGTTTTGTGAATGGTCTTTATATTATGCCAGGCCCAAATTATTTTGCTTTCCATTTTAATTTAATTTTTTAGAAAATTATATATGCCAAGGGTTGCACTAGGTTTATTTCCAAAACAACAGTATCAACTCTTTCTCTTTCCTCTTCCCCAGAAGCAACCACTTTTACCACCTTTTGTTGACTCTCTTGGTGTCATGTGTTTAAACAACATGCTTTTAAAAATGTTACTCCTTGATTTTTCAGTTTTAGCCATTATCTATTGAATTTCCACTATGTATGACAAGGACTGAACTCTCTTTTCTCCCCTAGCCCTCACCATCCTCCCCAAGTATTATGATTGTGCTTAGATGAATATTCAATATTTATATCATTATAACTACAAAACGCAATTCAATGCTGAGTCATGTAGTAAACTGTTATTTTTCTTTTTCTATACAACTGTTTTCTCTGGAGTCAACTGTCATTCTTTATCTTCTTTTTCTTAGTTTCCTAATGTGTTCATTGCTAATTCAACCTCAAACCTTTCTGGCAAACTTTTTCTATAAAGAGCTATAAATCTTTTAGACTTTTAGTCCTTTAGACTTTGTGGTCTCTGTCACAACTACTCAACACTGCTATTTTAGATTTGACCTCCAGGCTACAGTTTGCCAACCTCTGGTTCAAATCATCCCTCAAGATTTCAGTTGCCTCAGATATTCTATCAATTTTCTTTTTTTTTTCCTCCAGAGAAGTTTCTCACTGGGACTTCTAGGTTGCTTTCTACACCTGTGTCATAAATGCCATCCTGGCGTCTCCTTCAGCATCATTCTGGGGATTTCCTTTGCTTTTCTTCTTTTGTTGGATCTCCTGTTACATGTATCCCATGTCTTTTCTGTTTCTTGGCTAACTCCTCATGTAAATGGAAAACCATTTCCAGAAGCTTTTAGAGAAAGGGTGAATAGGAGATAATGCAAATTCTTTCTTAACACACAGTTCCAAGAGTTCACTATGATGTGAGAAATTTTTGTTTGCTTTTATCCACACTTTCAACTGGACTCATCAGAATTTGACTAAGAAAGGCTAATAAAAGCTAAATTAACTTATATAAAACATTTTTATTCTATTATATTTTGCTTATTTTAAAATAAGATCAGGAAACAAAAAGAGTTAAACAAATGTCTGAGACTTGTAACTACAGCAGTCTACTGACTCATTGTAGTTTCTTCTCCAAGTAAAACCATCTCAGAGGCAGAAAAGAAAAGCTAGAAAGGAACGTGGGAATGACAATGTATAAAAATTGGGATGGACAGAAGTGCAACAGATTTCTGTATATTAATCTTGTATCCTGGAACTTTGCTAAATTCCCTTATTAGTTCTAATAGTTTTTGTGTGGAGACTTTAGGGTTCTCTATAGAGTGTATCATGTCATCTGCAAATAGTGATAGTTTTACTTCTTCCCTTTCAATTTGGGCTCAATATCTTATCTGATTGCTATGGCTAGGACTTGCAATACTAGGTAGAATAGAAGCAGCAAGAGTGGGCATCCTTATGAAAGTAAAAAAAATCCTGTTTGAAATCACATCAAAATAATACCTAGAAATAAACATAACCAATGAGGTGAAAGAACTATACTCTGAAAACTATAAAACACTGATGAAGGAAATTGAAGATGATTCCAAGAAATGGAAGGATATCCCGTGCTCTTGGATTGGAAGAATTAATATTATTAAAATGGCCATTCTACCCAAAGCAATATATAGATTTAATGCAATCCCTATCAAAATACCCATGACATTTTTCACAGAACTAGAACAAATAATCCTAAAATTCATATGAAACCACAAAAGATGCAAAATTGCCAAAGCAATTCTGAGAGAAAAGAACACAGCCAGAGGTATGACCCTCCCAGACCTTACTACAAAGCCACAATACTCAAAACAGTGTGGTATTGGCACAAAAAGAGACACATAAATCAGTGGAACAGAATAGAGAGACTAGAAATAAACCTTCACACCTATGGTCACTACTACAAAGGAGACAAGAATATACAATGGAGAAAAGACAGTCTCTTCAGCAAGTGGTGCTCGGAAAACTGGACAACCAAACATAAAACAATGAAATTAGAACATTCCCTCACACCATGCACAAAAATAAACTCAAAATGGTTTAAAGACAAATGTTAAAACCTGAAACCATAAAAACTCCTAGAAGAGAACATAAGAGGAACACTCTTTGATTTAAATTGTAGAAATATTTTCTTGAATCAGTCTCCTAAGGCAAAAGAAATAAAAGCAAAAATAAACAAATGGAGCCTTAATTAAACTAAAAAGCTTTTCCTTTTATAAATAGCTCATACAACTCAATATCCAAAAAATCCAATCAAAAAATGGGCAGAAGACTTAGACATTTTTCCAAAGAAGACGGCTAACAGGCACGTGAAAAGATGCTCAAACTCACTAATTATTAGAGCAATGCAAATCAAAGCCACATGAGGTATCACCCCACACCTGTCAGAATGGCTATCGTCAAAAAGTCTACAAATAACAAATGTTGGAGAGGATGTGGAGAAAAGGGAAGCATCATACACTGCTGATGGGAATGGAAATGGGTGCAGCCAGTGTGGAAGCAGTGTGAAGGTTTCCTAAAAAGCTAATAATGGAACTACCATATGATCCAGCAATTCCACTCCTGGGTATATTTCTGGAAAAAAAATGAAAACTCTAAATCAGAACTATAACACACCCCAATGTTTATATCAGCACTATTTAAAATAGTTAAGACACAGAAGCAACCCTCATGCCCATGAACAGATGATTGGCTTAAGAAGATGTGGCATGTAATGGAATAGTACTCAGCCATAAAAAATAATGAAATACTTGGAGCAAAGTGCATGGACTAGAGAATATTATGCTTAGTGAAATTTAAGTCTGACTAAGAAAAATACTATATATGATATTGCTTATATGTGGAATCTAAAAAATAATACAAATGAAAGTACTGCAAAACAGAGGTAGACTCACAGATACAGAAAAGACTCTTGTGATTACCAAAGGGGACAGGGAAGGGGAGAGGGACAAATTAGGGGTATGGAATTAACAAATTACTATATATAAAATAGATAATCAACAAGCATATACTGTATAGCAAAGGGAAGTATACCCATTATCTTATAGTAACCTATAATGGAATATAATCTGCAAAAATACTGAATCATTATGCTGTACACCTGAACTAACAAAATATTATAAATGAACTATACTTCAAAAATAAAATAAATTGGGATGGAATTAAATTAACAGAGATTTGTTCTTCCCTTAACCCTCTGATAGCTCCAGAATGATTCCATTATAGTGGTGGACAAAATGGTCTATAGTATAATTGAGTCAAAAAGTTTCAGGGAATTAATATTGATTCCTAATACAAGTGATTCTCTTGAGCAGATGGGATTGGCTGTGCACTTTGGGTCTTTCTCAAAAAAGAAATAACATTTATCAAATTGAAATTTGTTCATACCACTTTGAATAATTCTTGAATATAATATTGAATATCTTAAACATTTGATTTCCTACAAATAAGAAAATCAAATACTTAAAATATATTAAACTAAAATATATTAAATCAAGAAATAATTTTGTAGCAATTAAATTAGAAAATCAACAGGGAAATTTATAGTATATTTGATGCCAATGAAGTCTAACTTGTAATTTTTTTTTTTTTTTTTTTTGCTGTATGCGGGCCTCTCACTGTTGTGGCCTCTCCCGTTGTGGAGCACAGGCTCCGGACACACAGGCTCAGCGGCCATGGCTCACAGGCCCAGCCGCTCCGTGGTATGTGGGATCCTCCTGGACTGGGGCACGAACCCGTGTCCCCTGCACCGGCAGGCGGACTCTCAACCACTGCGCCACCAGGGAAGCCCTAACTTGTAATTTTTTTAAACATCTTTATTGGAGTATAATTGCTTTACATTGTTGTGTTAGTTTCTGCTGTATAACAAAGTGAATCAGCTATACGTATACATGTATCCCCATATACCCTCACTGTTGCATCTCACTTCCACACTCCCTATCCCACCCCTCTAGGTGGTCACAAAGCACCAAGCTGATCTCCCTGTGCTATGAGGCTGCTTCCCACTAGCTATCTGTTTTACATTTGGTAGTGTATATATGTCCATGCCACTCTCTCACCTCTCACTTTGTCCCAGCTTACCCTTCCCCCTCCCTGTGTCCTCAGGTCCATTCTCTAGTAGGTCTGTGTCTTTATTCCTGTCCTGCCCTTATGTTCTTCATAACCATTTTTTTTCTTTTTTTTTTAGATTCCATATATATGTGTTAGCATACGGTATTTGTTTTTTTCTTTCTGACTTACTTCACTCTGTATGACAGACTCTAGGCCCATCCACCTCACTACAAATAACTCAGTTTCGATTCTTTTTATGGCTGAGTAATATTCCATTGTATATATGTGCCACAGCTTCTTTATCCATTCATCTGTCGATGGACACTTAGGTTGCTTCCATGTCCTGGCTATTGTAAATAGTGCTGCAATGAACATTGTGGTACATGACTCTTTCTGAATTATGGTTTTCTCAGGGTATATGCCCAGTAGTGGGATTGCTGGGTCATATGGTAGTTCTATTTTTAGTTTTTTAAGGAAACTCCATACTGCTCTCCATAGTGGTTGTATCAATTTACATTCCCACCAACAGTGCAAGAGGGTTCCCTTTTCTCCACACACTCTCCAGCATTTACTGTTTGCAGATTTTTTGATGACAGCCATTCTGACAAGTGTGAGGTGATACTTCATTGTAGTTTTGATTTGCATTTCTCTAATGATTAGTGATGTTGAGCATACTTTCACGTGTTTATTGGTAATCTGTATATCTTCTTTGGAGAAATGTCTATTTAGGTCTTCTGCCCATTTTTGGGTTGGGTTGTTTTTTTGATATTGAGCTGCATGAGCTGCTTGTATATTTTGGAGATTAATCCTTTGTCAGTTGCTTCGTTTGCAAATATTTCCTCCCATTGTGAGGGTTCTCTTTTCGTCTTTTTATGGTTTCCATTGCTGTGCAAAAGCTTTCAAGTTTCATTAGGTCCCACTTGTTTATTTTTGTTTTTACTTCCATTTCTCTAGGAGGTGGGTCAAAAAGGATCTTTCTGTGATTTATGTCATAGAGTGTTCTGCTTATGTATTGCCCTAAGAGTTTTATAGTGTCTGTCCTTACACTTAGGTCTTTAATCCATTTTGAGTTTATTTTTGCGTATGGTGCTATGGAGTGTTCTAATTTCACTCTTTTACATGTAGCTGTCCAGTTTTCCCAGCAAGACTTTTTTTTTTTTTTTTTTTTTTTCTGTACGCGGGCCTCTCACTGATGTGGCCTCTCCCGTTGTGGAGCACAGGCTCCGGATGCACAGGCTCAGCAGCCATGGCTCACGGGCCCAGCCGCTCCGCAGCATGTGGGATCTTCCCAGACTGGGGCACGAACCCGTGTCCCCTGCATTGGCAGGTGGACTCTCAACCACTGCGCCACCAGGGAAGTTCCCAGCACCACTTATTGAAGAGGCTGTCTTTTCACCACTGTATATTCTTGCCTCCTTTATCAAAGATAAGGTGACCATAGTTGTGTGGGTTTATCTCTGGGCTTTCTATCCTGTTCCATTAATCTACATTTCTGTTTTTGTGCCAGTACCATATTGTCTTGATTACTGTAGCTTTGTAGTAGTGTCTGAAGTCAGGGAGTCTGATTCCTCCAGCTCCGATTTTCTTTCTCAAGATTGCTTTGGCTATTTGGGGTCTTTTGTGTTTCCCTACAAATTGTGAAATCTTTTATTCTAGTTCTGTGAAAAATGCCATTGGTAGTTTGATAGGGACTGCATTGAATCTGTAGATTCCATTGGGTAGTACAGTCATTTTCACAATGTGATTCTTCCAATCCAAAAATATGGTATCTCTCTCCATCTGTTTGTATCATCTTTAATTTCATTCATCAGTGTCTTATAGTTTTCTGCATATAGGTCTTTTGTCCCCTTAGGTAGGTTTATACCTAGGTATTTTATTATTTTTGTTGCAGTGGTAAATGGGAGTGTTTCCTTAATTTCTCTTTCAGATTTTTCATCATTAGTGTATAGGAATGCAAGAGATTTCTCTGAATTAATTTTGTATCCTGCTACTTTACCAAATTCATTGATTAGCTCTAGTAGTTCTCTGGTAGCATCTTTAGGATCCTATATATATAGTATCATGTCATCTGCAAACAGTGACAGTTTTACTTCTTCTTTTCCGATTTGGATTCCTTTTATTTCTTTTTCACCTATGAATGCTGTGGCTAAAACTTCCAAAACTATGTTGAATAACAGCGGTAAGAGTGGGCAACCTTGTCTTGTTCCTTATCTTAGTGGAAATGGTTTCAGTTTTTCACCATTGACACCGATGTTGGCTGTGGGTTTGTCATACAGGCCTTTATTATGTTGAGGTATATTCCCTCTATGCCTACTTTCTGGAGAGTTTTTATCATAAATGGGTGTTGAATTTTGTTGAAAGCTTTTTCTGCATCTTTGGAGATGATCATATGGTTTTTATCCTTCAATTTGTTAATATGGTGTATCACATTGACTGATTTGTGTATATTGAAGAATCCTTGCATCACTGGAATAAATCCCACTTTATCATGGTGTATGATCATTTTAATATGCTGCTGGATTCTGTTTGCTCGTATTTTGTTGAGGGTTTTCGCATCTATGTTCATCAGTGATACTGGCCTGTAGTTTTCTTTTTTTTTTTTTTTGACATCTTTGTCTGGTTTTGGTATCAGGGTGATGGTGGCCTCAAAGAATGAGTTTGGGAGTGCTCCCCCCTCTGCTATATTTTGGAAGAGTTTGAGAAGGATAGGTGTTAGCTCTTCTGTACATGTTTGATAGAATTCACCTGTGAAGCCATCTGGTCCTGGACTTTTGTTTGCTGGAAGATTTTAAATCACAGTTTCAATTTCAGTGCTTGTAATTGGTCTGTTTATATTTTCTATTTCTTCCTGGTTCTGTCTCGGAAGGTTGTGGTTTCCAAGAATTTGTCCATTAATTCCAGGTTGTCCATTTTATTGGCATATAATTGCTTGTAGTAATCTCTCATGATCCTTTGTATTTCTGCAGTTGTTACTTCTCCTTTTTCACTTCTAATTCTGTTGATTTGAGTCTTCTCCCTTTTTTTCTTGATGAGTCTGGCTAATGGTTTATCAATTTTGTTTGTCTTCTCAAAGAACCAGCTTTTAGTTTTATTGATCTTTGCTATCATTTCCTTCATTTCTTTTTCATTTATATCTGACCTGATCTTTATGATTTCTTTCCTTCTGCTAATTTTGGGTTACTTTTCTTGTTCTTTCTGTAATTGCTTTGGCTGTAAGGTTAGGTTGCTAATTTGAGATTTTTCTTGTTTCTTGAGGTAGGATTGTATTGCTATAAACTTCCCTCTTAGAACTGCTTTTGATGCATCCCATAGGTTTTGGGTCATTGTGTTTTCATTGTCATTTGTTTTCAGGTATTTTTTTATTTCCTCTGTGATTTCTTCAGTGATCTCTTGGTTATTTAGTAGTGTATTCTTTAGCCTCCATGTGTTTGTATTTTTTACAGATTTTTTCCTATAATTGATATCTAGTCTCATAGTGTTGTGGTCGGAAAAGATACTTGATACAATTCCAATTTTCTTAAATTTACCAAGGCTTGATTTGTGACCCAAGATATGATCTATCCTGGAGAATGTTCCATGAGCACTTGAGAACAAAGTGTATTCTGTTGTTTTTGGATGGAATGACCTATAAATATCCATTAAGTTCATTTTGTTTAAGTGTCATTTATAGCTTGTATTTCCTTATTTAATTTCATTTTGGTTAATCTGTCCATTGGTGAATGTGGGGTGTTAAAGTCCCCTACTATGATTGTGTTACTGTTGATTTCCCCTTTTATGGCTGTTAGCATTTGCCTTATGTATTGAGGTACTCCTATGTTGGGTGCATAAATATTTACAACTGTTATATCTTCTCCTTGGATTGATCCTTTGATCATTATGTAGTGTCCTTCTTTGTCTCTTGTAATAGTCTTTATTTTAAAATCTATTTTGTCTGATATGAGAATTGCTACTCCAGCTTTCTTTTGATTTTCAGTTGCATGGAATATCTTTTTTCATCCCCTAACTTTCAGTCTGTATGTGTCCCTAGGTCTGAGGTGGATCCCTTGTAGACAGCATATATATGGGTCTTGTGTTTGTATCCATTCAGCCAGGCTGTGTCTTTTGGTTGGAGCATTTAATCCATTTACATTTAAGGTAATTATTGATATGTATGTTCCTATTCCCATTTTCTTAATTGTTTTGGGTTTGTTATTGTAGGTCTTTTCCTTCTCTTGTGTTTCCTGCCTAGAGAAGTTCCTTTAGCATTTGTTGTAAAGCTGGTTTCATGGTACTGAATTCTCTTAGCTTTTGCTTGTCTGTAAAGGTTTTAATTTCTCCATCAAATCTGAATGAGATCCTTGCTGGGTAGAGTAATCTTGGTGGTAGGTTTTTCCCTTTCATCACTTTAAATATGTCCTGCCACTCCTTTCTGGCTTGCAGAGTTTCTGCTGAAAGATCAGCTGTTAACCTTATGGGGATTCCCTTGTCTGTTATTTGTTGCTTTTCCCTTGCTGCTTTAATATTTTTACTTTGTATTTAATTTTTGATAATTTGATTAATATGTGTGTTGGCATGTTCCTCCTTGGATTTACCCTGTATGGGACTCTGCATTTCCTGGACTTGATTGATTATTTCCTTTTCCATGTTAGGGAAGTTTTCAACTATAATCTCTTCAAGTATTTTCTCAGTCCCTTTCTTTTTGTCTTCTTCTTCTGGAATCCTTATAATTTGAATGTTGGTGTGTTTAATATTGTCCCAGTGGTCTCTGAGACTGTCCTCAGTTCTTTTCATTTTTTTTTTTCATTCTGCTCTGTGGTAGTTATTTCCACTATTTTATCTTCCAGGTCACTTATCCATTCTTCTGCCTCAGTTATTCTGCTATTGATTCTTTGTATAGAATTTTTAATTTTATTTACTGTGTTGTTCATCATTGTTTGTTTGCTCTTTAGTTCTTCTAGGTCCTTGTTAAACATTCTTTGTATTTTCTCCATTCTATTTCCAAGATTTTGGATCATCTTTACTATCATTACTCTGAGTTATTTTTCAGGTAGACTGCCTATTTCCTCTACATGTGTTTGGTCTGGTGGGTTTTTACCTTGCCTCTTCATCTACTGCATATATCTGTCTTCTCATTTTGCTTAACTTACTGTGCTTGGTGTCTCCTTCGTGAGCATGCAGGTTCGTAGTTCCAATTGTTTATGGTGTCTTCCCCCAGTGGGTAAGGTTGGTTTAGTTGGTTGTGTAGGCTTCCTGGTGGAGGGGACTGGTGCTTGTGTTCTCGTGGGTGAGGCTGGATTTTGTCTTTCTGGTGGGCAGGACCATGTCTGGTGGTGTGTTTTGGGGTGTCTGTGCACTTATGATTTTAGGTAGCCTTTCTCCTAATGGGTGCGGTTGTGTTCCTGTCTTGCTAGTTGTTTGGCATGCGGTGTCCAGTACGGGATCTTGCTGGTTGTCGAGTGTAACTGGATCTTAGTATTGTGACGGAGATCTCTGGGAGAGCTCTTGCCGACTGATATTACCTGGGGCAGGGAGGTCTCTGGTGGTCCAATTTCCTGAAATTGGCTCTCCCACCTCCAAGGCTCAGGCCTGATACCTGGCCAGAGCACCAAGACCCTGTCAGCCACACGGCTCAGAAGAAGAGGGAGAAAAAAATGCAAAGAAAGAAAAATAAATAAATAAAATTAAGTTATTAAAATATAAAAAATTTTTAATATTAAAATAAAAAATTAAAGAGCAATTAAAAAAAGAGAGCAACCAAACCAATAAATAAATCCACCAATGACAACAAGCACTAAAAACTAAACTAAGATAAACAGAAATCAGAACGTAGTCAGTTGCACACGGCAAACCTGAAGTCTACAGTTGCTCCCAAAGTCCAACTCCTCAATTTTGGGATGATTCATTGTCTATTCAGGTATTACACAGATGCAGGGTATATCAAGTTGATTGTGGAGGTTTAATCCACTGCTCTTGAGGCTGCACAGAGATATTTCCTGTTCTCTTCTTTGTTTGCACAGCTCTGGGGTTCAGCTTTTGTTTTGGCCCTGCCTCTGCATGTATGTTGCCCTCTGGTGTTTTCTTTACCCAGACAGGAGGGGGTTAAAGGAGCAGCTGATTAGGGGGCTCTGGCTCACTCAGGCTGGGGGGAGGGAGGGGCACGGAACGCAGGGCGAGCCTGTGGCGGCAGAGCTTGGCATGACGTTGCAACAGCCTGAGGCGCACCGTGTGCTCTCCCAGGGAAGTTGTCCCTGGATCATGGCACCCTGGCAGTGGTGGGCTGCACAGGCTCCTGGGAGGGGAGGTGTGGATTGTGACCTGTGCTTGCACACAGGATTCTTGGTGGCTTCAGCAGCAGCCTTAGCATTTCATGCCCATCTCTGGTGGCTGCACCAATAGTTGCAGCTTATGCCCATCTCTGAAGCTCATTTAGGTGGTGCTCTGAATCTCTTCTCCAAGCACATCCCGAAACAATGGTCTCTTGCCTCTTAGGTAAGTTCAGAGCTTTCCCCAGACTCCATCCCGGCTAGCTGTGGCGCACTAGCCCCCTTCAGGCTGTGTTCAGGAAGCCAAGCCCGGTCCTCTCCCTGGGATCTGACCTCTGAAGCCTGAGCCTCAGCTCCCAACCCCCACCCGCCCTGGCGGGTCAGCAGTCAAACCTGTCAGGCTGGTGAGTGCTGGTTGGCCCGGATCCTCTGTGCTGGAATTTCTCCGCTTTGCCCTCCGCACCCCTGTGGCTGCACTCTCCTCCGTGGCTCTGAAGCTTCCCCACCCTGCCCAACCCCTGTCTCTGCCAGTGAAGGGGCTTCCTAGTGTGTGAAAACCTTTCCTCCTTCACAGCTCCCTCCCAGAGGTACAGGTCCCATCCCTATTCTTTTGTCTCTGTTTTTTCTTTTTTCTTCTGCCTTACTTAGGTATGTGGGGAGTTTCTTGCCTTTTGGGAAGTCTGAGGTCTTCTGCCAGCGTTCAGTAGGTGTTCTGTAGGAGTTGTTCCACATGTAGATGTATTTTTGATGTATTTGTGGGGAGGAAGGTGATCTCCATGTCTTATTCCTCCACCATCTTGAAGGTCCTCTGTAATGTGTTTTTAAGAGAGTGTTGGTATTCCCAGAACATGTTCACAGAATGAATGGATTAGACAGGAACTAGGTATATTCCTGAACTTCACTATCTTATGCCAGCATACTTGATGATTTATTTAAATACAGAACCAAGTAGAAACACAGAGTTCCTGAGGCTGATAGATGGCTTCAACTTTGACCTTTGTAGATTTCCTTAATGTTATTTTCATGACCTTTAATTAGATACAGTATGGTTGTAAATGTGTCTTGTGATCATGGCTTTATTATGGTAATTGCTCAGCATAACAGTAATTACCAAACAAACCCCAAAGCAGTTGGCATGTAAATTGGACCCGTCTCTCATTAGGAATTTTGCCTATGCAGTTTTAATTTATGAATTTCTATATGGTTTGAAACTAGGCTTAACATTGATCTCTCTACTCTCTTCATGGTTAAGAAAGCTATGAAGCTTTCATAAAAGCCTCATTGTACAGAATATGGCCTTCCACTTTTTGATTCTGTCTTTGAAAAACTTCTCTGGAAAAGTTACTTTATATTTATTTTTTAGTTGAAGTATAGTTGACTTACAATGTTGTGTTAGTTTCTGGTGTACAGCAAAGTGATTCAGTTATACAAATATATATATATTCTTTTTCATATTATTTTCCATTATGGTCTATTACAAGATATTGATAGAAAAATTATTTTTAATCCTATTCTTTCTTTTAGAAGTAATATAACTCCCTGGCTCTATTTTAGAATGTTATTTAACATATCATACCCAGTAAACTAGGAGTGCTCTTTTTAAAAATGAGTCTTAATTACTTTTGGGTAAAATATCACTCTCCTATTTGGCAAATTATGGAAAAAATGGGATTTAAATTTATTTATTTATTTATTTTTGGTTGCGTTGCGTCTTTGTTGCTGCGCAAGGGCTTTCTCTAGTTGCATCGAGTGGGGGCTACTCTTCGTTGCAGTGCGTGGTCTTATTGTGGTGGCTTCTCTTGTTGTGGAGCACGGGCTCTAGGTACACGGGCTTCAGTAGTTGTGGCACACGGGCTCAGTAGTTGTGGTTCGATGGCTCTAGAGCACAGGCTCAGTAGTTGTGGCACATGGGCTTTGTTGCTCCACAGCATGTGGGATCTTCCCAGACCAGGGAATCGAACCCATGTCCCCTGCATTGGCAGGCAGATTCTTAACCACTGCACCACCAGGGAACTCCCTGGGATCATGTTTTTTAGGAAGGTGCAGTTGACTTATGGAGGCTATCTGAAGAGTCATATAAGAACACATTGATAAAAAGAGTCATAAACTTTAAGAATATGGCTTAGAAAAATGTAGTCTACTCCCATGTGTGGAAATAAATGAAGACCACTCAAATGAGAACCAGTAAGGGCTATTTATTCAGAGCTTGCTATAGCAAGACAGTCAGCCACCATAATTTGCATTTGACAGAAACTCAAAGGCTGCAGAGAAGTGGGACAGCTTTATAGTGGAAAAAAAGGAGGGCTTCAGGTATGCCCTGACTGGAGGCTGTAGGTGTGGGGAAGCTGGAAGCTAGGTAACTAGAAGCAGGACATCCTATGAGATTGGTTAGGGTCACATATTTGGCTTTATCCCATTGGTCCTAAGTTGGAAGCAGGGTCAAAAATTTGGGAAGCTTTCGGTTATTGATCAAATCCTGACCATTTGGGGCTGATTGCTAGTAGGCTGTGGTTTGGCTTGCTGGACTGGCCACTTCAGGTTAGGGATCAGAGTTCTATGTTAATATCTGACCTGGCTATTATGTGTCTGTATATGCAGTCTCTCACAAGGAATCAGAAATATCTGTGGTCATATGAAAAGTTACCAGTAATTCACAAGAACTAACTTAAAAATCAGGGTAATTTTCCAATCATCATATTGTTCTAGGTATTTTTACTCTTCTTATCAGTGAAGTAAAAACATGGTTGATTTGCTCCTTTTTTCCAGTTAAGGAGGATCCTTGACAACTATCTCAAGTAATTATAGAGTAGAAATCAATTTTTGATTCAGTAAAAATCATGAATCAGTAAAATGAGTTAATCATAAAAGACTTTTCCTTGCTTCTGAGAAAGGATGAAGATGACACTTACTCTCATCTGTTTCAAGGTTTGTAAACATGGAGTGCTTTGAATTACTTACAAGAAAATTTCTATTAGTGTGAATGGAACCAAGCAAAGGCCGTTCTACAACACTTTCATCATTTTGTTTTGACTTAACGTTACCAGTATATTTTTTGCAAACCAGAAATATATTTATTCTACAATTTTTAAATGTCCCCAAATGCTACATTCTTGTCACTGGATTCAAAAATCTGTTGTCTTAAATATGGGTAAATAAAAAATAATACAAAAGAAAACAAAAATCATGTTCACAGGTAGAGTGCACTAATGGTAGTTCCACTTTCTTGAAATAGGTCACTGTGACATGGTAGTTGACAGTAATTAATAAGTGATAAACAAAACAATAAAATGTCAGTCTGCAAGTAACCTTGTCAGACTCCTGATGCTCCTCTAGCCCCCCCCCAATCAGTCAAGCTAATTAGGAGGATCAGACAGCAATTAATATCTTAATGCCTGTGAGAACAGCAGCAAATTACGAATACTACAGAGTTAAAGGGGCTGTACCGAGGTGGGATATCCCAAGGGTAGAAACCAACAGCAAAGAAGAAAATGCTTCTCCAGTTGTTTCCTCCCTGGCTGCCATTTGCACCTCTTTCAAATAATGTGCTATTCAGATTTTATCATGTTAGTGATTCAAGAAAAGCACTGTATGTATATAATACAATTACTCAATGGTATCCTTTAAACTGGAAGAATATGTTAATCATGCAGTCAATTTCTGCTCTCATGAATATTCAAAACAATACCAGCATCCACCTTACCTTTGTAGTCCCTCATTTTAGCAACAGAGAATGTGTATTAGTTTACTTGCCTTTTCCCTATTTAAATGACTAGAAATGAGAAATGATAAACTCATTCTGCCTAGTATAATATTGATGATCAATAATTAGTAATTAGAAAATGTAAGTTTCCTGTGCATTTTCGAGACATTATTGAGCTGATGTCTTAGATAAAAACCATTTCTATTTTGAATGTGGCAAATTCACATTAAAGACACTACATTCTTGGCTTTAGCTCCCAACTCGGACCCTTTGCAATAAATACAGACAAGGTGTTAATTAAGAGAACTGCCAATCTAAATGAATAATGGAGTGCTGGAAACAGCACGGGTGAGGGCCTGACCTTCTGCGTCAAAGAGGTGCTCTAATGCTGAAGTCTCAAGTTTGGAACTATGACTACAGAATAATGAGAAAATGGGAGGGAAAAAATGGATAGCGGGATCTCCATTAACTCATTCAGCTACTCTAATTAGTTTGTAAAAACTGTCAGGCAATATTTAATGAAAGGCTTTTCAGGAATAGGAAATGAATAAAGGTCATTGTATCTATATACTATTTCTTCAACCCAAAGAGTGCCAACTAAATATTAAGTGAGAGTTGATACTTTGTAAGGGCCCTTCCTAAAAGCCATGCTTTAAGCAGCAGCATAAAAAAAGCAGCCGTCTTCCTCAGGACACTGACACAGGCTGAGCTAACTCAGCCATCTCGGCCCCCCGGGGAAGGGGAGGTGGGCATGCAAGAGGTGGAGGCATTCGGGTATGTGGGGGCCCATGGTCAATCCAGAGACAGTTGCCACCTCTGACTCCTACATAGCCTGTGCCTCTCAGTCACCTGGGAGTCCAGGGCAGCCCAAGTCAGAAACCTTTCATGAGGCAATTCTACTCCTGATTCTGACTTGACAACTAAGTTGTGCAGTCTTTTCTGGACTATGGGGTCCTTCCAGCTTGAAGGAGAGACCCGACCACCATTTAGTCAGGATTCTGAATTATAAATCTCCGAGGTTTTTCAAATGTTTGAGAAACCTAAGTCATTGTGAAGATTATTCTGAAGCTACAAAATACCTTAGGCCACGAGAATAAAAAAAAACATTTCAGTGAGGCCAATACTGCAAATAACTTAGTTTCTTTGAGAAAGTAGCCTGGCTTTGGCCTCCTTTCCAGGGAAATCTCCAGGTTGAACAGAGAATAAGACAGAGGAAAATCATCTTGTGAAGACTAGTGGCACTTACTGAAAGCCTATTATAGATATGTGCTGTTCTCTGACAGTATTAAACCTTCATGACAACTTTATGAGGTAAGTACCATTATTATACCCATTTTACAGATAAGGATGCTGAGGCACAAGAGGTAATGTAATTTGCCCAAGAACACTATTCTATCCAAGTGCCTAGTTTTAGGCATGAATCTTGGTGTCCAGGGTGTCACAGGGACCCACCATGGTCATTTGTTTTCACCTGGACTCTAGACATTGTGGCTTTGGTTTCTCCTGGGTATTTTACTCAGTTAAATCCTAGCCTATACCCAGGCTCAGAGGAACATCTAGCTGTTTCCACTCAACTCCATACACCTGTGTGGATAAACTAAGTGGTCATACACCCAGGCTTTCAAAGCAGAAGCATATTTATTGTAATAAGGAAGAAAACTACCTTATCCCCACCTGAGGTCCCATGATAGGGATTTTTCCAAACTAAACACCGTCTCCCAAGTTGGCTGTCAACGGAAAGTGAAGCTGTGGTAGGAATTCCTCCAGGACCACAGCTTGGCCATTGCTGGGTCCCTGGCAAAGACTGCTGTTCTGAAGAAATAATAGAGTGAATTTTGGTTTTAGGATGTCACCTGAAAAACCTTTTGCCTAGCCTTAGCCAGTGACCAGGGTTTAGCAATGTTAGAACCTATTTCCCCTATTTCTGTGTTAAAAGGCTCAACTACTTAGTTGTCCATCTTCCCCAGATGCAAGTGAACTTGGGAGACTCTTCCCTACAGTTTTAATCCATGTTATATTTTATATGTAAAGTGGAGTTACCAGATAAAAACACATGACACCTAGTTAAGTTTACCTTGCAGAGAATTTCAGAGAAATTCAAGTTTAACTGGGCATCGTGTGCTTTTGTATGCTAAATCTGGCAACTGTATTCTATAGCTAACTCATTAGAAGTGAGGGGAGGAGTGAGCCACTTCTTATTGAGTAAACTACCTTGTTCAGTGTAGATTAGTTTAAAAACACTAGAAGCTAAAGTATTTTTTGTGCTTAGCATCTGCAGATGGATGCAAAGTTTTCTCTCATTTTAAACTGTATATTATAAATTAATTATATTCAGGTTTTAAATCTAAACATATTTAGTATGATTCCCACCATTCATTTTCCCAGGGTAAGACAAGCACCATAATAATTTTCATGCACCTTCCCCTATCATTTGTGATTAAGGGGTCCATAAAGATGAATTTTCTTAAGTACGAAAACTTTTCAATTTTAATCTTTTATAGAGATTTTTCTGAGGTGTGTTTCACTGTGCTTTATCTACTTGGGGTTGATGTATTGAACATGACTTCCTCTGGAAAAATCAGTGTTGTCATTAAACACAAATTCTTTTGCCTTTAATACAGTAATATACCCCGATAGTCTACTGGCACGTACAGGACTGTTTTCCTGTCTGTAAACATTCTTGCTGTGCTATGCTCTTGTGTTTGCACGCTGCTGTTTGCTTTCCTCTCTGTCCACCTCCAGGAGACAGCTGTGTGAATTAAGAACCAAGGGAAGCTCATTTACAGACTCAGGTGCGTTTGCTTTGGACCAGATGTGTTTTTTGCAGCTGCTTCAGACCTGCTTGCACTTCGAGGTCTATGTTTTCTTCCTTACAGGTGAGCTATGTCGGGTATATGAAGGGCTGCTCTGTGTTTGTCATTATTACTTCCCAAGAGATGCTCTACCGGACACAACTTCTATAAAATGTTAATAGGTGCCTCAAGAAAAACTTCAATGGTTGAAGAGTTTGAGACAGTGAGCTAAAGAACGTTAAACCTATAAAAAGCTAAAGCTGCCTCTAAAGGGATTTTCGTATGTTAACAGGGCTTATAAAGCTCCAGGTGTTTAACATGGTACATGGCAAAATTTGATTTTATCTGTCCACGTAATCTCTTTGGTGAGAAATCATTCTGGACACGTTGTGACATCTTGTCATGACTTATAGTTTCAGTTGTACACAGAAGTAAAAACCTTAAGCATGACATAAATTCTGCTCTCAAAACTTAAGAGGAGAAAGGAATGAAATAATGAAGTGATTTATAATGGGGATGAATTAATATCCTTTATGTATTCAACTAATTATGTGTTGGAGATGTTCTCTGAAAATAATAGCAAGTGTACAATCTTCTGGACATTTATTGGAGGACAAGTTTCTTCTTTAGAAGTAAAGGGTTGAGTTTTTGAATGCTAATGTATTAGAAAGGTATAACATGTCAAGGTTTAGAACCCATAAAATATACTAACAGAACTCCTTCCTGCTCTCTGGACAAGTTCAATGAGAAGCTAAAATTAAAGGTTAAATAGAATTTAATGCTTCCAATAGAGACTGAAAAAAAAAAAAAGCCAAACAATCTTGGCTTCTTTTTCTTCCTGAACTGCCACTTCTCTCTCTCTGTGCCCTTAAAAAAATATATATATATATTTGGGTGAGTATTACTGCTTTTAATTAGTGTTTGATATTATTTTGTCATTAGTTTGGAAGTTATTACCGCTAAGTATTGAAGGAAAGGACTGTACATTTTGTTGAGAGGGGCACACTAATATTTGGCTTAAGCATGTATGCCACACTTGTCTTTGCCTGAAGACACACACACATGCACAAAAATATATTTGTATTAATTATATTATAAACACCTAATCATGTGTAACAATGCCCTCTGTTCTCTGTTTTGTCTCATGTCAGAAATATATTTTTATGGCTTAGCATCAATGATAAATTGTAACTTGGATACTTAATTTAATCTGTGTTTAGATGCTTGTTGCAAAGGGAAATCCACAGCTTCCTGCAGCTATTCTGTCACCTACTGGACCCTGCATCTTTAGTGATCTGTGCAGAGAGGCTCATTTTAATAATAATAGCGAATACCTATGTCGGTCATGCTTCTAAAGTGTTTTTACATGTATTATTTAATTCTCACAACAGTGTGTTCATGATTTCATTTTAGAGGTGACAACATCAAGGCATACTCACCCAAGATCAACAGTTAGTAAGTGGCAGAGCTGGACTGTGAACACAAGTAGTCTGATTCTGGAGGCTGCTCTTATTAACCATTAAGAATGGAAAGATGGGAGTGATACTTAGCTTATTCCATACAACTGTAATCCTGCATTCCTGGAACCTTCCCATGGGTTTTTCTGAAGCAATGTGACCACCGAACTGAATTCTTACATTCTTCACAAAAATAAGAAGAATAGAGATTTTCCCACTGACTGGGGCATAGTTGATGAGGTGTGACATCTCGATTAGGAATAGTGAAGTGCTGCTGGGCTCAGGTGTGTGCGCCTGTAGTCCCAGCTACTTGGGAGGCTGAGGCAGGAGAATAGATTGAGCCCAGGGGTTCTGGGCTGTAGTGCGTTAGGCTGATGGGTGTCCACACTAAGTTCGGCATCTGTAGAGTGACCTCCTGGGAGCAGGTGGACCATCAGGTTGCTTAAGGAGGGGTGAACTGGCCCAGGTCAGAAACAGAGCAGGTCAGAACTCCTGTGCTGATCAGTAGTGGGATGGTGCCCGTGAATAGCCACTGCACTCCAGCCTCGGTAACATAGCGAGACCCTGTCTCTTTTGTTAAGGGAATCCTATATATCCTAAATGTTCCATATATCCCCTAAAAATAAAAAATAAAAAGGATAATGAAGTGCTAACATTATTGGTAGCCAGTGTTTCTACCTCCTTGAGTAAGAACATAGATTATCCTAAGTCCTGGGAAAGGTGTGCGCCCTGTCTCCCTCTCCTTTAATATCCTACAAGGCTACTACAGAACTGAGTGCTTATTAGTGGTTCCACAAAGACTTTCTGAGTGATTCTCACTTTACTGATGAAACTGAGGCCCAGGGAGATGAAGACCTTGACTAAGGCATTACAGTAAGTGGCAAAAATTCCACCCCTGGTCACAGGTCCATTTCATTTTTCACTTTACTATGTTGACAATTGGTGTTGATCTCTTGAGTTAATTTGTAGAAATGTTAAAGTGCTAGAATTATTGCAACATACTGATTTGTTATGCTTATCATGATCATACTAGAATATACACAAATATCTTCATTATAGTGATCAAGCTGAGATTGCTGGTGGTTTGCTAAAGCAAATTACTCTCCAGATGTATTTGGGCCAGTAGCACTTTCTGGTTTCCTCACAGAGCATCCCTACCTTAAAGCAGGCTGGGCAGATCCCCTTCATATCTTTGCCACAAGAGTCTCAGGTGGTGTCAGACAAACGCTTTTACTGTTTTTCCTCTGGGAAAGCTAATGAATTATGGTCAAGTGTGTTCAGGGTTCACAGACCAACCCACACGCCCTACTTCCTTCCCTGACAAGTGCATTTTCCAAGACAATTTGAAAAGCACTATTGTCCAAACAAGAACCATTTTACACGGGAACCTTCCCATATGTCCTAACAACTTGCATCTTGATGGTTCTCTTTAATTTCTCTTTGCCCACTCACTATTACTGATGTGTATACATTTTTATGTTTTTTTCAGTCCTGACCAATTATTAATAGGTGTCTAGTCTTTCATGCCTCTGAGTTCTACCATCCTGTTATTAAGATGGCCAAATATGTAGTCATCACACTTCAGATACTCCATTCTGCCTGACTTTTCCTGTTTTAGAAGAACATGTGAACAAAAGAATTTCATTAAAATTTCTGGAACACACTATGTATAATGAAGGGTTTTAGTGTCACTGATTGCCATCAGATTGCACTTGGACTAGAATTCTGACTCTGATAATTACCATGTGACCCTGAACAAACTACTTAATTGTTCTACACCTTAGTTTCCTTATCTGTAAAATGGTGCTGAGAATAAAACTTATCTCATAGGGCTGTGGGCATTAAATGAGATAATGCATGAAAAGTGCTTATCATGGTACCAGTCTGTACTGAGCATAAGTGTTAATTACTTATTTACATCTTCCATACTGACTGATATAGAAAGCAGATCTTTTCAGGTCTCCCAAATGGAAAGGGTAATGTGGGCCCAGAAGTCATACTTAAATTCTCCCCCATTATAATAAGGAAAAATACTTACTGAAAAGACAAAGCTATAGGAGTTTTGTAAGTGTGTGAATAAATACTAATGGCACTGGCTAGCCTACTCAGTGTGATACACACAGACACACACACACAAAAGCAAAAGTTGTGACATAGTCACAAATGCAACAACAACAAAACAAAGAAAGAAAAACAGGATAAAAATTCTACCATATTATATTTTGGGAACTAGTATCTTTATAATCATATATATTTAGGTATGATTCATACCTTTAGTTCCACATGCCACATTAAATGCCTGCCTTTGTAATTATACTTGTAAACACTATTATAAAGTTTATCTTTGTGGCTGAAAGTATACATTCATTTGTGAACTCCCCACGCTACAATTAAATTATGAAGGTAAGAAATAATTTTTATTTGGATAAGGAAAATAGCCTGTCCATGGGCACAGGTCCCCTTGTTCTTTGTTCTTCTCGGTTTGTGTGACAGAACCCCTAAATTTGTAGGTGCTGCCCCACTCTATCCCACCTCCCAAGCGTTCTATGCTTGGCTTTCCTCAAAACTACATTCTATTTTGTTTTATTGAGCTCATGGGTATACAGATATTTATAGGCTTATTTCACTATGAGCACCCCAAAAACCATTAGGCAACTTTCAGGTCCAAAAAATAAAATAAAATAAAATAATATGCTGGGCAGTGTCGATGTTAAAGATCAAGGTATTTAGGAGACCTTCACTGCCCATCTCCCAATCTATTCTTGTTCTCAGTGACTTTGTGGAAATGTCACTTTTGAAAGGCTCTAAAAAATCTGACCTCAATAGCCTCTTTCCTTCTAGGTAGGGTGACTGTATTATACAAACAAATGTGAGTAATTATGACTGAATAAGGATTTTACTTCCAGCTGTGATGAGCAGCCACAGAGGTGACATATTGGACTCCTGACACATTTCGAGGTTTATGGGAGTGGTTCACAGCTTTTGGACAGTGAGGGACCATTTTCTGAGCACGTCCTATGTGCAAGGGTCTAAGCTGGGGGGTTATCAGTTAATTCACATTATGGCTCAGTGAGCAGGCTCTTTATATTTTCTCATTCTTTAGGGAAAACTGAAGCTTGGATTTGAGTCAGGTATGATTCCACCATTTAATAAAGCTTCATTAGATTTTAAAGATTCCATAAAACCTATTTAGTAAAGCTCTTATGCATCTGAAATAGTTTAAATACAGGAATTCCTAGAAGCAGGGGAAAGTCTTTGAAATCTTTACAATCTGATTTTAACAGCTGGTGCTAAATTCCTCTTCTTCCTAAACAGAAGCTAATTTCAAAAAAGATCTGATTTGGAATATTGACATAATTAAAGCTATCAAATAATTTTCTTGTTCTCTTTACAAGATATTAAACATTTTGGATCACTGCTTACAATAATCTAGCTATATGTGGACTGTAAAGTCTATCTACCACAAGGATAAATGTAATTTTCATAGTGACCGAAGGTAATTTTCCTGTGTTGTTAAAAATATATTTATACTGCTTTGCACATCACCTTTGGTTTATAATCATGGTCCGTGAAAGTCTTGACATGTGAATATAATCTAGCAACATAGTTCATATATTTATAATTTTGAAAGAACAAGGGAAGCACCCTAATGTAATAGAAACAGCATAGCCCTGGGCTTCGTCCTCATGTTGCCACAAGGTAGATGTACAGGTCTGTGTAATCCCTCAGTCTCTTTGAAGTCAGTGTCTTCAGTTATAAAATTTATTGAGTTGGACCAAGTGATCTGCAGGGTCCTTCCAGTTTTAAGGTTAATGATCATCATAACGAAGGGATCAGAGAGAACGCACACTACACTAAAGAGGTTTTGTATGCTCTGAGTTGCCTTTTAGAAAGTTGGCAGTAGCCTTTAAATCAATCATAAACCAGAGGGCAGAGGTGCAATGTGTGAATTGAAAAGCTTCTTGCTCTTAATTTTTGGGTGCATTTCTGATACTGCAGAGTACTTTAAATGGTTCTGAGTGCCCTAATGCCACACAAAGCCCACATTACTCTAATCGTTATGAAACCTTCACAGATGTGCACTGGGAAGATTTTTCTGAGGAAGCTGGAAAAATGAAACTGTAAATGCCTTCCAGCTGGCATGCCTAAATATTCTTCATCTTATTGGAGATGTGTTCAGGTTAATTTCAGTTGATGACTGATAGCTCATCCAAATGTTACTCAAGATAATGTGGAGCAATTTTTCTCTCCTAGTGATGAACTCAGATAAGAGGGTGATTATTGAAAAAAAAAAGTAACTAACATTTCTCAATGGAAAAAAATGGTATCATTACAAAAACACAAAATTAAATTATAATATCTTAAAAAAAAAGAAAAAGACTCAAGGTCGGGATATAAAAAGCATAAGGCTAATTACACACATGCATATGGTGCACATTCTAGTTAAGTACTGAGGGAGTTAACACTTTCGTGCCTGGCTGGTTTAGGTCATGCCATTTACATCCTGCTGTTCACAATAATAATGATAAGAAATGGGCCGCCTGCTATCACTAAGTGCCAGATACAGACAATATGGCAACAAGGCAACATCAAGTTTTAAAAAAATAGCAGTTTTCTTGAGACTTAAAATACTTTGATAGCTTAAGACATGCAATCTATTGCACATTTCCTTAATTCCTTTAATTTCCTCTTCTCATCCTGGCATTGCTGCTGGCTGCTCTTCAGCTGTTTAATGTGAATGTGAAAACAACCAAAGAACATGATTACAAAACCACATATCCTGGAATCTAAGTTCTTTACTTTGGACAATTTCCTTCTTTAAATGATAGCTACTCTCTCTATAGAAACAGGAGAATTCCAGGAAGAAAAACATAAAAAGAGATGACAAGCTATTCAGACTTATGCATATAGGCAGACACATAAAATGTGAAGTGATTTCTTAAAAGTAGAGATAAAAATAATGGAATCATAGAATGTTAAAGCTGGAAGGGATCTCAGAGCTCTTCAGACTCACCCTATTGCTTTACAGAAAAGGAAACTGAGGCAGAGTTGTGTGAAACCACCTGCCCAGGAGCACATGAGAGTTACAGACAGAAATGAGTCTACAGTTTAGGCCTACAGACTTCCATTCTAGTGCTCCTTCAAAATCTGTATATTATATGTTTACAGAGTTAAAGATAATAGGGTTTCAAAGAATTGATTTATGATGATTGATTGAGAAATTGTTTGGTGTACAACAGATAAGCAAACCCAGGACTTCATGATTAAAAACAATATATTTCTAATAAATACAATATATATTTTGAGGAACAGTTGAATACTTCTTTAATATGATTTTATCTGTTAACTGAATTAGTGAGTTGCCCTAATCACTCCATGCATCAAAAATTTTTGGTATAGATTTCATAGTAATTCCACAAATCTTCTTCTATACACAAACTAAAAATAGCATATTTCTCATGGTCTGATGATGGATATCCTCTTCTGTAAAGTGGCCCATGTGATCTAAAAGGTCCCTGTCAGCTCCAGCAGATTATGGTTCTATTGTACCCTGTTCACGATGAAGTGTGACTTTTGAAGCTGTGATCATCTGACTTCAAGGTAATTCAAGATTTAACTTTTGCTGATTGAAAAAAGCCATCACTCTACAGTGTTGGTTAAAGTTACTTTCTGTTAAAGATAGTTTTATAAGTTCAAATTATACTTAGATATTTCAGAACATCATTCTCAAGATAAATGTTCAGAAATTTCTACCTACTATTGATGAGACCATTAATCCACTGGAATTTTTCTGTAACTCACACTTTAAAGTATGAAAGCATCGGTGCAGAATTTTCACACTTTTTTTATGTGAGTGCAATGTATTTTTAAAAGCATTTAAAATTAAACTGTACTTATCATTGAGATTGCATTAGACTTTTTCTCTCTCTACATTTTCATATTTAAACTCCATGTACAGCCACTCTGGAGAACAGTATGGAGGTTCCTTAAAAGACTACAAATAGAACTACCATATGACCCAGCAATCCCACTACTGGGCATATACCCTGAGAAAACCATAATTCAAAAAGAGTCATATACCAAAATGTTCATTGCGGCTCAATTTACAATAGCCTGGAGATGGAAACAACCTAAGTGTCCATCATCGGATGAATGGATAAAGAAGATGTGGCACATATATACAATGGAATATTACTCAGCCATAAAAGGAAACAAAATTGAGCTATTTGTAATGAGGTGGATGGACCTAGAGTCTGTCATACAGAGTGAAGTAAGTCAGAAAGAGAAAGACAAATACCATATGCTAACACATATATATGGAATTTAAGAAAAAAAATGTCATGAAGAATCTAGGGGTAAGACAGGAATAAAGACACAGACCTACTAGAGAATGGACTTGAGGATATGGGGAGGAGGAAGGGTAAGCTGTGACAAAGTGAGAGAGTGGCATGGACATATATACACTACCAAACGTAAAACAGATAGCTAGTGGGAAGCAGCTGCATAGCACAGGGAGATCAGCTCGGTGCTTTGTGACCACTTAGAAGGGTGGGATGGGGAGGGTGGGAGGGAGGGAGGGAGACGCAAGAGGGAAGAGATATGGGAACATATGTATATGTATAACTGATTCACTTTGTTATACAGCAGAAACTAACACACCATTGTAAAGCAATTATACTCCAATAAAGATGTAAAAAAAAAAAAACCAATCCCAGATATCAGAGCATCAAAAGGACAGGTAATAAAAGTGAGGGATAGCCATGGGTAACAGGACTTTCAGGTACAAAGCAGAGTAAAAAATTGAGCTTAGATACTTAAAGTTCGAGCTAACGATTTATTAAGAAGTGTTTCTGTTATTCAATTTTGATTTGATTATAAACTACTCAAGGACTTCAAAGGGTAAAGATAAATGATTACTAAAGACCACAGTATGAATTATGTAAAAATCTATCACTGAATTTCAGGAAAGTCATACCCATTTCAATTTTTGTCAAAATGGCTGATTCTAGGGCTGGAGAAAGGAGAGTCTACAGTATCTTGTAGCTCTAGAAAGAAAAGAAAAGCTCAAAAACTGAAAACCATGTGGGTGGGGTATATCAAAAAGATACCGGAGACAAACTGAAAGAACTCCCAGTGGCCAAAGCTGAATCATTCTGAGCAACAAAATACATAACATAGCATTGGATTATAACCCAAAGTATAAAATATCCATGAATACACACCGATATAAATAAATGATTGAATAAGTAAATGAGGCAGAGATGAATCTCTTACACAGAAAAATTTCAAGTAATTTATGTAGCTACTAATTCCTCAAGGAGGTGAATCTTAACTCCCTATTCCTTAAATGTGAGCTGTGCTTAGCAACTTACTCCCAAAGAGTAGAAATAAATTTAAAAAAACATAACTTTACAGTGAAGAAACCTGGCAAATGCTATCTCAGTCAGGTGATCAATGTCAACATTATCAGTGATAAGTTGCATTGATAGCATGTACCCTTGAAATGATGTGACAAGAAAGGCACTTCACCTCTGTGATCTTCTTTTCCCAAACCCGCAATCTCAACCTAAGAGAGAAAACATGATACACACTCAAACTGAGGGACATTCTATAAAACACATGACCAGTACTCCTCAAAACTCTCGAGGTCTTAAAAAACAAGGGAAGTCTGAGAAACTTTTAAGGCACAATGACTAAATGTACTATGTACCCTGGACTGGATCCTGTAACAGAAAAAGGAAAAGGAAAATATGTAGAAAATGAATGAAATCTGAATTAAGTATGGAGTATAGTGAATACTAACATATCAGTATCGGTTTATTAGCTGTGACAAATGTATGACACTAATGAACTAACAATAGGGAACTGGGTGTGGGGTATGTAGTAACTATCCATATTATCTTTGTAACTTTTCTGAAAATGTAGAACTATTCTAAAATAAAGTTTATTTAAAAACAAAGAAATTTGATGATTTTGTTCTCTAAAGTTTCCACAAGGTAGGTTGCATGTTTTGACTGTCATTTTCTATTTGATTAAGTCTTGTTTGCAAAAAAATTCAGAATAACTAGGCAATAGAAGACTTGCTTAATGGCGACCGTTTATATGAGTACCAGATAGAGAAATAAATTGTGTTTAAAATTATGCTGCCCTCTGCCACAAAGCTCAAAGCATTTTTAGAGTCATCACTCAGTTTCTAATGTGATAAAACTTATGAAAGTGTGTTGTAAATTGTAAAAGACTATAAAACGTATACCATAATTAGTATTACTGTATGATTACTTTTATCGTTATTCCTGAGATCTCAGTAACGTATTGGTTGCTAAAGGGAGTTTCTACAGGTTAGATAATCATTATCTTCATAAAGTTAATGCCAAAAAAATGGTGCCATTTAGTCCCATAAAATAACACTTAATGTGATTTTAACTGTGTAGTTGTGCCCTTAGGGGAATTATGTGTAATTGTACAATTTAGTTGGTTTCTCTTGCCTTGGTCAAACCAAGTACTTCATATTCTGAGTGTCATATTTGATGAGCCATTTTAATAAAGAAGGCCAACAAGACTGATCATATATTTTATATACATATAATTTGACCTTGAGCATATAGACACAAGCTGAGTGACCTCAGTAAGACAAAGCTGCAGACAATTAACATAAACTTATTGAATATTTATTCTCCTGAGAACACATTCTTGGAGTATGAGTGGGTGATAAAACATTTTTGGATGAATTTGGACTTTTGCCAGTTTTTGAGATAAATCAGTGGTTGAAGTGAGAAGAAAACCAAAGCCGAAATGCAAATACACTGGTGAGACAGATTGACAATGGTGGGAAACTGCTCTCCTGCTGTGAACTCTGTGGATTTTATTTTAAAGAGCTTTATTGAGGTATAACTGCATTACAATATACTTCATATATTTAAATTGTACAGTTTGGTAATTTTTGACATACGTATGCAACCATGAAATAATTACCACAACCAAATAACGCACATATCTATCACCCCCAAATGTTTTCTTATGCTCAGTTGTAATTTTTCTCTCTTGCCCATCCCCATACCACTTCCATCCTTGTCCCCGGACAATCACTGATCTGCTTTCTGTTACTCTAAATTAGTTTGCATTTCTTTTAGATTTTTATTCAAATAGAATCATGCAGTATTTATGTTTTTTTTTAAAAACTTAATTCTTTCACAGAGTATTGATTATTTTGAGATTCATTCATGTTGTAGCATGTGTCAATACTTTGTTCCTTTTTATTGTATGGATCTAGCACAATCTGTGTATTCACTCACCTGTTTATGGCCATTTGGGCTGTAATCTCCTCTTCTGAATATTAGAAAAGGAGTTATTAGTGTTAGCATGTTTTTTTATCCTTTTACTTTCAACCTATTTGAGTTTATATTCAAAGTGCATTTCTTGTAAGAGCATATAGTTGGCTCTTACTTTTATATGCAATGTGAAAATCTTTGCCTTTTAATTTGGGTGTTTAGATCATTTACATTAATATGATTATTAATATGGTTAGGTTTAAATCTATTTTCTTATTTTGTTTTCTCCCATTTCCCTATTTTCTTTGTTACTTCCTCTTCTGTTTTATCTAGGATTAACTGAATTTTTTATGATTACACTTGCATTTTTTGTTTATTTATTAGCTAGAACTCTGTTTTGTTATTTCAGTGGCTGCTTCAGGGTTTATGGTATACGTCTTTAACTTACCACAGTCTACCTTCAGAGTAGTCAGTAAATTATGGCCAATGAGCAAAATCTATCCCACTGCCTGTTTTTGTAAATGAAGTCTGGCTTTCTTAGGTGATGTCACTGAAGCTGCTAGTTGTCTGCAAAGATCTGTTCCCCAATTCTTACACAGTTTTAGAACTGTAGCTGGTACATGGCTGCCCAGCTGAGGATTACATTTTCAGCCCACTATGGAGTCTGGTGTGTCTCAATAGCTAAGTTCCCAGTTTTAGAATGTGAGCCTTAGGGAAGTGTGCCAATTCCAGTAATGGGGGAGGGGGGACTTGGAATGGTACTAAACTTCAGGTTACTCAAACTCTTTGATGCTAGTTCTGGGTACAGTTATAGGTATTCAATAAATATTTTAGAACGGATTGAAGGACCTTGGGATACTCCAGTGAGTCACATAAATTATTCTCCTGTGACAATCTTCATTACATAAAAAGACTGATACGGCTATTAATGTTATAGCCATGTGTCCCAGATTCAGCAAGTAAGCTTCATTTAATAAATTACCTGTACAGAATGAAATCGTACAGAGTAGAAAGTTAGAGCTATAAAGGGCCCTAAAGTTTAATTCATAAACCCTTTCTTTGGTTCTGCTCTACTGTTCCAAGCATACTGTGAATCCTAAGGGAATGTTAATGGACAACACTCAATTCTATACTGGATTCAACAAGTCAGTGATATTTTTCTGTTAATAAAATCTTCAAACAAGTATAAAAAACTACCAATTCACTAGTAGCTTTTGTCTCTCTGTAGAAATACATCTATAAAATATACAAGCTCGGGGCTTCCCTGGTGGCGCAGTGGTTGAGAGTCCACCTGCTGATGCAGGGGACATGGGTTCGTGCCCCGGTCTGGGAAGATCCCACATGCCGCGGAGCGGCTGGGCCCATGAGCCATGGCCGCTGAGCCTGCACGTCTGGAGCCTGTGCTCCGCAACGGGAGAGGCCACAGCAGTAAGAGGCCCACGAACCGCAAAAAAAAAACAAAAGAAAACAAGCTCAGTATTTTCTGAATCGCCTAGAAAAAAAATTATTAATCTGGAGTGAGTGAGGGCTGATGGCACGGCCACATTAACTACTCCCGGGTATGAATTATTCTTCAGAACTGTTGATCAGGAAGTCAATCATGAAACAGAAACTACTCACAGGTCACAGGGAAAGGTATTCTGTCACTTGTATGCACATAAAATCCAATATGTGGGTAAATTCTCTACCCTAAACACTAATGGTTTGATGTGGCAACTGCTGTAAAGAACTAGTTTCTTTCCAAAAGCCTTTGAGGACATTTCTATCTTTCTATCTCCTGCCTTGCCCTTTCTCACTTCTCTAATCAGAAGCCAGAAAATCCTAATTCTAAGGTATTTTGTTCTACTACCAACAGGATTCCTAGATAAGAAGTCATATCTTATGCTATAGTTGATATCAAAGAGTTAAGTGTATGTGTGTGTATACATATAAATAGCCATATACATATATATGTGTGTGTAATTGTAAACCTTCCAAAATATAATTGATTAAATGTCATTCTTATAAGGTATTAAATCTTAATATATTCTGACATATAAGAACTATTAGAAGAGAAAAATTAATAAATTTTATTAAAAACTCTCTCCTTTTTAGCAAGTATGAAAGGCAAGAGTGTAAATCTATATGTGAAGTTAACTTCATGTGTCAACTTGACCAGACCATGAGGTGACCAGACATTTGGTCAAACATTACTCTGGGTGTGTTTGTGAGGCTGTTTCTGGATGAGATTAACAACTGAATTGGTAGACTGAGTAAAGCAGATTGCTCTCCCTAATGGGGGTGGGCCCATCCAATTAGTTGAAGGTCTGAATAGACCCAAAAGACTGACCCTCACACAAGTAAGAGGGAATTCTTCCTGCCTGACTGCCTTCAAGCTTGGACATCAGATTTTTTCTGCCTTTGGAATTGAACTGAAACATTGGCTCTTCCTGCATCTCAAGTCTACAAATCTTGGGACGAGAACTACACTATTGGCTCTCCAGGGTCTTCAGCTTGCCATCTGCAGACCTTGGGACCTGTCAGCCTCCCTGACTGCATGAGCCAATTCCTCATAATAAATAAGTAAACAAACAAACAAACATATCCTATTGAATCTATTTCTTTTGAGAAGCCTGACTAATACACTATGTTAGGTAAAGAACTCATAGATAACAAGAGGTAATGAAGTAAATGATATAGCAATTATATCATGTAACTGGGAATAAAATTAATGAGCAAAATTTTGGAGTAGTGATCTTCTTAGCCAACAAAGAAGTGTCATTTTACACTTATTAAGATAGTTAAAAAATTTGACATTTATACTCAAGCCTAGAAAGGTTTTGTTGAAACTTCTAAAACAATCCATTACTGGAAGTAATAATTTGTCATAACTCTTTATGATAGCAATGTGGAAAAATATATAAAAGCTGGAAAACTGCTCATATCCCTTGACTCCAGTCATGAAACATATAAGAACTCTTCTTAGAAAAATAATGCTAAAGAGGAAAAAAAAAAGCTACCTGCATAAAGAAGATTGAAGTTTTATATATAACAGTGAAACAGTGGAAACAGCCTAAGAAATAAATAATACAGAAATGGTTTAGGAACCTAGTCAAATGAATATTATGCATCCACTAAAATCATAATTATGATGTTAATTTAAAGAATATTACTTACAATCAAGCTTTTCAGCAAAGAATTTTAGATACACACACAAAGATACATACACTACTGTAAGAACAAAATACGTTAAAAATATATGAGTATCAGGTGAAGTAGAAATTAAGGTAGAAAAATAAGATCCTGGGCTACAGTTAGTACCCAACCTACCTACCCATTGTCCTATTTGATTTATTAGAAGTGGGCCACAGATTTGTCTCTGCATTTCTGGCAGCTAATTTGAAAAAAAAATCTAAATTGTCTAAAAAAGCCATAAGAACATACTAGCTGTTAAATAGCTATTTTCACTATGAAATCTGAGAGATATTTTTGCTATCGAATCTCTGCAAAGAAGACATGGTGTGAACTTAGTGAACAAGATCCTACATTTTAGTGGGAGGGGCCCCTCCCTCCTTTCTTCCATGTTCCATGGGAGAAAGGAATGTCCACTCCCCTTTCCAGAAGGGAAAGTAGGAGACCTACACTAGAAGCTTCTCTTTCACCCCTTCTCTACATAGGGAGGAATGATTCAGGTGACTGAGGAGTTTGAGAGAAAGAGTACGTATAGCTCAGCCCTTTCCTCATTTATAATTCTTGGAACCAACCTGTCTTCTGGGAGTCTGAATTCTCTGCAACTCCACGGCAAATTTTAGGGTGCAGCTCAGTCTCAGAGAGATGGGGGTAGATTGCTACTGTCTACCTTTGCCTGTGACTCAGCTAGTAAATCTCTCTCAGTCATGGGCAAAGTCTCAGGGAGTCCATTTTGCCACAGAGACAGACTCTTCCTTCTTCCATTAGCCCTCTCAACAGGAAGCTGAAATGACTCTCTTGCAATTGCTCAGGTGTTGGATTTGAAGAAGAACGTTATTTGTTGGCCCCTCAAGTCCTAACACTTAACAACATCCTTGTTGTAGATACATTACTGAAATTTTCAGGGATATTTCTTATAAGGTGCCCCAAAGAAGACATGATGCTGTGTGAGAAATAGTACAGAAACCAATGTGGCTGGAGAGTAATGACTGATGAGGAAAGTGACAACATGAGAAGAGGCAGAAAGGTAGGTTACGGACAGATCATAAGTGCGATGTGAGGGCATGGGAAGACTTTTAAATAAGAGACTGAAATAATCAGATTTTTGTTTCGAAATGAGCTCTCTAGCGGCTGAGTGTAGCATGAATCAGAGCTGATGACTTAAAGTCCCACGGACTAGGATTTAACAAGCAGCTATTGGGAGAGGATTCTGGGAAGCACTGATAGGGAGGGGGAGGGGGTGATGTGAGACAAAAAAGAAAAGAAGCCAATAAAGGATACCCAGGGGGCAGGTTGCCCCTGTGGGCAACTGGGGATCAATCTTGATGGGGAACTCTGGAATCCTATAGAAGGTAACCCAAAGTTGTCCCCCTTGAGCTGTAAGGAAGCTGGAAAGTTACTACCAACTCCTGTCTCTTATTGGTTGAGGGCTGTGCCTGGGGGTGTTAACATCCCAGCACTTCAGAGCACACTTCTGCAGCCAGAGAACGTCCTCAAGGAAAGAGGGTCCCAGGTGCTTACAGGAGGAAGCTTTGGTGGAAGGGAAAGAGCGGGCACAGAACTGGGAAAATGCTCTCCCTTTGGGTCACATTTTTCATTGCTTATCAAAGTAGAACAGCTTGTCCCCCCCACCCCCCTTCAGCTTCCACAATCCTCAGGAAAATCTTTTGTCAACATCTATTCTTACTTCTCTTTCCAGAAAAATTCCCTTTGCCAATTTCCTTTGGAAACTCTTCCCTCCCCTTTTAGCCCTTTTTGACTGATACAAATTAACTCACACCAGCTCCATCTAGGCTCCCTCACCAGTTCAACTGATAATACACGGATAAATATGTTTCCATCAGAGCAGAGGCTTAAATTATGAAACATTCCTACTGACATAACACTTGAAGCCAAATGCATATGTATGTTAAAAACAAAATTATTGACCATTTATGAGTAATAAAATTATTCAAAAATACAGTAAAGTTTCCAATACATTACTGGATTATGATATTGTTCTTGTATATAGAAACAATGTAAAAAAGAATTTCTACTGTTTTTGAAAAAAGTTTGAAATTAACTTTTACTGTTTTTAATAAACAACTTACTTTCTCCCCATAACTGAAAAATGAGATATGTCCATAAGCAGAGTAAATTTTGCAAGATAGCTACTATCAGTGCATGTACCAGGACAAAACACTAATCAAGGAAATCTACAACACGGCCAAATATCCTGTTCTGTGTTTCAAAACTCTAAGGCTCTCTTCCTGGTTTGCAGAGGGTTACCTTCTTGCTATGACCTCATGTGGCAGAAAGAGAGGGGCTGGGAGGGGAAGGAGAAGGAGAGGGAGAGGGAGAAGGAGAGAGAGATAGAGAGAAGGAGAAAGCTAGCTCTCTCATGTCTCTTCTTATAAGGGCACTAATATAAGGGCACGCACTAATCCTATTATGACGGCCCCACCCTCATGACCTTAGGTAAACCTAATTATCTCCTCAAAGCCCTATATTCAATACCATCACATTGGGAGTTAGGGCTTCAACATAAGAATTTAGGGATTCAATCCATGGCAATGTATCTGAGGTAGCAACTGTGATCTGAGGTAAAATCCATCAAGAAGTAAGTTAAACAATTTGGATAGAAAGACTTATGCAAGAAGTAATAGACTTGTTTTCTAATCCCAGTCTTGAAAAATATCACATCTCTGCTTGGAGCCTTAGTTTCCTCAAAGGCAAATCCCCAGCTGTCACACACTGATTAAACCTAGCTTTGGAATTAGCTGATACATTTTCGCAGTCTATGATTTCTTCACTTTTATACCAATTTGGCATTGTGCTATGGAGTGAACTGCATGTAATCAGGCTGTGGGTGTGGACCTGTTCTAGATTTGATATTAAGATTCCTTAGTGCAGTGGTTGGAGACAAGATGGCAGAGTAGAAGGACTTGAGTTCACCTCGTCTCATGAAAACACCAAAATCTGACAAGCAAAAGCTAAGAGAATTCAGCACCACCAAACCAGATTTAAAACTAATGCTAAAGGAACTTTTCTAGGTGGAAAAGAAAAGGCCACAACTAGAAACAAGAAAATTATGAATGGGAAAGCTCACAGGTGAAGGCAAACATACAGAAAAGGTAGGAAATCATCCACACAGAAATATGATGTCAAAACCAGCAACCATGAGAAGAGGAGAGTACAATAAAAAGGAACAAAGTATTGACTACACAAATGAATCTCAAAATAATTAATACCATGTGAAAGAGTTCAGATTCTTTTTTAAAAAGAGGAAGTACAAATGCAGGATATTGTTGTTCTTGTTTTACAAAATTATAAATATATGAATTATGTTGCTAGATTATATTCACATGTCAAGACTTTCATGAACCATCATTATAAACCAAAGGTGATGTGCAAAGCAGGATACTGGAAATGCATTTGAAACTAAGAGACCAGCAACTTAAAACAATCTTGTATATATATAGACTGCTATATCAAAACCTCATGGTAACTGCAAATCAAAAATCTAAAATAGATACACACACACACACAAAAAGGAATCCAAACACAACACTAAAGTTAGTTCTCACATTACAAGAGAAGAGAACAAAAGAGGAAGGGAAGAAAAAAGACCTATAAAAACAAATCCAAAACAATTAACAAAATCACAATACCTTAAATTACCTTAAATTTAAATGGATTATGCTCCAACCAAAAGACACAGGTTGGCTGAGTGGATACAAAAATGAGACCCATATATGCGCTGTCTAAAAGAGACCCACTTCAGATCCAGGGACACATACAGACTGAAAGTGATGGAAAAAGATATTCCATGCAAATGGAAATCAAAAGAAAGCTGGAGTCACAATACTCATATCAGACAAAATAGACTTTAAAATAAAGACTGTAAGGACCAAAAAAAGGACACTACATAATAATCAAGTAATCAATTCAAGAAGAAGTAGTAACAACTGTAAATATATATGCACCCAACATCGGAGCATCTCAATATACAAGACAAATGCTAACAGACATAAAAGGAGAAGTTGACAGTAACACAATAATAGGGGGGGACTTTAACACTCCACTTACATCAACGGACAGATCACTCAGACAGAAAATCATAAGGAAACATGCCTTAAATGACCCATTAGACCAGATGGTCTTAATTGATATTTATAGAGCATTCCATTCAAAAGTGGCAGAATATACATTCTTTTCAGGTGCACATGGAACATTCTCCAGGATAGATCACATGCTGGGCCACAAAGTGAGCATCAGTAAATTTAAGGAAATTGAAATCATATCAAGATCTTTTCTGACTACAATGCTATGAGATTAGAAATCAACTACAAGAAAAAAACTGCAAAAAACACAACAATGTGGAGGCTAAACAATATGCTAATAAACAACCAATGGATCACTGAAGAAATCAAAGAGGAAATAAAAAAATACCTAGAGACAAATGAAAACACAATGATCCAAAACCTATGGGACACAGCAAAAGTAGTTCTAAGAGGGAAGTTTAGAGCAATACAATCTTACTTTAGTAAACAAGAGAAATCTCAAACAACCTGACATTACATCTAAAGCAACTAGAGAAAGAAGAACAAACAAAACCCAAAGTTAACATAAGGAAAGAAATCATAAAGGTCAGAGCAGAAATAAATGAAATAGAAACAAAGAAAACAATAGAAAAGACCAATGAAACTAAAAGCTGGTTCTTTGAAAGATAAACAAAATTGATAAACCATTAGCCAGACTCATCAAGAAAAAAAGGAAGGAGGACCTTCAAGATGGTGGAGGAGTAAGACGTGCAGATCACCTTCCTCCCCACAAATACATCAAGAATACATCTACATGTGGAACAACTCCTAAGGAACACCTACTGAACACTGACAGAAGACCTCAGACTTCCCAAAAGGCAAGAAGCTCCCCACGTACCTGGGTAGGGCAAAAGGAAAAAGAAAAAACAGAAACAAAAGTACAGGGGTGGGGCCTGCACCTCTGGGAGGGAGCTGTGGAGGAAAAGTTTCCACACAGTAGGAAGCTCCTTCACTGGCAGAGACGGGTGTTGGTGGGGGGAAAGCTTTGGAGCCACGGAGGAGAGCTCAGCAACAGGGGTGCAGAGGTCAAAGCAGAGAGATTCCCGCACAGAGGATTGGTGCCGAGCTGCACTCACCAGCCTGAGAGGCTTGTGTGCTCACCCGCCAGGGCAGGCGGGGGCTGGGAGCTGAGGCTCGGGCTTCGGTCGGAGCACAGGGAGAGGACTAGGGTTGGCGGCGTGAACACAGCCTGCAGGGGGCTAGTGCACCACGGCTAGCCGGGAGGGAGTCCGGGAAAAAGTCTGGACCTGCCTAAGAGTCAAGAGAATATTGTTTTGGGGTGTGCGAGGAGAGGGGATTCCTTCCCTGTCTGCCCACAGAAGGCAGAGTACCGCCTAAATGAGCTCCAGAGATGGACGCGAGCTGTGGCTATAAGCTCAGACCCCAGAGATGGGCGTGAAACGCTAATGCTGCTGCTGCAGCCACCAAAAAATCTGTGTGCAAGTACAGGTCACTATCCATACCTCCCCTCATGGGAGCCTGTGCAGTCTGCCACTGCCAGGGTCCCATGATCCAGGGACAACTTCCCCAGGAGAACACACGGCACACATCAGGCTGTTGCAACATCATGTCGGCCTCTGCCGCCATAGGCTCACCCCGCATTCCAATTACAACTATAACTACCATAACCCACCGTCCCCCCAGCATGAGTGAGCCAGAGCCCCCTAATCAGCCACTCCTTTAACCCCGTCCTGTCTGGACAGGAACAGATGCCTAAGGGCAACCTACATGCAGAGGTGGGGCCAAAACCAAAGCTGAACCCCAGGAGCTGTGCGAACTAAGAGAAAGGGAAATTTCTCCCAGCAGCCTCAGGAGCAGCGGATTAAATCCCCACAATCAACTTGAGGTTCCCTGCATCTGTGGAATGCCTGAATAGACAACAAATCATTCCAAAATTGAGGTGATGGACTTTGGGAGCAACTACAGACTTGGGGTTTGCTGTATGCGACTGATTACTTTCTGATTTATATGTTGATCTTAGTTTAGTTTTTAGCGCTTGTTATCATTGGTGGATTTGTTTATTGGTTTGGTTGCTCTCTTGTTTTTTTAATTGTTTTAATTTTTTATTTTAATAATATTTTTTTAATTTTTATTTTAATAACATTTTTATTTCATTTCATTTCTTTTAGTTTTCTCACTTTTCTTCCGAGCCGTGTGGCTGACAGGGTCTTGGTGCTCTGGCCGGGTGTCAGGCCTGAGCCTCAGAGGTGGGAGAGCCGAGTTCAGGACACTGGACCACCAGAGACCTCCCGGCTCCATGTAATATCAGTCGGCAAGAGCTCTCCCAGAGATCTCCATCACAACACTAAGACCCAGCTCCACTCAACCACCAGCAAGCTTCAGTGATGGACACTCCATGCCAAACAACTAGCAAGACAGGAACACAACCCCACCCCTTGGCAGAGACGCTACCTAAAATTATAATAAGTTCACAGACACCCCAAAACACACCACTTGACGTGGTCCTGTCCACCAGAAAGACAAAATCCAGCCTCATGCACCAGAACACAGGCATCAGTCCCCTCCACCAGGAAGCCTACACAACCCACTGAACTAACCTTACCCACATGGGGCAGACACCAAAAACAATGGGAACTACAAACCTGCAGCCTGCACAAAGGAGACCCCAAACACACTATGATAAGTAAAATGAGAAGACAGAGAAATACTCAGCAGATGAAGAGGCAAGGTGAACTCCCACCAGACCAAACAAACGTAGAGGAAATAGGCAGTCTACCTGAAAAAGTATTCAAAGTAATGATAGTAAAGATGATCCAAAATCTTGGAAACAGAATGGAGAATGAAGAAACGTTTAACAAGGACCTAGAAGAACTAAAGAGCAAACAAACAATAATGAACAACACAATAAATGAAATTTAAAATCCTCTAGAAAGAATCAATAGCAGAATAACTGAGGCAGAAGAACGGATAAGTGACCTGGAAGATAAAACAGTGGAAATAGCTACCACAGAGCAGAATATAGAAAAAAGAATGAAAAGAATTGAGGACAGTCTCAGAGACCACTGGGACAACATTAAACACACCAACATTCGAATTACAGGGGTCCCAGAAGAAGAGAAAAAGAAAGGGACTGAGAAAATATTTGAAGAGATGATAGTTGAAAAATTCCCTAATATGGGAAAATAAATAGTCAATCAACTCCAGGAAGTGCAGAGAGTCCCATAAAGGATAAATCCAAGGAGCAACATGCCAAGACACATATTAATCAAATTATCAAAAATTAAATACAAAGAAAAATATCAAAAGCAGCAAGGGAAAAGCAACAAATAACAAACAAGGGACTCCCTATAAGGCTAACAGCTGATCTTTCAGCAGAAACTCTGCAAGCCAGGGGCTTCCCTGGTGGCGCAGTGGTTGAGAGTCCACCTGCCGATGCAGGGGACACGGGTTCGTGCCCCGGTCCGGGAAGATCCCACATGCCGCGGAGCAGCTGGGCCCGTGAGCCATGGCCGCTGACCTGCGCGTCCGGAGCCTGTGCTCCGCAACAGGAGAGACCATAACAGTGAGAGGCCCACATACCGCAAAAAAAGAAAAACAAAAAACAAAAAACAAACAAACAAACCAAAAAAAAGAAACTCTGCAAGCCAGAAGGGTGTGGCAGGACATATTTAAAGTGATGAAAGGGGAAAACCTACAACCAAGATGACTCTACCCAGCAAGGACCTCATTCAGATTTGATGGAGAAATTAAAACGTTTACAGACAAGCAAAAGCTGAGAGAGTTCAGCACCACCAAACCAGCTTTACAACAATTGCTAAAGGAACTTCTTTAGGCAGGAAACACAAGAGAAGGAAAAGACCTATAATAACAAACCCGAAACAATTAAGAAAATGGTAATAGGAACATAAATATCCATAATTACCTTAAATGTAAATGGATTAAATGCTCCAACCAAAATACATAGACCAGTGGAATGGATACAAAAACAAGACCCGTACATATGCTGTCTACAAGAGACCCACTTCAGACCTACGGACACATACAGACTGATAGTGGGTGGATGGAAAAAGATATTCCAGGCAAATGGAAATCACAAGAAACCTGGAGTAGCAATTCTCATGTCAGACAAATAGACTTTAAAATAAAGCCTATTTACAAGAGACAAAGAAGGACACTACATAATGATCAAGGGATCAATCCAAGAAGAAGATATAACAGTCGTAAATATTTATGCACCCAACATAGGAGCACCTCAATACATAAGGCAAATGCTAACAACCATAAAGGGGAAATTGACAGTAACACAATCACAGTAGGGGACCTTAACACACCACTTTCATCAATGGACAGATCATCCAAAATGAAAATAAATAAGGAAACACAAGCTTTAAATGACACATTAAACAAGATGGACTTAATTGATATTTATAGGACATTCCATCCAAAAGCAACAGAATACACTTTGTTCTCAAGTGCTCGTGGAACATTCTCCAGGATAGATCATATCTTGGGTCACTAATCAAGCCTTGGTAAATTGAAGAAAATTGAAATCATATCAAGTATCTTTTCTGACCACAACGCTATGAGACTAGATATCAATTACAGAAAAAAATCTGTAAAAAATACAAACACATGGAGGCTAAACAATACACTAGTAAATAACCAAGAGATCACTAAAGAAATCAAAGAGGAACTCAAAAAATACCTAGAACAAATGACAATGAAAACATGATGGCCCAAAACCTATGGGAAGCAGCAAAAGCAGTTCTAAGAGGAAAGTTTATAGCAATACAATTCTACCTCAAGGCACAAGGAACACCTCAAATAAACAACCTAACCTTACACCTAAAGCAATTAGAGAAAGAACAAAAAAAAAAAGACCCAAAGTTAGCAGAAGGAAAGAAATCATAAAAATCAGATCAGAAATAAATGAAAAAGAAATGAAGGAAATGATTGTGAAGATCAATAAAACTAAAAGCTGGTTCTTTGATATGATAAGCAAAATTGATAAACCATTAGCCAGACTCACCAAAAAAAAAAAAAAAAGGGAGAGGGCTCAAATCAATAGAAATGAAAAAGGAAAAGTAACAACCGACACTGCAGAAATACAAAGGATCATGAGAGATTACTACAAGCAACTATATGCCAATAAAATGGACAACCTGGAAGTAATGGACAAATTCTTAGAAAACCACAACCTTCCGAGACTGAACCAGGAAGAAATAGAAAATATGAACAGACCAATCACGAGCACTGAAATTGAAACAGTGATTTAAAAAATCTTCCAACAAACAAAAGCCCAGGACCATATGGCCTCACAGGCAAATTCTATCAAACATTTCGAGAAGAGTTAACACCTATCCTTCTCAAACTATTCCAAAAGATTGAAGAGGAAGGAACACTCCCAAACTCACTCTCACCATCATACTGATACCAAAACCAGACAAAGATACCACAAAAAATAAACTTACTGTCCATTATCACTGATGAACATGGATGTAAAAATCCTCAACAAAATACTAGCAAACCAAATCCAACATTACATTAAAAGGATCATACAAACCATGGTCGAGTAGGATTTATCCTAGGGATGCAAGGATTTTTCAATATCTGCAAATCAATCCATGTGATATGCCATACTAACAAACTGAAGAATAGCAACCATATAATCAACTCAATAGATGCAGAAAAAGCTTTTGACAAAATTCAACATCCATTTATGATAAAAACTGCAGAAAGCTGGCATAGAGGGGACATACCTCAACATAACAAAGGCTATATATGACAAACCCACAACAACATCATCCTCAACAGTGAAAAATTGAAAGCATTTCCTCTAAGATCAGGAACAAGGATGTCCACTCTTGCCACTTTTATACAACATAGTTTTCGACGTCCTAGCCATAGCAATAGCAGAGAAGAAAAAGAAATAAAAGGATTCCAAATAGGAAAAGAAGAAGTAAAACTGTCACTGTTTGCAGATGACATGATACTATACATTGAAAATCCTAAAGATGCTACCAGAAAACTAGTAGAGCTAATCAATGGATTCAGTAAAGTCATGGGATACAAAATTAATACACAGAAATCTGTTGCATTTCTATACACTAACAATGAAGGATCAGAAAGACAAATTAAGGAAACACTCCCATTTACCATCCCATCAAAAAGAATAAAATGCCTAGGAAATAAACCTTCCTAAGGAGGCCAAAGACCTGTACTCCGAAAACTGTAAGATGATGATGAAGAAAACTGGAGATGACACAAACAGATGGAAAGATATGCTGTGGTCTTGGATTAGAAGAATCAATATTTTCAAACTGACTATACTCTCCAAGGCAATCCACAGATTCAGTGCAATCCCTATCAAATTACCAATAGCATTTTTTTACAGATCCAGAACAAAAAATCTTAAAATTTGTATGGAAACACAAAAGACTCTGAATAGCGAGGGCAATCTTGAGAAAGAAAAACAGAGCTAGAGGAATCTGGTTCCCTGACTTCAGACTATATTATAAAGCTACAGTAATTAAGATAGTACGGTTCAGGCAAAAAGACAGACTTATAGATCAATGGAACAGGATAGAAAGCCCAGAGATAAACCCATGCACCTATGGTCAATTAACCTATGACAAAGGAGGCAAGAAAATACAATGGAGAAAAGACAGCCTCTTCAATAAGTGGTTCTGGGAAAAATGGACAGGGACATGTAAAAGAATGAAATTAGAACATTCCCTAACACCATACACAAAAATAAACTCAAAATGGATTATAGACCTAAATGTAAGACTTAGACACTATAAAACTCTTACAGGAAAACCTAGGCAGAACACTCTTTGACATAAATCGCAGCAATATCTTTTTGGATCCACCTCCTTGACTAATGAAAATAGAAACAAAATAAACCAATGGGACCTAATGAAACTTAAACACTTTTGCACAGCAAAGGAAACCATAAACAAAATGAAAAGAAATCCACAGAATGGGAAAAAAATATTTGCAAACAAAGCGCCTGACAAGGGAACTAAACTCCAAAATACAGAAACAGCTCACTCAGCTCAATATCAAAGAAACAAACAAAAAAAAACAAAGAATGGGCAGAAGATCTAAATAGACATTTCTCCAAAGAAGATATACAGATGGCCAAGAGACCCATGAAAGGATGCTCAACAGCACTAATTATTAGAGAAATGCAAATCAAAACGACAATGAGGTATCACCTCATACCAGTCAGAACTGCCATCAACAAAAAATCTACAAATAATAAATGCTGGAGAGGGTGTGGAGAAAAAGGAACCCTCCTATGCTTTTGGTGGGAATGTAAATCGGTACAGCCACTGTGGAGAACAGTATGGAGGTTCCTTAACAAACTAAAAATAGAGTTACCATATGATCCAGCAATCCCACTCCTGGGCATATATCTGGAGAAAACCATAATTCAAAAAGATACATGCACCCCAATGTTCACTGCAGCACTATTTACAATAGCCAAGACATGGAAGCAACTTAAATGTCCATCAAGAGAGCAATGGATAAAGAAGATGTAGTACATATATACAATGGAATACTACTTAGCCTAAATACGAATGAAATAATGCCATTTGCAGCAACATGGATGGACCTAAAGATTATCATACTAAGTGAAGTAAATCAGACAGAGAAAGACAAATATCTTATCATATCGCTTATATGTGGAATCTAAAAAATGATACAAATGAACTTATTTACAAAACAGAAAGAGACTCAACAAACTTAGGAAACAAACTTATGGTCACCAAAGTGGAAAAGTGTGGTGCAGGGATAAATTAGGAGGTTGGGATTAACATATACCCCCTACAATATATATAATATAGATAATCAAAAGGACCTACTATATAGCACAGGGAACTCTACTCAACATTCTGTAAAAACCTATATGGGAAAAGAATCTGAAAAAGAGTAATATATGCATATGTAAAACTGGATCACTTTGCTGTACACCTGCAACTAACACAACATTGTAAATCAACTGTGTTCCAATATAAAATAAGAATTTAAAAATAAATAGACAAGATGGAGATACTAATAAAAAAAGATTCCTCAGTGCAGCCACAGGTCATATGAATGTCAGATGACCAGAACTTGGTCCTAGGATGATGTCGCCATTCCACTAGCTTTGATGTGATATTCCTTGTAATTCCGGTTTTCTGAAGAACTTCTGTATCTTTTATTATAAAATCAACCAAACAACACATATACATATAAAACCAGCAGTCCCACTATTCTCTCCTCCTCACTGGCAACCACTTTTATGTCTCTTATCTAATTATTTTGGGATTTCTTTCCATGTTTTAAAATTTCATGCTTGTATTGTTACTTCCTGACTCAGTTTGGGGCTTTACCACTTGATTTTCTACCAAGGAAGATTTTCTATCAACGTCTTCCCACACCACAAGCAGACATCCTTCTCATTAACCACTCTTCTAATTGTCATACTGTAACTTTGGGTAGATCAACATGTTGTGTTTACACTGTTATGACTACTAACAGCTGAACTATATTATCAATATAATGGCTTTCCTTTTTGTACCCAACTTTTCATTCCCCTGGAGATCTTTAAAATTTTTCTATCAGGGCCTGTTTGCACATACTTTTCCCTCAGCTTGCAACACCTGCCTTTCTACTTCCCATTTTTTCCCACAAATATGTGTTATTATTTTCCTCCCTTTTGGCACAAAAGGTAGCATATTGTTAAAATGTGGTAAATACTTAGTGTTAGAGTCTGTTTATCAGTGGATAAATATTCATCATACAACAGAGTGCCTACTCTGAGGTAGGGACTCTTTTATATTCTTGGGAAAAAGCTGTGAATAAAACAAAGTCCCTATCTTGCATTCTAGGGGAACTCAGATACTGTAAGCTTCCAAACCAACAATGATAGTTGCCTCTAAATGCAGCACTTCTTGTTGTATTTTTGCTTTCAAACAAGAACAAATTTAGTATCACCTAATATGAAAATATACGCTTATCTGTATTAAGCTCACAAATATGTAGGTAAAAATGCTTATCCAACTGAGGTTTATCATCTCTTTTAAGCTTCCAAGTTTTGATTTAATGAGTCACATTCTTAAAGTCACTGAGCAGAACTAAAGGACCCTAAATTAGGGCAAATATAACCCAAGCCAGTTGCTTTACAGAGCACTGAGATATAGGAATAACCAGTTTCAACCGCAAATCCTCTGAGTGAAGTGACTCTCCTACAGAATTACATGTGTTAATTTTTTATTTATTGTTTAAAATAAAGACAAGGTGACACGTGATTCCCCAAACTTTATTTTTACCACTCATCATGTGCTACTTAAACTAACCCTTTTCCTATCCTGTGGCCATAGACTTTATTATTTTCTAGAAACATACTGAAAGTCTTACCTGCTTGTCCATCACTTTAATCTATGTCATTTGCTGTCATTTATCAAATTCTCTGCCTGCCTGTGGGTGACAAATAGCATAGCTAGCTAGTTCAGGAAGACCCAGATCACTGACTCAAGGCATGTGACAAACAAAATGACACTCATATTTTACTTTCACTTCCAGAAGAAAGCAGCTCTTCATAACCACTATTGATTGTGTAAACATGTCAGTGCTGGTAAATACCTTTCTGACAATATCCATCTAATGAAACTCTGGGAGAAATGACAAGCCTGCCATTAAACTTTCGAGCAACTGATAGTGGTAGAACCAAAATTTATCACTTATAAAAATTACTCTAGGGCTTCCCTGGTGGCGCAGTGGCTGAGAGTCCGCCTGCCGATGCAGAGGACACGGGTTCGTGCCCCGGTCCGGGAAGATCCCACATGCCGCGGAGCGGCTGGGCCCGTGAGCCATGGCTGCTGAGCCTGCACGTCTGGAGCCTGTGTTCTGCAACGGGAGAGGCCACAACAGTGAGAGGCCCGTGTACCGCAAAAAAAAAAAAAAAAAAATTACTTGTCAATGTTTTATGGTTCATTTATCTAAGAGATAACTATTAATGAAGTAGGTTCGAACCTTGAAGAGTTAAGCCTTCTACAAGTAAGTTGTTAAAATAATTAAGTGAACAATCTCTAATTCTAATACTAGAAAAGAGGCATAAATACATGCTATCAGAATTCAAAAGCTTTTCCTGGGTCCAAACTCAGGGACATATTGTGGACATAACTCCATAATAACAACAATAAAATTTTATCCTAAGTGTGCAAAGAGACTCTATCAGAAAAGCAATAAAACTTATTTATTTATATTTCAGTGAGGAACTTCTCACAAAACCTGATATTTATCAGGTTCTTCACAAATAGTTTGGGAAGTTTACTTTGTTCCTTCTCTTGTTTTAGTAAAATAAAAAGTAGAGAATGTCATAAAATCTACATATCTCGAATTTTATGTTAATCACAACTTTCTAATAACTGAAACATAAGTAGCATGAAATTCACTGCAAGGTCCTGAATGCTCCTAAAGCATTTCATAAGTTTCAAAAATATGTTGAAAAATTACATTCCTTTCATTACTTTGCAAGTCCCTCCATTGGTGTCCCTAGGCCATCTGAGGTTTTAAAAGCTCCCCTGTTAGTTCAATGTGTAGCCAGAGTTGAGGCCAGGGGCCCACGTTCCTCAACATGTGCTCTGAAAACTACCTGCCTCAGAACCACCTGGGGTTTTGTTAAAAATTCAGGTCAGAATCTTTAGTGTTGGGCCTTGAAATCTATGTTTTTAAGAGGTCACCTCCATTACACTCAGGATCACTTCAAGGCTAAGTAGAAATATCATAATGAATCCCGAGTGTTTTCTACAATGAGTTATCACCTCACACCAGTCAAAATGGTCATCATTAAAAAGTCTACAAATAATAAATGCTGGAGAGGGTGTGGAGAAAAAGGAACCCTCCTACACTGTTGGTGGGAATGTAAATTGGGGTAGCCACTATAGAGAACAGTATGGAGGTTCCTTAGCAAACTAATAATAGAGTTACCATTTGATCCAGCAATCCCACTCCTGGGCATGTACCGGGAGAAAACTTTAATTTGAAAAGACACATGCACCCCAATGTTCATAGCAGCACTATTTCCAATAGCCAAGATATGGAAGCAACCTAAATGTCTATCAACAGAGGAATGGAAAAAGAGGATGTGGTAATATATACAGTGGCATATTACTCAGCCTAAACAAGAATGAAATAATGCCATTTGCAGCAACATGAATGCACCTAGAGATTATCATATTAAGTAAGTCAGACAGAGAAAGAAATATCATATATCATTTATATGTTGAATCTAAAAAAATGATACAAATGAACTTATTTGCAAAACAGAAACAGACTTACAGACATGAAAACAAACTTACAGTTACCAAAGGGGAAAGCAGGGGGGATAAATTAGGAGTTTGGGATTGACATATACACACTACTGTATTTAAAATAGATAACCACCAAGGACCTACTGTATAGCACAGGGAACTCTGCTCAATATTACGTAATAACCTAAATGGGAAAAGAATTTGAAAAAGAATAGATACATGTATATGTATAACTGAATTACTCTGCTGTATACCTACAACACAAACTAACTACCAAACTAACACAACATTGTTAATCACTATGCTCCAATATAAAATAAAAAATTTTTAAATAAGTAAATAAAATTAACAACAAGGACCTACTGTATAGCACAGGGAACTATATTCAATATCATGTAATAACCTATAATGAAAAAGTATCTGAAAATGAATATATACTGTATATGCATTTATTATATATGTATCACTGAATCACTTTGCTATACACTTGAAACTAACACAACACTGTAAATCAACTATACTTCAATAAAAGAAAAAAAGAAATGTCATAATGAATCCTGATTTTTTCCCCTTTCTTATTTTCAGAAGCCTCCTAAAGCACAAACAGTAGTCCCAGCAGCTGCAGCTTTACTTTGGTCTGTAGTGATAGGCTTGCTATCATGATTTGTCTCATTATTTATTTGTTTATTTTTGACTTCCCTGCTAGCTCAGGTTTTTGAGAGCCCAGACCAATTAATTTCTTAATTCATCAGAGGTAAGTGTCACTCCTGTCTTTTATTTTGGCATCAGCTTGGTAAGGAACCAAAAAAACTCTTTGAGGAAAAAAAAAATTGTTTTTAAGGTTTGCTGGAATTTAGCAAAATAGGCAGTCCATGGACTACTAGTTCAGATATAAATTGGTGCAGTCTTTTTGGAATATGGCTCTTTCATCTTGGGAAACCAAAGAAGATCATGTTGGATTCCATGGCAGGGTCAGTTATGTTTCTGTGAGTCAGCCTTATTGACCCTAATACTACCCCCAACCATGCTGTAGATTTTGGGAGACTTTAATCTCCCGTTTTACTTCCACCCACATGCCTGAGCCAATATGAACCCCGAAAGACTAACCCTACAAGTGGGTTAGTCTTGTTACCTACTATTGTATGATCCTGGCATGGGCCTGTGCACACAGGCATGGGGTACGTGATTCCTTCTTTCTTTGCAGTGTCCTTAAATTACTTTGCACGTGCTACCACAGTTATGTGTATCTCTGCAACTTGATGCATTTAGCAATTCACTGACAGCTCTCCCTCACACAGATATATTTGTAAAGGGGGCAAACATTTTTTTCTTATTGAATATTTTATGCATATTTGAAACAAAATAAAAAGCATTTTATAAATTAATAATAATAGCTACTATCTATTAATAGCTATCTATATCTATGCTGTATATCAGGCATGATGTTGGGCATTTCAAGTATATTATCTCTAACATTCTCACAGAAACTGCAAATAGGTAATATTGTTCCCACCTTACAAGTAAGGAAACTGAGGCTGAGATTGATTAGTCCAATATCATACAAGTAATGAGTAGAATCTAAACTTAATTCAGATGTAAACTCAATAGTTTAAAATACAACCCCCAATTATACTTTTGCTGTGTTTTAATTGAATATTGCTAAACAGTACCTGGAACACACAGTAATTTTAAAGATTCATCTGGAGCCAGATGAATAGAACTTTGATTACTGCCAAGGTGAACTTGGGCAAATTTTTCAATTTCTGTGAGTTTAAGTTTCTTTACCTACAAAATGGGATTATATGAGGATTAAATAAGGACATGGGTGCCAAGAGCCAATCCAACAATGGATCCTTCTGACTATTTACCTTGTTCATTCACGCCCAATTATACTACTTACCATGTCCATATTATTATTCCATAGCAAATTGGAGCTGAGAGTAAAACGCATAGCTTGTAGGCCAAAACTTTAGGTTAAATTGAGAATAAAAGTTTGGATTTCTATCCATTCTGAGGAAAGAAATAATTATAAAATAATCTCACACCAAAAGCCCAATACAAAACCAGTCTTATAAAAAAGGCAGGGCTCCCTTACTGTCATATTTCACTGACAAATACCTAATTAACCACAGATTGCCAAATAAAGAGAGATGAGTTCTTTCCCTCCAGTTCTTCCAGAAAAATCCCATTATCTCTTTGCCAAAACACTGTAACATTTTCTCAAGGCTGGGAAATGCAAATAGATGAAAATAATACTGGCCTGAATTGAAGAAATAGACACATAGAGAATTTCTCACTCAAATTTTTTGTCACATATTTTGTTGTTTAGTCAACTGTCCCATTCTCGGAATCTACAGGTGTGTTTGGAGGGCAATTCAAAGAAATGTTAAGAACTAAATGAAAGGAGAAGGACGTTCACGCAAAAGTGCTTTGTTTTAATAAGTTATGAATAAAGCAAGTAACCATAGTTTTATATAGTATTAATACAACACCAAGAAAATTAATGAGAGGATTCCCTAACCTTTAGGAATTTTAGAATTAATGACTTAAGTCTTGGCTTCTTTCCATGGAAGTCATGGCAGAAGTCACAGTGAGCCTCAGGCTCTTGTCGCAAATATAGCAATTACTCTTTACGACTTCACTAGAGATTCTTTTCTGTTTGAACACTCTCCTCAAACAAAATAGTATAATATTAATTCACATCCATAAAAACGACAAATTCTATGGTTCCCTATCAGGCAGTGTTTTAGGCTCCACTTTAAAACAGGTTTATAGGGAAACCCTCAGTGTTCATTAGGGAAGAATCATTACAAAGAGTTTGTGTGGACAGTAGTTAAGCAAAGGACTGGAGAGCCAGGATACCTGGGCTTTGGTCATAAACCCTGCCACTTACTGTGTGATTTTGGGGAGGAGACTTAATCTCTTTGTGCCTCTGTTTTGTCACCTGTAAAATGGGAGTAATAAGAAGGACCTACTTCATAAGTTGTGATAAGGATGTAAAACATTGAGACCACTACCAGGTACATAGCTGGGAGTATTAAAACCAACTTTTTTTTAGGATAAGCAATTTGTCAGAGTCACCACCTAGCCATTTGACCCTTGAGCAAGTCACTTTTCTGAGTCTGATTTTCTTAATCTTAAAATAGGGAATATATATAGTACCTAGCTGCAGAGGGCTAAATATTGTCTTTGAAACATGGCTCTGTGCAGCAAATATAGTTGTTCACTGTATTGTAACCTATTATGGATTTTATCTATATCCTTTATATCTTTTTTTACTTTCTATCTTATCATATAATTGCTTGTGTGTGTGTGTTTTCTCTCTATATATATACATATTTTAGATTATTAATTCCCTGAGAAATGGAAGCAATATATGTTTATATTCCATATCACATAGGTCAGTATCTTAAATGTGGTGGGCACTCAAAAATTATCAACTGAGAAAAAATTAATATTAGTTTAAGTTTACTACTTTAGGATACACTAAATTCTGTGTGAGTCTCCTTGGCTTCACATTATGAATTATACAACACTCCCCAAGAACCTGGGAAATTAATATAGTAATATTTTCTATATCATATAGATAGAGGAAGTAGAGTAAAAGTTTGCAAGAATACTGAAAATTTATATTTTCCCTTTGATGATTTGCCATTATTTTTTTCTCTTATAAGCTCACAACCCACTAGAACCCAGATCCATTATTTCCATACTTCAAATGTAACGAATCCACATTAAGTTTAGAAATTCCCTCAGGTAACTGACACTGGTAACATGAACGAGTAAGCCACGCTCTTACACCTCCAATCAGCTTTTGAAGTGCTGTTTAATCCCACAGTTGTGCTCTGTTTTGTCCTCACCTTGGTACACCTGTGCCTGCTTCTATCCATGGAGCTGTCTTGGCCCAGAAACAACTTCTAAATTCACAAAATCACAGGTCCTCAAGTATTCACTAATACTATCTTTTAGCAGCATATTGGCTACCTACTGCGGCTGTAACATGTGACCACAAACTCAGTGGCTGAAAACAGCACCAATTTCTTCTCTTACAGTTCTGTCGGTGAGAAGTCTGACGGAGGTCTCGCTGGGCTAAAACAAGGTATTGGCAGGGCTGCATTCCTCCTGGAGGCCCTGGGGGAGACTCCATTTCCTTGCCCTTTTAAGCTTCTAGATGCCACCCACATTCCACGGCTGGTGGCCTTCCTCCTCTGTCCTCAAAGCCAAGAACAATGAGTTGAGTTCTTCTCCCACCACATCACTCTGACTTTTCTTCTGCCTCCCTTTCCTACATTTAAGGACCCTTGTGATTACACTGGGCCCACCCAGATAATCCAGAATAATTTCTCTATTTTAAGATTAGCTAATTAGCAATCTTCCATCTTTGAGCTTAATTCCCCTTTGCCATGTGAGGTGACATATTCACAGGTTCCAGGACTTAGGACATGGCCATCTTTAGGAGCTTATTATTCTGCTGACAAGTTCTTCAAAAATATGTTAAACATTAGCACGTTGGAAAACTGACATTTTAAAATTGGAGTTCTTTAAGTAATTTGGGGGAATCAGACTTCTATAAGGGACAGATAGTCCACTGTTGGAAGTGCGCTCATACAGCAATGCCAAGAGGTTCTTTCATCTTAGAACTCTGGTTTCCACAGTGACCGACACAGCATCATCTGTTGTTTTGCAGCCTGCAATGTAGGGCACCACCTTGATTCCGGCACGAACAAATAAGTGACAGAACAGAAAGCTCTCCTAGCAAACAAACTGTTTCTAAAAGTCCACAGACTGAGGATTTTGATGCATAATTCAGCCTCTTCCAGCTTAGTCTGTTTCCCACTGTGTGCTTGGCAACATGCTGGACTCAATGGCAAGACATCATTCACATTGGATGGTTTCCACTGACTGTCAAGTTGACTGCAAAGGGAAATGTATGACAAACAGAGAACACCTCAAGTTCAGCTACAGATGTCAGAGTGCTCGTGGCACAAATGAGCTACAATCTGAATGGGGAGATTTGCTTCAGGTGGAAGCCAGCTTTTTAGACTTCCAATTTCCACCTTTAGTACAGCTTGTCATCGGTAGCATGGCCTTGGAATTAGACAGCCAGGTGCAAAGCCTAGCTCTTTCCCTTAGGAGATTTGTCATCATGGGCATTTTACTTTTTAGGACTCAGTTTCTGCATCCATAAAATTAATTATTGTTACCACATAGGATGATTATGAGGAAAAGTGAGGTAATGTATTAATATTTTAGTACAGTGCTTATGGCACACCATAAGCCCTCGATGGATGGCACTACTTTTACTTTTTCTCTTTTTAATCTGTTAGACTTTACTGCTTTAACTTCCAGCTAAAATATTAGGGAGAATATGAAAGGCTATATCTTTTACCCATGGGAACAAGCTACTGAATTTTTACTCTACTGATATACTATTTGTTAAAATATTACACTCTGTAACACTGTAATTGAACAAAATGTTAAATCATTAAAAATGAAAATTTTAGTTTAAATGGCTTTCTAGCAACATGAGATGAAATTTCTTATTAAATTCCATTATTTGTGAATGTAGATTATTCCTGCCTTGTTTCCTTACCTCTATGTTTTTTGGTCTCTCACATCTAAATTTCAAGTTGCTGTGTTTCTAATATCAGCCTCTTGTTTGTCCCTATGCGGCGTTGTACTCAGAATCAACCAAGTTCAGGATTATCCTGTTCTTTATATGGTGATGGTCATGCTAAAGAGGGAAGAAGTAGCTAGAAGAGATATTTGATGGAGGAATATATGGAGTGTGAATGGAATCTATTTTTCAGGAAGAGACAGATCTTCAGGCTGGGCTTGGTCTCCATTACCCTTCCAGTCAAAAAGACTGGCTGAGCATAAGCTAAATGAAAGGCACCTGGTCATGAACATGATATAGAAAAAGAGAGCTTCAAGGCCATAGAAATCAAAAGTTGGTCCCTAGTAGTAAGCAACCAGCAGTGGGCACTGGGCAGGGCTTTCCTAGCAATAGAGTTGAGAAATACCACACAACACAGCAAGGAGAAAAATCTGTTCTGTCCAGAGCAGACCAAATCACTTAGATAGTGAGCTAGTGAGGAGGAATTAGAAATTCATTTCAAAGTGCAGCTTACAATATTTATAATTTCTTTATATAAAACCATGCTGAAGTTATGTTTAAATATCATGTATATGGCTTTCTACGTATAGTCATCACATTAAGAACTAGTAGGGGCTTCCCTGGTGGCGCAGTGGTTGAGAATCTGCCTGCTAATGCAGGGGACACGGGTTCGAGCCCTGGTCCAGGAGGATCCCACATGCCACGGAGCAACTAGGCCTGTGAGCCACAACTACTGAGCCTGCGCACCTGGAGCCTGTGCTCCACAACAAGAGAGGCCACGACAGTGAGAGGCCCGCAGACCACAATGAAGAGTGGCCCCCGCTTGCCACAACAAGAGATAGCCCTCGCACAGAAACGAAGACCCAACACAGCAAAAATTAATTAATTAATTAATAAAACTCCTACCCCCAACATCTAAAAAAAAAAAAAAAAGAACTAGTAGTAGTTATCCATTTCAGTGGATTCCTTTTGTGGTCTTCAGGAAACCATCAGTTAAAGACTCTTGGGAATTCCCTGGCAGTCCAGTGGTTAGGACTCCGTGTTTCCACTGCAGGGGGCTTGGGTTAGATCCCTGGTCAGGGAATTAAGATCCTGCAAGCCATGCAGTGTGGCCAAAAATAAATAAAAAAAAAATTTAAGAAGACTCTTTTTAGGTATTCCTCCAGATAGCTACACATAGTAGTTTAAATCTCACACTAAGTTTATCCGAATACCATCTTCCACAGGGCTAAGTGGGCTTGCTCTATCTGCTTTTCTTTTTTTTTTACTACCTTATTTCTTCCTTTGCCTTTTTCTGCCTCTCCTTTCTCAGTTGTATACTTGGCAATATCTTAGCGCTCATGACCGTATCTGTTTTACATGTCCAGGGAAGCCTAATAGAAAGTTAGAAAATATAACGAATGGGTTCCCTATAGTCTTAGCTGGCAGACTTCTTCACTGGTTGAGTGCTGATGGGTCCCTTGAATGTCTTTTATCTGAGCCCAGGTAATGAGAATAGGTATATCTCTTCTTGGAAATTAATGCTGTTTTTTCGTCTATCTCCAAAGATACAACTGCAGTTTGAGTGTGATGCAGCTCTCTTACTGCTTCCCCAACTCACTGCCCCCTGCTAGAATATAAATCCCTCAAGAGGAGCAAACTTCCTCTGTTTCATTCACTGATGCATCCCAACTGTCTAGAACAGTGCTGGGCACATGGTAGGCACATGGATATTTACTGAATGAGTTGCTCTTAGGGAACAAGAAGCCCAGCAAGGGTTAACCTTATGTAGGGGGAGGGGTGTTGGGAGTAAGACGGGCCAGAGGCTGTACTATTTGTTCCCGAAAGAGCAAACATTAAGAAAGGTTTTTGTGCTTTGGTTGCCCTCTCCAAATATCTCATGGTCTTGCTTTCATACTGTTTTTTTTTTTCTAACATCTTTTTATCACAATCCTAACAACTACTGTATTAACATAGTATCTTAAACATTCTTCCATAAGTACCACTTTTTTTTTTTTTTTTTTTTTTTTTTTTTTGCAGTACACAGGCCTCTCACTGCTGTGGCCTCTCCCATCGCGGAGCACAGGCTCCGGATGCGCAGGTTCAGCGGCCATGGCTCACGGGCCCAGCCGCTCCGCGGCATGTGAGATCTTCCCAGACCGGGGCACGAACCCGCATCCCCTGCATCGGCAGGCGGACTCTCAACCACTGCGCCACCAGGGAAGCCCCCTTCTTCCTCTTTTATTTCTTCTTGCTGTTTCTTCCTCTCCCGCTCTTCTGTAAATACTCACAAGGAACATACAATAGCCACAGTATGGATAGGTGCTGGCCTGCAGAGTAGAGTAAGGGGATTCCTATTAAGAGGTCCTCGTGGTCCTAACGGAGGTAACAGATGTGGTCAACACGATCCTGGGTGCTAAGTTCTACGAGGAGGTAGCTTTGTAGGAGATGCTGTCTGAGCACAGAGGAGAGTAACTAACTTAGCCTATAGGTTTAGGGAAGCTTCCCAAAGGAGAAATCTTGAAAGAAGAGTAAGACTTCTACAGGAAGTCAAGGAAGATAAGAGATTTCACACAGAAAGAATATGTCCCTGACCCAGCTGGTTGCCCCTTCAAGTACATTTCCTCTTCAATTATTCCTTGCCATCTAAATCCTCACTTTGTTTTTCTGGATGTCTCATGAATCACTTAAGGCCTCGGTGCTCCCCAGCCTCAGGGATTAAATCTTGGTTGGTCTGACTCAATAGGAGCAATTCTATTACCCTTGCCATGGTTGGTTTAGAAAAGATCACTTCATTCCATCCTGGTCCATGAGACAGCTTTGAGAGGAAATTTGCTGTGGGGATTCTGGGACATCCTGTGTGAGGATACAATGGTCTCTTCTGGTTTTTATATGCTATGTCAGAATATGAAGTTTGAAACTAATACAGACACTTGTCACCACAGGAGACAAATCTGAAGAAAAAGAGCCGTGTCTCTAAGTATGGCATTGGGCCATAAAACAACAATCCTGGAACCACTAACTGAGACTAACTCTGATTTCTTGTTGTGTCTGATAATAAATCACTTATTTTGTAAGTTATTTTGAGTTAACTGATAAATAATAACAAAACAAGGTCTTACGGGCATAAATTATCATAGTTTCACAATCCGCGTACTTACTGTGAAGGGCCTGGCTAGTGTTCCCTATTGTATTGAACTGAGTAGTTAAGGGTGAATAAGCAACAATTTTCCCAAGGCTGAGGATGAAAGACCAGAGCCAACTCTCACAAGCATGAGATGCCAATAAATAAAGACCTGAAGAAACTAGTTTGATTTTGTGGGAAAATGCAAGATGCCTTAGTCAAAATATGAAAGCCAAAGATAAATTTTGCTAATGTCTGCAAGGATATAGAAAGTGATTCTGGCAGCAAATGATAGGTTGGTCTCTCTGACATTGGTTCCTTTAAGCTGTCAGGCTCACCAAGTAGACTCATTCATATAAAAGCCTGACCCCAAACCTTCAAAGCGTTAATCATGAACCACTTGTACTGATTTTGTTTTACCATGTGAATCATTTTCAGTTTATGGTTTCACCATGATCTTTGGTCTAGCATGCTCAGGGCTTCCTCACTGTTTTTCCCCTCCACTTTTCCCCTACACACAATTTGATAACTCCCTCTGTCAATACCTGAGGCTTCCTCAAAAAAAAATCCTACCAATTTTGGTAATCTAGGACCATCTCCTCTGGCACAGACTACTCTGAACAATAGATCAGCTCCAGCTTTATGAAGATCCTGGACAAGATCCACCAAAATCCCCTCTTACAGAGACAGAAAATTGACAAAGTTATTGAAAAAAGCCCATTCTTTTCATTTACCGATATTCAACATGTACTTGGTTTTCGAACATATAATTGCCAAGTGTAATTATCAACCTTACTTTTGCAGAGAACATTCAGTTATCTCAACGTCTATGTTGCAAAATTATAAAAGAATTACTGAACCCACATTAATTCATACTGATGTAAATTTAGAGTATGTACATGTACCAAGTAATAAAAAAATAGATATAATAAATTAAAAGTAAATAATAATGGTGTTTATTTTCCTAAGATAGTCACATCGGGGCAGGTTCCTTAGACATGTGCTTGGATATTAACAGGATAAAACACTGTTTCATAAATATTTTCATAAAGAAGTTCTGGCTTTTCAGGGTAACCTTTATAGTTCTTCCTTAAGCACAAGAGAACATTCCTATAAAATGGACAAAAACCTATTTTCTTGGTTCTCATTGTTTCCCAAAACTATGAGCTAGACTGAAAAGCCACAAGAGCAGAAACCTCATCACTCTTGTCACTTCGAGAATTCTAGTGCTTAACAAAATGCCTCACATAAAATAGTTTTTTGGAATCAGAAGTCTGAGTACTGCTTCAGATCTGTATCTGATGGTCTGAAAGCACTGAAACAACTGTGGAGGTGCTGTTATCTAGTGAGTGTCACTGTGCTTCCAGAAGACTATGTCCTGTTTCTGATTTCAACCATGGACTCTTAGAGTTGAAGGGGAGTGAAGGGGTCTTTTCAGTAGACCTCTCACCCATGTCAGCAAAAATGCCATTCGATTTCTGCTCTTTTTGGTCTTAGAGTGCTTGTTATGTTCAATCATTTGTCTGAGGCATTCTTTCAGAAGAAAGACAGAAGAAATTTACTCCATCTTCTATATGACTGTATTTTAACATCCAGAGGAAGAGTTTTCTCTTCTGCATGTGAACAATCCCCAATTTTTTATTTGACATTGTTTCTTGATCCTCATCCTCTTTTTTTTTTTTAATTTTATTATTTATTTATTTAATTAATTAATTTTCGGCTGTGTTGGGTCTTTGTTTCTGTGCGAGGGCCTTCTCTAGTTGAGGCAAGTGGGAGCCACTCTTCATCGCGGTGCGCGGGCCCCTCACTATCGCAGCCTCTCCCATTGCGGAGCACAGGCTCTAGATGCGCAGGCTCAGCAGCGGTGGCTCACGGGCCCAGTTGCTCCGCAGCACGTGGGATCCTCCCAGACCAGGGCTCGAACCCGTGTCCCCTGCATTGGCAGGCAGACTCTCAACCACTGCGCCACCAGGGAAGCCCAATCCTCATCCTCTTGATATTTAATCCTTTCACCTTTCTCTGGGACATGGAAATCTCCTTTAAAATGTGGTATTTAGAATTGAACTCAGTACTCCTGATGCACTCTTTTTATCCCAATTAAAAATATAATAATCCTAGAGAAAAGTTGAAGGAATGCTATATTGAACACCTGCATATTCTTCACCTGTATTCACAAATTTTAATATTTTATCTTATTTACTTTTTTCTGTCTGTATATAAATATATGAATTTTTACCTGAAGCTTTGATATTAAGTTGCTGACATTATAACACATTGCCCCTAAATATATTAGCACATATTTTATAAGAACAAAAACATTCTCCCACATAACCACTATACCATCAACACATCCAGTGTAACATTGTTATGACAATATACAGTCAACATTCAAACACCCCTAACTGTGCAATTGTTATTTATAGGTGTTTCTTTTTTTCCCTGCCCCAGGGTCCAACCAAGGACCATGGTTTACATTTGGTGGTTATGTCTCTTTAACCTTCTTCAAGTTCTCTCACTTTTCTTTTTCTTTGATCATTTTTTTTTTTAAAGACTCTGGGATAGGTGTCTTATAGAATGTTCCACAATTTGAATTGATGTGATTGCTTTTTCATTATTAAATTCAGGTTAAACATTTTCACAAGAATATTACATAGGTAAAGTTGTGTCATATCATTCTATCACATTAAGAGGAGCATGGTATCAGTTGGTCCCATTACTGATGGCAAACATTTTGGTCATTTGATCACCATTATTTAAGATGGTGCTCCCAGACCCTCCTTTATAAAGGTCAGTATTTTCCTTTGTAATTAATCCACAATATGTGAGGTAATACTTTAAGACTATATGATTCTCTGTTCTCCAAGATTTATACCTATAGTTTTAGCATCTATTGATGATCCTTGCCTTCATCAGTTATTATATTGGCAGGTGCAGCATTTCTAATTTTATCCTTTTAATCTTTACTAGCTGGCATTCTAATATAAAGAAGAGCTCTGCCTTTCCTGATGTGCTTTGAGTACTTTTGATCTCCTTTGTTCTGAATATTATACTCTTCGCAATGCAGCCTTAGATTGCAGTAAATTATTTTTCACAATCAGGTCTCACAGTTCACTCATTCAAAGAACAAACTGTAGTTCCATTTGAACATGTAGAGTTTTAAATCATTCATCATATATTAGAGCATTAGAGTGTAAGAATTAATTAGATATGTTCATATAATTCATAGGAGATATTGCTATTTCTTTAGCATCCTGACTTAATTAGTTTTTATGTTTTCAAAGCTCTCTATTGACTTAATGTATTTTTCTGGCCTCTATCTACCTTCTGTCATTGTACTGCAGATACGTGGCTAGCAATAAAAATGATCACATAATATTTATGAAAATGACTGTAATTCTACCCATAGCTACAAAGTCATCTGCCAATGATTTTCTCTACATCAGTACTATATGTTAACATGTTAGGACATAAATGTTTTTATTACCTGCTAAAATTAAATGAGAATTATAAACACTAAATATAGGAATCATATGACACAATATTGCAACTTAATACTTCTCTGCAGAAAACCCCTGAGATAGAGATACTGTTAATATTTAAGCATATTAATTACTCAGAAAATGGTCTAAACTGTTTGAAATTAGGATCATCTGGTCCACTCTTTTTTTTTTCCAGAGAATATGACACAGACTAGAGAAACTAAAAATCATTTCTTTTCAAGGACATTGGTATATTTTTGTTTTGGCTTGGTTCATAAAATCACAGGAATTCCTGAATTGGTGTTTCTCTCATGAGTGCCATTTACAGAAGAAACAGATGGAACTTTTCTTCCCATAAAGACTGTATGTGGCTGCAGGAGTTAAACATATTTCTCAACTGCAATCTGGCACTGCTTTTTAATTTCTCAAATTGAAAAAAACATAAGGCAAAAATTATGAGCCATTTCTCTTGTTATTATACTGATTACACAGATTCATCATGAACAAGACAGACGCTAATTTGTGCATAAAGCATATTCCTTTTGACAGGAAAATATACATAAGTTGTGGTTGAAAAAAGACAAGGATAGTGTTAAAACCATTTTTCGATTTATGTGGGAAGTTTCCAGTGAAAGACATGATCTCCTGCTTTATCACGTCAACAATAATTCCTAGATACAGAATGTCAGGAAAGACACCCAAACAAATCTCTTTCCATGGAGTCCAGTGTCTTGGCAATTGGGAATTTGAATCAGTGGTGAACCCAGGCAAATCAAGGAAGGTGAGTGGGATGGAGAGAAAACAATGAGGTCACCTGTGCCCCAATTTCTTGCACCATTTCTTCTACAGAAATTCCAATGTGACCTTCAGCAATTCCCTTAACATATTTTGGTTTCTGCTTTCCTATTTCTAAATTCAAGATATTTGGGTCACATGCTGGCTGTGTACCTTTTAGCTATAAAATTTGATATATGGATTCTATTTTTCAAGCTATGTAGAATGAGTTTGTGGTCTAAAGTTGAACTGATATAAATTTAGAGTCAAATAACCCCCATGACAGGTGGATTTTCCCCAAATCCCATTATGACCTAGAAATTTTGGTATTAAAAGCAACTTCCCTCCTGATAATCTTATAAGTACTTAAGTGCCAGAAATTCAAGACCTTGTCAGTGGAACAAGAATGATGTCTGCCAAGAAAGATGGCAAAGCAGAGTTTTCGAAGAGTGGAAGATTAAAGCTTAAAGCTGGGAGAGTGTCTGTGGTGATGGATGAACTTCTATTTAACCTGTAATAAAAATCATACTTTTCTTTCAATGCCTAGTCAAAAAGCTACTTACCCTATAACACCTTCCCAATTGCCCCTCCCCCCCACAGTTTTCCATTCTGTTTCCCTAACACTTTGTTCTTTGTCCTTTTGATGTGGTCTTCTATTAAAATGATCAACATATTAATTCCTCCCACTGCTTGGTAAATTTCTTGAGCCTTCAGACACTTCTCTTCCATTTTTGTGTTCATTCTTCCGTTCTCTTCTCTCACTATTCTCCCACCCCTACTCCCAGACCACATCGTCTAAATATTGAGTAGAACCTACTCAATATTTCATTCTCAAATTTAACATTATTTCAATTGACAGATGTGAATATGTATGTCAGAGCATGAAAATCATTGAATTTGAACAGTTTCTTGATTCATTATGATTGTAGACAGTTAAGTACCCATCAATCTCTGGCAGACAAAGGTTAAGATTTACCTGACTGAGCTTGTTGAAATCAGGGACCATGTCTTGTCCAGCTTTGCGCTGTCTGCACTGGTCACGGCATCTGGCACTAAGCATGTGCTCTCTTAAGGCTTACTGAATGGAACAATCCTGACCTATGAGCTAGGTTAGGATTAGATGGGGAGCTGTGTAGAGAGAACAAAAGATTAGTTTTTTCTTGGATGAATTCAAAAGGGACTTCCAAGAAAATAAATAAGGGATTGCATCTCTCTATGAACCATATTATCTGCAATATTTTTAGAGTAACTAGTCTTTAACTAACTACAGTTGACCCCAGAGCAACTCGGGGTGGGGAGGTGGTTAGGGCCGCTGACCCCTGCACAGTCCAAAATCCACATGTAAGTTCACTGTCTGCCCTCCTTATCTGGGGGTCCGGATCCATGGACTCAACCAATCAGGATCATGTAGTACTGTAGCATGTATTTACTGAACAAAACCTGTGTATAAGTAGACCCTCACAGTTCAAACCTGTATTGTTTAAGAGTCAACTGTAGTCTCATTTCAACAATAAATAACTTTTTAATAAACTGTGTGAGACAGTGAGATACAAAAGGGATCTTATTAACATTCTAGATTGAATCATCTAAGGTTTTTATCTCATTTTCTTCTTCTTCTTTTTTAAATACCCCCAAAGCAGCACTTACTTACCCAATGAATTCCAAAACATTTAATTTAGAAGCCTGGCATTTCATAATCACCGATTTTGATTGTCATGGGCTGACACATAATAGGACTATAGCCAAAGAGTTAGAAAACATAAATCCATGATTCTTAAACAATAGTAACCAAAAAAAAAAAAGTTACAGATATCAAAACTTTAGATGCATCGCACTGAAAAGAAGGCTTGTGCACCTCATAATTTAAAGGGGCAAAACAAGGAGCTACTGAAACCTCACGTTACACGGCTTATTATTAAGCTGATGGAAAGGAGCAAGCGGTCTCTCCATCTCAGCTTCCCTTAACAGTTTTCCATCAGCTGAAGAAAGAGGTGGGAGGGGTGAATTCATTTATGCATGCACAGATTTACTGCTTTAATAAAACACTATCAGCTTGTTTTAAATGAACTGTTTAAACACCGACTGCAGCCTGTGTCGGCTAATCCTCCGTTCTAACCTCCCCATTGCTTTCACCTGCATTTCACTTCGCTCGGCAGGCAGAGTAAAATGCCTCCTTCAGAACGCACCTGTCTGCACAATCGCAAAAGGAAGCTCCCGTGGTCTCACAGCAAACCGTCAGTCCCGCAATGCCCATGAATTTGTCCGGAACCGCTTCCCGAGGGGAGCGGAGAGCAGATCTGAGTGGATCCGAGCAGCTGTGCTGCCATACAGATAGATTCAGCACTAGCTACGGAGTGACTGTAGCGAGGAAGGGGCGGTGGTGCTGGCGTGGGGGTGGGCGTCAGGCCGAGGCGCCCGCGTGGCCCTTCTCCGGCTTCCTCGTCCTGCTGGTCGCCCCTCCGGAGGGTGAGGTTGTCTCACAGCAGATGCATGATGAGCGTGGCGTCCTTATAGGAATCCCCGTTTCGTATGTCCAGCTCGCCCGTGGCATCTTCGGAGGCTTGTTTGGCTAAGAGGCAGAGCTCCTCGGGCGCTTTCTGGGTCTCATAGTAGAACACGGAGAAGTTGAGCGCCAGACCCAGCCGGATGGGGTGCGTGGGCTGCATGTGCTCTTTGCTGATTTCGAAGGCTCCCTCATGGCGGCCTCCGGAGCTTCGACCACACTGTTTTTCTTCTCGCCGGAAGCTGCCTCTGCCAGGTAGCGGCAGTAGTCGCCTTTCATCTTCAGGTAGAGGACCTTTGCTCTCATACTGGAAATCAGTACAGTTCTTTTTTTTTTTTTTTTTTTGCGGTACGCGGGCCTCTCACTGTTGTGGCCTCTCCGTTGCGGAGCACAGGCTCCGGACGCGCAGGCTCAGCGGCCATGGCTCACGGGCCCAGCCGCTCCGAGGCATGTGGGATCTTCCCGGACCGGGGCACGAACCCGTGTCCCCTGAATCGGCAGGCGGACTCTCAACCACTGCGCCACCAGGGAAGCCCTCAGTGCAGTTCTTGATGAGGAACTTGTCCAGCAGAGCCGGCACGACGCTGCACACCGTTTCCAGCTCCTTCTCGATCTACGCCTGGTAAGCCTTAACCTTCTCCTGTTTCTTCTTATCCCTGTCGGCCATGGTTTTCTGCTCGATGCTGCTGCTAACCCTCCACAGGAAGACCGCTGGTCACCGACCACGTTCTTGTAGGCCTGAGAGAGGCGGTTTCGGTCTTCACTGGGGAGAGGTTCGTTGAGCTCGGTCACCGCCTTCATGGCGGAGGCTTTGTCGTCGCAGCGCTCCGCATGCTCGGCCAGCCGCGCCCGCTGCAGCAGCGGCTCGCAGTCCCCGTTACCGCTAAGGTCCGGCCTCACTTCGCTCGCTCGCTCGCTCGGTCGCCGCTCGCGTGCGTCCTGGGTCTCCGCGGAGGCTGCCGCCGCGCACGCGCACGCGCACTGGCTTACCAGCGGCCCAGGCAGCAGGCGGCAGGCACCGCCGCTCGCCCTCTCGCTGGCTTGGCCCCCGCGCTGTGTTACCTCATTTTCAGATTTGTCTGGAGTGTTGAAAAAAGTTTATAGTTCCTTCTTCCTCCTTTCTAACATGTGATTGAGATTTTTATCCACTTCATGATCTGATGAAAGTTCTTTAGAAGTTTCTTTCAGTAAATATTTTCCAGTTTATAGCATTCATTCTTGAGTTCCCTCTAGATACCAACAAAGCAAGTAAAGAAGTAGACTTCTCACTTCAGGAAGGAAGTTAGATAACCAATAACCCCAAGTTGCCTCAATAAAATTTGAACAAACCTCTGTCTCTGGTGTTAAGAGTAAGTTCCGTAGTAATAAATGTTGATAATTGTGTTTTCCTGCCAATCCTCCTGTTCGAAGGCCATGTGCACGTAAGATGTTTTATCTGCTCAGCAGAGTTTTCACCAGGCTCCTCCTTTTCCATAAAATGGATAGTACCTGTACTATTCACTTAAATAATGACTAAAACGTGTCTAGATTGCATAGCCCTGATGGTTTGCTCTCATGGAGTGTCTTTTTGGTGCTATGTTCTCATAAAAGTATTATCAAACCTACCTCTATATTTGCTATAGGAATCTTGTTTGAGGATATTGCCCATCCCAATGTTCATTGCCTTCCCTATGAAGTTCCACATGAAAATGTTTTTTTTAGAAAATTTTCTGCTAATTGCTAGTGAAATTTACTTCTCCCAAAGAACAGGTATTTTCCCTCATAAACAATGAGGGTTATCTGCAACACTAGCTCCAATTGTTAAAGCATCAGTAAATGTATAACCTCAGTTAACAAGATGTCAGGAGACAGTTTGGTTTAAGAGTGATTATTCAGCAGCTCAGTGATATTCATAGCAATCACAAATTCCTGTTTTTTCCAGCTATGCACCTTCAGTGTCAAGCTTGTCAGGCTAGCCAATGTCATGGTTGTTAGATGGTTGCAGTAGAGCTAGGAGTGAAATCCTCAAACAGTAACATCCGGAGGAATAGCATATGACAAACTTTCTCAGAGTATTCTAGCTAATTTCAAAGAAACATCTCCAGAGGACCCCCAGTTATTTCCTACCATTGCATTGGCCAGAACCACGTTAGGTGCCCAACTAGAACAAATACTAGTACCACAACTGTTGCAGAGGAGATGAGATGACCATGGCTGGCTTACATTCATCAGAATTTACCCCCAATCTACGTAGCTACCTTAATAAAAGAGTTTTGTTTTTTTTTTTTTAAATAAGGAAAAGAGAGGAAGAGATCTTGAGTAGGAACCAACAGTGTCTATTAGAAACACTCAGAGGGGGTCATTTTCCTTTTAAAATAGAAAACTTAGAATTAACTTTGTAAGCCATGCATGTATCATCATGGCCCTTCTACTTTATGGCTCTTTGTTCTGCTTTTATCTCTTAGTCTTGCTTTCAGTTAAAATTTATTTTCTACTGCTCGTGATTTTTGTATACTTTTTTTGGACATGTATTTCTGATGTTCTAGACTTCACCTGTTTTTCAAAATGATGTATAATATATGAAAACTAGAGCTAATGTTTCAGATACAAACTAGGGAATAGAAGGTGATTAGGTAACTGTTCTGGATTTGAATATACAGGATTCATTGACATTCCAGCAGAATCGTTAGAAAGTGGTTTTGGGCTAAGCCTTTAAAAATATGGCTGTAGTAATCGACTTCCCAAGCATGGTAACACTGAATATTCTCATATAATTAACATCTCTAATTTACAGACAAGCAGTGGTGGCACTTTTTGTTACAGGTAGAATTTAATTAGCCAAGACAAATAAATTAGGTTTCACACTTCTATCAGGATAGTGGAATTGCAGAGGCTTGTCTGGAAATTTCAGGCCATTGAAGATGCCATTTGACCTCTCAAGGAAATTAACTTTTCCAGCTTCCATTCTGAAAAGTTCTAATTAAGCCATATGGGCATTATTGACTTATTTATTACAATGGATGTCATGTAGGCAACTTTCTTGGAATTCTGGAAAATCCTCCAAATGACTTTTTCTTAATGTACAGGTGAGAAGGAAGGCATCTTAGGATGGTACATGTCAATGGGACCATAGAGAGAAAAGATTCATAGAAGATTTATAGATTTAATCATATAAACCTCCAAAGATTCACTTTATTCTTTCCATATGGGGACCCAATTTGTATTACATTTCCTTTTGTACAAGAGTCTTATATAATAAAGAATGCATGAAGCATTTGAAAAAAATTAGCCTCTGTGGTCATGCGAAATATTGCAGAGAAGAGACAGATGTTGGAAAGGCAAATGTGGACTCATTTTATGGGGAAATAAATAAATAATGGGAAGACTTATGTAAGAGTGATGGTTAGTAGTAATCTTCAGGGAAATGGTTCAGTGAAATAGTATAGGACAAAACGTCTTGGGAGAGGATTTGTAGGTAGAGATATAATTAATTATAGGGTTATGCAAACTTGGGAATACTTTGTGTGATTGGTTGCTTAAACTAAAACATATTGCACTAGTACAATTACTTAAACAGAAAGTAGAAAGTATGTGTTGGAATCAGCAAGAACCCTGGAGGCACAAATGTAATAAAGAGGAAGGAAGAGAAAGTTTGATATTCTTGCAGCCAGAAAAGAGAGAAAGGAAACAAAGGGCTGGTGTCTTTAGTGAGAACAGTTAAATGTATGTGATTATAATGTGTGATAGTTAATAAGTTCTTCCTGTGTGATAGGTAATATATGTCTTCTCAATCTCCCCATGAAATAATTGATAAAAAGCTGACATTTCTCACTAATGCTTTGTGGGATGGCTTGTATTTCAGGAATGTAACAAAGGCTGAGTACTGTTCTCAGGTTAGTTCAATTGAATCTTGGAGGAACAGCCACTTAGGTTCCATCCGTTAGATTTTGTTCTGTAAGTGGATTTATTTCATGTTTATTTGTTTCAATTTTGGAAGGAGGAACTCCTTTTTATCTTTCTCCATTGCAGAGGTCTAGAATTATCTTGGGCTCTGCTGTGTTTCCCCATCTCACCACAGAGCCAACATTTCTTCAGAAAGGGCCTTCTGTGTTTGGCCTGGGAGTACATTACTCGGGTATGTGACATTATGGGGAAGGATGTGAGGTAGCGGAGCACAACTGGTCAGTATTTCTGTAGTCTTTGAATTAATTACTTGGATTATTTGCCTTTGGACAGCTCCTGCTCGTGGATGAATTCCTATGGAATACTGGGGAACTTCTCTTGAGTTTTGCTCAAGATTGTTGGAATGCATGGCTTTTACCTTTGTAGCAGTCCTCTCTGCCTGTTTTGGGTTGTGTGTATGTGTGTGTGTGTGTGTGTGTGTGTGTGTGTTTTAAACACATACTCTCTCATTGCATTCCAATTTCCAGAAATTTCACAAAAATTTTGCCCATCAAGGTAATCTCTTCTCTTTTTTTCTAGCTAATGTCTATTTTTATTTCAGTTAGATTTTGGAAGGAAAGAGAACCATGTGGGATTAATCAAGTCAGCCATCTTTAACAAAAGTCACAGGTGTATATTCTTGACACTTTAAAATGTTTTTTGTTCAGTGTGTACATTGGGCCCATCCAGTGAACTGGTATCCATTTTCTTAATTGGTTAACAATATTAAAATTGATTCAGTTGTTCATACATCATGCTTTCCTGCTCAGGGGAAAACATCTTTTTGGCCCAGGAAAGCTCTTCCTGGAATTGACCTGAAGTATACCAATTTTTATATAACCCAACTCATGTAATTCCTGCTTTGGCTTTATAGCTTTTTTTTTTTTTTTTTGGCTGTATGTGGGCCTCTCACTGTTGTGGCCTCTCCCGTTGCGGAGCACAGGCTCCGGACGCGCAGGCTCAGCGGCCATGGCTCACGGGCCCAGCTGCTCCGCGGCATGTGGGATCTTCCCGGACGGGGGCATGAACCCGTGTGCCCTGCATCGGCAGGCGGACTCTCAACCACTGCGCCACCAGGGAAGCCCCCTGCTTTGGCTTTAGACTTTAGCTTAAAGGGGGATTTGATTTAGTAAACAGCAGTTGATCAACTTTTGTGGTTATTGACCTAGGCCATTGCATCTGAATGTGAAAACCATCATAAGTAAAAGGAAGATTGATGGAATATGAGCTGGTACTGTACTTCCTGCTCGCTGCTACTATTTTATTCTTCTTTTAGAGCTAAAATATTAAAGTTTGACTTACAGATGAGTATTGCTAAATGCATATTCAAGCTAATAAAGAATTATCAAACACACAGTGAGAAATCAATTTTCAAAGTGGTAGAGTCAAAGCAGGCCAAGTATCATGAAAAAGTCTTGAGCATGAATGAAAAGACCTGTGTACAAATCTTGACACTGTCACTTTTCATATTTTTTTTTAACAAGAGAGTTACCTGTGCTCCTGCCTTCCTCCCAGTTTCCTCCTCTGTAGACTAGGAATAATATCATCTTCTCATTGTTTTTGAGAGAAATTAAAGCATCCCTAGTATTTAATAAATGCTCAATAAATGTGACTTAAATCTATCATTACTATTTTTGCATTCCATCCTCCTTTTTCTTTCTTTTCTCCTATTTCTCTCCTCTCCTCTGGCCCTAGTTATCACCTATGTATTGGGATTCCTACAGTCTTACACACTTCTTCTGTTGCTCTTGTTCTTGCATTCAGCCCTATTCATCTGTTTCTTGATTTATTGATAATCAATCTAAAAGTGAACATTTTATTCCTTTGTGCTTTTTACCTCTTTCTGCCTAAAACCCCCAAACTGTATTTTTGGTTCTCTAACATCTCCTCCAACATCTGCTACAAGGCTGGGCTGGAAATGCTGGCTAACAGAGCATGCTGGATGGCAGGGTTTTTGCACTTATTTCTGTCTTTCAGGCAGGTCATCAAATAACGGGTCAACCAGTCAATTAGTAAAATAAAATAATTATGAAACATAGGAAATGTAGAAGTGTTATAAATTCTACTAAAAAAGATAATCATGGGCCTCCCTGGTGGCGCAGTGGTTGAGAGTCCGCCTGCCGATGCAGGGGATACGGGTTCGTGCCCCGGTCTGGGAGGATCCCATATGCCGCGGAGCGGCTGGGCCCGTGGGCCGTGGCCGCTGAGCCTGCGCGTCCGGAGCCTGTGCTCCGCAACGGGGGAGGCCACAGTAGTGAGAGGCCCGCATACCGCAAAAAAAAAAAAAAAAAAAAAAAAAAAAAAAAAAAAAAAGATAATCATAAAATCATACTATTTAAAAAGAAATATATTGTTAGTGTTTTCACTTTTTATATTTATCATATAAAATTTTAAAATAATTTATAGATGTAAACCAGCATTTCTTTAAATGTTTACTCCAAGACTCTGTTTTGGCATTAAAAATGTCAAAATGGGATTAATGATAACAAATGAGAGAAATAATAAAGTAACAGATTTGAAGTTCAAATTTTATATATTGCACTCCTCCTGGCAAGGTGCACACACTCCTTGAAGCTCAGCCTAAGCAAACTCTACTTCCTTCCCACTTACCTCTCCCTTTTGTTCACACACACGTGTGCATGCACACACACACACACACTCAGGTGCAAAAATTTGAAATTTTTATGTAATACCTATGTTATGCACACAAAAGTTTAATCAGAAAGTAATAGCTGAGACAAAATTGAGTTATAACACTCACATTGTCACCCAATAGGATCAAGAAAAATTCACCTAAGACATTCTACACAAGTATTTTTTATTGTCTCTCTTCCTATCTTCCCTCAGTGTTTCAGGGGAATGGACAAAAAATATTAAATTATTGCCCTCCTTAAACATAGTCATCATTGTCAGCTATGCAAGAAGATTCATCAACAAGAAGTAAAGGTATTACATTTCACTATAGAAGAGATAATAGATGTTCAAAATTCCCATTCTGTTTTTCACCTGTCTACTGTGGGTAGAGAAACACAGAATTTAAAGAAGGTTTACAAAGAGAACAAACTTATGTATACCAACAGGGAAGAGGGGGGTGGGATGAATTGGGAGATGAGGATTGACATATATACACTACTATGTATAGAATAAATAATGAATGAGAACCTACTGTATAGCACAGGGAACTCTCCTCAGTGCCCTGTGGTGACCTAAATGAGAAGGAAATCTAAAAAAGAGGGGATATATGTATACGTATAGCTAATTCACTTTGCTGTACAGCAGAAACTAACACAACATTGTAAAGCAACTATACTCTAATAAAAATTTAAAAATAAAATAAATTTTTAAAAATTAAGAAAAAAATAAAGAAGGTTTACAAGAACACAGTTTGAAAAAAAATAGGAATAATTTCTACTTGTCATAGACCTATAAGTCAAATATTGTTCAAACTCTAAAACATCTCTGCAGGGTTCACATATAATGATTTTCTGGTAGACTCCTGGAAAAAATCTGACATTTGGTCTGTAAGATGAGTCTCTATCTTGGATATAGTTGAGTGAGTAACTGCTACTATTTGGTTGGCAGCTGAGTTTGAGTTTCCGAAAAACACATAAGTTGATTGACATATTTATAAACTAGAGATTTTCGTTTGAGCAAAAATGGTTTTAAAAAACACAATAAGGCAAAATTTTGGCTTCACAGTTAGTCTTATCATTGTCAATGATTTAAAGAAAGAGAGAGAAAGCAAAATGTAAGAAGACTTACAGCTGAAGGATGTATGTGTTCTGCTATGACTATAGTTCTGTAGGTTGCATTTGCACATTGATATTAAATGTTTTAAGACTTAAAACAATGCTATTCATATAGTAGATATTTATGTGCCTTTGGAATATACTGAGCCCCTTTCCTATATTTGGTGAATTTCTTACATTATGAATCCCACTTCCTAAGATAAAGGCCATAAACTTGCTTTTCCAGGCTCCCTTGCAGCTAAGGTACAGGTATGTGACCTTGATTTGGCCAGTCACGCATTAACATATGAGGTCTCTGATTGGTAGAGTGTGGTGTGAAGAAGGCAGTGCAAGGGGGATTCAATTCTGATGGTGAGTTTGGTGGCAAGGAGACACTCAGTTTCAGAAATAGCAACAGCACATGGACTAGATTCCAGCACCTGATGTTGGAAAGACAAGGGACAGAGCCTGTGCCCAGAATGCAGGCCTGGTGTCTTCTGGTGCCAATCCATCCTGCTTCTAATTATATAGCCTTTAAGACTGATTCTTCAGGAGTCTGTGAACTGTCTGATCCCCTCTAACAAATTTCTTTCCTACTTAAATGCTCCAGAACGGTTTCTGTTGTTTACACATCACACCTTCAATTAGTACAGTACATAAAACAATGGTACAACTATTTCTACTACTAATACTTTATATTTGTACAGAAGTTTTGTAATTTTAAAATAACATCTTTTGAGCCTTGTCTTTCAAACGATCTCTTTCAATTCTCATATCAGCTTTAAAACTTGGGGTGTGGCAGTATCTGTAGTTTCATTTGACATGTAAGGAAACTGTGAAACAGCAAGGCTAAGTAACTTGTCTTGTCACAGAACTACTTGGTGGGGATAGGAGTAGAAACTAATGTTATTTTTGCTTTGATTCTTTTGGCTTCACCATTATTTAATTCCACAAAGAAATGAGCTTTTCCCCTAACCCTTGCTTAAGCTTCTTGACTTCTTATATGCTTAATAAAAAAGATTACACCAGAGAGACATTATGAAAGTAGAATTATTGGATATGTAAACATATCCGAGTGACTTGCATCCAGCATCTACTCATCTTTCTCCAAGGTGAATGTCCTCTGGGGGAGTTACTTTTTCCCTGCACCATTCCTGATCTGACTCTCCTCCTGGCTCCAAGGACGAGGGTAAGATTTATACCTGCATAGAGTGATTGGCTGAGGAAGGAACAGGCACATGATCCAATGAGATGCCATCTGGATAATTCTGCTTCCCCTTGGAGAGGCATGTTATTTTCTGCTGGTTTTAAACATGGAAGGATGCAGGCCCAACCTTCATAATGTATGGGTAAAGCCAACCCAGAAAAAAGAACTGAGAGATGGGTCCTGATGCCATTGTGTGAGTCTTTGAATCCAGTGGTGCCTGGAAGTTTCAGTTACATGAGCCCCTAAATTACCTTTCATGCTTAGACCAGTTGGATTGGATTTTTTGTCCCTTGTAACCAGAAGAGTTTTAACTGATACTCTGTGCCCTTCTAAGTTTCTTGGGCTTCACCAGTTATGCATAATCCAACAGAGCAGTACTACTGAATCTCATGCCAAGAGATAAGTCAACCAACTAAAAATCTAATTTGCTTTCACAACTTAATAACTTTTTTTACATGGAAGGACTCCAAATACTCTTTTCCCAAATCTAAGTAAAGGTTTAAGAGGAAAGCAATAGATCAGACATTAGGAAGGTATAACTTTCTGAATATTTCCTGTATTAATCCTGTCCCTACTTTATTAGTATTCAGTAATCACTTAGCCCCTTCCTGGCTCACCTTCCCTAAATTTAGAAATTGCATTATAATATCCACTAGTAGACTTAAAAGGACAGAAAATACTCTTAATGTTTTTTAAAATACTAATCAATTTATTAAATTTGCAAATTCAAAAACCTAGATCCCCCTTGAGATTTTAAGTTCAGTTCAAAAATTTATTTCACTTATATTTCTACAAAATTTTTGCAATCAATTTTAAGGTGTATTTAAGTAAATTTTGGTGCCATTTACAAAGTGTACGCCCTTATCTTGAAACAATTTAAACTGCATTCATAAACTTAATCATTTTCTGTCATTTTTAAGTACTTTAATATCTCACTTAAAACCTCCTTAGTATTTAACTAATGCTTATATAACTAATAAAGTTAAAAATATGGCAGATTTAATGTTCTAAGGGTTACCCAGAGTTAACCAAACTGTACAGTTAGAGGAAATAGTCCTAACAAGAGCTCTCGCTTCAGATTCCAGATGCAAACTCAGGGTCTCCATTTCCACCCTCACTTCAGACCAGCTGGCTGTAAATTTGAGGATTCCCATGGCTACCCTCAGATTTGAAAATTTGCTACAAGGAGTCACAGAAATCATTGAAAGCTATTGTACTCACAAAGAGTATACAGGGACAGGATAAAGGTTAAAATAAGCCAAAGGATGCACACATAAAGCAGAGTCTGGGGGGCATCCGCACACAGAGCTTCTGGTCATCCTCTCCCTGTGGAGTTTCGTACAGTGCCACCTCCTCCTGGCCGTGATGTATGACAATGTGCAGAGAGGACTGCCAACCAGGGAAGCTCACTTGAGCCGTTGATGTCCAGAGCTTTTACTGGGGCTCAGTCAATGCTACCTACTTTTGGTTGATCTTTTGTCTCCAGACCTTCCCAGATGTCAGGCTAATGCCTTTACCTTCTAGTTAGTCTGGAGGTCAAAATTGATATAGCATGGCTCAGAGCCCCCATGATAAATCACAGTGTTAGATGACTCCCTAGTGGTCAAAGGCCCCAACAAACAGAGTCCTACCAGGCAGGACATGCCAGGGGCCTAGAGCTTACCTTCTAGATGAAGGACAGACTCTTTGGGTAGGGTTAATTCTTCCTTATACAATACTGAAGTATTATTTCTCTATCTTTGATTATCCTAAATGTTTCTTAGCTGATTGTAAATCCTGTGTGTTTGGAAGATACATTCTGTGGAAGGTAATATCCCAGCAAACTGAGATTATGTTTCCCTTTAGCTTTTCACCTGGCATGAGTTCTGGAGTTGTACCCATCCTAGGCACTCCTCACTGTTCACTAAGACAGCTATGATTGTTGGCTTTGTCTTCTTAGAACATTCTAGACTTGGGCCAAATTTAGAGGTGGCTGGATTAGTTTTTAGATGAGTACCTTGAGATCCACAGATAAAAGATTTTCTATGAGTAAACAAACATTTCTGGACTCTTCAAGGTGGCATATAATGTTGATCTTACATTGGCAAGCTCCTTAAGAGAGAAACAGTAAATTTTCATCTTACTGCAGTAACTGTGAGCAAACTGTGAGTGTTCTTTCTAAAGCTTACTTAGCAGCCACAGTTTGGACATAAAGAGTATTAATAATGCTTTGAGGCAATTTTGCAACATAATAGGAAATCATCATTTTGGGATGCTCTGATTTTTGAAAAAGCTTAGAGATTTGTTTCTAAAAAGCGTGGTGACAACACGCAGCTGTCATTATGTGCTCGAAACAAAGGGAAATCACTCTATTTGTGTGGACTTGGGAAGCAGCACCTAAGCACACGGTAGGGCAAGTCCTGCCCAGAAGACTGCCTGACAAAACTCATGGTGTTTCTTGTCAATAGTACAGCAGGATGCCTCCAAGAGTGGGAAGTTCAGTTAGCAATCTCCATGAGTTGTGTCTTTGTGTTCAAGCCACAGATTATGTACTAAGCCTCTTAGACTCCAGAAACTAATTGTAGCATAGCTCATTATTTCGCAGATTGGCATATACCTCTCTTTTTCCCTAGAAAAATAGTTTCCAAAGATTAAATGTTGAGGTTTTAAAGCAGTTATCTTTTTATTATTTATTTTTTTAAATTCCTAGCTTCAAACCCCATTGTTAAAGAGGAGTTCAGTACCATTTTGACATGTAGAAGGCATTGCCACCATCATATCATAGCTAACATATAAGGACATCATATCTGAACTGAAGCAAACAAAATGGTGCAGCCAGGTACACACAATAATGTGGGATTTAAATGAAATAATAACTAAATATATACTGTTTTATATGCATAAAGCAAATCCATAGAATTACAAAAGAAGCCAATTATATGGTAATATAGACATAAAAAGCCCAGATTTGAAATATACATATAGTTTCTATTAAAACATCAAATAATAAGATCTACAGTGGGTCTAGTAGCTGCCTTAATTTCTAAGTAGCAATGAGCATTAAATGATATTTGCAACAATTATATAGTGATAAAGGCTCAACTAATGCTATTACTACTGTAGTAATAAATAAATAAAAATAAATAATAAAAAGATAACTGCTTTAAAACCTCAACATTTAATCTTTGGAAACTATTTTTCTAGGGAAAAAGAGAGGTATATGCCAATCTGCGAAATAATGAGTGTGTGTGTGTGTGTGTCTAGGAGGTGAATAATGTTGGCCAAAGACTGAATTCTAGGTAAATTGGTTTCAGAAATGCAAACTACCCTCTTTTAACAGGTGGCTATATAAATGGATTTTGAGAGATGTGTTAAACTTTGCAATTTCTCCCACTTTATCTCCCTTTGTTATTCTCAGTCTGTTTCCTCCAAACTGTTAAACAGTAAAGAAAAGGAAAAAAACCCAAGAGCCCTTGGGGGAGCTGAGGGAGATTATTTTTGCATTTTACTCACAGCCTTGGCAGGCAGAGAGTCAAAGGAATGAACTGGATGGTGGCAGCTTCAAATCAGAAAAGCTTTGAGAAAAGGATAGGAAAACAAACTCAATGCCTGGAATCTGCAGCAGACAAGGAAGGAAAATTTGGGAAATTGGTCCAGGAGGGTGAACAGAAAGAAGGCCTAAGTAAATTCCCTGACAACTTAGAATTCAGTCATTTCTTGAATTAAACACATTAATTTTATCCATTATAAAAATGCAGTATATATTTGTCAATGTGTGTTTTGTCTATTTGTCTGTGTGTCAGCAGTTGTTTGATCTTCTCAAAAAAACCTACTGTTTGTATTGTTACTCCCCTTTAGAGACAGGAAACTTGAGACACAAAGATGTTAAATGCTTGCCTAAGGTCACACATTTTGTAAGCAGAAGAGCCAGGCTTAGCATCTAAAACTTATTTCCTAATGCTTTCCCACATGGATAGTTGAAGGGATTGGACTGACCAAGTCTTGTTTTGGTGCACAAAGTATTTACATGGAGCTTCCAAAATGTCCTGAAATGCCTTTTTCAGTATGCTAATTTTTCACTGGCATACAAGTATCTTATGCTATAATGCCCTTAAAATCAGACACTTAATATATGAACTTTTCCTGAAGTTATCAGGTGTGTAGGTTTCTCCCATAGCTAATATTTCACCTGCTTCTTAACTCCAAATCTTTCCATCACAAAGTGAGAAGACTCCTCTAACTATCCTTGGGCTTCTCCAAATTACCTGTTCAGCCTCACTTAGAGCTGGATGTGTGAGCTAGCAGTGCATGAAGAAGTTCATTAGAGAAGGGAATTGGATTTGATTAATTGTTTCTTAACACTGATTGACCATGACAGTCCATTCTGCTAACATTTATATTGCGGTAAAGTTTAATTATGGATTATTTCACCATAAGGCAAAATAGAGTGACATAAAGCAGAGAGTGAAAATTTACAGTGCTATATAAATATCTATTTCTAATTTTCTGCCAATTACTTTCCTATTTTATTTACAACTTTAGGCACACACTTTTATAAGTACATACAATTGTGTTCCTAAAGTAAAAAAAATCAGAAAAATTGTTAAAGACAAAGAAATAGATTGTAAGAAATACAGGATTGGTATCCAACTTGACACCAAGATGACACCTTCCATATGTACACATTAACATTAATGGTCAAGTCAGTTAAAAAATAGATAACCCAATGTGCATCTGATGTGCCTGTTTCAGAATAATAATTATACTCTTGCATATCATTGTGGTGTGAGGATGGTAGAAAGCTTTTCTAACTCTAGGACACTAGCTTAATATATTCTGTCACCAGACCTGTTTTCTTTTTTCTTTTTTTTTCTTCCCAAATGCCTCTCTGTTCATTTACCTCTTAAAGTGATTAAAGGATTATAGGTACTGCTTTGGAATTAGTCAGGCTCATCCAAGATATTTCCTATTAGTCAGAGAGAAAAAAAATTATTTTGAAAAGAAGCTCAGAATAAAAAAGTGATTGGGTGGGGAAGGCAGATGGTGAGAGGGGTATTCAGGGGCAAAAATCCAAAATTTAATTGTGTGTCCAAGTTCATATTTGGTAATTGCTGTTCATATTGGCTTCTGACACATAAAATTTTGAATAGATGTGCCAATCAGACAAGCACCAAATGGGAAGCGTGTGCACGTTAATCTCAGATCCCCAAACAATTCTGTTTTACTGACCTACCTTGGATACTGGATAATACAGGGTATAAAATAATGAGGAAGAATATTAACTGAAATTCTCAAGTTTAAATCAAATCTTGTCCTTATTTGATCACCAAGACCCTCAGTAAAAATGATTTCCTGGTTGGTATCAGTAGAATAGGCATTTGAGGAGAGTCAGCAGGTTCAGTTCATCATTATAGTTAGCATCTGGGTTGATAGCTTCAGCAATAAAAATTCTCGTGTAATAGACAGAACAAGGAACTAACTACTCAGTCTTGTTCTAAACAGTAAGCGCAGGTCTTTCACTTTATTCTTTTGACGATGAATTTTTGTGCCAGCTTCTTTCTAACACTTCATAAGAAAACTTGGACAATGCACACTGAAATTTTAGAATTTTATTCAGCTTTGTTTTATTGTCCAACAAATACCAGTTTGCTCTAGAATAAATTAAATAAATAATTAAGATCAAAGTGAAGAAAAAAAATTGCCTGTAATCCTTTCTCGTGCTGTCATTACACCTAAGCTAACCACTGTAAATATTTGGGTCCGTATCCTCCCAGACATAGACATAGGTGTATAGTGTTTCCAAATATATACATATATTTCTGATGCAAGATATTCAATATCTGCATTGAAGAAACAGAGAAGTTGCATCTTTTAGATCTTTACTTGAATAAAATTTCTGATTTCCTTCTCCTTCTTTCCTAATCACTCAAAATTTAAGCTTGCGTCAAACAAATGTACAATTAAGCTACTGATTATTAGCTAACTAACTGCTAGTTAAACATTCTTTTTTGGAGAGTCAGACATGTTTCAACTTCCTCTTAACTTTCCTGAGTTTAAATTAGTACATTTAAATATATTCCTTGAAGGTTTGTAACACGTCAAGGAATAATTTAGGGGCTGGGAGCAATAACAAAGTGTAAGAATTTGTCTGTCTTTTTAAAGTGATTCCAGTGTGCTCAGGGATACAAAACAAACATTGGGGATAGACTGGAGAGCAGTTGATGCAATAGGGAAGAGAGAAGGAATAAACACCGGGAATTAAAGACGCTTCTGAGAAGGCTTCAGGGGCTGGAAGGAGGCTGCTGGCTGTGAGAGATTTAAACCTTAGGGTGGAAGGGAAAACTCTTCCAGGCAGAGGAAGCAGCACGCGCCAAATCATGGAACTGATAATGATCTCGGCATGACAGGCCTTTATACAGTGGGAAAAGGCGGTAATGAAATTTGATGTGGGAGGTAACAAAACAAAGTAATCATTATTAGTGTACATTATTTTGACCTGAACCCATCTGAATGATATGATTTGGATTTACTGGAAACCTTATCAAATAGCACCTTTATCATCTCTTTAGTGCTCTTTGCAAATACTCAGGTGCCTGTTCATGTCCCACAGATCTTTCAAATCAAATACGTCCCACACTGCACTCGTCATATTCCCTCTAGTGAATGCCCCAAATTATCGCCACAGAGTCTGTTAATAAAGCAAAACTTACCTCATACTTGTTGCAGCAAGAAAAAAACATGAATCTGACAAGGTCTTAGCTGTGTTTCAGAAGGGGAATATTTACAGAATTGTGGCTTCTAGGCTTACATTGTGTAAGGTGGTGTCCCCCCACCCCCAGACAAAACTAATCGGAGCGGCACAAAATCTCCTGAAGTAAGTCTTGATAAGCAAACTTTTGTTTGGTAAGTGGGCTGTTTGCTCAGGTGAACAGCCTCTTATCTTTAATAAATTTATCTGTAGGAATTTCCTAAAACAATTGGTGGAGTTATTTTTTTGCTTTACAGCCTTATCTTTCTCTGGAAAAGTTTTCCTGGAACAAAGAACTATATCATGTTGACATAGGTGGTCTGCAGACTTGTCTAAGTCATGTGGGCACAGATGGTCTCAGTTCTCACCTCCCTAAACCAGGCCCCTCTAAGATGTTTCCTGCCTGAGTCACTGGTAACACCCACCACCCTCCTGCTCTCCTAGGGAAAGAGCTTGACTTTGTTTTCACTTCCTCATCCTCCAATGCAGGCTGTCACTCTCAGCTGCCATACTTCCCAAATGTTCCCCAAATGCTCTTCCAGCATCTCTCCTGTTTCCACTCTTTGTTTCACATAAAGGTGAAAATTTCATTTCTGAGATAAATAACTGAATATGTAATTTCTCTCCTAAATGATTTACAATAGCTTCACATTGCATATGTATATGAAACCATCATGCATCGTGTGTATAGGCTAAATATATACAATTTTTATTAGTCAATTATGCCTCAATAAAACTGGACAAAAAGTTTCCCAACACTAAACAATAACACCTGAACTTAATAGCACTGACTTCGAGACCCTCCGTGAGCTGGTCTCAACCTCTTAATTCACTTCATACTATATTTTTGTGTGTGTGGATAGTTTCCTTAACACAGCATAGAATTTTCAGGCTTTTGTTCTATCTGATACAGTCTTCTCCCCTTTCTCCACTCAAAGGCCCTTTATTCAGTGTTATTTGTCTCTGTTTACTTCCTATTTCTCTCTGCCTTCCTGCTAGTCTCCTCAATTACCAATTGATTTGATTAGTGTCCCGGGGTTATGTCCTTGCCTCACCACAGTTTGTACTTTGTCTTCTTTTCAAATGCTCTTAGCTATTTTAATGAATCTGCTTCCTCATATTTGATGGCTCTCCAATCCACATCAATTTTCCTTATTTCTCCTCTCAGCTCCAGATGCAAATTCACCTGTGCTACACATAGCCCCTTGGGATCCCTACAGGTATCTCAGATTCAACATGCTCAAAAGCAAAAGCATTCCTCCTCCTGTAATCCCTATCATGGTATCATCACCCAGAGAGCAAACCTAGGTGCTGTCTCCCTCACCCCTCATGTCCCATCACTCACCTTGCCTTGCCAATTTTACTTCCTTTGAATTTCTCAGATCTTTCCCATCATCCCCATCCCTCTTCAGTTGCTCCAGTTCATGCCTCACCATCTCTTGCCTGAGTTTTGGTGACCACCTCCTCACTGCTTTTGTGACACCTTGCCATTTTCAAATAAACCTTCCATTGAGCCACCTGTGTTTCTAAAATGCAAAGTTGCTGTCCCTTAAAATCTTTCAGTGGCTTCTAAAAGCCTACAGAGTACAGCTCAGCCCCCCTTAACATGCAATATAAAACCTTCTATAGGGCTTCCCTGGTGGCGCAGTGGTTGGAAGTCTGCCTGCCGATGCAGGGGACACGGGTTTGTGCCCCAGTCCGAGAGGATCCCACGTGCCACGGAGCGGCTGGGCCCATGAGCCATGGCCGCTGAGCCTACATGTCCGGAGCCTGTGCTCCGCAACGGGAGAGGCCACAGCAGTGAGAGGCCTGCGTACCGCAAAAAAAAAAAAAAAAAAAACACAAAAAAACCTTCTATAAAACCTGGTCCCTCTGAATCTATCCTACATCATGTGCCTTGTGTTTCACATTTCAGCAATTATGATTTTTTATTTTTTTGCCTTTGAGGTTGTGTTTATGATGTTTCCTTTGCCCTGAGTTTATATATTCCCAAGTCTCCTGAATAACTCTGTTATTCTTTAAGATTCCATTAAGCATCGTTCTAAGGGAGACTTCTCTTAGGATAAGATAACTTCCTCTTTGTATTCTCATAGCAGGTACACTCTACTGAACACATTGTAATGACATTATTTGCTATAGGCTGCCCCTGGTGGATCCTTCAGGACTCAGACAATGTCTTGATTTTGTCTATTTCAGTTAATCCTCACAAACATACAACAAAATAGTATGGTATTTTAATTATTATCAACACCTGACATGTGAGAATTTGAAGTTCATGGAAGTTTAGTGACTTTCCTAAGCTAGCAAGTGACAAAGCCTGAACTTGAGCCCAGATATGCTTGAATTTTAACTATTAAGCTATAGTGAGATGATGTTATAATGCGATCAGTGTCTGCACATGGCATATACTCAATACATTTATTTATTATTATTAACAAAATACATATTATTTATTTGTATTTCTAGTATATAACTTACTATAGGTGTTCAAAAAATGTTTGTTTCCTTGAAATAAAAGATGATTCTTATCCTCTGAGTTGAATGAAAAATTTCTTACACTGTGCTCTAAAAGCACTCTGTCTTTAATCTGAACAGGATTAATTTGAGTTTCATGACAAATTGAATTGTTTAAATGTTTGTTCCTCATATGACCATAAGCTTAGGGTCACAGTGTGTACGTATTTTAGATTATTTGTCCACATACCTTCCAAGTGCTCTATGCACATGGAGGTGTTTAAAAAATCTTAGTAGAATTAGAGTGTCAAAGTATAGTTTATATAGAGAGAGATGTACAGATCTTAAGCGTACAATGAATGATGACAAATGCAGACACCTACCGCATCAAGATATAGAACATTTTCATCAACCCAAAGAGTTTTTAAATTTTCCTTTCCAGTCAATTAATGGGCCATCCAACATGGAATAGTCTTTTTTCCCCTTGGTTGCTTTAAGGATTTTCTCTTTATTTATTTCTCTTAAGTTATTCATTGTCAGCCATTTGATTATGATGGGTCTTGGTGTGATTTTCGTTATGTTTAATCTGCTTTTGGTTTGTGAGTTTCTTGGGTCTGTGTTTATATCTCAAATCAAATTTTGAAAATTCTTGGCCATTGTTCCTTCACATATTTTTGTGCCCCACCCTGTCTCTCGACTTTTTCTGAGACTCCAATCACATATTTGTTAGACTGTTTGATAATGTCTCAGAGATCACTGAGGCTTTGTTCATTTTGTGTTTTTTTGTGTTGTTTCTATCGCCTGATCTTGAAATTCAGTATTTTTTTTCTTGTGTTGACTCTAATCTTCTGTTAAGCCCATGCAGTGAATTTTTCATTTCATTCTATTTTAGCTGTAGAATTTTATTTGGCTCTTTTGTATGGTTTCCATTTATTTATTGACAGTCTCTATCTTTTTCCTCCATATACTCATGTTTTATTTTCAACCTTTGAACACGAATATAGTTATAACACTGTTTTTCAGGGTCCTTGTCTGTTAACAACTTTGAATCACCTTTGTACTTTCTGGTTTTATTTTAATTTACTGATTTTTCTCCTGATTATGGGTCATGTTGTTCTGCTTCTTTGCATGTCTACAAAGTTTTTATTGGATCCTAGATATTGTGAATGCTGTGTTTGTGAAGGTCTAGATGTTCTTCCTTTCCTTGAAGTGTGTTGAGTTTTATGTCATACTTAACATCTTTGAAGATCAGCTTGATCCTACTGAGGCCTTATCACACTCTGCTATAACAAGTTTAAAGTAAGTTTTGCTGAACTAGCCCTACTCTTCAGCAGTTGTCTTTCTGGAGTCTCTTCTGAATACCCTGGGTGTTTAAAAAAGATTCTTCATTCTGGTTGGTCCGAACTCAAGTGCCTCTCAGCCCTATGCCCGTTCTGCTGGTTATTCTGGTTAGAGCTCCAGGTAGTTGTTCATTCCCTAATAGCACTTTTTTGCCTCGTTTCATGTAATCTCACCCTAGACCTGTGCAACTTAGTATTCAGCTGAAAATCTAAGGGGGATAAGGTTGATTTCTGGAGCTCTTTCTCTGTATGGCTCTCTCTTTGCCCCTCACTTCCAGATGTCTTCACCTCTCTCACCTCTGATCTCTGTCTAGTAATGTCAGTGGGAACCACTCTGCCCCATTTCTGCTTTGTCCTCTTCTGTTCTAAAAGGGCCTTCGTGAAGCAATCTGGGTCGATTGTGGGGTTCCTCTTGTTTCCTTTTTCTCATGGATCAAAATCCTGTAATGCCTGTTGGTTAGCATATGAAAAAAATTTATATATTTTAGCCAGTTCTCTAATTATTACAGCAGGAGATATAATCCAGGATCACTTAACTCCAGCATGGCTGAAATTGGGAGTCCTGTTAAAATTAGATCAAGTTATAAAAAGTAGCTGCTAATGTTATAAATGTATGGGCTAAATAGATATTTGTGGCAGGTTAGGGAATCAAAGTATTACATATTAAAGCATGTTTTAAGGATATATTGATCACTTCTTCATACCTATTAAAGGGACTTTTACAGTAGTTATTTTTTCTATACTTTCACTAAATAAACACTTCAACTTCTATAATGTCTTTTTTTTGCTTGTGTAAGTGAGTTATTATTTAACAACAAAGCTGTTGAAGAATATTGCTCATTGGTGAATGGGTGGCTTTCTGCAGGTTTTACTGTGGTAAAGCTATTCCTCATTAATCATGAAAAAAATAGCTTGTGCGTGAAAAGCTACCAAAGAGAGTAGGTTTGGGGGATATTGATGGACAAGATGCATCTTGCTAAACTCATCCAGCCCACTGAGCTGTGATGAGCGTCTCCCTTTATCTGGATGAGTGAGCACACGGTGTGTCTCATTTAAAAAACAAAACAGTTCTCAGAAATTTATAGTAGCATGAAGCCATAGTTTAATAATGTCTTTTTGACAATAAGCATGTCTGTAAGGAAGGGCTTGAGTTGACTAAGGAAGAACCTTTGGGTTCGATTTCAAAATGTGGGTGCTGCAATAACATTGGCCCCACTCAGCAGGGTATTTTCAACTTTTCTGCCTCTCATGAAGAACTGTACAGAAGGCAGCCATGAGACCCAGAGAAAATGAATGACCTGAAATATCTACTCTAGACTCTGACCCTGATCAAGTATATTTTATGATTGAGGTAAAAAAACTTTTTTGAGTCTGGGGAAAAATAGAGTAGTAAAAGTTTTGGAAATATAATGTAGAGAGTAGGTTTTATGGCATGAAGTTACTTGGATATTAGAAGGCTTCAAGGAATAAAGTGTTGGTCTTACTCAATGGACTTTGGAGGGTGAATGGTAGACATCATGAAAAGGCAGACATGTGCTTTCAAAGCCCTCTGCATAGCAGAACACTGACGTGGGATATTGGAATTCATACCACGGGTAAACGTCTTTACTTTCAAATGTGCCTATGACCCCTTTCAAGTCCCCATTTTAACAGACTTTTGAGGAGACAGTTTATTCTGAACCAGGTGAACCAAAGTGGAAGAATAGGTGAAATCTTCTGCTGTATCCAGTGGGGTGCTAGTAAACCAGCTCTCTGGGCCGGGGGAAGGAAGCCCTTATTTGTGGTGCTTGTTGATTTCTGGGGCGCAAATATTACCACCACAACCAAGTTCAAATTCCCAGATTTTAACAGTTGGCATAGGCCCAGGGGCAGCTCCAGCACACCAGTGGGTATGTGATATGATACAGTGCAGGAGAGGGGTTGTAACGATCTTAGTTTAGAATTCTGGGCCTGTTTTTTGTGAAGTGTGACTTTGGGAGAATAACCTTTCTGTCTGTACCCAATAATCTGTGATTTATTAATACTACAAAGGGTTGCTGTGAAAATTGAATGAGGTAATGATTGAGGTTTTACCACAATTCCTGAAACACAATAAGCATTCAATAATTGGTAGCTGTTATTGACTATATGTAGTTTTGAGATATTCCAATGCAGTTACAGAAGAGTAACTGCTTTTTTAATCTGAGGATTGAGAAAATAAAAAAACTACTATGAATTCTGTAATTTTTTTGAAAAATGTTTTTATTTTAATTATAGCAGGCTTCTCTACATTTGAAACATTATTTCTATGATCACTTATTTATTGTTACTACAGAAGATGCTGGGATGCATATGGGTTTTTAGATATGTTATAATAAATTAATAGCTTCCCAAGGGTCAAAGATTCGTAAGTTTGGAACCACTATACTGATAATTTTGCAGTGGAAGGTTGAGTGATGGAGACCAGTTGTCACCTACAGAGGTGAGTAAACAAATGAGTTGATGCAGGTCTCTGGAGTCACTCCTGCTTTCACAAATGCAGCTTTCCAATCCAAACAACTAAACGCTTTTGTGGACTTGATAATGGAATTTCAAGTAAGACCCAATTTTATGTAAATTGGGTGGACCTGAATTTATTTTTCTAGGGTTGTATTATGTTTTCATGAGGAATAGTGCTTTTATTTCTGTTTTTCAGAACCCTATTCTTTTGAGGAGAATATCAATATATTTTGACCTATAAAGAAAACACTGATGAAAGTGGCTCATGTAGTAATTTTCTTAGGGTAGAAATGTCTTTTTGTCAGAACGCTTCTAGAGATTTTGAGTTTTGAGATTCACTCAATTATTATTATTAGATATCTTGTTCATATAAGATTCAATCCAAAGAATTCTCTGAATTTTTAACTCTTTGTTAATGTTTTGTTCCTTTAATAATGAAAATTTTATAAAAATATTTCAAAAGGTAGCATGAGAATATTTCTAATGCTCTTTTTCTGGGTCAAAATAACAAGATCACCTTTTTATTTTAATGCTATTGTGCCGAGGCTATCAAAATACATGTACTACACTGCTATTCATATTTAACAAATGGCTCTGATTATATTTGAATTCAGGCCTATCAGCGGTAATAAGACTGCAGCTACAATAATTCAAAATAATATAGACAGCATCCACAGACTTCTCTAGCCTTCTACTTTTGTGTAATTATAAAGCCTCCCAATTACACTGTTGGAAAATCACTGAAACATGCAAATGGGTAAGCAGTTGTCAAGCAGTCATGTGAAATGGCAAGAATCATAATGTTGGCAGTTCTGTAATCACGAAGCATGCAAAAGCCGACAGGACAAGTACTTTCTTTCCACCAGTTGACTAAATGTATATTATTGCTGCATGCTTTAAGAAACACAGGTGAAAACACACCATTCTCTGAGCTGGACTTTTAAGCATTTTCCGACTCATCACGACTTGCAGAAAGAAAGAATGCTGTTTAATATTGAATTAGTTATTCTATAATCAGCTGTATTGAATGCATTATAAAGAGACATTTCTTTTTCAGCTAGGGAGCAAACAACAGCCAAAATATCCTACTAAAAATGGCTTTTTGGGCTTCCCTGGTGGTGCAGTGGTTGAGAGTGTGCCTGCCAATGCAGGGGGCACGGGTTCGTGCCCCGGTCCGGGAAGATCCCGCATGCCACGGAGCGGCTGGGCCCGTGAGCCATGGCCGCTGAGCCTGCGCGTCCGGAGCCTGTGCTCCGAAACGGGAGAGGCCACAGCAGTGAGAGGCCCACGTACTGAAAAAAAAAAAAGGCCTTTTTAGAGTCAGTCTAACTTTCTCCATTGATTGAACATTATCCAAGGAGCCACCAGGGCTGTTGCCCTGTATGGAAAGCTCTGATTGCTTGGTGAGCCAGGTGCAGGACCTGGAAGGCTCCATAGCTGGCTCATTTATCAGTGAGTCTCATGTATAATGGGGCAAAAAGTCAAGAAAGATCACTGAGGGCTAGAGATGATTCTGATTTCTGTCCAGTTGCCCAAGGTCTCAGTTTATCTGCCTCTAAATTACTTTTTTTTTTTTTTTGAAAAGACCTGCGTTCGTTTCCTAGGGCTGCAATAAGAAAGTACTACAAACTGGGTGGCTTAAAACAACATAAGTTTATTTTTTCACAGTTCCAAGAGGCCAGAAGTCAAAGTATTGGCAAGGCTACGCTCCCTCTGAAGTCTCTAGGGGAGGATGCTTCCTTGCCTCTTCCAGCTTTGGGTAGCCCCAGGAGACTTCGGCTTATAGCAACATAACTCTAATTTCTGCCTCTGTCTTCACATGGTCATTTTCCCTATATGTTTCTGTCTTCACATAGTATTCTCCTGTTGTGTGTGTGTGTGTGTGTCTGTGTGTGTCCAATTTTCCCTTTTCTAAGGACACCAGTCGTATTGGATTAGGGACCACTCTAATGATCTCATCTTAAATTTGATTATATCTGCAAAGATTATATTTTCAAATCAATTCACATTCACAGGTACCAGGGTTTAGACTTTAACATTTCTTTTTAGGGGGCAATTCAATTCACAGGACCCAAGGAGACAGATTACTTCTTCTGGTGCTACCCAAGAGGGTTAAGTCAATTAGAGCAATAGGCTGTGTGTGCTCTAAGAAGTTTGAGACAAAAAATAAATTAATGGAGTGTCATTCATTCATTCATTTAGCATTATAGCATATTATGAATGTACTCTGTGCCAGACATGCACTGGACTTGCCTATATACAGTGATTAACAAAACAATGTGGTATTTGCCCTCATGGAACTTGGAGTTTTGTAGGGGATTATACAAGTATTCAATTAATCATAGGTGAGTTAAATCTAGTGAAGGAAGAGTTTGGGGTGCTAACAGAGCATATACTGAGAGGAATTGATGTAGTATGGGGAATCAGAGAAGGTCTTTGAAAAGCAAGATAATTATGGCAATGGTAACAACAATAATAAAAATAATGATGTTAGCATCATTTAAGCATTTAGTGTATTCCAGGCACTATTGTAACTGTTTTACTTGTATTAACTCTCCTTATCTTCATAGCTACCTCACTTTACAGATAATAAAAGTGAAGAAAAGAGGTTAGGTCAATTGCTGAAGGTTGTACAAGAAGTAAGATTTCTGCTGAAACCTAATTAAGAATAAGAGAGGTAAGGAGGTGTGGACAGAGAGCTACACATGGAAGCAACAGCATGTGCAAAGGCTCCAAGGGCACATAGTCTTCTCTCTGGCCAGAGGGAGGTCAGCAAGGGAGAAGGTAGTGCAAGAAGGGAGAGGAAGGCAGTTAAGGGTCAGATCCTGATGGGTCTTACAGGCCAGATTAAGACATCTGTCTTTATCCTAAAAGTAATGCGAAGCTATTGATGGGTTTATATAGGACAATGTCTTAAAGAAATTTGTATTTTAAAAGAAAAGTGATTAGTTGCAATATGAAGAAAGGATTGGAGGGAGACAAGTTCTCCAGAAATAAGAAGCTTCAGGAGGAAGATAATGGTGACTTGGACTAAACTTGCGACAAGGAAGGTGGACAGATATGAACACATTTGCAATCATTAAGAGGTAGGATTAAAAGGACAGGGCTAGGGCTTCCCTGGTGGCGCAGTGGTTGAGAGTCCGCCTGCCGATGCAGGGGACACAGGTTCGTGCCCCAGTCCGGGAAGATCGCACATGCCGCGGAGCGGATGGGCCCGTGAGACATGGCCACTGAGCCTGCGCGTCCGGAGCCTGTGCTCCGCAACGGGAGAGACCACAACAGTGAGAGGCCCGCATACCGCAAAAAAAAAAAAAAAAGAACAGGACAGGGCTAATACGTAGTATACTGTCATGATCAACTGGGTGGTTGGTGGTGCCATTTACTGCCATAAATGAGTATTGAGTGAAGAACAGGTTGTGGAGGGAAAACTGTGGCTTTGGTTTGGACACATTACATTTGAGCACCTCTGTGGCATCCAAAAGGCTATACCAAGTTGGCAATGGGAAATACAGTTCTGTAAGTTCGTAGAGCCATCAGGGTAGAACTATACTTTCTTCATTATAGTGATAGCATTTGAAACTGTGGCAATGAGTGAGTTGGACTGGGTGGAGAGAAAAGTGTATGAGGAGAATAAGGGCTTCAGACTGGGTTCCAAGGATCTCCTGTATTTAAAGAGCAAGTAAGAAAGGAAAGCAAAATTGGAAGAGTGGCTGAGAGGTAGGAGGAGGTAAATTAGAAGATGTGACATCATGTGACAGACGCCAAGGGAAGAGAGGATTTCAAGGCAGTAAACATGTCTAATACTGCTGAGTAAGATGACAATTGAAAACTGTTAATTAGCCTTAGTAGCATAAAAGTCATCGAAGATCTTATCAAAAATCATCTTAGTGATGTGGAGAGGGTAATGCATGTATTGGAATGAGTGGACTGGTGGAATAAGGAAGCTGAAAAGTAAGAATTTTGTACCTTCTTACAGAACTTTGGCTTTGGGAGAAGGTAGGGCAGTGGCTGAAGGTAAGTTGGGATCTTGGTGTGTATGCATGTGTGTGTCTGTGTGTGTGCATGCACACACACTTTTTTTTTTTTTTGCGGTACGTGGGCCTCTCACTGTTGTGGCCTCTCCCGGTGCGGAGCTCCGGACGCGCAGGCTCAGCGGCTATGGTTCACGGGCCCAGCCACTCCGCAGCATGTGGGATCCTCCCAGACCAGGGCACGAACCCGTGTCCCCTGCATCGGCAGGCAGACTCTCAACCACTGCGCCACCAGGGAAGCCGCACACACACATTTGAAACAGGGAGTTCTAGTTTAGATCAAACATAAATACTCATAGTAAGGATTCAGTGAAGAGAGAGAGAGTTATTTAGGACACAGGATAAAGAGGGAAATCAGTAGCCCAAGATTCTAGGAAGTTTGAAAGTGGTGGGTTTCGTAACAGGCAGGGAGAAGCAGAAGGGTCCAGGAGCAGACTTGGTACCAGGAAGTTGAGGGAGTTTATATTGCATGGCTTCCGATTGTTTTGAGGGTTAAGAGGTGAGGTAACCTGCTCCAGTGAGAGGAAGAGGGGTGTGGTAGTTGAGGAGACTGAAATAGTCATTGCTGAGAGTGGGAAGGCTGTTGCAGAAATCCAAGTGATAAAGCTTGTTGGTTCAGAGATCTTGGTCATTCTGTTCTCCAGATGTGTTTCAAATATCTGGGATGGGGCTTGTGCATAGTCAACACTTAGCACATTTGCTGAAAGACAATTTTATGAATTTGAGGTTGCAAGGTGACTGTTGCCTAAAGGCCAAAGCACAGGAGCAGAGTTCCCTCTTTGTTTGTTTATATTTGACCTTGAGTCCCTTTACACAAGTTGAAAACAGTTCTTAGCAGACTTAAAAGGGACTTTCGGCTTTAAGAATTTGAAATGATTTGAAGAAATGTAGCTTCTTCAGTGTTACAGTTTATATCTGTAAGAAAAGCTTACACACATTTTCAGCCTAGTTTGGTTCATTTTATCTAAGTTCTTGCTCTCTTTCAATTTCTTCTTTCCTTTAAGGCATCTTTGCGAAGGACACATCCACACTTAGGAAGCTTTTGTCAAAGGATTACCACTTCTTTTTAAGCAATGTGTCCACGTTAGAAAGAGATTCGTCATAAAACGGGTGGCAATTATTCCATGTTTAGAATTAGTATTGCCTTTGGAAGAGGTAATGGCATGTTATTCCATGCTTTCCCTATGTCAGTTCAGTCTTTACTATGTACCAAATGGCTTGAGTCAGTTTTGACAGCTTTTGCCACTTCCAATGGAAACTTGATAAGCCATTTGACAATATCAATTTTTATCAGTGCTAAGTTAAGCAACTCAACTTTCAATTCTGAAGTAAATATTCTTGTATCACCACACATTCTGGTGGTATTATTTAGGCTTCTCTTTCAATGCTTATCTTTTATTTGGGAATTGAGATTAGCATAATCTTTTAGTAATTTTCATTCTTGATAATGATTTAATAACTTTGGATTCACAGAGAGAAAACTTCCTTAAATTATCCCAGGAGCATATATAGGAATACATCTGATATCTTGATTAATTCCTGCATTCTTCCTATTCCTTTGTCCAGCTTGATTTTGTCCCTTCTTTCTAATAGTAATTGAGAACCATTCTTTGACAATATGTTTATAAATGATAGCACTTTATTTTCCAGATTGCAGTATTAGAAAATAATTTTTAAAGTATTTCATATTTTAAAAGATGATGTTAGTTCATTCCACAGAACTAGGAAATTCTCAAAAAGATGTAACATACCATCAATGATAAAATACTCTGAGTATGACAGTCAAATCTATTTAATGATGAGAATCATGTTAGTAGCCTCATAATAGCTTTTATTTGGTAGTTTAGAAAAATGCTATTCATCATCTGAAATCATCAGCTTTTAGAAATTTTTTTCAATGCAGTTTGTTTTCTGCAAGGAAGAACTTGTACATGAAATGCATTCCACAATAGAGCTTAATTCCCTGCCCCCCCCGAATGGCTTGGTTATGAGTGACTCATTATGGGCTAAGTGACAATTAATTCATTTTCATCATTCATCTATTCATTTCAACTTTGGTTAGGCAAATTAACCACCTGAGGTACACGTGTTTGAATGCATGTCTTAGGTCTGCATATAAAGTAACTACAGGAAAAAAAAACCCCAAAAAACCTGTTTCTGCATCCTCAGGGACAAACACAGTGCACTGCAAGTGTTAAATGCTTGATAAACAGTTACTGAAAAAATTAAGATTTGCTAAAATTCTCACTATTAATCATTTTAGGTGAAGTGCATATCTCTACTGTATAGTTTTTACATTTACTTTTATGCTATCAAAAGATCCACTGGCATCACAACAACTATTGCTGAGATATTCTTCCATTAAGTGTCTATTGTGTATTTAGAGTAGGCATAATATTCAAGTATTTCACCTAACTGTAAGAAATGTGGAACCTATAGCTACAGAGAAAACAGTTTTAAAATTCCAGTGACATTAGAGCCTAAGACCTTCTTTGATCTGTCCTCAAATTGCTGTGTCTCCGAATGGGCAGAACAGAGCAGAGGCCTTGAATTACCTTTATAAAAGATCATCAAAATAGTTATTGTAGATACTCCATAGATACAGGATGGGCCCCATCCAAAATTTGGCTTGATGTCAAGACTGATGATGCCACACACACACATGCAAAGTATATGAAAAACATATTACTAAGCTCCCAGGCAGGTCTGAAATGACTCAGAGAGCAGGGAAAAGAGTCCTGGAGTCTTTATGGCAGTTAGGAGGTGGGGTCAGGATGAGGGTTCCTGCGTGGTTTGAATCGTCCCACTGGTGCCAAAGGAATGAATATGTGGGCTTTCTTAGCTTGCCCAGATTGGGGGCAGAAGGGATGAGGGATGGAGTGAAACTTAAAAGATGTCTGTAATCAAGCATCAAAAGTAGAGTCAGGGGCTTCCCTGGTGGCGCAGTGGTTGAGAGTCCGCCTGCCGATGCAGGGGACACGGGTTCGTGCCCCGGTCCGGGAAGATCCCACATGCCGCAGAGCAGCTGGGCCCGTGAGCATGGCCGCTGAGCCTGCGCGTCCAGAGCCTGTGCTCCGCAACGGGAGAGGCCACAACAGTGAGAGGCCCGCGTATGGCAAAAAAAAAAAAAAAAAAGTAGAGTCAGGTTCTTTAATACAGAAGCCTTCATGGGAAAAATCAGAATTTTGAGGGGAAAAGTGTAAATTTTCATCTTTGTATTGTTATTTATCTATCTATCTATCTATCTATGTATCTATTTATTTATCTATTTATGGCTGTGTTGGATCTTCGTTGCTGCACTCAGGCTTTCTCCAGTTGCGGCAAGCAGGGGCTACTCTTTGTTGCAGTGCGAGGGCGTCTCATCGTGGTGGCTTTTCTTGTTGCGGAGCACAGGCTCTAGGCACACGGACTTCAGTAGTTGTGGTTCGTGGGCTCTAGAGCGCAGGCTGAGTAATTGTGGCTCATGGACTTAGTTGCTTAGTGGGATCTTCCCAGACCAAGGCTCGAACCCGTGTCCCCCTACATTGGCAGGTGGATTCTTAACCACTGCACCACCAGGGAAGTCCCTTTGTATTGTTTTAAATGATCTGTTTCATGGAGGGTGGAGAATCATTTCCTTTTGCGTCTTCAAGGCCTCAAACGTTGTGTTTGGCTCTGGACCACCACTTACCTTTCTTGTTTTCTACTATTTTCTTTCTTGGAACCAACTGCTGGCCACATGGAATCATGGGCCAGCTCTCTAACCCTGCATCTTTGCTCATGCTCTTCTCTTCTCTCGGAAGCCTTTCCCACCTCATTTGAAGGTGTGGGTCTTATCCATTCTTCAAGCCCAGTTTAAAGGCTTGAACCTTTTTCTGGTTCTGCCTCTTGGAAGAAATCAGAGCTTCTTCTGCAGTCTCGAAGCATATTTTGTTTGCTCTGACCGCAGTTGCCGTTTTCCAGCTGGTCCCTGAAAGTGCCTGACAACCGGAATCTAAGAGACTGATTGATGTTTGTATCTTCCGCACTGTCTTTCTCAAAGGATGTCAGTCCTAAGAGGGCAGGAATTTTGTTTCGCTCACTGTTTGTAACACTTGGAACAGTGCCTGGCACAGAATCGATGCTTACTCTATACTATTTTGTAAATAAATAATAGACAAGTATTTATCAAATAAATAAAAACTAGATTCATAAAGGCTCTCTGACTCAAACTTCTATTAGATTCTTAAATTGCTTCTTTATGCATTGCTTAAATAAAAGGAAAACGCATATTTTATTGAGCGTTTAGCATTTCAACTGGTTGAGTTGGCAGTGGAACTAATTTAAAGGGAAAAATCAGTATTGAACCGGACATCCACAACTGGGCATCTCTGATACGATTCTGTGACAGAGAATCTAGCATTTTCAGAAACTGAGACAGACTTTGATTGAAACAGATTGTTAAATAATCTGTGATCACTGTGAAGGTACTTGGCAAACATAGACATTTTGCTTTTGCCCTGTTCTCAGAGATGTATGTTCTTTTTGTCACAGCTGTAGGCAAAATTAGTATATGCTGGCTTCATCAGGCTGTGCAGAAACTTTCCTTGCCTGTATTTGTAGGTACAGCTTTTATTGGAGGCCAACCTAAGACAGGTTAAAAGACAAGAAGTGAGCTCAATTACTGATCTTGTGGACATTTAACAGTATCAGGTGGGACATTCTGAGTGAGGGAAGTCTAATGAGGAAGGAGAAATCAGGAGTGAAGACTTGCATCTATACTATTTTTTTAGATTCCACATATACACGTTAATACATGATATTTGTCTTTCTCTTTCTGGCTTACTTCACTCTATAAGACAGTCTCTATGTCCATCCACATCTCTACAAATGACCCAATTTTGTTCCTTTTTATGGCTGAATAATATTCCATTGCATATATATACCACATCTTCTTCGTCTATTCCTCTGTTGATGGACATTTAGGTTGCTTCCAAGTCCTGGCTATTATAAATAGTGCTGCAATGAACATTGGGGTGCATGTGTCTTTTTGAATTATGGCTTTCTCTGGGTATAAGCCCAGTAGTGGGATTGCTGGGTCATATGGTAGTTCTATTTTTAGTTTTATAAGGAACCTCCACCCTGTTCTCCACAGTGGCTGTATCAATTTACATTCCCACCAACACTGCAAGAGGGTTCCCTTTTCTCCACACCCTCTCCAGCATTTATGATCTTATTTGCAAAGCAGAAATAGAGACACAGACATAGAGAACAGATGTATGGATACCAAGGGAGAAGGGGGGGTGGGATGAATTGGGAGATGAGGATTGACATATATATATACTCTTGATACTACGTATAAAATAGATAACTAATGAGAACCTACTGTATAGCACAGGGAACCCTACTCAATGCTCTGAGGTGACCTAAATGGGAAAGAAATCTAAAAAGGAGGGGATATATGTATACGTATACATATATATGGATGTATATATGCAAATTCACTTTGCTGTACAGTAGAAACTAACACAACATTGTAAAGCAACTATACTCCAATAAAAATAAATAAATAAATAAATAAATAAAATGTGAATACACACAAAAAAATAAATTAAAAAAATTTTAAAAAGATTGAATACTTCCAAAGAAGTTTGGCCTCAGTGCTCCAGGCCTAACTCTTCTCCAGGTGAATATAAACCAAACACAGTATCTGAAGTCAGATATGTACTCCCCCAATTAAAGGTGTCAAATTTCCAACATCAAAACTTCCTTGCTAAACTGAATTTCAATTGATGGTTGTTTGTTTGGTTTAAAGAAGTTTCCTTGCCTTTCTACTTCTCTGTGTCTGTTCATATTCAAGAACTTCATATTCAAGAACATACTCGATGCTCTTCATTCTTGGATTATAGATGCCACAGTGGAAAGGACAAAAGGAAAAAAAGAAGGATACCTGAGTACAAAAGGGGATGAGCAATAGGGCTAGGAGGACTGCTAAGTTAATTACTAAGGAGCCTGGGGTACAATGTTTTTGTTTGTTTGTTTGTTTTTTGCGGTACACCGGTCTCTCACTGTTTTGGTCTCTCCCGTTGTGGAGCACAGGCTCCGGACGCGCAGGCTCAGCGGCCATGGCTCACGGGCCCAGCCGCTCCGTGGCATGTGGGATCTTCCCGGACCGGGGCACGAACCCATGTGCCCTGCATCGGCAGGCGGACTCTCAACCACTGAGCCACCAGGGAAGCCTGGGTACAATGTACTTTCCACTCCTTGAATCTGTGTTTGTGATTGACTTTGAGGAAAGTGACACTGTATGTAATGCAGAGTCCAGTCTTCAAGAGGTCTTGCAACTTCTGCCTTTGCCCTCCTAGATGCTACCCTAAAATTTCCATGTCAGAAGCCAGTCTAGCTTACTGGAAGGTGAGAGGCCACATGGAGAAGAATTGAGGCACCACAACCAAGAGTCAACCAGTCACTACAAATTTAGAGAAGTCATCTTAGACCTTTTATTTCAACTGAATCCCCAGCTGAATGCAGCTGTGTGAGTGAGTCCAGGTGAAGCCAGCAGAAGAACCACCCGGCCAACTCACAGATTAGTGAGAAATAATAATTCATGTTGTTTTGAGCCACTAACCTTTGCGATGATTTTGTTACATGGCTAAAGATAACTGATGCACGGCCTGACTGTGAATTTTACATTTATTTAGTCTACATGGCAAGTCTTAATTATTTATTTCCACTTTCCAACTTCTTAGGTTTTTCAGCACCTTTAAAATCTCGTATATCTCTGAAGGGTCACTCATTCATTCATTCATTCACTCAGCTTGGTGTTGCTCAAGTATCATGTATGTGTAGGAAGTAGCAAAATGAGAGGTAGACTGGTGCTTTCAATTCAATATGGGCTGACAATTAAAAATGAAATAGAACAGATAACATCACACACAGTAAAGGCAAGTGTGGTTTCAGTTATGAAAACATATGTGTACACTGAGTCATAGTATAAGTGTTTCTCTTACCTTACTAAAAGAAAAGTTTGAGGGGCTTCCCTGGTGGCGCAGCGGTTAAGAATCCACCTGCCGATGCAGGGGACACGGGTATATAGCCAATTTGGTATATAGCCGTTTGGATGCCACAGAGGTGCTCAAATGTAATGTGTCCAAACCAAAGCCACAGTTTTCCCTCCACCACCTGTTCTTCACTCAATACTCCTTTATGGCAGTAAATGGCACCACCAACCACCCAGTTGATCATGACAGTATACTACGTATTAGCCCTGTCCTCTTTCTTTTTTTTTTTTTTTTTGCGGTACGTGGGCCTCTCACTGCTGTGGCCTCTCCCATTGTGGAGCACAGGCTCCGGGTGCGCAGGCTCAGTGGCCATGTCTCACGGGCCCAGCCGCTCCGCGGCACGTGGGATCTTCCCAGACCGGGGCAAGAACCCGTGTCCCCTGCATCGGCAGGCGGACTCTCAACCACTGTGCCACCAGGGAAGCCCAAGAACTTTTAAATACTGGGGAAACCCTTAAGTGTCAAAGTAAAAGGAGGCCAGAATGATGGCAGAGGAGGAAAGCCAGGATCCGCAGTGTACTGGAAATCAAGGGAAAGGACATTGTCAAGGAAGCTGGGTTTAATAGTGTCAAATGAAGTAGAGAGATCTAGGAGGGTAAAAGCTAAAAAGGCAAGTAGGAGGTCATTTATAAGCATATCAGTGGAGGGGTGGGGTAAGTAGCCAGGTGACAGTTAAATTAGTAGAAAGAGAAAGGATGTTTGGATGAGATTAAAAGGTGAGCGTCTTCCCCAACCTCCCTTGCATGAGTTCCTTCTATTTGTTGCTTCTTCTTTAGCATGATTCAGGCCTCCATTGCATCTTGCCTGGACTACTAGCTCCACACTGTTTACTGTACAGACCCTGAGATTTAAAGAATTGTGACAAGTAGAAAAAAACCCAATATATGAGTTGTCCTTACAGCACTGGGTGACAAGAACTCCGCCCACTGTAATACAGAACCGATGGTAGCATGGTAGCAGGAGCATTTAACCTTTCCTGGGAGGTTTAGAAAACTTCCCAGAGAATGTGGCATTTGAACTGAATCTTGAAGAATGAGTGGGTTTTTCCCAGAGGATCAGGACATTTGAAGTAGAGGGATGGCGTGTACAAGAGGAACAACAAAGCACATGGCCAGAAGGTAGGTGGGTATCTTAGTCTACTTGGGCTGCCACAACAAACACTACAGACTGGGTGGCTCAAACAGGAAAAATCTATCTTTCACAGCTCTGGAGGATGGAAGTCTCAGGTCAGGGTGCCAGCACAATCAGACTCTGGTGAGTTCTCTTTTCCTGCCTTACAGACGGCTACCCTCTTGTTGTGCCTTCACTTGGTGGAGAGAAAAACCCTCTCTTCTTATGAGAGCATGAATCCCATCATGAGGGCACCACCTGCATGACATCTTCCAAACCAGTTATCTCCCAAAGGCCCCATCTCCAAATATCATCACATTAGGGCTCCAATACATGACTCCCGGAGGGACGTAATTTAGTCTACAACACTGCTTCTAGTCCCCTAAAGTTCATATCCTTGAATGCAAAGTACATTCGTTCCATCCCAACAGCCCCCAAAGTCCTAGCTCATTCCAGCACCAACTCTAAAGTCTAAGGTCTAAAGTCTTATTTAAATATCATCTAAAGCAGGCATGAGTGACACTCAAGGCATGATTCAGCCTGAGGCAAAATTTCTCTCCAGCTGTGAACCTGGGTAAACAGGTGTTCTGAGATCCAATTTCCAACGTGTGTGTGTGTGTGTGTGTGTGTGTGTGTGTGTGTGTGTAGGGGGATAGTTTAAGGGTTCAACCCTATAAGACTTCAATCCCCCACCCCGCTTCAGACGCCAGTCACAAGCCCAGGTTGTTACCTGTAATTTTGACTCACTGGCTGCAGGTTGGAGGTTCCCATGACCCCCTCCTTGGACTTCAGATGCAGTTGGAAAGTTCAGGTTGTTACCTGTATTTATGACTGACTGGCTATAAATCAGAGGTTCCCACAATTCCCTCTTCTTTGGTTTAATTAATTTGTTATAGGGGCTCACAATACTCAGAAAAAACATTGTACTTACTAGATTACTAGTTTATTATAAAAGGATATAATTTAGGAATAGCCAGATGGGAGTTGTGTAGGGCAAGGTATGTGAGAAAGGGCATCAAAGCTCCAGATGTGTCACTTCCCCCAAATCTCCACGTGTTCACCAATCCAGGAGCTCTCTGAGCTCTGTCCTTTTGGGTTTTTATGGCTTCACTGCATAGGCATGCTTGACTAAATCATTGGCCATTCACAATTGATTTAACTTCTAGCCCCTCTTTCCTGCCTGAACATCAGGGGACTGGGACTGAAAGTTCTAACCCTCTACCCCAGGTTGGTTCCCCTGGCAAGCAGCCTCAATTCTTAGGTGTGGTCCAAAAGTCACCTCATTAACGTAGCAAGAGACATCTGTCACTCTCATCACACAGTTCCAAGGATTTTAGTGGCTCTGTGCCAGAAACAGGGATGAAGACCGCATATATATTTCTTAGTATGAATCACAATATCATGCTTTGTGTTTCCAAAGTATGATGGTGGAACAGGCATAGGGTAAACATTTCCAGTCCAAAAGGGAGAAATCAGAAGGAAGAAAGGGGGATGGGTCCCAAGCAAGTTGAGTACCCAGGAAGCTAATCTCCATCAGATCCCAAGACTAAAGATTTAAGCCCCTTTGGTTCAATTACCAAGTCCACTGGGGCAGCAGCCCCACTCCCATGGCTCCGCTGGCCAAGGCTTGTGCCCCTAAAGGCCCTGTTGGGCAGGGATATTATCCCTAAAGCTATCCAGGTAGCTCAGCTCTTGGCTCTGGATGACCCCACCCGCACAGTATTGATTCGAAGTCCCTGTCTCTATCCCCTTCAATCCAATCTGGCAATGTCTCTCTTCATATAATCCCTTAATCTCTTGATTGCATGATAATCCAGCCCCTGGTGTTCTTATCTGAACATGCTTTCTCATGTTTTTGCAATATGGGCAGGATGAAAACTATCTAAATCGTATAAAGTTTTGGTTCCTTTTTGCTGAACAGCTCCTTCTTTATTTCATCTCTCTCTTCCCGCACTTTACAACAGTCAGGAGGAAGCAATGTTAATACTTTGCTTAGAAATCTCCTCAGCTAAATATCCAATTTCAATCATTTGCAAGTTCTGCCTTCCACACAACACTGTAACATGAACACAATCCAGCCAAGTTCTTTTCCATTGTATAACAAGAATCGTTCTCCCTCCAATTTCCAATAACATGTTTCCATCTGAGACCTTGTTACCAAATCCAAGCTCGCACTGCTCACTGCACCACAGGACAGTAAATCTAGAGACGAGTTGCGGGGGCAAGGGCTAGCGACTTTATTCAGAAAGTCAGCAGACCAAGAAGATGGTAGACTGGTGTCCCAAAGAACCATCTTCCCCAAGTTAGATTTCAGACTTCTTTTATACTAAAAGGGGAAGGAGTAAAGCCCTGGTTCTGGCCAGACTCTGGAGGGGATGTGCTAATTTCTTCCTTCCTGCACCCATTCACAGGTGGGTCTCCTTGGGATGTTTCCTGTGAGCTAAACAAATGTATGTTAGCTTAAGGCTCATCACCTGGGAGGCAGGGTTCCCAGAAATGGGCCATTATGTATAATTTAAGCTTATAGGCAACATCCCTTTAGTGATTAACTTGTAATAGAACACAGTTTCTTTCCTATAACAACCTCACCAGAAATGGCCCCTAATGTCCATATTTCTATACCATTCTGTTAATAATTATTTATACATTCTCTAAGAAGATGGAAACTTTCCCTCCAGATCCCTTCTCTTCTTATGAGCCCTCAAAAAATTACCTTTAAAAGTCCCTTTGAGGCAATGTTGGCTTTTTCTAGCATGCACCTCAAAGCTCTTCCAGACTGTGCTCATTACCCAGTTCCAAAGCCACTACCACATGTGTAGGCATTTCTTATAGCAGCACCCTACTTCTCAGTACCAAAATCTGTCTGAGTCTGGGAACCAATAATATATGAAGAGATTTACTATAAGGAATGGACTCACAGTTATCGAGGCTGCGGAGTCCCAGGATCTGCAGTCAGCAAGCTGAAGACCAAGGAGAGCCAATGGGATGGTTCTAGTCCGACTCCAAAGCCTGAGAACAGGGAGAGTCAATGATTTAATTCCAGTCTGAGTCCAAATCCAAAGGCAGGAGAAGACCGATGTCCCAGCTCAAGGATATTCAAGAAGAGAGAGCACATTCTCTTTTCGTTCTATGCAAGCTTTCAGTGGATTGGCTGCAGCCCACCAAGAAGAGCAATCTGCTTTACTCAGTCTACTGATTCAAATGTTAATCTCATCCAGAATCACCCTCACAAACACACCCAGAATAATGTTTAACCAAATATCTGGGCATCCCATGACCCAGTCAAACCGACATAAAATTAATCATCACAGTGTGTATGGAGGGGCTTGTGTGGATGGAGGTTGGATGGGCAGGGCTGGAGCCATTTAAGAGCACACATGGTAAGCCTTCTGAAGCTTTTTGTTCCCTCTTAGCTAATAAAGAAGCATTTAAAAGTCTTTTAGGGCCTCCCTGGTGGCGCAGTGGTTGAGAGTCCGCCTGCCGATGCAGGGGACACGGGTTCGTGCCCCTATCCCGGAAGATCCCACATGCCGTGCAGCGGCTGGGCCCGCGAGCCATGGCCGTGGAGCCTGTGTGTCCGGAGCCTGTGCTCCGCAACGGGAGAGGCCACAGCAGTGAGAGGCCCACGTACAGCAAAAAAAAAAAAAAAAAAAAAAAAAGTCTTTTAGCAGCAAGGACACAGGATCAGAATTGTGTTTTCATTTCTCATTAACATTAATGGTGGTGATTGAAATTTCTTCAGAAATTCACCCAAAAGACCCAGAAGTCTGGTTAAGACACAACAATATTTAGAAGCACTCCAATCTAGAGTCACATCCCGACTTCAGCACATATTATTTATGTGAAATCGTCAAGTTATTTAACCTCTTTCTAGGTCTCAGTTCTTCCATTAGCAATAGAGAAATTGCAGAGAGTCACAGGGATCAAATGCTATCATCCCTAAAGTAACTGGAAAAAAGTACTTTTCCCCAAATGTTAGCTCTCTTACCCTCTCTGTGGACACAGTCAGCCTAGATATGCTGCCTACATCAGCATAGTTTCACCAGTATAGGGACCACAGTGTTAAGAAATCATATTTCTGTATTTGGAATTTCATTTTATTATTTATAAAAAGGGAGTTGATTGATAGAAGCAAGTGGATTGTTTTATGTTTTATTATAAAAAATTTCAAACATGCACAAGAGTATAATTAATGAACTTTCATATACACGTCACCCATTATCAAGATTTTGCACACATGCTTAATTGATGGCTTTCTGTGAAGTATTTTAAAGCACCCAGACATTTCACACACCCTCGTATACCCTAAAAATATGCGTATATTGCTACATAACTAAAATGCATTATCACACTTAACAACACTAAATAAATATTCATGTGTTCTCAACAATAATGATAGTTCCGTGTGCTTTTAGAACTATTCATATTATAGGGGCTTTGTTAATAAATGCATAGAAATTGATGGATAAAAATAATTTATCATTTCTAAATATATGCATACTCTTAACAGCCCCCCCAAAAGTGTTGTTCAGTAAGTTGGCTTATGATTTGTAATATAGAGTTTAGTGTGAGTTAATAATATTCCCACAAAGACGTGTGCCATTGATAATGACAACAGTTTAAACTTGGCAGATCAATACTAATGCAAAAATAGAAGCCACAAAGGAAGGCTTCAGAACATTACCAACAGGCTAGCTTTCCTTGTATTCTCCGTAAAAACTTGTGTTTTATCTGAATTAAAGAGCCATTGACATTCAATTCAGGGATGTGTGTGACAGAAAAAAGAGAATATATATGTATAATTTCTCTGTTTTTAAGTGAAGTTATTGGAAAGCAATGACTTTCTTCATAAAGTAGACACAATAACAAAGCCTTATCGTTGAAATTGTTTTTACACAACTACTCAAGTCAAAAATGTCTTCATCCTTGAAACTGACCTTATCCTAGTCATGGATTGTTGGTGTTTAATATTCAAGCTTCCTAATTCTTTTTTGAAAGGCTGTTGCAGGAGAATTGCATGTAGAATATATAATGATTTATTTAGTCTCACAGTCCCTCATATGTGGGAACCAAAGAAAAAGAAGACAAGCTGATTCTCTCATATTAGTAGAAACAATTGCCTATGAATTTATTTAAGCAACTGATAATACAAAATTAAAAATAGTAACATAAGAATCTGATTTTTTAAAGTGTTTTTGCTATTCATACCATCCATCCATATTTGAAACATCTGTATTTGAAGTGCTTCAAGATAAGATATTTTAGCCTTGTACTGTTTCCATGAAATTAGATTCACCCAATCAGAGTACTAAATTCATAAAGTTCATTCATCTCCATAGTGAATTTCTGTGAGTTTATTTCAAGAAACAAATATTCACAAACCCAGGCGATTGCTCTGAAATGAAAGGATAATGATGACGCAGAGGTTGTAGATCATTTTTTCCCATATATGTCTAACAAAACAAAACAAAACAAAACAGGCTGCATCAGCACGTTTAAATGTTTGAAAAAATTTAGCCAGACAACTGATTATCTTTAAAAAAAAAAAGGTTTACTTCAAGTAGGTTATTAGCTAAATTCTATCTCATTTTCTCCCAATGTTTTGTGTTTGTGGTTAAATAGGCAGAGTGTAGGATTGCTCTCTGGTATGTATGGTATAAGTAAAATAGTTGAAAAATGAAGGTCAGCCGTATTGCCTTATTTCTGAGTACAAACTTGGTGCCTTGGAAGTACTTTTTGAACTTCTGGGGGTTACATGTAAGCCAGTAACTTTGCAGCAGTGTCCATCAGAAATTTCAGCTACAAGGAGCCAGGCCTAGCTTTAATAAGGGTGAAAGATGATTTTGGCTTCAAAAAGACAAGAAGCCACTTCGTATCTCCATTAGGATTTTAATGCTTGTCTCATAGTCAACCAGCCCAAAACTCATCTCCTGTCAAGACTTCCCCTGCCTCAATTGCTCAGGCTAAGAAGCTCTGCTTAGGGTAGTGCTTCCAGTGTTCAGAGAATCCTGCAGGCTCTGCCTTTAAAATGTATTCGGAACCCAACCACTTCATCATCACCATCCGGGTCCAGGCCACCCCATGTCTCCCCTGGATTACTGTGATAGCTGCCTAACTGGTGCCCATTTTCACTCTGGTCTCTCTACAGTTTTGTCTCAACACAGCAGCCAGGATGACTTGTTTTCATGTTTAGAATTCCCTGCTTGAAACTCTCCAAAGACTTCCATCTCTAAGGAAAGTCCAAAGTCTGCATTATGGCCTATGAGTTTCTACTTGACCTGATTTACAGGTTACTGTGTGCCCCCTTGTTCATTTATCCTTCAATACACCAGACGCACCCATGTCCCAGGGATTTTGCACTTGTTACTTCCTCTGCCTAGAATATTTTCCCCCCAGATATCCACACAGCTAGCTCTCTCATCTCCTTCAAACCTTTGCTTAAATATCTTCTTGGTGAGGCCTTCCTTGGCCTCCTCATTTAAACTTGCAGTCACCCCCAGTGTTCATTATCCTTTTCCCCAGCTTTCTTTGCCTCTGTAGCATTTATCACCACCTAAGCCATGACTAATTTTATTTATTTATTTACTTTTTATTGTCTGTCTCCTCAACTAGAATATAAGCTCTCTGAGGGCAGAGGGCTTTTTTAATTGCTATATCCCTTGTGATTAGAAGAGTATCTGGCACACAGTAGGTGATAAATATGTGTTGAATAAATGAACAAAGGTACCCACGGAACTATTTAGCAATATTTTACATTATGTGTTTTTAAAACATGCTACCATACTGTACATATAACACTTTCTTTTTATATCCAACAATTTGGCCTAGAATTCTTCCGATGGTAGTATGTGGCTCAACCTCATTTGTTGGAATTGCAGTATGCCTTATATGGATGTAGCTCAGGTACTAAGGGACCTTTAAAGTTTTCCTTTTTTTTTTTTTTTTTTTTGCGGTACGCGGGCCTCTCACTGTTGTGGCCTCTCCCGTTGCGGAGCACAGGCTCCGGACGCGCAGGCTCAGCGGCCATGGCTCACAGGCCCAGCCGCTCCGCAGCATGCGGGATCTTCCCGGACCGGGGCACGAACCCGTGTCCCCTGCATTGGCAGGCGGACTCTCAACCACTGTGCCACCAGGGAAGCCCCTCCAATTTTTAATAAAGACAATATTCTGCACCTGCTTCCTTGAGTGCATAAGAGTATATTTCTTTGGGGTAAGTAGATTTGTGGTTTTTCACCTTTGCTAAGCTGGAACTATGTTCCTGGCATTCCTTCTCTTCCATAGTTCCTACATAGTGTGAGCTCTAAGAAGCATTTTTCATGAGACTTGGAAGGTGGAAGTTAGCAGGAGCCATATTGTTTTTATACTTGGAAGGTTCGTCTGGGCACCAGGTGCTGCCTCCGCTCATGCACCTGTCGCTTATCTACCGGCTCCTGCGACTGCCCTGGGGTAGCAGCTGGGCCGCTAGGCCAGCCAGGCCACGTCTCCTGCTTCAGCTTCTCTGCCTCCCGGGCACGGCACATGTTTAGTCCATGATGGCACGCGCGGGCTCCTCCTGTTGGACCCCCCCATCACCCAAGTGAGAGGTTTGGTGGTGCTGAGAGTCTAATGCAGATTCCCAACCTTCCTCGGGGCTTCAGCCTCAGCCTCCCAGGTTCCAGTTTATTCTGTCTTCTCCCATTACATCCTGTTACTTCCATCTTCCCTTCCTGACCACCTGCCCTGTGGATTTCATGCTCCAGCACCAGACACAGAAAGGACAGCCACATATTGACTGTGCAGCCATCTCCCACAATGGCTTCAGGTCAAACCAAATACATGTATTTATATCCTAGTGGTTCTGCTTCTCTGTTGAAATGCTGATGGATGCAGGTAGATATCGAAAAACGAATTTGCCAGGCCATAGGATTTGTGCATATTTTTCATTTTCATAGATTAAAAGATGGATCTCTCGTCTATGAAACATTGGAATCCTTTCCCCCCAGGGATCTATAAATTATGAATCAGTTTCATTCGTTTGCACCTTAACAATCTGAGCAGATTGTAGAGTGTGTTTTCATGCTGAGAGAGTGGCTATGGAGGAAACCAGGGAAGGGAAACAAGAGTAACGTGAGACCAAATGATGTCTCGTCCTCCTCTGCACAGCTGGCCTCAGTTAACAGGACCACAGTGAATCAGTTTACATTTTAAATACTCCCTTTGTAATGCCAGAAATCAAAAACATAATTTCAACAAAAAAAAAGCTTAGATTTTTTTTTTTTTTTTTTTTTTTGTCGAACGTCGTTTGAAGGTTTGTTGTTCATGAACAAAAGCAATTTTCCTCAGTGTGTGCATTCTTACTCTTGGCAGATGCTGGACAGATGTTTTTACTATAGACACATGGGGACTTACAGGAAAAACACCCTTCTAATTACTGAAAGCAGCCAAAAACTGTGTTCCATAACTTAGTGATGAAATTAAAAACCCATCTCATGGCTTAAAACATTCATATTAAGATGCCATAATAGTTTGTTGTTCCTTTGATCACATCTATGTCCTAAGAGTAAGTTCCTTAGACCTCTGTCTTTACAGAGGCCCAGGGAGACGTTTTAAACTCTTGCCCCCCTTGTTACTACTGATTGAAATAGATTTTTGGAAGACAGAGTCCTCTTTAGATTTTCTAGTTTCCCTCTACTATAAAGAGTTTCTGTCAAGCAGTAGTCCCTAAAGATATCAATAACAAAAGGCCATTTTCAAAAGTGAAGGAGCTTTCCTCTTTGGAAGAATGTGTGGGTGGAGGCAAGTGCTTAACAGAGCAGGGCCTGCCTGCCTCTGATATTGTGCCTCATGGGCTTCTATGGTCGACCATGGCAAACCAAGCTTCACCACAGAAAGTGACTGTGGCTCACCCGTAGAGTCCCAGAGGGTCCACATGTGCCTTTAACAGAATCAACATTCCTAGATGACATTAGGTTCGCAACTAGGAAAAGCAAATGCTTGGATGATTTATATTTTATTTTGCAAAACTTAGATGAGCTCAGACACTAAGCCGAAGGTTAATAGGTATCTCTTTCCTGAAAGCTGAACTCCCCTTCAGCAAAGACCCACAGCGATGCTGTGGGTCTCTGGGGAGCTCTGCCTCTTATCTCTGCTGGCAGCCAAGGGCCTGGCACAGCTGGGAAAGAGCAAGAGTTGAAGCTGCTCTGCAATGAGATACTTCACTAACAGTCCTGTTTGTATTCCAGAGGCATCTATTATGTACTCTTAAGTCACCCTCCAGGGAATCTTAAAATGTGTTTTAGCCTCCTCAGGTGACGGTTAGGGATGTGTTCAAGCTTTGGAACAGCTTTACTGATAATGTATAAAATCGGAACAGGGGCTTCCCTGGTGGTGCAGTGGTTGAGAGTCCGCCTGCCGATGCAGGGGACACGGGTTCGTGCCCCAGTCCGGGAAGATCCCACATGCTGCGGAGCGGCTGGGCCCGTGAGCCATGGCCGTTGAGCCTGCGCGTCCAGAGCCTGTGCTCCGCAATGGGAGAGGCCGCAACAGTGAGAGGCCCACATACCGCAAAAAAAAAAAAAAAAAAAAAAAAAAAATCGGAACAGAGTTGTTGGAGTTCTGCCCTGCTCTGGCCCCTAATAATCAAGTTTTGGAAATAGGTGTCTTCCCTTCCTAGAAATTCTTTTTTATTTTTAAAACACCATTAAGATTCATTGAGAAATGCACTTTTTCAAAGCATTTCTGGCCTAGGTTTCTGTGTTTGGTCCTTCTCATCATCTCAATTTCCTGTGAGCTGGGCACATTCCACACAGTCGTTCCTGGTTGGCCTAGAACACTCTCTGCCTTTGCAGCCCCAGTGGTTTAGTTTTCCTATTCCTGAGGAGAAAATAACTCACTTCCTAGCCCTGACTCTGATGTCATTTCCTTTCCTCTTCGTGCCACAGAGGGCTCCCATTCTGGGAAGAAACATTTAGGCTTCTGGGAGGAGTTCTCTGGTAAGGTATGGTGCACACCTTTCATATGTAACTTTGGGCCTCGGCTAGATGATTGGCACATCCGTAACCTCAAATGCCATCTGATACCAGCCAGCTCATTCTCACTCATCTCCTCCCTCTACCAGAGGGCACCTCCAACCCTGACGGACATACCCTAATACACAGAGTTCCATACCCACCTTCCCCCCACCTGCCTGCCTAGCTTTCTCCTCTCATTGTTGTAAGAGACACAGCCCCAAGCATGGGTCTCTACAGACCTCATTTCATGCAGTGGTGGTGAAAAGCAGAGATCTCAGAGCCAGGGGGTGTGGGTTCCAGACTGGGCTAAACTTGGGCAAATTACTTGGGCAAATTACTTGATTTCTTTGTGTCTCAGTTTCCTTAGCTATAAAATGTGGGATTAAAATAGTATATTTACCACATAGTATTGTTGATACTTATTGAATTAATATATGTCTGTTTCCTTGAATAGTGCTGGCCAATAGTAAGTGCTATGTAAGGGTTAGCTATTATTTTCTGATATATTTGAAATACTGCAGCTATTTCCAAAGTATTTCTGTTTTTTAAAAGGACGGTTCCGGATTATTGATCTTTTTTAAGTTGAAAGTATTACCAGATTCTTCAACTCTCTCTTTTCCTTCTCCTTTTTACTTTCCTTTTCATGTTCTCTCTGTACCTGCATAGGGAGGTAAAGCACAAAATGAGTCCACCTTGCTGACTCTAGGTGCAAAGGGTTCCTTGGTAGCACTTTGGAATCTTTGATGGGCCTAATGGTATGTCTCTTAATGCATCCCAATGTTTGTAACATGACATCAATGGCTTTCTTCATCTAACAGCAACCATACAGAAGTAGTAGCAGCTACTTACTGTGGACTGGATCTTGTGATAGGTATATAAACCTACAGTCTGTCTCTTTACAAACTTAATCTTAACTTTTAGAAACATGGTGGTAAATACCAGATGAAACAACTAAAAGAGTGGACGTGATTTCCTCTGGGAAGGGGAGATGGGGGAAGGAATTGGTGGGCAGGGGATTGCAATTGTCTTCTTGTACTCTACAGAATGATTTGACTTTTACCTATTTCTTCTGGTATTTATCATGATTATCAACAAACATGCTTATACTTTCATTTCCTGATTTTTTTTTCAGTATGATATATTATCTCATGGTTTCCTGTTATTGGGAGGTAAGGATTTAGCTCTCTTACAGCCCTTCTCCCATCATCTCAGTATATTTTGGTTAGCTCAATACTGTATTTAGACGGTATACTGACTGTAAATATTATTCACAACTGAGCCATTTAGTATATATTTCATTTCTTTTCTCTTATTGTACAATGTTGAGTATCCTCGGAGTTAATAGCTATTTTTTCTATGTATCAGTCGCTTATTCAAGTCCTCTTGATATCTTCAAACACACCAGGTAATTACCCAGATTTGGTTTTGTTCGTGCTATCTTTCCTCCAGCCCTCCATCTTTCTGCTCTAACCCAGTAGTTAGCCTGGGTCTCTCCTCACCATCACCAGAAGATAGGGGTCTGATTTCTTCTACTTCTCTCTTTTGTTGGATTCTTGTTTCTTGAATGGCATGGCTTCCTTTTCTTGGTCAAGTGGAGCACATCCTCCACTAGTCTCCTGAGAAAAGGAACACAGGAGATAAATTTGTTGAGGCTTTTCACATGTGCATATCTATTATCACCTATACTCACAACAATCTGCAAGATAGTTTTTATTATACTTATTTTATTGATAAGAAAACTGAAGTTTAAAGAGGCTTAAAACATCTGCCCAAGCACACATACCTATAATGAAGTAAAAGTAACTGAGAAAGAAATTGGCAGAGTTGTATACATGCATGCACACACACACACACACACACACACACACACAATATAGAATTGGCTAGTACCATTTATCATTAATTCATTTCATTTTTACAGAAACAAATTTTAGAGAGTTAATTTGAAGAGTATAAATTTTTCTTTCCTTCATTTAATTTTTTCCCTTTCGAGTTTTGCCTAGACAATTAATTCATCACTCTTTTTGAATGATAATCCTAGAAAAAAATTTCATTTTCTGTAATTAGAATATCAGCTTGAATATTAAAAGACAACAATCAGGGCTTCCCTGGTGGTGCAGTGGTTGAGAGTCCACCTGCTGATGCAGGGGATGCGGGTTTGTGCCCCGGTCCAGGAAGATCCCACATGCCGCGGAGCGGCTGGGCCCGTGAGCCATGGCCGCTGGGCCTGTGCGTCCGGAGCCTGTGCTCCGCAACGGGAGAGGCCACAACAGTGAGAGGCCAGCGTAACGCAAAAAAAAAAAAAAAAAAAAAAATCAATGGAGAAATGTTACAGATATAGCAAATTGAGTTTGACTATACTATATCATATAAATGTTAGTTTGGACACAATATTTTTTTCATGGGCATAATATAAATAGCAGTAGGACTACAAGGATTTATAACTGCTGAGTAATTAGAAACTTATAAGTTCTGGCTACAGTTTTTATTAGAGAAACAATTCTTCACTCCCAGTTCTTTATTGAATTATGTGACTATTGAATTTGAAGTCTAGGCAATGGCCTAGATGACCTTGAGTTCTCTCCTTCAGCACTAACATGTTAAAATCACTTCATATAAAAATGAGGAATGAATGTAAAATGATACCAATGTTTAATTCCTCCACAGCTGTTATGAACTGAAAGTTTGTGTCCCCTCAAAATTCATATGTTGAAGCCCCAACCCTTAATGTGATGGAATTTGGAGATAGGGCCTTTGGGAGGTAACTGGGTTTAGATGAGGTCATGGGGGTGGGGCCCCCATGGTGGAATAGTGTCCATATGAAAAGAGTAAGAGAGACTAGAGTACACTCTTTTCTCCACCATGTAAGGACATTGAGAGAAGACTGCTGTTTACAAGCCAGGAAGAGTGTTCTCACCAGGAATCAAATTGGCTAGCACATTGATTTTGGACTTTCCAGCCTCCACAACTGTGAGAAATAAATGTTTGCTGTTTTAACCACCCAGTCTATGGTATTTTGTTATAGCTGCCAAAGCATATCAAAATAATAGCTCATTTATTAAAATTTGGGATATTTTAAGACCTAGGATATTATAATATGACGAGGAACACTTTATATATAGAATGAACACTTTATATATTAGTTTAAGATATCATGTAATTTGGAGGGCTGTAGAGTGTTTTTTTCAAAATCAGAACTCTACAGTTGGAAACACTAGGGTTCAAGTTTCACCCTTGCCACCATTGGCTGTTGGAATCTGAACAACTTTCTGCATTTGTGACATAGCATTAATAAGGCACACCTTGTAGGGTACTGTGAGAGTCAAAAGACTAATGTCAGGTACTTAGCATCATGCCCTGTATGTACTAAGTACACAATATACATTAGATTGCTTTTTTTAAAAAATGATTTACATTTATTTTCTCTCTCTCCCCCTTTCTCCCCCCTTTCTCCTTCCCTCTCTCTCCCTCTCTGAGGTGGTAAAGAAAGACTCAAAATCAAGAGTAGTTTCCTGACTAAGAGGTCTATATTGGTCAGGATCAAGTCACAAGACAGAAAGTACAAAGTATTTTGAACATGGAAAGCTTAATATAAAGAATTATTAATAGCAGAATGAAGTCACAGAGAATTAACTTGTGAGAGGTAAAGAGAATTGGAAAGGATACAGGGTTAGCAGATACAGGGAGCAGCCACCACCCCTAGGGTGAGACACAGTGTCCGAGGAAGCACCCTCACCCCACCCAAGCTGAGATCCAGACCTCCTTGCAGGGACGAGGATGACTGCTAGATGGCAGAAAAGTCACTGTGGAGGTGTACTGGTAGGACTTGCCAGAGATCTTCCCTCCGGCTTGTCAGAGAATGCAGTCCACGGAGAATTATCAAGCCTCAGAACTTGCAAGGTGCCGGGGATACCTGCTGACCACTGGATGCTGATACAACTGGATGCTGGGGAGGCTGCCCTCTGCGGGAGTCTAGTCCACTGCCCTGTGTGGCTTGGACCAGGGCACTTCCAGGTCATCTGTACAAAATAAAGGTCAGCTCCCCTGGGTTGATAGATGACCAAACTTGCAGGATCCTGGGCATATGTATACACGAAGCTGGGAACAGTTCCCAGGCTGGGGCGCTACTTTGTACTGCCTGGAGCCCCTGGCTATGCCACTGCTGCTTGAGTTGGAAGCTATAAAGAGTGTGCTGCAGCCAGATATTAGAGAAAGGTGCATCCTTCTGGAACTCAGCACAAGAGGGCAAGCAATGGAGAAAAAGCATTCTCTTCTGGAGCCTGGAAAGAGATCTACCCAGGAACCAAGAAGAGAACTCTTTTCTCCCCAGGTCTCCCTCTAGCACCCTCTATAGACAAGGCTTAAGGTCTTGCTGGGTGGCAAAAGAGAAATAGTTGCAAGGTCCAATTCTGTTATCACAGAGCATGCAAAAAGGATGAATTTGCAGCTGACCTGTAATACTTCAATAACCTGTACCATGTCACAGTCAGAATCATACATACAAATAACTCATCATATCAGGACAACATTTATAGTATGCCTGGCACTGTGTACCCTAGAGAGATCAAGAATATTAACCCTTAATGGGGTGATAAATGTCACATATACCGTTCCAGGTGTCTGACATCCAAGAAAGAAATTTTAAATCTCCCCCTCAAAGAACTTAAGGAGGAAGTACGAAACAATTAGAAACAAACAATAATATACTGTCAAGAGTTAAGTAGGGTTATACAAACTTTTTTGTCAAGCAATTATAGAGATGATGGATTTTTTTTACTATGTTTTTGTGTATTTATGTCTTTTTAATCTTCCACAGACACATTCAAACTGCTTTCTATTTAAGTATTTATTAAATTCCACAATAAAGTATATTTCTCTACAAGCTTTATAAACCACAAATAAACATTACTTTAAAATCATATCACAATATTCTGCATGCTCCAGCTCTGAATTTCCCAAAGCCTGAAGATCATTACTTTGTAGATTAGCCAGAACCATTTTTTTTGGGGGGGGGTTACATAAATATTCTTTTACCCACCCCAGTGACATCTTATTTGTTGCCAATTTGTCACATTTGTTTTTCTTGCTATTGCTTCTCTTAAGAAATGCATCTTGGTAGTTAAAAGAACGTGTTGGAATCCAATAGACCTGGTTTAAATCCCAACTCTTTCACTTTTTAACTTAAACAGTTATATAACTTACATGAAGACATACTTAGGTATCTATGGTACTTAGCAGACTGTTGATACACTGTAAATATTAGTTATATTGTAAAGTTTAACTAGCCTAAGAAAGGGGAGAGCAAAAACTAATTCATCTATTTTCTGCTTGTTAATATCAGTGATAATGGAAGTAAAGGGAGGAAATTTTGAAACTCATGGATAAATACAGTTTAGCTGTCATCCATCAGTGGACATCAGTTTGATGAACAGTCTCTATAGTGACAGAGGCACAGCACTGGTCCAATCAGCCAGAAAGTCTTAACAAATCAAGTTGTGAGTTTGGGGTGATGACAAGTCCATTTATTCATCTCTTGCTTTCTCCTAGGACTATGGCTGCTTTGGTGCCCTCAGGAAATGAAATAACATCAGAGTTAGATTAGATATTCTCTGTAGACTTGGTTCCCGGATATTAACATCCAGAGAACACACAGAATGTTTACATGTGCTAGATTCATCTGGCTTCCTCATGATGAGCCAAGGCCAACTGGAATAGCCCATGTAGCCGAGATGTTATCATGATAAGCTCACAGTCACCAGATGTTCTATTTTCTACTCCCTCCCACATGGCAAAAAGTGAAACTGTCTGCCAGCCTCGTGATTAAACCAGTCTTCATCTTCTGTCCCATCCAAAATGCCAACTTCATAAATTATCTGTTCCACCCATTCTTTACCCTACAATCCCCTGACTGCATCACATACCTTACACTCCACAAAATACCAGAAAACAAATGTTCAGAAATTCCTGAGAGAAAGCAGAGCTTCTTGAAGAAAACAGAATTCCTTCTGCTTTCATTTTCCTTATTAATTAAAGTAATTTAAAAGCTGTACATCATAGGAAAAACAGAACCCAGAGAAATGCATTGAGGCCCAAGATGTATAAGGAGAGAGAAATCAAGCAAATATCTGTGTAGAACAGAGATTTCAGATCTCAGCCACAAATCAATTTTTTTTATGGAAAGCAGGAAGAAGTTAATGGAGGATCACAAAATTATTTTGAAAAATTATGGAAAACAGTGACTAATGACCCAACTTTTGAAACAATGAAGAAGTTGGATACCACAAACTTTAGAACAGAAGCTTCACCATGATCATGGGAAAGATGAAGCAATAGATTATTAAATGGCAGTTTGTGAGCTCTTAGAAAGGAAGCAAAGCTCGCTGGAGATCAGCATAGTTTTATATGATCAAATAATGTCAGACATCACATTTCCTTTACTGACAAGCGTTTTGAATGGGATAGGGCAACAAAATCCTTTAGAGATGGTATATATTAATTTCAGAAAGACATTTACCAAAATATCCCTTGATGTGCTTTGGGCAATTCATTAATTTATTTAAGACATATTTATTAAACCCACATTATATGCCAAAGGTTATACTAGCACTGTGAAACATAGAAGAATATAGACTGGATGATGGTAACTGTGGGTAGATTGAATACTTTCTAAAATCTCTACTCCCAAAGTATGTACTATCACGTGAGAAGGCTAACAGTGGTAGTCAGCAAGACTATAAGAGTGCTAGCTGTCCTACATTTTTTTTTTAATGTTGAGCCTTCTTTTAATTTATTTATTTTTATTTTTGGCTGTGTTGGGTCTTCGTTTCTGTGCGAGGGCTTTCTCTAGTTGTGGCAAGCGGGGGCCACTCTTCATCGCGGTGCGCGGTCCTCTCACTGTCGTGGCCTCTCTTGTTGCGGAGCACAGGCTCCAGACGTGCAGGCTCAGTAGTTGTGGCTCACAGGCCTAGTTGCTCCGCGGCATGTGGGATCTTCCCAGACCAGGGCTCGAACCCATGTCCCCTGCATCGGCAGGAGGATTCTCAACCACTGCACCACCAGGGAAGCCCTGTCCTACATTTTTATGAAGATTGTTAACTACCCAGAACTGCTTAAGTTTAAGTGACATATTTGAAAACAGAATCAAGGCTGAGAGATAACATGATAAGCTAAAGTAATGGGCCAAAAACGACAAGGCAAAATTAACTGAAAATGACACAATATCTTGCACTTAGTTTCAAGACATCAACTGCACAGGTAAAAAACAGCCTTGATTAAAACAGTTGCTCATATGAAAACAGCCATTGTATTTCACTGGAAGGTCACTGTGATTTATTAAGTGTGACCTCTCTACCGAAAATTTAATAGAATTTGAGCTACCTGTCAGAGGCTTAGAGTCAGAATAAGAGTCCATCGTAAGGACACTACCCCATACTTGTCAGACTGTTTCTACCATGTTATGCTCAGCCTTGGGTACTGAATTGTAAGAGGGGCAGTCTATGTCTACCCGCATGCCAAGTTGAAGGCAAGCAGTATTGTGTATGTTTTGGCAATCTTGTCATAGAAAGTCAACTGAACTAATCGAAGGATGTCTGCACAGAGAAACAAAAACTCCCGAGGCAGATACAATAATTATCTTCAAATGTTGAAGGGTTTCAATGTGGAAGAGGGATTTAACCAAGTTTGTGAGTTTATGACCTTAGAGCCTTGGGATACACAAGGGACTGAGAGGTCTTATTTGCTGTGCAAGGTATTGGGGATTTGAAGCAAACGGAGAAGAGAGAGTAGAAGGGGTTTGAAAACCAGTATAATAAAGAGGAGGAATAGAGACTGTCTGGTGAGTAGAGCAAAGCCTTTGAGGTCAGATATACCTGGATTCAAGTCCTGGCTTTGAGCTCACCGTGTGATCTTGGGAAAGTGGTCTAACTTCTCTGAATTCAGTTTGATCACCTGTGAATTTGGAATGATGATCGTACTTAATTCAGAGGATTGATATGAGAGTGAAAATATATGAGGCATGTAAAGAGAGAGGTGCACAGCATGTGATCAATTAATATTAGCTTGTCTGCTTTTTCTGTAATGCAATGGAGTAAAGCTAGGATTAGCATCTGGAGGTTAAATTGAGTCCGTTTTTGGCTTTCTAATATAAGAAACTTCTGATCTGTTAGAACTTCCCAATAATACATTTTGAGTAATAATGAGCTCTCCTTCGCTGGAATGTTCATACAGGTTTGGGGAGGAGTTTTACATCATGTAAGACATTGTTCTAGAATGACCCTATTTGTTCCTAGCTTTTATAAGTATGAGGATCTGTATTTAGCATCAAATATTTCTCATAATTTTTCATCTGATAGTATTTGTATTTTAATTATTTAGTTGAAATAAGCACAACAGAAACTCCTGTAGAAAATATGAGTGACGGCTACAACATTGAGTTTTTACTGTGTGGTAGGCACTTTACAATAACTCTACAATAAACTTTACAATAAACTCTACAATAAACTCTTTGCAATAAACTCTATGACACAGATGAACAAACTGAGGCTTCTAAGACTTAAAACATCGGACCTAGGCTACAGAATTTATGGAGGACAGTAAAAACTTTAAAATACTTTTAAAAACCCTAATTATCATACAAACAAATAGTAAACATGTGCCAAAATGTTATTTAACTTATCACTGAGAAAATCAAAAAATGACAAAGTTGGTTCAATGGAAGATATCAGAAACTGATTATATTATATAGAGTCCATGAAAGAAAGAATGCTGGGATAAAATTGCTAAATCAGATACAAAAATTTTATTGCCTTAATACCATGAGGACAATTAAAACATAATCTTTGAAGTTATTTTCTCTCCTGGACAGAAGTGTCTTTTATCATTATTAGACAAAGTCACTGTTAGGTTGTGCAGGGAATAGCCTCCAATACCAAGTTTGATGTGTAGAATATCTACTGGGAAATGTTCATGGGATCAACACCTAATGAAGAGAGCATAAGAAAGCATGATTGGGCAGAAGGAGAAGCTGTGCTGTGATCCTGCCCCAGGGAAGGCTCAGCTGATCCAGCTCTGTTTTCTTGAGCTGGGAGGAGGGAGTTAGCCTTTTATGTCCCTTTCTTTACATGACTTCACCAGTCATGGGAAGTTGTTTACCCTTGGGAGGAGGTGTGACCTTGGGAAAGCCAGTTTTCTTCAATGAGGCAGTTCCCAAAGTGGACTGGTAACTGAGGACTGTCTTTTGGAAGTATTTCCAGTAGCTGGGGAATAAGGCCTTCATTTCTGGAGGTAGATCTGGGGAACACCTTATGGGCTCTATCACAAATAAAAATGCTTTAGTTTTCTACATATAGAAATCTAACTTTAAAGTATTGTTAAATGTCTGGGCCATGATTGGTAGTAAATAGTAAGTCCAACAAACTTACACTTCCCTAGGTCCTAGAGAGTCATAATGGGTTTGCTAGATAATCATTAGCATAATAACCAAGGGTGTGCAGCCATCTTTTGCATCATTTAAAATTTTCCTTAACAATAGTAAGGGGATATGACTCCAAAGAAACTCTCAACAATTAAGACAATATCATGAAGTAGCTAAGAATTTAACATCTTGAAATGGACTCATAATTTTTCAAATATTAGCACAAATGAACTCAAGGTGTGTTATTGCTTCAAACTATGGACATTTCTTGGTAAAATATGAATATGAGGCACTATTCCCAGGGATTTGCAACCCACAGATTGCAAATAAAAGCATTAGATAAATTTAGGGCAACTTCTACCTCACAGATTCTGAAGTGCTTGTCTTCCTCAGAGAAAGAACACACCATGGATGTTTACTTTTAAAGAACATCAGGCAAAGTCTCTTTCTTAAACGTGCTTTTTCCTCCTTCCTCACTAGTGACTGAAATTCTTTTAACAGGAACAAAATGTTACATTTAATCACTAGTGTTATTGCCTAAATTTAAATGACTTTATGAGCAGCAACATTTTACAGTGGACATTATTATTGCTGACCATGATTTTTAGAATTTCTTTCTTTGCAGGCATACTTTGAAGTAAGATGTGGCTTGTGACTTGATTTAGTCAATGAAATATGAGTGTAATTATCATTTCCAGGCAGAAGCATTTATGAGCTGGTGCATGATTTTCTGTGGTCTCTTTCGCTGTTGCAGCAATTGTAGAAGCATGCACTGATGTGGAGGTGCCAACAGTTTGAAGAGGCCTGGAATGCAGAATCACCACATGGAGGCTGGTTGCTATGGAGAGCTGCCCATGCTCTTCAGCAGACTTTGTGGGACTGAGAAAGAAACTGTGTCAAGCCACTAATATTTTGTCTTTATTATCTTAGCATAACTGAGGTTAACTTACTAATAGAAATGAAGACTTATGTGTATGCTAAGGTATAACTGACTCAGATCATCTACTTTCCTTTTGGCAGGTTTTAGCAGAAAGGAATGGCAAAGAGAAGCCAGGAAGGCGTTTTTAGGACACTCAGTCAGGGGAAAGGAAACCAGTAGGTGGGACAAGGAAATATTTATAACCTTTTCAAGTTTGTCCTGTGACAAACTTTCACTGATGTAGTTTATCAAAAGTATTTTTGTAGTTTATTGAAAATATTAAAAATATTTTTGTAAAAGTATTTTTGTAATATTAAAGGTTTCCTTCCCTCCTTCCCTCTCTTCTTTCCTTCCTTCCTGAGTTGATACCAGAGAAACTGGAGCAGAGAAACCTTGAAGATTTAGTTGAAAGTCTTAAAAAATTATATAGACTTTCTTACAGTTTACAGAATATTATGGGATTTCTAATGTACATATCATTGTTCAACTTGCAACTATTGAAGTGGTTCACAATTCAGAAGTCCTTCCAAGTACAAACAGCACATATCTAGGCCACTTAAAGGTTTATTTGTTACTAAATCTACTACTGGGGGAGCACACTTAAAATGTGAGTTAAAATCTACATAGTTTCTAAAAATGTAAACCTCATTTTTATTGGAGTCATACAGGCTCATAACAACAAGAACAAAACCATAGTCCTATATTCACTCTACCCTTCCCATCGCTATCTTCTACTTTCAAGAGTCAAATACATTTAACTCTCTTAACAGGTCTCTACAATAGTTACCTTCAAATTTCATTTTAATTGCTTACAGTTCTCTTTCTCCATTTCTGTTTTAGATATTATATATTGACTTACTACTAAGAAGGATGAAGATTTACCTCCATTAAATTGGTAATTGCCCCAATTACCATCCTCTTATACACACCACCCTCCCCTAATTTTAAATATTATACTTTGAGTGAAATAAATATTCATTGACAATACTATGACTATACATATTCACAACTGAGCCATGTAGTATATTATGAGACATTTTATTTAATTTATAATTTTTATTTTCTCTTGATGTGATAATTATCTACCATTTTTTAAAGTTTATTTTTCTAATTACTTAACTCTAATTCAGACAGAACTATAATACCATAAAACTCCCAGTGATACATTCAAACACATTTGCTGGTTTCTTTTTCTTTCTTTCTTTCTTTCTTTTTTTTTTTTTTTTGACATATTCCTCCTGGAGTCCTCTATCCTCTTGAAATTATTAGAATTGTTTGCTCTCTAGGCTTGCTGCCTAGGTGTCAAAACGCAATCTCCCTTTACCATGAATTTGCGTGCCTTCTGCAGTCATAAACACGCTTGAAATGAATGAAAATTGGAAAGCCTCAGCAAAGAAATAGAAACTCTCGACAAAGAAATAGAAGATATAAAGAAGAAGTCAATGGAAATTTTGGAGTGGAAAAGTGTAGTAACCAAAATAAAAAACCCAGTGGATGGACTGAAGAGCAGAATGGATGGGACAGAGGAAGGAATCAGTGAACCAGAAGATAAAACAATATAAATTACCCAATTTAAATAATAGAGGAAAAAATGACTGAAAAAAAATATGAACAGAGTCTGCCTTGGACACCTGTGGAATGATAATAAAGGATTTAACATTCATATCATCAAATTCCCAGAAAAGAAAAAACAAGGAGGCCCCAAAAGAGTACTCAAAGAAATAATGGCTGAAAACGTCTTAAATTTAGCAAGAGGGGCTTCCCTGGTAGTGCAGTGGTTGAGAGTCTGCCTGCTGATGCAGGGGACACAGGTTCGTGCCCCAGTCCAGGAGGATCCCACATGCTGCAGAGAGGCTGGGCCCGTAAACTATGGCCGCTGAGCCTGCGCGTCTGGAGCCTGTGCTCCGCAACGGGAGAGGCCACAACAGTGAGAGGCCCGTGTACTGCAAAAAAAAAAAAAAAAATTTAGCAAGAGACAGAACCCCACAGATTCAAGAAACTGAGTGACCTTCAAAAAGGATAAATCCAAATTAATCTATGCCAATACACATTATAATTAAACATCTAAAAATTAAAGACAAAAAAAAATTGCAAAAATTGCTAAAAGGCAAAAGCAATTCCAATGACAGTGGATTCTCATCAGAAATCATGGAAGCCAGAGGAACTGGCAAAATATTTTTCCATTGCTGAAAGGAGTTAACTATCAACCAGAATCCTCTACTCAATGAACATATTTGTCAGTAATGAAGGGGAAATCAAGACATTCTCAGATGAAAGAAAACTAAGGAATCTGTTATCAGCAGACCTAACCTAAAAGACTGTCTAAAGGAAATTTTTTAAACAGAAATCAATAAAATTGAAAACAGAAAACAATAGCCAAAATCAATGAGACAAAGAGCTGGTCCTTTGAAAAGATCAGTAAAATTGACAAACCTCTAGGAAGACTGACAAAGAAAAAAATTGAGGACACAAATTACCAATGTCAGGAATGAAACAAGATCAGTGTAGAGACTCTGCAGACATCAAAAGGAAAATAATGAAATGCTACAAACAACTTCATACACATAAATTTGACAATTTAGACAAAATGGGCCAATTCTTTGAAAAACCCAAACTACCACCACTTACTCATTATAAAATAGACAATTTTAATAGTCCTATAAATATTAAGTAAATTGAATTTTTAACAAACGCTTCTCACAGAAATCTCCAAACCTACATCGTTACACTAGAGAATTTTATCAAATATTTAAAGAATAACTGACAACAATTCCACACAATCTGTGACAGAATATGCCCCAATTCATTTTGTGAAGCTTTCTATAGAGCTATAACAACCAAAATTGTGTAATTATAGCATTGAGATAAACATATAGATCAATGGAACAGAATAGAGAACCCAGAAATAGAACTAACATACCCAACTGATTTTTTACAAAGGTACAAAAGCAATTAATTGGAGGAAAGGACCTTTTCAACAAATGCTCCTGGAACAATTAGACATCCAGAGAGGGAAAAACAAAACAAAACAGAAACTCAACCTAGTTCTCACAACTTATATGAAAATTTAACTGAAAATGGGTCACAGACTTAACTGCAAAATGTAAAACTATAAAACTTTAAGAAAAAAAATAAAAGAAAATCTTCCAGATTTAGGGCTAAGTGAAATGTTCTTAGACTTAACACCAAAAGAATAATCCATGAAAAGTAATGTTGATAAATTGGATTTCATTAAAAAAAAAAAGCTCTTTGAAAGACCCTGATAAGAGATTGAGAAAAGAAGCTATTGACTGGAAGAAAATATTTACAGACCATCTCTCTGAGAAAGAATTGGTATCTCCACTACATAAAAAACTCTCAAAACTTAAGTGTAAAAGCTTTTAAGTTTCATTAGGCCCCATTTGTTTATTTTTTATTTCCATTACTCTAGGAGGCGGGTCAAAAAAGATCTGCTGTGACTTATGTCGAAGAGTGTTCTGCCTATGTTTTCCTCTAAGAGTTTTATAGTGTCTGGCATTACATTTAGGTCTTTAATCCATTTTGAGTTTATTTTTGTGTATGGTGTTAGGAAGTGTTCTAGTTTCATTCTTTTACATGTAGCTGTCCAGTTCTCCCAGCTCCACTTATTGAAGAGGCTGTCTTTTCTCCACTGTATATTCTTGCCTCCTTTGTCAAAGGTAAGTTGGCTCTCTTTCCTGTTCCATTGATTTATATTTCTGTTTCTGTGCCAGTACCACACTGTCTTGATTACTGTAACTTTGTAGTATAGTCTGAAGTTTGGGAGCCTGATTCCTCCAGCTCCGTTTTTCTTTCTCAAGATTGCTTTGGCTATTCAGGGTCTTTTTTGTTACAGATTGCCAACAAACACACGAAAGGATGCTCAATATCACTAATCATTAGAGAAATGCAAATCAAAACCACAATGATGTATCACCTCACACCAGTCAGAATGGCCATCATCAAATAATCTACAAACAATAAATGCTGGAGAGGGTGTGGAGAAAAGGGAACCCTCCTGCACTGTTGGTAGGAATGTAAATTGGTACAGCCACTATGGAGAACAGTATGGAGGTTCCGTAAAAAACTAAAAATAGAACTACCATATAACCCAGCAATCCCACTACTGGGCATATACCCTGAGAAAACTATAATTCAAAAAGATACATGCACCACAATGTTCATTGCAACACTATTTACAATAGCCAGGACAGGGAAGCAACCTAAATGTCCACTGACAGATGAATGGATAAAGAAGATGTGGTACATATATACAGTGGAATATTACTCAGCTATAAAAAGGAATGAAATTGAGCTATTTGAAATGAGGTGGATAGACCTAGAGTCTGCAATACAGAGTGAAGTAAGTCAGAAAGAGAAAAACAAATACTGTATGCTAACACACATATATGGCATCTAAAAAAAAATGGTACGGATGAACCTAACGGTAGGGCAAGAATAAAGACACAGACGTAGAGGATGGCCTTGAGGACATTGGGGGGAAGGGGAAACTGGTACGTAGTGAGAGAGTAGCATTGACATATATACACTACCAAATGTAAAATGGATGGCTAGTGGGAAGCTGCTGCATAGCACAGGGAGATCAGCTCGATCCTTTGTGATGACCTAGAGGGGTGGGCTATGGAGGGTGGGAAGGAGGCTCAAGAGGGAGGGGATATGGGGATATATGTATACTTATAGCTGATTTACTTTGTTATACAGCAGAAACTAACACAACATTGTAAAGCAATTATACTCCAATAAAGGTATTAAAAAAAGAAAAAAAAACAAGTTAAAAATAGATACAATCCAATAGAAAATGAGCAAAGGCATGAACAGACATTTGACTGTAGAGAACATACAGATTCCAATAAGCACATAAAAAGATATTCAACATTATTAGCCAATGAAGTAGCACCACACACCTAACGGAATGGTTAAAATAACATCACCAAATGCTGGTGAGGATATGGGAAAACTGGGTCATTCGTACATTGTTGGTCGGATTGTAAAATGTTACGGTCATTCTGGAAATATTTTGGCAGTTTCTTAAAAACTAAACTTACAATTTTTGATCCAGCAGTTACACTCATGGGTATTTATCATAGAGAAATTATGATTTATATTTACATAAAAACCTAAACATGAATATTTATAGCCCTCAAAAGGAAACAACCCATATGTCTTTCAATGGATGATTAAACAAACAGCCATACATCCATACCATGGAATATTGCTCAACAATAAAATGTAATAAACTACTGATACATGCAATAACCTGTACGGATCTCCAGAAAATTATGGTGAACTAGAAAAACAAATCACAAAAGTTTACATGGTATATAATTCCATTTATATAAGATTCTTGAAATAACAAGATGATGGAAATGGAGAACAGATTAGTGCTTACCAGAGATTAAGCAGGTGTTGTGGGTGAGAGGGAGGCATGTTCAGCTTTCAAAGTGAAATATGAAGGAGATTTTGGGGATAGAAATGTTCTATATCTTAATTGCATCAATGTCAGTATTCTGATTGTGGTGTTGTACTATAGTTTTGCATGATATTACCACTGGATAGAACAGAGTAAATGGTACAGGGAACACTCCAAATTATTTTTTTACAACTGCATGTGAATCTACAATTATCTCAAAATACACCATTTAACTTAAAATACTATGCCATGAGAAAATAGAATTTTGAAATATTTGGAAATTGACAGATAAACCAATAAATATATATTATACTTGTATATATATGTAGTATACATATGTATACATATTGCAGTGTACATATATTTGTGTGTATATGAATAAACCTGATATTTACTATTTGGCCATTTACAAAAAGCTTTGCCAACCCATGATATACACACACACAAAATTGATATTAGCAGATTCAACGTTCACAGTTTCCACTAGGACTTAAGAATTCCAGGGCATATAGGAATTTATAATTTTGCCAATTCATGGATTTTATTGGCACACTGTAATTCTGGTGTTTGTTAGCAAGCTGTTTAGCTAACCGGGGAACAATCACAACACAATTTTATGCTTTACTTGTCATTCCCTATTCTTTACATTATCCTACATGATATAAACTTTTTTTTTCTGAAAAATAGCCATTGATAAGATGCTAATAAAAATGTAGTTAATTTTTAGTGTTAGATATGCAGGGGAAAGACAAAGTGCTAATAAAGGAACACATCAGTGATAACATACTTTTGTGTTTTTAAAATGTGAGGAATTCATCAAGGTATTGACATACATCCCTTGAGAATGTCAGTGGTTCAGAAATACATATAAAATACATATTACCATTTTACTGAAGAAATTTAAGTAGAAAGTAAAATAATTTTAATAGCAGAACATAGTACATGAAGATTTTTGGTAAATTCATAAGGCTTCTTACAACATAACTAAGGATGAGCCAATGATATTGAAATCATATGAACATAGAGTCAATATTGTTTTAAATACTACATTGCTTGGGAAGATCTGAAATATTATTTCCGTACAGTTTTTTAGCATTTTCTCCTCTCTTCTTACTCCTTTGTGTAGTTTTTGTTTGTTTGCTTTTTAGGGTTATAGTTTCTAGTACAGATCAAAGAATTTCTCTTTCAGTTGGATCCAACCATCACAATTTTAAACATGTATTTGCTGTTAGAAGCCCTCCCTTCCCTCAATTCACAGTGAACATTGTTCTAATGCTGTGGTTGCAGTTTGAGGAGGTAGTGTTGATGTATCAGTAAATAACACTAGTAAAAATAGCATGCTTTTTAAAAAAACTATTTTATTTTATTTATGGCTGCAGCATGTGGGAGATCCCGCATGTGTGGAGCACAGGGCTCAGTTGCTCCATGGCATGTGGGATCTCAGTTCCCTGACCAGGGGTCGAACCCACGTCCCCTGCACTGGAATGCAGATTCTTAACCATCAGACCACCAAGGAAGTCCTCAACATGCTTTTCTGTCCTTCAGGCCCAGACATATATACAGTGCTTTAAACAATCATACAAATGATGAAGGAAGAATACTATACACTATTATATTTTCTTTTACTTTTTGCTGTATTTTGTACCGTTTCCCTCTTCTATAGCTTCCAGTTTCACTGAAGTTTGCTATTATAAATAAATGATTTGGAAAATAATTTTTTCAGAATGATTCTTTTTTCTTGCATGAAAGTTTTATACAGTTTTTATTTAAAGTTTAGTCTGCTTTTATCACCTCACATGAAACTTAACATTTCAATAATTTTGTTTCACATGCATTTTTTTAACATCTTTATTGGAGTATAACTGCTTTACAATCGTGTGTTAGTTTCTGCTTTATAACAAAGTGAACAAGCTATACATATACATATATCTCCATATCTCCTCCCTCTTGTGTCTCCCTCCCACCCTCACTATCCCACCCCTCTAGGTGGTCACAAAGCACTGAGCTGATCTCCCTGTGCTATATGGCTGCTTCTCACTAGCTATCTATTTTACATTTGGTAGTATATATAAGTCCATTCCACATGCATTTTTAATAGCTTACCGTGTTGCTTGAGTGAATGCTGACATCAGCTATAAAATGTTTGTGGGCATATCAACATAGTCTTACAGTCATATATTCATATATAAATCATGTAAAGTGTGTACTTAACCCTGACAGAACTTTGGCATAACTTTTAAATTCTCATTATCTGAGGACATACGAAATTGGGAAAAGCATAAGAATGGTTTCTGGAACTTTCCAGTTCCCTCAGGAAGCAATTGAGTGTTGATTTACTTAGGATTCCAGAGTAAATTTCCCTACCACAATCAACTTTTTACAATGTCTATAAGTGGTAATTCCCTTTTCCTCAAAGTTTCTTTATAATTAAGCAGGCAAGTATTACAGTTTTTGAGGACAGTTAGAGAGAGAAGGGGGGATTAGTTATACAGCCTACAGCATTTATTTGAATACATTGTTTAAGTCTCAGAAAACTGGGCTGAAAATTTTAATCATTCGTTTTGCAGAAACAGAGATCTTACAAAAACCTTTAAAGTGATAAGTTTGTGTGCCTTTCTAATATAGACCATATAGTAGAATGGAAAAACTACTGTATTTGGAGTTAAAACACATACACACACACACATCCTAGGTTTAAGTTTTGGCTCTAGGCAGTGTTCTTATGCTCAGACAAAAGTGGAAAATCTTGTTAGTTGCAAAGCAGAAAGACACTAATCTTTCCTATATAGCCAAGCGACATGCATGTTTATAAATATTTAATATTGCTGTTATATCAATATAGCTAGGAGATAGCCTTAGTTTCATTCTTTTCTCTTTATAGATGGTCAAAAATTTTAAGTATATTATCCCCAGTTTTACTCTTTTTATCTGCTAAATTTATCATTTCTTGTGAAAACTATTTGATACTTTTTTCTTTATATATTGGGTTGATATTGTTAGTTGCAAATAGGTTCACAATTGTTATATCATCAAGTAATGTACATATTTATACATAATACTGCTTTTAACACTGAATTCTATTTGTTTTAATGGTACAACTTTTGCTATATATTTTTTATTATTTATTTTGGGGGGCTACTCTATGTTGCAGTGTGTGGGTTTCTCACTGCAGTGGCTTCTCTTGTTGCAGAGCACAGGCTTCAGTATTTGTAGCACGCAGGCTCAGTAGTTGCAGCACACGGGCCCTAAAGCACATGGGCTTCAGTAGTTGTGGCATGTGGGCTCAGTAGTTGTGGCTTACAGGCTAAGTCGCTCTGCAGCATGTGGGATCTTCCCAGACCAGGGATCGAACCCATGTCCCCTGCATTGGCAGATGGATTCTTAACCACTGTGCCACCAGGGAAGTCCCTCCTTTTGCTATCTTATCTTTCTCTTGGTTAGTATCATTTTCCATTCCTCCATTTTAAAACTTCCTATGCCATTAAGTTCTAAACATGAATTTGTAAATAGGTGAATTTTCTTTCTTTTTATTCAAGTTGAGAATATCTGCCTTTTAAATAAGTTTATTTTGCTTATATTCATAATGATTACATTTCTATCATTTTATTTCTTTATCATGTAAGCCCTTCACTTCTTTGATCTCATTCCTTCTTTACATAACATCCTTATTTTGCTTTTTCTGCTACTGGTATCAAAGTTATACTTTCTGTTCTATTCATTTGAGTCAGAGTTTCTCAGCAACAGTACAAATGACTTTTTGGGCTGGATAATTCTTTGCTGTGAGAGCCCATTATGTGCATTGTAGGATGCTTCTTTTTTTTTTTTTTTTTTTTTTTTTTGCGGTACGTGGGCCTGTCACTGTTGTGGCCTCTCCCGTTGCGGAACACAGGCTCCGGACGTGCAGGCCCAGTAGCCATGGCTCATGGGCCCAGCCGCTCCGCGGCATGTGGGATCTTCCTGGACCAGGGCACGAACCCGTGTCCCCTGCATTGGCAGGCAGACTCTCAACCACTGCGCCACCAGGGAAGCCCTGTAGGATGCTTCTTAACAGCATGCCTGACCTCTACCCTCTTCTAGAGTTATGGCAACCCAAGATGTCTCTAGCCATTGCCAAATATCCCATGGGGGAAAACTCACTCCCATTTGAGAACCACTGTTTTAAAGGTTATCTGTAAATTGTTATGTGCACATAAATTTTAAAAAGCTTAATATCACTCTGTATCTTCTGCCCAGAGAAGACAGGGACCTTAAAATACTGTGTTTGAACTCCTTCCTTGTAGATTTAATTTCCTTTCTGGTAAAGTACTTTCTTCTGAAATGGTACTTTCTGTAAGTATAAAGTCTTTTACTGGGTTTGTATCTGAAAATGTGTTTATTTTATCCTTATTTTTAAATGACAGTTGAGATTGGGTTAGAAGGATGATGTTACTTTTCCTCAGCAATTAGAAGATATTACTCCATTTGGGTTTGGCATGTATCATGGCTCATGAGAAGTCTGCTGATCATTACTTGGAAGTGATTTGTATTCTCTTAAGTTTTTGTTATTTTCTCATCATCTTTGATGTTCTGTAGTTTCCTTATTATATGTTATTCTATATATGGGTTTGTTTTTAAATTAGCCTACTTAAGATTTGAGAAGTGTTTTTAATCTGAGTATTCACGCTTTCTTCAACTCTGGAAAATTCTCCAACATCATCTCTTTAAATATTGCTTTCCTCTCATTTTCTGGATTCTCTCCTAGAACTGTAGTAGAAATAAACTGAAATATCTCATTCTTTGTTTGTATCTCAACTTTCATGATTCCATCCCTTTATCTGTCTGTGTTTCAGTCTCAGTGATTTCTTTATATTTATCTATAATTTTATCAATTTTCTCTTTAATATTGTCCAACATAACTGCTTACAAATCTGAGATTTTAATGTTAATAAGCTACATTATTTAATTCTATAATTTACATTTTATTCTATTTATCTGACTCCTCTCTTTTCCCCACAAAGTTCGTTCTTGAACTTTGGTTATATTATTTTCATCTCTGAATATTTTAAACCTATTTTATAATATCTCTTTTAGAGTTGTCTAAAGGGATAGATGAGATATGAATTTCCTCATGTTCATAGCTGCCATTTCTAATTTTGCCAATCTATTTCCTTTATGTATGCTGAAATTTCTACAAATGGGCTCCTTGTCAGTGGGAGTTATTTTTCTTTTGGAGGACTGAGTGACCTAAGTTGTGGGAATGTCCTTTCAGTTATTAAGGAAGTACCTTGGCTCTGTGCTTCCCTCTGCACTGAGTAAATGTGCAAATTCAGAAATCACATCCACAAGTTCATGTTTTCTCTTTCTTTCAGGTTATAATTATTCTTCCAGTGATGCATGGAGATTAGATGACCTCTGCCATAGCCTAAGGCCACTGGATGTCCTCTCTGGTCCTTTAGAATAGATAAGACAACTCATGCAGAGTCTTCTCTTTACTTAGGAAGCTCAGTTCCATCTCTCAGACACCAAGACCATGACCACCACAAGCATCTTGGTGAAACTGTGTTAAAAATCCAGTCATTTAGACAGATGTTCAATCCAGATACTCTATGGGACACTTTAGTTCTCAGTGACTCTTTGTTTAAGTTTCCTCTTATTTTCTGGCATCAGGGATTACTCATTTTTACTTTTAAGCTTGGGTTTGAATTTAAATTTTATTGGTTATATTTATCAATATAATGTTAATATATAATTTCTATGTTGGAAGTTTTCTACTTCAGTTGAGTTTTCTGTATTGACTAGAACTCATTTGATTTTCTAATGTATCAATATTTCTTATACTGCTTTTGCTTCTGTATCTTTATTTTTTTAAAAAAGAAATCATTATTTTATCCAACTTTACTCAGATCTTAATCTGTTCTCTCCTTTAAGCCTTCTGCATCTGTTTCATAGAGATTGCCTCTTTCCATATCCTACTGAGAACACCAAGCCTATTTTTAAAAAACTATGCTAGTTCATATAGTTTCATGTAGTTCATACACTTTTCAGATGTCTTCACTTCATTTTTGCTTTAGGATGACATTCTTTCCCCCTTCAACTACAGTAAATTTTTCATAAGTTCTACACTAGGGTCTTTTTCTAGTTAAACCTCTAAATCCACCCTCCACCCTCCTTCACCCTCTGGGCACTCACTGTGAAGCTAATATTTATGGACTCCATCAATAGATGGGAGAATCTTCTGGCTTCCAGTTGAGTCCAACCAGTGGGAGCACCTGCAGGAGATTGGAGGACAGAAAGGGAATGAGATTGAAATATTTAGTTCTCTATCTTCATTCCTTCCAGGCTGTTGAGACTTGGCATAGCACCTGTGAGGGACCCTGTCCTTGTAGCTTCCTCTCTAGATTCCAAGATCTGTTCCCTGACTTTGCCCCTTCAGACTTGGGGTAGAAATGGCTCCTTGTGGTTGCTAACCCTGGGGATCTGCACCATCCTGCCTTGTATTTCTACACCCTGCCCACGCTTTGCTAAAACAATCCCTTTATTAAATTCTTTTCCTGTATTAGTTTTTGGTTGTTTGTTTGTTCTTTTCCAAGTCTTGATTAAGAAAGGTTTCACTTCAGATTTTATTTTTTGCTATTTTTTCTCATTCTTTATAGGGAGATGATCTATCTAGAGCAGCCAAAGGATATGTGGAGTTTCCTTGGCCATAGTCTTAAAATGTGCTAGTCAGTTCTGTTTTCCCTGTTTATAGCTTGAATTTATTGCTTTCATGTTGTATCGCTTTGTTAGAATCAAATAGGAATTTCTCCAGTCCCATTGCCTAACTCTCCAATATTCTCTGCAATACTCCAAGTTAGCTGTGACACTTACATTTAACTAGCCAAGTTGCTTTTTGTGTAGGAAGGGAAGAGAGTATCACTTTCCCGCATACATAGATTAAGAAAAGGCTCTCTCTCTCTCTCTCTCTCTCTCTCTCTCTCTCTATATATATATATATATATATATATATAAATTTTTCATGAAAGTGATTACTCAAAGGGGTACTTAATCTGACAGAGAGGTTAAAACAAAGAGAAAGACTCAATGCTGGAAAAGTTAGTCTATAAAAAGACTTACAGAAGCATTCTGCTTCCACTGGGCCAAGTAGCTTACTAGCCTTCTTGGGATTGATAAAAACTATCAACTCTTGAAAAACATATATAAAACAACTACTTGATGGCACTGAAGAGTAAATAGAAACAGGTAGAAGTTGGAGGAGAGATGATACTTGGAAGAAGGGAAAGAAATCTTGTGAGTTTCCTGTTTATAAAACATTTAGCCTCCACCTCCAGGTATAGCTAAAACTGATGGAAAACCCACAATTTTAGTTGTTTGAAGGACCAGAAGACAGGGTTCAGTGGGCAACTGCAGCCACTGGAATATGAGGAAGAAAAATACCAGAAAAGGAGAAAGCTAGAAAGAGGGAGCCCCAGATTTTGTGTATAACTCTGCCCAAATCTCTGGCAGTTCAGCTAAGGCTTAAAGAACTGAACTGAGATTTGAGATGCTGCCCACAGCAGGGGAACAGAGTTTGGTACTTTTTCTTCAGAACTCAAACTAACTGCTTGTATAAAAAAACAAAAACAAAAACAAAAAAAGAGAAAAAAGACATGCAGATATTTCCTTATTGAACTTATCAGTCCGGGGCAAAGCTTATCTGTATAGGGAGGGTTTCCTTCCCTTCAGTTCTGTTTCTTTTCCATTTTTGTCTCCCCCCTCCCCACACCCCTGCCCTCTGCCAATTCCTAGAGATGTTTTCTTGAACCTCCATTCATCTTTCTACAAACCAGACAGAATCTCTTATCCCTTTTCCTACCTTGTCATTCAGTCATTACTTGCAAGGAACAAAAATACACTGAAAATAGCTCAACAACAAAAAAGAAGTGAATGTTATTCAAAGCATAGCAATTCAATACAGGGAAAAGAGGTAGACTTCATAGACAGAAGACTGGGCCTAGTAACAGAAAGTTATCAGATCTAGAAAAAGGAAGATATTTCTCTTTCTAAGGCTACACTACTCTTTTGTCATTGCTTGTTCTGCATGTAGTCCAATATTGAAACCCTAAGAAGAGACTTCTGCCCTTAAGTCTACATGACTACTTGGCCTCCACTCCCAATGTGACTCATTCTTTGAGTCCAATTTCCAAGAAAAGACAAAAAACAAAACCAAGAAAGCAACTTTACGTACTGGCCAACTTTGAGTTCTGGTGCTAATGACTGGTCCCATTAGCAGTAGCTGGTGAGATGTATGTGTGATACATATGTTGAAGGGGAATGAGTAGCTGGGTTACGTGATCCCCACAGAAGTCCTCTGGGATGCAGAAGATTTTCTAAGAAGGCATGCAAATTATCTTGTCAAATACACTGCAACCTCTGAAATCAATAATTTGTGATATCTTGGCATAGCACTTAATAACAATAGATAATTATTTTCATGATGGGGACACTGCTAGGTTACTTGTTAAACCACAAGTATTTCTTTTGCTGTCTTCAAAAGCAGAGTTGTATAGATCAAGGAAATGGTCATTGTCAAGGACCTTAGACAATATATTTCTTCATCTTCAAAATTCGTATAGCATGATTTGATGTATTATCTAATTTTCTAATGGTGGCAACAGACTGATAGTGGTAGATATTATAGGTGAATACATTCTCTCTTTGTATTATTTTCTATCCAGGATCTCTAAATATTCTTTTGTTAATTATCATATATATAATCCTTTTTCTACTGCAAGGGTAGAGTGTTAACACCCAGCAAAAGACTCTAAGGGAATATAGAGACTACATCAAAATGTTAACAATTGTTATCTTTGGGAGTAAGATTTGCGAATGATTTTCTTTCATTTAAAATATATGTTAAAATATTCTACAATTAATTGTATTGTGTTAATAATAAAAAAAATAACTTCAGGGCTTCCCTGGTGGAGCAGTGGTTGAGAGTCCGCCTGCCGATGCAGGGGACACGGGTTCATGCCCCGGTCCGGGAAGATCCCACATGCCGCGGAGTGGCTGGGGTCGTGAGCCATGGCCGCTGAGCCTGCACGTCCGGAGCCTGTGCTCCTCAACGGGAGAGGCCACAACAGTGAGAGGCCTGTGTACCGCAAAAAAAAAAAAAAAAAAGAAAATTAACTTCATAAAAATAATGCATTTTGGGCTTCCCTGGTGGCGCAGTGGTTGGGAGTCTGCCTGCCGATGCAGGGGACACGGTTCGGGCCCTGGTCTGGGAAGATCCTGCATGCCACGGAGCGACTGGGCCCGTGAGCCACAACTGCTGAGCCTGCGCGTCCGGAGCCTGTGCGTCCAGAGCCTGTGCTCCGCAACAAGAGAGGCCGCGACAGTGAGAGGCCCGCGCATCGCGATGAAGAGTGGCCCCCGCTTGCCACAGCTGGAGAAAGCCCTCGCACGGAAACGAAGACCCAACACAGCCAAAAAAAAAATAAACATAAAAATTAAAAAAAAAAAATAATGCATTTTAAGTGCACAGAGGAAAATGTTTTTGTAAATGAGAAGAACTGTGGGTAGAAATACATGATTAAAGTTTTGTAAGCATCTAAGTATGGCTGAGAAAAGCACAGAAGTAAAAACCAGGACAACTTAGAGAAAAGAGAGTGCTAGAAGATAACAAATAAATTTAGAGTTACAATAAAAAAGAAAAAGTAAGAAATAATGGTCAACATAAGAGACAATAAAGGGAAACTAAAAAGTAGACTTTGACATTTACCTTTAAATACATGTAGTAGAATCACAAGTAAAAACTGCTTCTGCTACAAGGACACGCAGAAAGACTTAAGTTAAAAATTCTGAGAAAAAGTTATTTTTGCATTGGTAACTTTTTTCAAAAAAACTCTCAATGGTTTGACTGGGGATGACAGGTGAAAATGGAGACCATGATGAGAAAAAGAAAATGTGAAGAAATAATTCAAATTTGGTCACTTAATCTGATCAAATATTTATTTATCTTTTCTCTGCCATAATCTAGAGGCAGGAAGGAGGGGAATCAAAGTAATAGTAGAACAGTGATTTCTAAATGTTCGTCTAGAAGCACTTGGGGCTTAGTAAAGGGAGAAAAATTAGAACAATATAGTGAACTTCATATTAAGGTAAATTTATTAAATTTACATCAGATTATGTCCGTAATACACTTTCATTGTTAAAATGTCCTTTCTCTTATGAGATGACATAGATAGTAGATGATGGCTTTTAATGTATTCTCAGCAAAAGGAAGAACTGGGAATATTATATTCACCCCAAAGTTTATGAATCCGTGAGATCCAAGAGTTAAAGAACTACAGCTTTAAACCATTGTCATTGTACGTATCCTTTAAGGGACAATAGTTCAACTGAGCAAGGAGATACACATACATAAATAGGAGCAGTGTCAGGCATTATGTGATTGTTTGACACAGTGAGTGGCATAGATGTGGGCTGGCAGGATCAAGAAGGTCTCACACTGGAGGTGAGACTACCTTGTGTTTTATACCCTGGGTAGGACTATAAGTGATGATGGAAGAGAACAGGGCACTCTGGAAGAAGACAAATGGGAAGACGAAGTTCAGAATACACATGACATACAAAGGCCTATGAACTGAGTAGATGTACTTGTTGGGCATGGCAAAAAAATAAGTTCAGAGAGAGAAGATTGATGCAGGTTGAGAAAAATCACGCCCTTCAGGATTGAGTGTTTGGTTTTTACCATTAAGTAATGACAGTTGTTTGTTAATTTTAAAGCAAGGTGAATGACTGCTTGAAATTATTATCATTTAAGATTTTTCTCTTTGTATTTGGTGCTCTGCTGTTTAAACTACGTATCTAGGTTTGACTTTATGATTATTTATACAGTTTTTAACATGTTGATCTTCCTGAACCTATGGTTTTATATCTTTAAACAATTTTGGGAAGTTCTCAGTCATTCAAACATTATCTTTTGCCATTGTCTCTATATTTTCAATCTTCAACTCCTAAGAGACGTATGTTAGAACACCTCATTCTGTGACATAAGTTAGAACACGTCATTCTGCCTCGTATCTCTGAATGTAACACCTGGCCTGGAGGAAAGGCTCAAGTCAATTCTCAAATGGATCTTGCTCTTTTTTTTTTTAATAAGTTTATTTTATTTATTTATTTTTGGCTGCGTTGGGTCTTTGTTGCTGTGCAAGGGCTTCCTCTAGTTGCAGCAAGCGGGGTCTACTCTTTGTTGTGGTGTGCAGACTTCTCATTGTGGTGGCTTCTCTTGTTGTGGAGCATGGGCTCTACGGGTGCAGGCTTCAGTAGTTGTGGCACGTGGGCGCAGCAGTTGTGGCACACGGGCTTAGTTGCTCCGTGGCATGTGGGATCTTCCCAGACCAGGGATCGAACCTGTGTCCCCTGCATTGGCAGGTGGATTCCTGTGACCCAAGATATGATCTATCCTGGAGAATGTTCCATGAGAACTTGAGAAAAATGTGTATTCTGTTGTTTTTGGATGGAATGTCCTATAAATATCAATTAAGTCCATCTTGTTTAAGGTATCATTTAAAGCTTGTGTTTCCTTATTTATTTTCATTTTGAATGATCTGTCCATTGGTGAAAGTGGGGTGTTAAAGTCCCCTACTATGAATGTGTTACTGTTGACTTCCCCTTTTATGGATGTTAGTATTTGCCTTATGTATTGAGGTACTCCTATGTTGGGTGCATAAATATTTACAATTGTTATATCTTCTTCCTGGATCAATCCCTTGATCATTATGTAGTGTCCTTCTTTGTCTCTTTATTTTAAAGTCTATTTTATCTGGTATTAGAATTGCTACTCTAGCTTTCTTTTGGTTTCCATTTGCATGGAATATCTTTTTCCATCCCCTTACTTTCAATCTGTATGTGTCTCTAGGTCTGAAGTGGGTCTCTTGTAGACAGCATATATATGGGTCTTGTTTTTTTATCCATTCAGCCAATCTGTGTCTTTTGGTGGGAGCATTTAGTCCATTTACATTTAAGGTAATTATCGATATGTATGTTCCTATTCCCATTTCCTTCACTGCTTTGGGTTCGTTATTGTAGGTCTTTTCCTTCTGTTGTGTTTCTTGCCTAGAGAAGTTCCTTTAGCATTTGTTGTAGAGCTGGTTTGGTGGTGCTGAACTCTCTCAGCTTTTGCTTGTCTGTAAACGTTTTAATTTCTCCATCAAATCTGAATGAGATCCTTGCTGGGTAGAGTAATCTTGGTTGCAGGTTTTTCTCCTTCATCACTTTAAATATGTCCTGCCAGTCCCTTCTGGCTTGCAGAGTTTCTGCTGAAAGATCAGCTGTTAACCTGATGGGGATTCCCTTGTGTGTTATTTGTTGTTTTTCCCTTGCTGCTTTTAATATGCTTTCTTTGTATTTAATTTTTGACAGTTTGATTAATATGTGTCTTGGCGTGTTTCTCCTTGGATTTATCCTGTATGGGACTCTCTGTGCTTCTTGGACTTGATTAAGTATTTAGTTTCCCATATTAGGGAAGTTTTCAACTATAATCTCTTCAAATATTTTCTCAGTCCCTTTCTTTCACTCTTCTTCTTCTGGAATCGCTACAGTTAGAATGTTGGTGTGTTTCATGTTGTCCCAGAGGTCTCTGAGACTGTCCTCCATTCTTTTCATTCTTTTTTCTTTATTCTGCTCTGCAGTAGTTATTTCAACTGTTTTATCTTCCAGGTCACTTATCCGTTCTTCTGCCTCAGGTATTCTGCTATTGATCCCATCTAGAGTATTTTTAATTTCATTTATTGTGTTGTTCATCATTGCTTGTTTCATCTTTAGTTCTTCTAGATCCTTGTTAAATGTTTCTTGCATTTTGTGTATTCTATTTCCAAGATTTTGGATCATCTTTACTATCATTACTCTGAATTCTTTTTCAGGTAGACTGCCTATTTCCTCTTCATTTGTTAGGTCTGGTGGGTTTTTATCTTGCTCCTTCATCTGCTGTGTGTTTTTCTGTCTTCTCATTCTGCTTATCTTACTGTGTTTGGGGTCTCCTTTTTGTAGGCTTCAGGTTCGTAGTTCCCGTTGTTTTTGGTGTCTGTCCCCAGTGGCTAAGGTTGGTTCAGTGGGTTGTGTAGGCTTCCTGGTGGAGGGGACTAGTGCCTGTGTTCTGGAGGATGAGGCTGGTTCTTGTCTTTCTGGTGGGCAGGTCTACATCTTGTGGTGTGTTTTGGGGTGTCTGTGGACTTATTATGATTTTAGGCAGCCTCTCTGCTAATGGGTGGGGTTGTGTTCCTGTCTTGCTAGTTGTTTGGCATAGAGTGTCCAGCACTGTAGCTTGCTGGTCGTTGAGTGAAGCTGGGTGCTGCTGTTGAGATGGAGATCTCTGGGAGATTTTCACCCTTTGATATTACATAGAGCTGGGAGGTCTCTTGTGGACCAGTGTCCTGAAGTTGGCTCTCCCACCTCAGAGGCACAGCACTGACTCCTGGCTGCAGCACCAAGAGCCTTTCATCCACACGGCTCAGAATAAAAGGAAGAAAAAGTAGAAAGAAAGAAAGATAGAAAGAAAGAAAGAAAGAAAGAAAGAAAGAAAGAAAGAAAGAAAGAAAGAAAGAAAGAAAGAAAGAAAGATGAAGGGAGGGAGGGAGGGGGGAAGGAAGGAAGGAAAGAGGGAAGAAAGGAAGGGAAAAAAGAAAGAAGCTAAAATAAAATAAAGTAAGATAAAATAAAATAAAGTTATTAAAATAAAAAATAATTATTAAGAAAAAAAATTTTTTTAAGAAAAAAAAAAGGACGGATAGAACCCTAGGACAAATGGTGGAAGCAAAGCTATACAGACAAAATCTCAAACAGAAGCATACACATACACACTCACAAAAAGAGGAAAAGGGGAAAAAATAACAAATCTTGCTCTCAAAGTCCACCTCCTGATTTTGGGATGATTCGTTGTCTATTCAGGTGTTCCACAGATGCAGGGTACATCAAGTTGATTGTGGAGCTTTAATCCGCTGCTCCTGAGGCTGCTGGGAGAGATTTCCCTTTCTCTTCTTTGTTCTCACAGCTCCCGGGGTTCAGCTTTGGATTTGGCCCCTCCTCTGCGTGTAGGTCGCCGGAGGGCATCTGTTTTTCGCTCAGACAGGACGGGGTTAAAGGAGCAGCTGCTTCGGGGGCTCTGGCTCACTCAGGCTGGGGGGGAGGGAGGGGCATGGAGTGTGGGGCGAGCCTTTGATGGCAGAGGCCGGCGTGATGTTGCACCAGTCCGAGGCGCGCCGTGCGCTCTCCCGGGGAAGTTGTCCCTGGATCCAGGGACCCTGGCAGTGGCGGGCTCGCACACAGGCTTCTTGGTGGCAGCAGCAGCAGCCTTAGTGTCTCCTGCCCGTCTCTGGGGTCCGCGCTGTTAGCCGCGGCTCGCACCCATCTCTTGAGCTCCTTCAAGCGGCGCTCTTAATCCCCTCTCCTCGCGCACCAGGAAACAAAGAGGGAAGAAAAAGTCTCTTGTCTCTTCGGCAGCTCCAGACTTTTTCCCGGACTCCCTTCCGGCTAGCCGTGGTGCACTAACCCCTGCAGGCTGTGTTCACGCCGGCAACCCCAGTCCTCTCCCTGCGCTCTGACCGAAGCCCGAGCCTCAGCTCCCAGCCCCGCCTGCCCCGGCGGGTGAGCAGACAAGCCTCTCGGGCTGGTGAGTGCTTGTCGGCCCCGATCCTCTGTGAGAGAATCTCTCCGCTTTGCCCTCCGCACCCCTGTTGCTGCACTCTCCGCCATGGCTCCGAAACTTCCCCCCTCCGCCACCCGCAGTCTCCACCCGCGAAGGGGCTTCTAGTGTGGAAACCTTTCCTCCTTCACGGCTCCCTCCCACTGGTGCAGGTCCCGTCCCTATTATTTTGTCTCTGTTTATTCTTTTTTCTTTTGCCCTACCCAGGTACGTGGGGAGTTTCTTGCCTTTTAGGGGGTCTGAGGTCTTCTGCCAGCGTTCAGTAGGTGTTCTGTAGGAGTTGTTCCACGTGCAGATGTATTTCTGGTGTATCTGTGGGGAGGAAGGTGATCTCCGCGTCTTACTCTTCCGCCATATTCCCCTCGTCTCTGGCAGGTGGATTCTTAACCACTGTGCCACTGGAGAAGTCCCAAATGGGCCTTGCTCTTTGAGAAAACATTGCCCTGCTGAGCAGTCTTGTCTTGATAATACTCAGCCCAAACCTGATGTCTGATGTCCCAGGTCTGCGTTGCCTGTGGACCTGGTGTCACCAACTTTCATGTTCTCTTTGGCTCCCCAGTATTGCTGTTCCATGGACCAGTGACTTGTTATATGCCCAAGAGCCAAAACTAAGGCAGCAGCTGTGAAGTGGGGTGGGAGGACTTGTTTAGAGGTCTGAGGATCATGGCCCAGTCCTGAGTCACTGCAGCCTCTAGGCTCATTCAGAGGATTGAGTTTTTGGTTCTCTCCACCTTTAACATACTTTCTCCACATATCACATGGCTTCATTCTTCACTTCTTTCAAGTCTTTATTCAAGTTCCATTCAATGAGATCTTTGATGAATACTCTATTTAGAATGGTAGCAAGTTTTTATGTCAATTTCTTGGTTTGCAGATAGTTTACATCTCAAAACTGCATGAAGTACAGCACTCTGGTTATAAGATGTTCAGGAGGCTTTCTCGTCCACCCTTTCTGAGACAAATTTCCCTGTTATCTCCCTTTAATGGTGGTTGAGCTTCCTCTCATCCCTTCTTTTACTGAGGATAAAACCTTTTAGGAAGAGAGGACTCTCAGCTTTATTGGGAATCTGTTTTCTAACTCTCTGTCTTGAATGGACCCTTTGTCTTGTTTCTAACTCTGGCGTGGGCTTATAAAGCTCAAAGACATTACTATGACTAATCAAACTCCCAAAGATACCTGCAACCTCAGCTCACTGCTTATCACTATGGTTGCAGTTAGCTCTTCATTTTAGGTTTTTGGGGATTTTTCCATTACATTCCTATGATCTCAGCTATATATTTGTAAAGATATTTACTATATTTTTTTTCTCACACTTCTAGGAGGGATAATTAATTTTTATCTAACATATCTCATTGCTCAAAAATGAAAAACAGGGCTTCCCTGGTGGCGCAGTGGTTGAGAGTCCGCCTGCCGATGCAGGGGACACGGGTTTGTTCTCTGGTCTGGGAAGATCCCACATGCCGCGGAGCCGCTGGGTCCGTGAGCCATGGCCGCTGAGCCTGCGGGTCTGGAGCCTGTGCTCCGCAACGGGAGAGGCCACAGCAGTGAGAAGCCCGCGTACCGCAAAAAAAAAAAAAAAAAAAAAATGAAAAACAAAATCAATGTGTTAAAATATTACTTGACAATGGTACAAGGTAAGATTAGAAATATAAAAGCTTAGTAGTGTACCAGTTAGAAGGCTAGTACAGTGCACTTTTTTTTCTTTTTTTTTTTAATTGAAGTATAGTTGATTTACAATGTTGTGTCAATCTCTGCTGTATAGCAAAGAGACTCAGTTATGCACATATATACATTCTTTTTTTAAATATTCTTTTCCATTATGGTTTATCACAGGATACTGAATATAGTTCCCTGTGCTGTACAATAGGACCTTGTTGTTTATCCATTCTAAATGTAATAGTTTGCATCTGCCAACCCCAAACTCCCAGTCCATCCCTCTCCCTCCCCACCCCCCTTGGCAACCACAAGTCTGTTCTCTATGAGTCTGTTTCTGTTTTGTAGATAGGTTCATTTGTGCCATATTTTAGATTCCACATATAAGTGATATCATATGGTATTTGTCTTTCTCTTTCTGACTTACTTCACTTAGTATGATAATCTCTAGTTGCATCCACGCTGCTGCAAATGGCATTATTTTGTTCTTTTTTATGGCCGAGTAGTATTCCATTGTATATACGTACCACATCTTCTTTATCCATTCATCTGTTGATGAATATTTAGGTTGTTTCCATGCTTTGGCTATTGTGAACAATGCTGCTATGAACATAGGGGTGCATGTATCTTTTAGAATCATAGTTTTGTCTGGGTATATTCCCAGGAGTGGGATTGCTGGATCATATGATAATTGTATTTTTAGTTTTCTGAGGAACCTCCATACTGTTTTCCATAGTGGCTGTACCAACTTACATTCCCACCAACAGTGTAGGAGGGTCCGCTTTTCTCCATACCCTCTCCAGCATTTGTTATTTGTAGACTTTTTAATGATGGCCATTCTCACCAGTGTGAGGTGGTACCTCATTGTAGTTTTGATTTGCATTTCTCTAATAATTAGTGATATTGAGCATCTTTTCATGTGCCTGTTGGCCATCTGTATGTCTTCTTTGGAGAAATGTCTTTTAAGGTCTTCTGCCCATTTTTCGATTGGGTTGTTTGTTGTTGTTGTTTTTTTAATTGAGTTGTATGAGCTGTTTTTATGTTTTGGAGATTAAGCTTTTGTCTGTCACATCATTTGCAGATATTTTCTCCCGTTCTGTAGGTTGCCTTTTCGTTTTGTTTATGGTTTCCTTTGCTGTGCAAAAGCTTGTAAGTTTGATTAGGTCCCATATTATTTTTGTTTTTATTTCTATTGCCTTGGGAGGCTGACCTAAGAAAACATTGGTACAAGTTATGTCAAAGAATGTTTTGTCTATGCTCTCTTCTACGAGTTTTATGGTGTCATGTCTTATGTTTAAGTCTTTAAGCCGTTTTGAGTTTATTTTTGTGCATGGTGTGAGGGTGTGTTCTAATGTCCTGATTTACATGCTGCTGTCCAACTTTCCCAGCACTACTTGCTGAAGAGACTGTCTTCTTCCCATTTTATATTCTTGCCTACTCTGTTGAAAATTAATCGACTGTAGGTGTGTGAGTTTATTTCTGGGCTCTCTATTCTTTTCCTTTGATCTGTATGCCTGTTTTTGTACCAATACCACACTGTTTTGGTTACTGTAGCTTTGTAGTATTGTCTGAAGTCTGGGAGAGTTATGCCTCTTGCTTTGTTTTTTTTCAGGATTTCTCTAGCAATTCTGGGTCTTTTATGATTCTACATAAATTTTTGGATTATTTGTTCTAGTTCTGTGAAAAATGCCATGGATAATTTGATAGGGATCGCAGTAAATCAGTAGATTGCTCTGGGTAGTATTGCCATTTTAACAATATTAATTCTTCCAATCCAAGAGCATGGGATACCTTTCCATTTCTTTTTTTTTTTAAGTTTCCCTTTTTTTTGTCACAACTCACACACACACACTGTATTTTATTTTTACAAGAGATAAATAAACTGACACCAAGCATTGTAAATGGATGACCACAACAAAAGCAACAATGATTGCAATTACCAAACACGAAACACACTCATACTATGTCATAATATTGACATTCAGTCCAGTAATCCTCCACTGTAACAGCTCATTTACTTTGCAGTGAAAATTGATTTGTATATTTTTTGCCTCTGAGTCCTTGTGGGATTTTCCTTTCCATTTCTTTGAACCCTTTTTAAATTTCCTTTATTGATATTTTATAGTTTTCAGCATATAAGTCTTTCACCTCCTTGGTCAGGTTTATTCCTAGGTATTTTATTTTATTTTATTTTGGTACAATTAACTTCTTTTAAAGACTTTATTTTTTTAGAGCAGTTTTAGGTTTACAACAAAATCCAGAGAAAGGATTTACCATATACCAGCTGCCACCACACATGCATAGTGTCCCCATTATCAACACCACTAGAATGGTGCATTGTTTTTTTACCAAGGATGAACTATACTGATACATATAACCAATCAAAGTCCATAGTTTACCTTAAGGTTCACTCTTGTTTTTGTATATTCTATGGGTTTGTGCAAATGTATAATGACATATATCCATCAGTATAATATCATCCAAATTATTCTCACTACCCTAAAACTCCTCTGTGTTCTACCTATTCATCTTTCCCCTGCCTCCAGCACCCCTGGAAACCACTGGTCTTTTTACTGTCTCCATAGTTTTGCCTTTTCCAGAATGTCATATAATTGGAATCATACAATATGTAGCCTTTTCAGATTGGCTTCTTTCACTTAGTAATATGTATTTGAGTTTCCTCCATGTCCTTTTGTGGCTTGATAATTTGTTTCTTTTTAGCACTGAATATTCCATTGCCTGTATGTACCACAGTTTATTTATCCATTCACCTACTGAAGGATAGGTTGGTTGCTTCCAAGTTTTGGCAATTATGAAAAGAGCTGCTATAAACATCTGTGTGTAGTTTTTACATGGACTTAAGTTTTCAACTCCTTTGAAACTCCTAAGTACAAAGGAGTGCAATTGCTGGACTGTTCGGTAAAAGTGTGTTTTGTTTTGAAAGAAATTGCCAAACTGTCTTCCAAGATAGCTGTGCCATTTTACATTCCCATAAGCAAAGTATGAGAGTTCCTGTTGCTTCATGTCCTCACCAGCATTTCATATTGTCAGTGTTCCAGAATTTGGCTATTCTAGTAGGTGTGTAGTGATTATGATGAATTTTTGACTTGATGAAATAAAATTTATATTTTAAGGCAGGACAAGAAAATTTAAACATAAAATCATCTCTGTTTGTTGTTTGGGCCTCCTCTCTCCATCCTTAATGTGCAGTGTGCATTTGCACTACACATAAACCAGAGCTCCTCAAAGATAGGAGTGACTGCCCAACTGTAAAGATCATCTTTCCCCCCCTTTTTTCTGATGCTAGCAATGTAACTTCTCAGAAGAATAGCATTCTTTCGCAACTCTGTAGGGGGTCATGGTGACTTGCTTCTTGCTTTGTACTTGCTTACCTGGACTATGTATGCTTGGTGAACTTTATGTAAAATATCAATGTCATTTTGATGTACAATCTTTTGTCTTGGAAATGTATATGACTGTGCCTTTGACGTTCGTTTCTTTGGCTTTCTGAGAGTCTGTCTTCCAGTTTATAATCCTTAATTTGGCTCTAATAAAATCCATTTTTTCCTCTTAACTTGATTATTAATGAATTTTCATCAACAGATTTAACAGTTCTACGTGTTTAGTCACAAATAAGGGTAGAGATTTTGATAATTGAGAAATGTTGTGTACTCAGTGAGTACAAAATGGCAGAAGAAACACTTTCTCTTTGTTGAAAAATAAAGCCAAAGCAGGAGCAATTTCAGGGCTGGGGGGTAAGCAGTTGGGTAGAGAGCATCATTCTATTACCTGAGGAAGCAAGCATACGACTCTGATTTTCACAGAAGAGGGCAGGGGAAGATGTCTTAACCAAGCTTCAAACACCAAGAGCTGATTTATGTCTCCTCTTAAGACTTACTTAGATAGGCACTTTCTACTTCTATAAACATTAAATAAAAATTATAGGAAAATCCAACAACTTATGGTATCAAGAAACTAAGAAATTATCCCAGTTAGATACCTCTGCCAGCAGGCACTAGTTGAAGGGAAAGGGAGGAGCTTTGGGTAGTTTAGTAGGTTACGTGCCCTTGAGCAGCGATAGAACTTATTAGGAATTTTATATTTTCACAAATATAATTTCACGTCCACGGTTATAGTTCCATTAACCATTCCATTGAGTAGGTGACTGTATGCTTTAGGTTACCAAAGAGTTACACATTACTTAGTGGAATTTGTTTTCAAAGTGTTGAATGCATGAAACAGTTCTGAATTTGAGGAAAGCATTATATAATTCTGTCACAAAATTGCAAAATGGAAGCAAACTTGTCTTTTCAAAATGTAGCTCTTCTATGCCCACTTATTTGAAAATAAAGTTGCTTTCATGAAAACAATAAATAAACACCCTCATGACATGTCACTTAGAGACAACTTCCTATTGCATGAATAAACTATTAGGAGTCAAGAAGGCAGGTGGGATTTTTCTCTTGACTTTACTGTTACATGGTTTGATCAACAAGGATTTTGAATTGTTAGCATATGGCGTGTGAATAAACTACTAATGTTCATTAAATAACCATCAATTAGTTAACACATTGCGAAGCTGGAAGGGAGTTCAAGAGATTTTCTTGTTCAGGATGTTTAGGCAGACGAATATCTAAATCAGAAATACCCAACTAATTGATAGGCTCAACCCACCAATCAAGTAGCTGATATGGCACAATGTGACGGCATCGAAGATTATAACCTTCACCACTGGGTAAGAGGTCTGACTGGAAATTGCTACCATATTTACACCTCTCTTTCCTTTTCACAGTTTTGGGGTAGTCATCCATAATAAACCTTTTTAAAAGCATATCTTTCCTTTCCAGCTATGGAAAGAATACGTTCTTTCCCCTGAGCTATGGAAAATCTACTTCTAATAGTTGAACACTGAGATGTCATTGTTTCTGATCCGTGGTACAAGTAATTTGGGGCATCAGCTTTCGGCTATGATGGAGGAACTTATAGCAGATGATTACCCCATTGAGAATAATCAGAAAATGAATACAATTCACACACGTATATCCAAACCACAACCTTTTTGAAGGTGTTGCAGAGCTTCTCAGACTCCAGGACTTGGCCCAAGATCTTCAGAGATGAAAGGCTTATTGACTTGAGCCCAACATTCTGCACGTGGTGATACTCTTGGTCTGTGTGCCAATTTTTAAGCTTGGCAGAGTGAAAGGCTTAGGGAAAATGCTAAGGGGCAGCAAAGGCAGCAGAACTTTCAGCAATCCCATGGGGTTTAGGAAACAAAAGTAGATATATAGGCCTGTGAGGGAGGCCAGGACTTGAGGGTCCAAGATTCTGGAGATAAATGGGGTACAAGGAAGTGTTTTAGAAGTGGTAAAAGAGAAGTGGGCTATTTCTCCTGCAGGTATTTGTTGATATGTAAGCTACACAGGGCAAGAGATCCAAAATTAAGCAAAAAATAAAAATCAAGCAAAGATTTCAGTAGTCTCACTTCTTTGCTGGGGAGACAAAAATTGGAGTAATGAATATCCCGAATGGAAAAACCTTGTTAAACATCAAAGGCTTTCAGTAAGGAACCTCTGGGGAGAGGGGTGGTTGTTTTACATGCTAGGAGATAGAGTTCAAACCTTACAGTGTCTGAAAAACAGCCTCAGCTCACCTAGATTGAGACAGCCTGTCAGCACTCTGGCTGGCTGCCAGAGAATGAGGCTAAGAGTCTCTGGAGGTACATATCGTCAACCAGAGCCTCTCAAAATTTTCATGCACAATGACTGTATTTCAAAAAACTTACAAGTGTACCAAGAAACGTGTCCAAGAGAAAAGGCTAAACAATAGCAATTACCCCTATGGTTAATGCAGGCTCTTGCAATAGGAAACTAAGACTTTAGATTTATGGTAATATGTTCAAGATAATAGAGGGTGAGACAGGCAATTTAACCAGTGATCTGAAATCCACAAAAGGAAATTGTAGAACTAAACATATAATTTAAAATAAAAATGCAATAGATGTGTTTAACAGCAGATTGACACATCTGACAAAAGGATATATGTCTAGAAAGACAAGAAAGACTGAAGCAGAGAAAGTAAAAGAACGGGAAATACACAAAGATCACAAAAGACACATGAACACAATGAAAAGTTCCTATATATGTAATTTTTATAATAGAAGGAGAAACTGTGAATGGAGCAGAGCAAGATTGGAAGACCAAATGATTGAGAATACTTCAAAAGTGATGAGAGTAATCAGGCTAAAGACTCATGAAGAGCTGTGAACCCAAGCATGGATAAAATGGAAAAATAAACCAACCAGAAACCATGCAACTGTATCATAGCAAAACTGTTTCAAACCAAAGATAGGAGGAAAATATAAAGAACAGAGAAACCTGAGACAATATATATACTAACCTTCACAAGATCAATAATAAAGCTAATGACTGACTTCTCAAGAGGATCAACATAAGTCAGACAGTGGAATGGCATCTTTAAAATGTTGAAAGAAAGAAAACTGCCAACCTAGAATCACTCTTTCCTTAGTGAAAAGTTTTTTCAAAAATAGAGGTAAAATAAAAATATTTGTAGGCAATGATTCTGAGAATTCTGTCCTGGGAGGCCAGCCCTACAAGAAATACTAAAGGGAATGATACTAAAGGGAAATGATTCCAAATAGAAGCATGGAAATGAGGAAGGAATGAAAAGCAACAAAATGGCAACTATGAGTAACTCTAAGCACTTACTCACCATGAGAAGCAACAGCAATCCTGATTTCCCAAGAATATTAACATAATTTTAAATTAATGTATAATAAACCTTTTCAAAAGCATATCTTTCCTTTCCAGCTATGGAAAGAATACTTTCTTTCCCCTGAGCTATGGAAAATCTACTTCTAATAGTTGAACAATGAGATGTCATCTAGGCTTATTTTATTTTATTTTAATTAATTTATTTTAATCTTATTTTATTTTTGCTAACATGTATGATGACTGCCCCATCCTAGCCCTTTCCCTGTCCCCTTGACTGTTCCCTTTGTCAGATTTAGATTTGGGAAGTGCCATTGTGTGGAGCAGATCTTTGTCTCAATTCTGGTGCCTAGATTATATTTATCTTATTTCGTCTGGCTGTTCTTGTTTTTTTGTTTGTTTTCATTTTTTGTTTTTGTTTTGTTTTGTTTCATTTTTTTGTATAATTGCTTTATGCATATATCCTCTCTGTCCAGGAAAACTCCCAGGGCTCTTTTTCTTTCTGCCTTTGCCTATCTACTTTTTTTTTTTTTTTAAGTAACTACATATTGCAAGATAATATTTGTTCACACCTTCATCATCTATGTACCCAGGTGCTTATAGGCTTTGAATGACAAGTTTAAAAACTACTTCCCATGTAGGAAAGAGGAATTTTTAAAAAAAATTGTGACAAGAACAACCACAGGATTCCTGAACTAGAGACAGACACTGAAAAAAAGGTTCTCAGTGTTTTATTGATTTTAAATGTATATACTTTATTTACAGCTGTAGCTGCTATCCTAGTTCAGAGGTTTGGACATGCTTAGTCAAGGACTACACAGAGTCTGCCTGGAATATGGCACTTCATTGAGCAGGCTAATGATTTATTTTCATTTCAAATGGATATTCTTTAAATGTTTGTTTAATATTTATTTAGTGGGGACAGGAAGGGACCTAATTTTTAACTTAATGAACTGCTAAACTATTTATTTATGTTTAAACTATGTAATTTATTTTATGTACTAAACATGTATTTTACTTGGAATTATCCTTTATTTTACAATCCTTCTGTTACTCATATCTTATATGGTATTCATCACTCAATCACTGACTTTAAAGGTAATCATAAGGTTATAGTTTTACTTAAAATGCATTTAGAAATCCTTTCTGCTTATTTTCATGGTGGAAAAACAATGTTCCCTAGTTCTCTCTAGTTATTTTCCTCTCCGTTTTCTTCTTTTTCTTTTTCTTGAGATATAATTGACATACAGCATTGTACAAGTTTAAGGCGTACAACATGTTGATTTGATACATTTATATATTGCAATATGATTACCATCACAGCGTTCACTAACACCTCTATTACGTCACGTAATTATCATTTCTTTTCTGTGGTGAGAACAATTATGATCTAGTCTCTTAGCAACTTTGAAGTTCGTAATACAGTATTGTTGACTCATTGCTATGCTGTGCATAGATATCCAGAACGTATGTATACACTAGTCACAAGTGTGTACCCTTAAACAACATCTCTCCAATTGTCTTGTGAAAGTCCCTGAACAATTTTGCCTTTCTAGAAGGCACATAGAATGTTTAAAACTGAGATGATAAAACCTGCTTCTGCTCATTGCACTGTGCACGTGTGGTTTTGGTTGGAAATTTCTGCTGACAGTGACTACTCCGTGTTGGCTGCCTCTCAGCAGTCTGGTCTCTGAGTTGAGGCTGGGCTGGTCAGCAGTTGCAATGTGTATACAGCAAACTGGCTGTATGAATTGCAGAACCACTCAAGCAAGATAGGGTGGTAGGGTGGCGCTAGTGAGGCTTGTTCTGAAACCAGTGTCCACTTGAGGGCACTGTCTCCTTCAGTGGGAGTGTAACCAAATTACATTCAGGCGGTTATATCAGGAATTCTGCCTGGAAAGCCCAGTAATTGGCACCAATGCCTCATTTGTTGCAGTGCATCTGTAGCACTCTTTATTGGTGTGGCCTCAGGTAGTTTCCTGGCTTGTGGCTCAGGTGTGTTTTTCAGTCTAACTCTACTGATACTGCACCTAGTGGAATTCCCCGCCCCTCCCTCTCAAGGCCATCTTCTCTAAGCTTTATTTTTTGTAATCTTGCACATTTTTTGCCATTTAGCATATCTCTCATAAACATTTTAAATCAGATGATGAGAGTGTTTCAGATCATGCCACCATGTAAAATGTGCCTAATTGGAATTTTCTTCCCATACTTATTGGTACTTCTCTAGTACCATTCCTTCAGGAGAAGCAAAACTCAACATACCTTAAGGTTAAATTCCATAATTGCAATGCAAGTTGAAAAGGCTACACCTATACAACATTTTACAATTTATAAGTTTTCCAGTGTGGAAACAATACAGCCTGATGAACAGCAAACAGTAGGGGAAGAAAGAAAGGAGGGCTCTGAATAGGGACATCATCTGGCTTTCTTCTCAGCCTGTAAAATAAAATATACTTTGACAAACAAGGATGACTTTATGTATTTCCTTGTCTACTTTACATGAGAAATTTATGTTCTTCTAGGGATGAATGTACTCTGATTCTGTGGGGTGTGTGTGTATGCGTGTGTCAGTGTGTGAAATAATCACCTTAGCTTTAAGCTAAGGATCTATTTTCTTCCCTATTTTCTGGCATTCATCAAACTTAAATGGTACCGTACCCATAATTACTTCTTTCTAATTCCTAAGTTGTTTTCTTGACCACACTGATGGTGGCAGGATGAGACAAGGAGAAATATTGTGGGTTTGTGAAAAAGTTCATTTGGGTTTTTCCGTAACATCTTATGGAAAAACCAGAACAAACTTTTTGGCCAACCCAATAAGCTTCAATTCACCTTCAATACATTTAACATATTTAAAAATATTTATAGTACATCTTTATCAAGTTTACAGCATGTTCATGAAGATGGGATTGTTTTATATTATTGTTTATTTCTTTTCCCATTATATCTGTCTTGAACACTTAAAAGACTAATTTGAAATATTTCATTTTTGAAAGATTTAAGATATTTCAGGTTCACAGCATGTCACATGAGATTAAAATGTTTCAATACATTTATTCAGTAGAGAAACACTGAGTTAAGAAATACAAGATGATTCATAGGATGACCCATAATTAAACTGTATCAAGATTGCACATCCCATAGATGATTATATTTAATAGCTTAGTATTATTGGGAAGATTTGATTGCTAACCTTTTTTTAACTGAAAAAGTTTTTTTTGTTTCTGACTAGGTGTTAACATATTCAAAAATGAATTATATATTAAATAAAACCTTAAAATATTTCCAGCTTTCCCAAAGTGTTGCATATCTAGTATTTATTAAGTATACAAAATTAAGATAAAAATACTCTAAGAACTAAATAATGAAAATGCTAAAATTTGCCCATAATGTAAAAAGTAAAAATAAATCATTCAAATATACACAAACATATTGAAAAGGGGTTTGAATATTTGGAAAACTCCTTTTAGGCAAAGGGGTTTGAGGTAAAATGGCTTTAGGAAATATGGTCTATTTTTGTAACTGTATCCTTAAAACTTCTAACTCTATCATAAAATTTATTCACAATATGTAACTGTTGCACATTACTATTCAGAAACATATTTTTACCTTACAACACATTTCTAGGTATTTATAGTACAGTGTATGCATATGTTTATATATATGCATATATTATGTCTGTACACATATATACCAATTACCTATCATCACAATAATATTGCATAACAAACAACTATGACATCTTAAAGGAATAAAACAATACACATTTATTTATCTCACACTAACATGTTCAGGTGCTCTTGGCTGGGCTGGCTGGTGCACCTGCAGTCAGCTGGAGTGACAAGGCAGCTCTGCTGATCATAGCTGGCCCATTTGCACGTTGGGTATGGACTAGTTTTGACTGATGTAGGATGTCCTTGGCCGAAATGACTAGGGTGATGTGATCCTGCTGCACTTGTCTTTCAACCACCAGCAGACTAGCCTGGCTGTGTTCATAGCTGGTAGAAGTGCGAGAGCAATGACAGACACTTAAGTGCTTTTTTTTTTCAAGCCCTGAGTGCACCATCACTGCTAGCCTCCCACTGAGGAAAACAAAATCACATAGCTGAATCCAAAATCAAGGGAAATATATTCTGTCTTTGTTTGAGGGAAGACATACAAAGTCATATAGCAAGAGTATGAATGAAGGGAGAGACAAAAAATTAGAGCCATTAATGCAATCAATCTATTGAAACTTTTATATTTAGGTTTTTAAATAAGACTCATCTTAATAGAATTAGGAGTTTTTATGGGCTAGAACTCAGACAAGGACTGTCTATAATAAAAAAAAGAAAGGCCTTGAAATTTTCTCCAATATTAAGTGAAAATAACAGTTTTGCTTTGACAGATATTTTAACATTAAATTTTTCTTTTGATTATGAATAAGATTCCATTAGTGAATGTAGAATTGAGTATGTCCTAAAAGGATTTGAAGGTACATGGTAAATGGTGGGGAGGAAAATATTGAGCATGATATGTGTGACTGCATTCTCGAATTCTGTGACATTACTGTTCCCTCTCTGCTTGTAATATGTCTTGTACTTCTCTTCTTCCTTCATGTTCAGACATCATAGAAACACTTAATGGCACTTAAGCTGCATCAGGCCAAAGAAAACAAATGAACAAGCTGAAACAAATGGATTTCACTTCCAAATTCAAAACATGAGACTGAGGAAAAAAGCATTCAAGGGTTTGGAAACTAGTCCTGGCAGTCAGCCACTTAAAGGGGATTTTATGCCCATATAAGATATACCAGAATGGGAGGGAAAGAAATGTAGAGATCAAAGCTGTATAATCTAAATCAAGAAATTGCGAAGATGGAATACAATAGAGTGAATCTAGTATCACCTTGAGATATAGACTTCGTTTCTCAGAACAAAGGAGCCTGAGTCTCATCCTTCTATTTCTTGTTATTTCTAAATATCTGTAGGCTTGACAGGCAATGATACAATTCTCAATGCATTAGTAATACTTTTGGAAACCTTATGTGCTAAGTTGCTTCCTCCTGGAAAAGCACGCTTTTTTTCCCTTAATGCCTGCTTAAGAAAGAATAAGGTTAAGTAGAAAAAAAGACCTGAAAGATGAAGTATTCAAAATTTATCTGGAATATGACTTCATTTTATTTTTTTTTAATTTTTTTCTTGCGGTACGCGGGCCTCTCACTACTGTGGCCTCTCCCGTTGCGGAGCACAGGCTCCAGACGCGCAGGCTCAGCGACCATGGCTCATGGGCCCAGCCACTCCGCGGCATGTAGGATCCTCCCGGACCGGGGCACGAACCCGTGTCCCCTGCATCGGCAGGCGGACTCTCAACCACTGCGCTACCAGGAAGCCCGACTTCATTTTAAAGAAGGATGTTTTAGGAGACAAGAGAAAAATAAATTACTATTAAAAACAAAGAAGCAAACTCCTATAAATCTCTTATAAATTGTAAACACGTAAAATGTTTGAAAAGCTCTATTTTGACTGCTGGAATATTTTGTACTCAAATTGTAACCATGAGAAACAGTTTCTAATGAATTGGTTTGAATCATTTATGCTTGGGGTTGTTCTTAGGTCCATACAGTTATTTTAGGAAAGAGATAAAAGTCAAGGGACCAATAAACAACAGAGATAACATAAATCTGAATTTGCTAGCACATGCTTTTAAAATCCATAGCTCCTATGATTTAAAACCTCCCTCCAACAACTGCTGAGGTAATTCATTCCACTATCGGTGGTCCTTAACATTTCTGAGATAAAGATCCCTTGAGAGGCTAATCTGAACTCTCCTTCCCTGGAACATTCAGAAACCAGATTTTCAGATGCATTTTATAGAGAGGAACTAGTGATTTGTAGTTCTATTGAAAAATAGTATAACCCTGTTGAGTTTAAAAATATAAAAGCCATGCATAACATTAGTTATAAATGAGGTGATCAAATGGAGAATTTTTACCACCTAATAACAGCAATAATGTTATTGATAAATTGGTATAATGCTTTATAATTAAGGCATTTTTGTGAGCATTATGTGCATTGATCCTCAAAACAGCACTGTTATTATTTTTATTATCATTATCAATATAATGATCATTATCACAACCTTATGATTAAAGCTACTGAACCTTAGTTTAAACAATTTCTTCAAAATTGTTTTCATATACACTTTTTACACATTATATCACATTTTTATGTGCAGTGTATTTCATTTTCCTCTTCTGTAATATATGCTTAATAGTAGTCACTACCTCACAAAGAAGAGAATTAATTGAGATAATGCATATAAACACTTAGAATAATGGATGGCATATAGCTAATGCTTGATAAATATAATTTGGTATCTTGATAATGAATATATATTTAATCAGAACTCAGGTGGCAATGGCCAAACAGAAACTTGGTATATAAAAAAGTGCTGAGAATAAATTAATTTTAAAAACCAAGAAAATTCCTAGATAGTCTAGGATCAGCACATATTTATCCTCATGACTTCTATATAAATATAACTTTAAAGATTGCTGAAATTGATGTTTAAACTCATGTGGTTTTAATAGAAGATTCAATTGTATTTACTATGTTAAGTGCTTTTTGCAGAATTAGTGGTCCACTCAATTTTGGATCCCTAGTAAAGGGAGTATTTTTTCACTTAAGCCCTGGAGACAATCAATAGGAGAGTATGTTCACAACTAAGCAAGTTGTGTTCTAGAAAATTCCTTTATGTGGGGGTGCCTGACATCACCAGGCTCAGTTTCTGAGAAAGAGTACACAGGACACACCAACAAATACACAGGCTTTATTTTGGGTAAGCGCTTCCAACCTGAGCCCTACAGGCCACCTTTACTTTCCTGGTGATCTGAAAAGAATATGACCTCTTTATAACTCTATCTTTTTTTTTTTTTTTTGCGGTACACAGGCCTCTCACTGCTGTGGCCTCTCCCGTTGCAGAGCACAGGCTCCGGACGCACAGGCTCAGCGGCCATGCCTCACGGGCCCAGCCGCTCCGCAGCATGTGGGATCTTCCCGGACCGGGGCATGAACCCATGTCCCCTGCGTCGGCAGGTGGACTCTCAACCACTGCGCCACCAGGGAAGCCCTGGAAGTTTGTACCTCTTAATCTCCTCACCTATTTCTCTACTTCTCCAATTCCCCTCCTCCCTGGCAACCACCTATTTGTTCTCAGTATCTGAGTCCCTTTCTGTTTTGTTTTGTTTATTCATTTGTTTTGTTTTTTAGATTCCACATAAAAGTGAAATCATATGGCATTTGTCTTTCTCTGTCTGACTTATTTTACTTAGCATAATACCCTCCAGGTCCATCCATGTTGTTGCAGATGGCAGGAATTCATTATCTTTTATGTCTGAGAGATATTCCATTGTATATATGTACTACCACTTCTTTATCCATTCATCTACTGATGGACACTTCGGTCACTTCCATATCTTGGCTATTGTAAATAATGCAGCTATGGACATTGGGGTGCATTTATGTTTTTGAATTAGTGTTTTCATTTTTTTCAGATACCTACCCAGGAGTGGGGGGTCTCAGGCTGGTGCCAATCTGCTGGTGGGAAGAGCCAGGTCCCTTGAGCAGCTGGCTGCAAGGCCCAGGGTTTGCTGGGACTGATACTGGCCCACTGGTAGGTGGGTAAGCCTCCAGTGCTAATAGAATACAGGGAAGACTCCAGAATGGCATTTGTCAATACCAGTGTCTTTGTGTTAGAATGAGCTCCTCAAAATGGCTGTCACCAGTGTCTTTGATCCCAGGGGGTGTTCCAGTTGCCTCCTGCCTCTCCAGGAGACTCTCCAAGATCAACAAGCAGGTTGGACCTGAAGTCTTTCCAGATTACTGGCTCTGTGCTGGTTCCCAGAGGGTGTGAGATTTTTGCATGCATCCTTTAAGAGCAGAGTCTCTGTTTCATACACTCCTCTGGCTCTCCAGTATGCAAGCCCTAGCCAGACATTATGGGGGCTCATCTTCCTGGTTTAGGACCCATCCAGTGGAGTAGCCTGATGTGGTGCTCAGACCCCTGACTCTTGGGAAGAACCTCTGCAGTTGTGATTATCTTCCCATTTGTGTGTTGCCTAACTGGGGGTATGGGTCTTGACTCGACTACGTTTCTGCCGTTCCTACCCTTCTCCTTGTGGTTCCTTCCTTATACCTTTAATTGCGGAAAATCGTTTGTGCTAGCCTTCAGATCGTTCTCATTTATAGTTGCTCTGTACATAGTGGTAATTTTGGTGTGCCCATGGGAGGAGGTGAGCTCAGGGTCTTCCTACTCTGCTATCTCGGCCCAAGCAACTCTTCTTTAAATCTTTATTTCCATTTCCTTTTGCTTGCTGTCCTCTATGTTACACTGCATGTTCCTTGAGCATTTTGTCCTGTGTGATTCTGCTAACGTAGCCTTCATCTCTGTGATGCTTTTACTTTCTATTCCACTGCTTTCCTAAGCTCTTTTGGTTCATATTTCACTCCTTTGTTATATAGTCTCCTGTTCTGTAATCTTTTGTACCTTTTATTTGAGTAGTTGCTTTATGTAGCTACCACTTCTTTAAGTGTTTTTAATTTATGGCAATATTTTTGGTCATCTGCTCTGTGGCAAGATTATTTTTGTGGGTGTTCTTTGCTATTTGCTTTTCCTATTCCTTTCCTCCTTCATGTGATGTTATGTTTGGTAAGAACCAATGCTGATTAGTTTTTGACAGTGGCTTATTTTTGAGCGTGGTTCTCATTCTGCACCAGTTATTTATAGGAGGTTCATTATAGGACTGGACAGTTCATGGTGCTGTTGGGTAGCTCTTTTCTCCATCCAACATAAGTTAGCAGATGTGGGGCTGCCTTCATTTATGTCATTATCTTTTGCTCTGCCTCACCAACTAAATGCTTATATGAAAATATGGCATGTCAGTGGGAGTCTTTATTCAGCCTTACCCTGATTTTTTGTTGCCATATTAGTTCATGGAAGTTCCCACAGTTAGCCCACACATTCTGATGTTTCAGTCAAGAGATGTTGGCTTGTTACTCACTTTGGAAATTCTGCCACGTTCGTCTGAGATCTGCAGCCACAGGCATCCATCTTCCCCTGTTTACCTCCCATTTTACCTTCTCTAGATTTGGAAGTCCTAACTCATATCATTGTTATTCTGATTCACAGATGCATCTCCCCTGTTCATTAAAGTAAAATTTTTAATGTTTCTTTTTCTCTTTATTTTCTAGGATAGTACCATCTTTTATACTAGAGGCATAAAAATGTGATTTTTAAAAACAATGTTAAAGGATTATTCAGAAGCATTGGAAAACTTTTATAAACCTGAATTAGTTTTTCATTGTAAATAACATTATTTCTCCTCTTGAAAACATAAGACTTCTGTGATAGGAAATGCCACCAAGTATACTTATAAAATATAAGCTCCCATGTAACAACCCAAATCCATTTGTTCATTTAATAAAGAAAAATTACATTTGGGAAACTTTGAAGTGATTATGAAATTGAAACAAATAAAGGATCTAATGTAATCTTGACTAAAATGACTAACAATGGGAGAAACTTCTCAGTAATTAACTATGCTGGACTTAGACTTCCACAGTGCTTATAAAGATTCTTAGTTACAAAGGACTTTATTCTCATGTTGTAAAGATGCCCCACAAGTCTTATAATGGGATGGTGATAAATACTTACTTTTTGCAGAAAGTGAAACAAAGTGGATTTTTCCCTACCATCATCAGGGACACGTCCATGAGTAAAATCCTTTTAAAAGAGTATTTGAAGCAGAAATATGTAAAGAGAAAAATGGAGAGGTTTTTAGAGATGAGCCTATGTTTTCAGAGGAAGAATTATCTGCATTACAAGCGCCCTCATTACATTGTGAGGCTAAGCCTGTATGTGGGTTAGAGACTGTGCCTTCCAGGTTCCTGTGGTCAGAGTTCTGGTTTAGTCCAAATTCCTGCTCCTCCTCGTGGGAAGGATGGGGCTGCCTACTTAAATGCTTATTGTACATTCAGAGGAGGTCACGAAGCTGAAATATATTGTGTACTATGACATTTAAAAAATACCATAATTATGCTTGAAATTATTGTTTGGTTCCACTGTCCTATAATCAGGAACTACAATTTTACCACACCAGTTTGGGGGTAACTATCTAGTTTTAAAGGGACCAAAAACATATTTGCTGAACTTAAAGTAAATGTTTGTTAAAAAAAAAAAATCAGACACTTTTATAAAAAGAGATACAATTTGACAGAATTTTCAAAATAAATCTTTGTTAGTTTTTACCCAGCGTTCAGTCCTCTTCATGGATATAAACACTTGTTTTGTGATTTTATTTTTTATCCCTCATAATTTTTATGCCATATGAAATTTTACCACTCCATATTTTTCAGATTCCATATGTTACTTATGTTTTAGAAAGCTTACTAATATAACTTGTCTGCAATTGTCAGATACCTCTTCATTCTAAAACTACATTTTTTAGGCTCTACAGTAGCTCAGTAATGCTTTTGATCAGATAGGGATTAAAAGGGACTAAGGGAGTTTCTATATTTAATAACAGCAAAAGAGCTCCCAGCTATTTATATGTAAGGTCTATATATTTCAAGAATACTTTACCTTTCCTATCTTTTGAAGTTCATGTTTCCTGACCTTACTGTGACAAGATTTTATTTTCTATTTTTACTCCTTCTTTGTAATCTGCCCTACTTTACCATGTTTTCTGGTCTGTATGCTTCTCAGGTCCCTTTAACCAGCCTCAGCTATCACCCACAAGCCTAGAGGAGAAAGTACTTGCCATTTATTTGTACTTCTGTAGTGCTTAGTATGGTGCTAATTTAAAGAAAGTGCCTTATAGATATATATGTGTTTTTGATCACTTGATCATAGCTTTTCCAGGAATGGAAAGCCCTTAATGGGTTCATACTTAGGATAACTTTTCATCTATCTACCTATCTGTCTGTCTCTCTATCTATCTAGTCTGTCAGTGATTGCCTTCTCCTTTTTATCCCTCTCGACTTATAATTATTTTTCCATTGTCTACCCAATTCTTTAGATAATTTGACCTCACACAGTCTTCTTCTACAATCTCCTGAGACCAGTTTTTGTTAAAAAAAAACTTATTTTTGGTATGCTGTTGCTTCTTTTTCTGGTTTTATTCACATTTTTTTTTTACACCACAGTGGTCTTAGAGTAAAAATAAGTTTACAAATCCATACTTGTCTAAGAACTCTAGCCCCCTTCAGATTCCTCACATGTGCTCAGTGGATTGTTTTGAATGCCTTCGCATCCCTTTTCTCCTTTTCCTCTTTTTACCTCTACTGGTGGTGGTGATAGCTCGTCTTGCTGCTGACTCCAAAGCAGGAACTTTGCTGGCCATGCCCACTAAAGATTCTGCTGCTGTTCCGGGTCTTTCCTGAGAATACCGAAGCTCCATGCGAAGGATCCTGCTGTGTGTGCCAAGTGCACTTTCTTGCATCCCCGACAAGCAATTTCCTATTTTTGCTGCAGTAATTAGCCTTATCTCCCATTGCTGCAGAAACTAGAACCATTATGGTGAACACCTTGTACTTGCCGTTTGGTTTTTACGCTTTTAGGTTTTACTTTCTCTTTTATTGCAACTCCTTAGCCCTAGAAACCAGGCAATAGCCTGTAGAGTTTGGTCTGGCTTAAAGGACAAATGGAGTAATAATAATCAGGCTATGCTCAGAACCACCCTGATAATTGCCCCATTTCCAATTTATTTCCTTGTCAGAATGTAAATATACTGAAAGACTAATGGCTTAAATGTAATTCTCTCTTTAAAATAGAAACCCTACTATTGAAGCAACAAGAAGTTGTAGAAATCAGAAATTTACCATTCAGTTCTCAGAACAAATGATAAAGCACCATTTTCCCCAATTATTTTTCTATATGCAGTTCCCTTTTATTTAGAATATAGGATAAGAATCAAAGCATTTACCTCCTTTGAGGTTCATCTGTACTTAATACAGAACTCTGAAAATAGGGAATCTGTTATATATGGTGATGATGACCTTTACTCTTACATGCAGATGCTTATTTGAAAAACACTAATATGAACAAAGCATTTCCATATGTTTATTGCTTTAGTCTATTAGTTTAAAACAATCATGGCTACTGGAGTGACATAAATGCCTTCACATATATGAAAGAGAAAGTTGAATAACTATACTCCAGTGATTGCAAGGTAGAGGGAAAGGAGAGGGAAACTAACACACCTTTGTAAAGCAATTATACTCCAATAAAGATGTTCAAAAAAATAAAAATAACAGGAAGAGAATGCTGATCAAGTGGTCATAATACCATAAGTTGGGGAACATAAACCAAATTCCAAAGAAAGACATTTAATTCTCTCGTTTACTTTTCTTTAGGAATTAGATCATCATCTGCCTCAGGTTTCAATAAACAGTCACCCCTGGACAAATCAGAGTAAAGAAGAAAGATAATTTTCAGAGATTTTTTGTTTAAGTCCTCTAAGGTCACTGGTGCACCCAACACCTATGGAGACAGGGGATGCTAACTCTTTGAGTGACGGCTTAGGCCAATAGTTGTTACTGGTAGCAATGATTCCTAAGACGTGTAGGATCCAGGGGCAGTTATGGTTATGGACATAGTCTTTTAGATTTTTAACTATGTAGTTACAGAACGTTACATTTCTATGCCTTTGGAGATCTCTAGTCAAATGTTTACTAAAAGTGTGGACTTTACTAAAGTGTGTAGCTTAGGATGCTAATTCATAGGGAAATTATCAGGTATCTTCTTTTTTTTTTTTGCGGTACGCGGGCCTCTCACTGTTGTGGCCTCTCCCGTTGCGGAGCACAGGCTCCGGACGCGCAGGCTCAGCGGCCATGGCTCACGGGCCCAGCCGCTCCGTGGCATGTGGGATCCTCCCAGACCGGGGCACGAACCCGTGTGCCCTGCATCAGCAGGCGGACTCTCAACCACTGCGCCACCAGGGAAGTCCTCAGGTATCTTCTGATCAAGATAGTTTGAAAAGTTCTGTGTTAAATAAAGTTAAGTGGATTTCTTTATCATAGGGCTTTTCAGAATTTTTATTATGCTAATGAATATATGAGTGACCAAGAGAAGGATTTTATGATTTAGGGGTTTGGGTCAGCTGCATGTAACAGAAACCCAATTACGCTGGCTTAACTAAAGGGAGATTTTTTTCTTTTTTTCCCCACATGAAAAGAAGCCCAGTGTAGGCAGTCCAGGGATGGCTCAGTGGCTTCATTAAATCATCATTTTCTGAGCTCCTTCTGTCTTTCTGCTCTACCAATGTTATTGAGTGCTTTTCCACCTAAAGTTTTCAGGAAGAATCCTACATCTCCAGGCATTGTATTACAATTGCTTTCCTAGGTGTCTCACCCAGTAGGTTTATACTTAAATTTCATGCCAAAACTAGATTATATGCCTATAGGAAGTCTGAAGTCTGTGGAAGTGAGATTTTAAACCAGGAACATTGTCACTCTGCACCAAATCGGGATTCCACTGGTGAAGAAGTTGGGAATAATGGATATTGGGAGGCAAAAAATAGTGTTTGTCATCAAGCATTCTCTAACTTACGTTATTGATGTCCCCCTCTTCCAACTCCTTCCTTTTTTTTTAACAGACTAACATATGGGATATACTGATTCTAGTCTCTTTAGATACACATTTAAAAAAACTGAAACCCAAATATGTAAGAAACTTGCTTAAGTCCACATGCTTCTATCAGTTTCTTTAGTACAATTATGGAAAATTTGAAGTGAATGTCCAAGAAAATAGCTAGTAATAAAAATATTTGTCTCAAAAAGTTCTAAAGCATTTCTTTGAGCTGTTACACTGTTAGTCACTTTAGGCCTCTCTTTATCCTGTTTCACAATTCAGAGCTTAAAAATTATCTTAGGATTTATCTTCATTTGCAAATTGAGAGGTTTAGTTATTGAGATCATCATAAAAAGGACCAATTTTAGAAACCCGAGCAGACATTTTTAATGTGGGCCATTTGTCTCTGTTATCAATTTTATCTGATTACTTTATTGCATATGCATGCTACAAGTGACAGATAGCTTTAATATCACCATGATTAATAGAATATTTTTCTTAGGTTCTCCTGCAGAGAAAAGTGTCATGATGAAATATTGATAAAGTTCTTCCGAGAACAGCAAAATTATCATGATACTTCACAAAATCTTTAAAACTGAGACTGTACTTTCTCTGACTAAACAGGTAAGGTATTTTACAGCTGCAGATTGAAATACTATATTTATTTTTTTAATAGAAAAATCATCTCATGAGATTTGTATATTCACCACAAAAGGGTCTTTCCAATGACTTTGGACTCACGGACTTAGGTTGTCTTTGATTGAAAGAGATTAAATTTGTCAATAATACCAAATTTGAAAGTCAGTAGCTTAGAAATATATATATAAACCACAATGCCTGGACTAAACTGAAAAAAAAATGAATAATTAATACCTGGAGAACATTCAGTAGAAACAAGTAGGGTATACTTTACATAGGGAAGAGAAAAAAATCTTGATAAAGAACATAAGATGGGTCATTTCCAAATGTGTGTAAGTAGTGAAGGAAAAGTTCTTAGATGAAGGGAGATAGGCGGCAGTAATGTAGACATATAGTACTTGTGTACTATGTTGTTGTACTCAGTCTCTCCCTGACCTTGCCCTGGATTCCTGTAGGCATTGTATTTCCTGTTGACATGGGGCACGTCACTAGTTTTGGCTAATGGAATATGAATAGATTTAGTATTGAACATACTTGTGGGGACTGGCTGTGTCCCTCTGTGAGCATCTGCTTTCTGTCATGAGAACAGCACACCCCAGATAGCGGCTGTCCATTAGCCTGGTACATAGAATGTGAACACATATAGAGCTAAGTCAAGACCAGCAGATCTGCAGCCGATTTCAGCCTTCATGTAAAGTGAGCAAGAAATAAACATTTGTTATTGTGAACCACTGAGATTTGGGGAATGTTTGTTGCAGCATCATAAGCTGACTAGTAAACCTGTCAGTAATACAGGGCTGGACTACTTTAACATGTAAACAGATGTACAATTGGTTAATCCTCCTGTTGCTTAGTTACCTAGATTGCCTCTGATACTGTTTCTTAATTTTTCTATGTAATTTGCCTTTCTTCTATTAAGGAGAGTAGACTTAGAAAGTGAAAGAACAAGTATTCTATAGAATTGTACACTCATATATTTTAAAAATATGTATTTATTGAGAGACAACTATTGCCAAGCTCTGTCCCACACACCAGAGAAGATAGTGAACAAAAGTGTTAAGTCCATGCTTTTTGGAAAGTTAAGTTCTAGTCAGCGGAGACAAATAATAAGTAAATGAATTTATCAGTGATCAGTGGTATGAAGAAAAACAAGGCAGGATATAGGAACCACAAGTGATCGGGGGCAAGAAGGACTCACTGAAGATGTAGTATTTGTACCAAGTGTCTTAATGCAATGGATGAACCTGGGCTTTGTCATCAGTCAGAGCTGAGGCTGACCCACAGTTCCTGCACTAATTAGCTAAGTCACTGACTATAGCTAAGTTACCTTACCCTTCTGATCTTGGTTTTTTTGATAGTAAAATGGGAATTATAATATAAATGCCTTAGGCATATAGTAGAATTAATACACATTTAAAGCGGTCAACACAATATTTAACACACAGTAAGTCTTCAATAATTGGCAGTTATCATTATAGGCATTAATAACAAGGAATGGCCTAGGGGCATGGGAACAAGTATTACTCTTACTGTGAGGTAGGGTTGGGGGTGGCTTTAGTCATGTAGGGCCCACAAAAGGAGTTTGCGTAAGATTTTAAAAGAGTTTTTATGAGGCAACAGGGAAGGCAATCAAAAAACAAAAGCCTTCATGTCATGGAATGGAGAACAGGGCACAGTAGTCAAGATTTGGGGCATGTGCATCCAGAAGTCATGTAGCTCCAGGAGCCTGAGGAAGCATCCAGTACAAAGAGGGAGGAACCCCATTTAGGGTTTAGCTGAATGAGATGCTGCTTCCACTGACTTTAGCTGCTTTTATTGGCCTCATCTACATGGATCATTTAATAAACGTCCTCCTTCTCTAGCTTAGGACATCACTCTTCTAATTTATCTCTTTTCTCCTAAGACATAGAATAAGAGAGTAAAAATGGCCACTAATTGGATTCAGAAGATCTGGATTCACATCTTGACTATACAATTATCTTAGGTTTTTTTTGCTTTCCCTCTAAAATTACTTCATGTAATTCTATCAAGAATTAAGTAATAATCATGTATATTTAAAACCCTGTAAACTGAAAAAACCCTATTCAAACATCTTTACTACCCAAGAATAAAAGTTCATTCACTTTTTCATTCATTCACTCACGTCCTCACTCACTAAACACTGATAAACTGGGGTAAAACATGATTCCTACTTTTAAAGATCTTTTAAGTGTGTGTTGGGGGGAACCCTGCCTAACATCTTTTATTATGAGAGAAAAAGAAAGCATGCTATGAGTGTAGCATGAAAGGATTATGAATATTCCCTCCTCATTTTCTCCTTCATTGGTACACAAGGTTTGGTTCCTTCTCCCCCTACACCCCTCCTCCCATTCCAAAGCAAGAGTAAATTTTAAAAGGTAGAAGAAGGCTTCCCTGGTGGCGCAGTGGTTGAGAGTCCGCCTGCCGATGCAGGGGACACAGATTCGTGTCCCAGTCCGGGAAGATCCCACATGCCGCGGAGCGGCTGGACCCCTGAGCCGTGGCCACTGAGCCTGCGCGTCCAGAGCCTGTGCTCTGCAAAGGGAGAGGCCACAACAGTGAGAGGCCCGCTTACCGCAAAAAAAAAAAAAAAAAAAAAAAAAAAAGATACTTGTGTGCAAACTTGAGGAACCAGTTTTTGTTCTTTCAGAGACTAGGTAGATGGAGACTGGAGAAGTGGAAAGACAAGAGTGGCAATGCACAAAGGAGAGGAAGGATGGACAAGGAGAACCTCTTGCTCTTGTCATCCCCATGGAAATGCCAGCATGCAGGAGTTCTAGGCATTGGTAAGGTTCCCGAAGAGAGGGTGGGGATTTGGACACTGTATGTAGGAGCAGAGGCAGGAAAGCAGAACAAGACTCCTTGAGTAAAAGTAGAACTGAACAGCCACTGAACAAACCATCACTTCTACACAAAATTCACTATCTTTCCTTTGAGAAGTATTTGCAAAGGCTTTTCTGTTACTCCTACCTAAATGTGTGTGTGTCTACATATACATTATTTTAAATGTGGGTATGCTAAAAATAAAAGTAAGTTTCAAATTTTGGTTTCTTTTCAAGAATCCTTTCACCAACCTGAGAGACTTTGTGTAAAGAGGAATGATTACTTAAACTTTTTGCTTTAAGTATTTCCTAAGATTGTTACAATTTATATAAACAGCTTCTTTCCAAGATACAAGTTTAGACAACAAAGTATCAGTTATATAATATTAATAACTAGAAACTACATTTTCTAAAAAGGAGCTTGGTTAATAAATCATAAACATAATTGCCTCTGTGTGGATTAAACCAAAGTAATAACTCTCCCTCCAATCTATCTTCTGGACATCTCCCACACTTCCAGCTGCTTGCAGGGAATTCACATTCAGGGATCCCACTAGGTAGGAAACATTTAATTTGTTTTAAGCTGAATTTATTGCTCTTCCAAAACTTGATCCTTATTCTGGGCTTTCTCAGAAACTTATACTCAAAACCTTAGAATTATTTCTAATTAGTGTCTTTCTCTTTTCATCCATGACTAGTATCCTCATCTCATTCTACTTGCAGTACTCGGTGTTACGGAAGTCCCTCCCTAGGCTCTGATAACATAATGCTATGGCATTACTCATCTCTCTTGGGAAGAATATGGTATTAATAAGTTATGACTAATAACCAAGTTGCAAAATGACCTGTGCCCTTTTCCCATTCGTTTCCCACAAGATAAGTTATACATACTGTAACAAGAATAGAAGATAAATTACACATATTGCAGATTCCTGTGAGAAATATCTCTTCATCTAGTCAATTATATATATTTGCTACTTGACGTTTATTTTAGAGAATAGAAAAAAAACCCTCCTCTTTTGGAATGCAAATGAGGTCAAGGATGTTGCGATTTGCTGTCATCATTGAACCTGCCCCAGATGAACTAAGAACTGAAACTGGATGTCACTTGAGGTCTTTGGTTTCTGCTCCAGGGAAGGTAATAGAACAAGTGAGAATATATCTCCCTATTGAAATAATTGCTTGGTAATTCCACTGAAGCCTGTCTGTGGGATGTAGACAAAGCTTTCTCTCTGTGTTTGCTCAAAGACCAAGCCACCCAGATGAGGTCAGGTATCCAGGCTGCTTGGAGTTGGAAGAAATAGCACATTTGCTGGAGGAATGTAAGCAGTGCATGTAATATCTGGTTATTGCTTAAGATTTTCTTGATTAGATAATAAAGAGTAGTATAATATTTTGAATGGTCTCAGTGTCTCAATGTCATAAAACTTTTGTCCTATTGTGGAACTAAACAGAGTAAAGCCTGGCCAGAGAAATGTTAGACTCTAATTTTTTTAAGACCTCAGACACTAAAAGTGTTCATAACCTTACCGTCTAAAAGCATCTATGACCATGGAAACATTATATGTAGAGGAAGTGTCACGGAGTTGCAGTTCTGAGCCCTGGGCTGCCTACTCAATGTCTCCAAGTGGAGACATCTCAGTCTTAACATAGATAATATAAAGATTTTTGATAGTGTTATTAATGAATAATTGACATTCTTTATTTATCTTCCAGATATGATAGATGCTGAAGAGGTATATTAACATCTTCCAGCATAAAGTTATTTTATCATTATCTCTTAAGAGATATTTCTAAAAGTTTTTTAAAAATATGAGTATAGTTGCTATGTGTTGGCTTATGACAGCTATATTTGCTCCATAATTATGCCTTCTATCATAACTTATCCTAGTTAGTTGCTTATCCTTATATTTCACCTGACTAACATTATCTGCAACTACTGATATTTTTTGCATTTATTATTTATTTATTATAGTAGGTCCTTCCTGATTGTATATTTTAAATATATCAACGTGTACATGTTAATCCCAAACTCCCAAGCATCTCATTGACCATCCACATCTTTTCTAACTCTATCACATTACATATATTTGTTGTAATAACAGATAACTGTTTTTTTAACACAATTTTACATCTTGTCCTTCTGTAAGAGAATTGAATTAATTTACATATAAAGTAATACACTTGATGTTACTTCTTTAATCTTTTTTTGTGTACTACTTATTTTCTTTATTTTATTTTTTAACATCTTTATTGTAGTATAATTGCTTTACATTGTTGTGTTAGTTTCTGCTATTTAACAGAGTGAATCAGCCATATATACATATATCCCCACATCCCCTCCCTCTTGCATCTCCCCACCACCCTCCCTATCCACCCCTCTAGGTGGTCACAAAGCATCAAGCTGATCTCTCTGTGCTGTGCGGCTGCTTCCCACTAGCTATCTATTTTACATTTGGTAGTGTATATATGTCCATGCCACTCTCTCACTTCATCCCAATTACCCTCCCCCCTCCCCGTGTCCTCAAGTCCATTCTCTACGTCTGTGTCTTTATTCCTGTCCTGCCCCTAGGTTTTTCTCTTTCTGACTTACCTCCTCTGTATGACAGACTCTAGGTCCATCCACCTTGCTAAAAATAACACAACTGCATTTCTTTTTATGGCAGAGTAATATGCCATTGTGTATATGTGCCACATCTTTATCCATTCCTCTGTCGATGTACACTTAGGTTGCTTCCATGTCCTGGCTATTGTACATAGTGCTGCAATGAACATTGTGGTAAATGTCTCTTTTTGAATTATGGTTTTCTCAGGTTATATGTCCAGTAGTGGGATTGCTGGGTCATATGGTAGTTCTATTTTTAGTTTTTTATGGAACCTCCATACTGTTCTCCATAGTGGCTGTATCAATTTACATTCCCACCAACAGTTTCAGAAGGTTCCCTTTTCTCCACACCCTCTCCAGCATTTACTGTTTGTAGATTTTTGGATGATGGCCATACTGACCAGGGTGAGGTGATACCTCACTGTAGTTTTGATTTGCATTTCTCTAATGATTAGTGATGTTGAGCATCCTTTTTTGTGTTTGTTGGCAATCTGTATATCTTCTTGGGAGAAATGTCTATTTGGGTCTTCTGCCCATTTTTGGATTGGGTTGTTTGTTTTTTTGATATTGAGCTGCATGGGCTGCTTGTAAATTTTGGCGATTAATCCTTTGTCAGTTGCTTCATTTGCAAATATTTTCTCCCATTCTGAGGGTTGTCTTTTCATCTTGTTTATGGTTTCCATTGCTGTGCAAAAGCTTTTAAGTTTCATTAGGTCCCATTTGTTTGTTTTTGTTTTTATTTCCATTTCTCTAGGAGGTGGGTAAAGAAGGATCTTGCTGTGATTTATGTCATAGAGTGTTCTGCCTAAGTTTTCCTCTAAGAGTTTGATAGTGTCTGGCTTTACATTTACGGTTCTTTAATCCATTTTGAGTTTATTTTTGTGTATGATGTTAGGGAGTGTTCTAATTTTGTTATTTTATATGTACCTGTCCAGTTTTCCGAGCACCACTTATTGAAGAGGCTGTCTATTCTCCATTGTATACTCTTGCATCCTTTATCAAAGATAAGGTGACCATATGTGTGTGGGTTTATCTCTTGGCTTTCTATCCTATTCCATTGATCTATATTTCTGTTTTTCTGCCAGTACCATATTGTCTTGATTACTGTAGCTTTGTAGTATAGTCTAAAGTCAGGGAGCCTGATTCCTTCAGCTCCAATTTTCTTTCTCAATATTGCTTTGGCTATTCAGGGTCTTTTGTGTTTCCATACAAATTGTGACATTTCTAGTTCTAGTTCTGTGAAAAATGCCATTGGTAGTTTGATAGGAATTGCATTGAATGTGTAGATTGCTTTGGGTAGTATAGTCATTTTCACAGTGTTGATTCTTCCAGTCCAAGAACATGGTATAACTCTCCCTCTGTTTGTATCATCTTTAATTTCTTTCATCAGTGTCTTATAGTTTTCTGCATATAGGTCTTTTGTCTCCTTAGGTAGGATTATTCCTAGGTATTTTATTGTTTTTGTTGCAATGGTAAATGGGAGTGTTCCCTTAATTTCACTTTCAGATTTTTCATCATTAGTGTACAGGAATGCAAGAGATTTCTGTGCATTAATTTTGTATCCTGCTACTTTTCCAAATTCATTGATTAGCTCTAGTAGTTTTCTGGTAGCATCTTTAGGATTCTCTATGTATAATATCATGTCATCTGCAAACAGTGACAGTTTTACTTCTTCTTTTCCAATTTGGATTCTTTTATTTCTTTTTCTTCTCTGATTGCTGTGGCTAAAACTTCCAAAACAATGTTGAATAATAGTGGTGAGAGTGGGCAACCTTGTCTTGTTCCTGATCTTAGTAGAAATGGTTTCAGTGTTTCATCATTGAGAACAATGTTGGCTGTGGGTTTGTCATATATGGCCTTTATTATGTTGACGTAGGCTCCCTCTGTGCCTACTTTCTGGAGAATTTTTATCATAAATGAGTGTTGAATTTTTTTGAAAGTTTATTCTGCATCTATTGAGATGATCATATGGTTTTTCTCCTTCAATTTGTTAATATGGTTTATCACATTGATTGATTTGCGTATACTAAAGAATCCTTGCATTCCTGAGATAAACCACACTTGATCATGCTGTGTGATCCGTTTAATGTGCTGTTAGATTCTGTTTGCTAGTATTTTGCTAGTATTTTGTTGAGGATTTTTGCATCTATGTTCATTAGTGATATTGGCCTGTAGTTTTCTTTTTTTGTGACATCTTTGTCTGGTTTTGGTATCAGGGTGACGGGGGCCTTGTAGAATGAGTTTGGGAGTGTTCCTCTTTCTGCTATATTTTGGAAGAGTTTGAGAAGGATAGGTGTTAGCTCTTCTCTAAATGTTTGACAGAATTCGCCTGTGAAGCCATCTGGTCCTGGTGTTTGCTGGAAGATTTTTAAACACAGTTTCAATTTCAGTGCTTGTGATTGGTCAGTTTATATTTTCTATTTCTTCCTGGTTCAATCCTGGAAGGTTGTATTTTTCTAAGGATTTGTCCATTTCTTCCAGGTTGTCCATTTTATTGAATCATAGTTGCTTGTTGTAATCTCTCATGATTCTTTGTATTTCTGCAGTCAGTTGTTACTTCTCCTTTTTCATTTCTAATTCTGTTGAATTGAGTCTTCTCCCTTTTTTTCTTGATAAGTCTGGCTAATGGTTTATCAATTTTGTTTATCTTCTCAAAGAACAGCTTTTAGTTTTATTGATCTTTGCTATCATTTCCTTAATTTCTTTTTCATTTGTTTATGATCTGTTCTTTATGATTTCTTTCCTTCTGCTAATTTTGGGTTTTTTTTGTTCTTCTCTCTCTAATTACTTTAGGTGTAAGGTTAGGTTGTTTATTTGAGACGCTTCTTGTTTCTTAAGGTAGGATTGTATTGCTATAAACTTCCCTCTTCGAACTGCTTTTGTTGCATCCCATAGGTTTTGGGTCATCATGTTTTCATTGTCATTTCTTTCTAGGTATTTTTTGAGTTCCTCTTTGATTTCTTCAGTGATCTCTTGGTAATTTAGTAGCATATTGTTTAGCCTCCCTTTGTATTTGTTTCAGATTTTTTCCTGTAATTGCTATCTAGTCTCACAGTGTTGCAGTCGGAAAAGATACTTGATATGATTTCAATATTCTTAAATTTACCAAGGCTTGATTTGTGACCCAAGATATGGTCTTATCCTGGAGAATGTACCATGAGTACTTGAGAAGAAAGTGTATTCTGTTGTTTTAGGATGGAATCTCCTATAAATATCAGTTAAGTCCATCTTGTTTAATGTGTTATTTAAGGTTGTGTTTCCTTATTTATTAAAGTCCCCTACTATGATTGTGTTACTTTTGATTTCCCCTTTTATGGCTGTTAGCATTTGCCTTATGTATTGAGGTGCTCCTATGTTGGGTGCATAAATATTTACAGTTGTTATATCTTCTTCTTGGATTGATCCCTTGATCATTATGTAGTGTCCTTCTTTGTCTCTTGTAATAGTCTTTATTTTAAAGTCTATCTTGTCTGATATGAGAATTGCTACTCCAGCTTCCTTTGGATTTCCATTTGCATGGAGTATCTTTTCCCATCCCCTCACTTTCAGTCTGTATGTGTCCCTATCTCTGAAGTTGGTCTCTTGTAGACAGCATATGTACAGGTCTTGATTTTGTATCCCTTAAGCCAGTCTACGTTTTTGGTTGGAGCATTTAATCCATTTACATTTAAGGTAATTATTGATATGTATATTCCTATTACCATTTTTTAAATTGTTCGGGGTTTGTTATTGTAGGTCTTTTTTTCTCTTGTGTTTCCTGACTAGAGAAGTTCCTTTAGCATATGTTGTAAAGATGGTTTGGTGGTACTGAATTCTCTTAGCTTTTGCTTGTCTGTAAACGTTTTAATTTCTCTGTCAAATCTGAATGAGATCCTTGCTGGGTAGAGTAATCTTGGTTGTAGGTTTTTCCCTTTCATCACTTTAAATATGTCCTGCCACTCCCTTCTGGCTGGCAGAGTTTCTGCTGAAAGATCAGCTGTTATCCTTATGGGGATTTCCTTGTATGTTATTTGTTGCTTTTCCCTTGCTGCTTTTAATATTTTTTCTTTGTATTTAATTGTTGATAGTTTGATTAACATGTGTCTTGGTGTGTTTCTCCTTGTATTTATCCTGTATGGGACTCTCTACACTTCCTGGACTTGATTGACTATTTCCTTTCCCATATTAAGAAAGTTTTCAACTATAATCTCTTCAAATATTTTCTCAGTCCCTTTCTTTTTCTGTTCTTCTTCTGGGACCCCTATAATTCAATGTCAGTGTGTTTAATGTTGTCCCAGTGGTCTCTGAGACTGTCCTCAATTCTTTTCATTCTTTTTTCTTTATTCTGCTCTGCAGTAGTTATTTCTACTATTTTATCTTCCAGGTCACTTATCCGTTCTCTTGCCTCAGTTATTCTGCTATTGATTCCTTCTAGAGAATTTTTAATTTTATTTATTGTGTTGTTCATCATTGTTTATTTGCTCTTTAGTTCTTTTAGGTCCTTGTTAGACATTTCTTGTATTTTCTCCATTCTATTTCTAAGATTTTGGATCATCTTTACTATCATTACTCTGAATTCTTTTTCAGGTAGACTGCCTATTTCCTCTTCATTTGTTTGGTCTGGTGGGTTTTTACCTTGCTCCTTCATCTGCTTCATATTTGTTTGTCTTACCATTTTGCTTAACTTACTGTGTTTGGAGTCTCCTTTCTGCAGGCTGCATGTTCGTAGCTCCTGTTGTTTTTGGTGTCTTCCCCCCAGTGAGTAAGGTTGGTTTAGTGGGTTGTGTTGGCTTCCTGGTGGAGGGGACTGGTGCCTGTGTTGTGGTATATGAGGCTCCATCTTGTCTTTCTGTTGGGCAGGACCACATCTGGTGGTGTGTTTTGGTTGTTTGTGAACTTATTATGACTTTAGGCAACGTCTCTGCTAATGGGTGTGGTTGTGTTCCTGTCTTGCTAGTTGTTTGGCCTGGGGTGTCCAGCACTGGAGCTTGTTGGTCATTGAAAGGAGCTGGGTCTTAGCGTTGAGACAGAGATCTCTGGGAGAGGTCACGCTGATATTGATATTACATGGGGCCGGGAGGTCTCTGGTGGTTCAATGTCCTGAACTCAGTTGTCACACCTCAGAGGCTCAGGCCTGACAGCTGGCTGGAGCATGAAGACCCTGCCAGCCACATGGCTCAGAAGAAAAGGGAGAAAAAAAAGAGAAAGCAAGAAAGGCAATAAAATGAAATAAAGTTATTAAAATAAAAACAATTTTTTAATATTATTAAAATAAAAAATAATAATAGTAAAAAAAAAGGAAAAGCGATCAACCAAAGCAATAAACAAATCCACCAATGATAACAAGCAGTAAAAGCTAAGCTAATATAAACATAAAAATGAGAAACTAGTCAGTCTCATACAGCAAACCCCAAGTCCATAGTTGCCCCCAAAGTCCACCACCTCAATTTTGGGATGATTTGTTGTCTATTCAGGTATTCCACAGATGCAGGGTATATCATGTTGATTGTGGAGATTTAATCCACTGCTCCTGTAGCTTCATGGAGAAATTTCCCTTTCTTTTCTTTGTTCGCACAGTTCCAGGGGTTCAGCTTTGGATTTGGCCCTGCCTCTGTGTGTAGGTCGCCTGAGGGTGTCTGTTCCCCGGCCAGACAGGACAGGGTTAAAGTAACTAACAGCTGATTGGGGGGCTCTGGCTCACTCAGGCTGGGGTGAGGGAGGGGTACGGAGTGCAGGGCAAACCTGCGGTGGCAGAGGCCTGCGTGACGTTGCACCAGCCTGAGGCGCGCCGTGTGTTCTTCCGGGGAAGTTGTCCCTAGATCATGGGACCCTGGCAGTGGCAGGCTGCACGGGTTCCTGGGAGGGGAGGTGTGGATAGTGACCTGTGTGTGCACACAGGCTTCTTGGTGGCGGCAGCAGCAGCCTTAGCGTCTCATGCCCGTCTCTGGGCTGACAGCCGCGGCTCGCGCCCTTCTCTGGATCTTTTTTAGGCGGTGCTCTGGATCCCCTCTCCTAGCTCACCCTGAAACAATGGTCTCTTGCCTCTTCGGCAGCTCCAGACTTTCCTTGACTCCCTCCTGGCTAGCCATGGCGCACTAACCCCTGCAGGCTTTGTTCACGCCACGAACCCCAGTCCTCTCCCAGCGCCCCGACCAAAGCCCGAGCCTCAGCTCCCAGCCCCCACCCGCCCCGGCGGGTGAGAAGACAAGCCTCTTGGGCTGGTGAGTGCTGGTCGGCACTGATCCTCTGTGCGGGAACCGCTCCGCTTTGCCCTCCACACCCCTGTGGCTGCGCTCTCTTCCGTGGCTCCAAAGCGTCCCCCACCGCCCACCCCCATCTCCACCAGTGAAGGGCCTTCCTAGTGTGTGGAAGCTTTTCCTCCTTCACGGCTCCCTCCCACTGATGCAGGTCCCGTCCCTATTGTTTTGTCTCTGTTTTTTCTTTTTTTTTTTGGCCCTACCCAGGTACGTGGGGATTTTCTTTCCTTTTGCAAAGTCTGAGGTCTTCTGCTAGCATTCAGTAGGTGTTCTGTAGGAGCTGTTTCACGTGTAGATGTATTTCTGATGTATTTGTGGGGAGGAAGGTGATCTCCACGTCTTACTCCTCCACCATCTTGAAGGTCCTCTACTATTTATTTTAGTTTGGTTTTTCCTTATACTTTTCCTATTAGGAGTGTGATCAGCTTTTCTTTTCTTCTTTTTCTTCCTCTTTTCTCCTTGTTCTTCTATGCATACTTCACTAATGTGTGAATCATCCATGTGAAGGGGTCATCCCAATGTTTGCATTATTCCAATTTTGATTTATTTATTCAATTATAAATTTATTTATCCAGTTTATTCCAATTTTGAAGTTACAAGAGGTTGCATGGATCAAGTGTGTTTTCGTTCCCTTTTTCAAAATTAAATTCTTGATCTCTCTTTCCAGAGCTGTTTTTCTGATCTCCTCAAGCTGGAATCATGGTAGTTAACTCTCATTCCTGTCTTTTTTCGTAGCCACTTCTGATCTTTTAACAAATCCTGTCAACTGTGTCTCCAAAATGTCTATTCACTTCACATATTCACAGCTACTATTCCAGTCTGAGCAACCCTCACTTTTCACCTAGATAACTGTAGTAATCTCAATCGATGTCTCTATTCCCAATAAGAAAATACAATAAGTAATATTTGCAAAATTCTTGTGAAAAATTTGTCTTTGTATTTGTCTTGTTCCCCCACCAATACCTTTTCCACACAAATGTATTGAAAAATATTAAAAAATAAAACCTGATCAAGTTTTTTACCTTGCACAAAGTTCTTCAGTAGCTTCCCATTCCACATGAGATGAAACTTCAGATCCTTATCATGACAACATGAATTCATACGATCTGATCCTCATCCTTATTCTTTAACCTCATGTCATATATTCATATTATTTTTGCTCAAAATGATCCAGACAACATGGGCCTTCCCTCTGCTTGTCCAGACAACATGGGCCTTCCCTCTGCTTGTTAAATGTACTAGTCTCATTCACACTTCTGGAGCCTCTCATGCCATGTTCCATCCGCCAGGAATATATTTCTCCATAAAGTTTGCATCACTTGCATCACTCTTAACTTCTCATTGGTCAGCTGTCTTCTTAAACATCGCCACCTCAAAGAGACTTTACCTTGTTAACTCAGTCAGCCGTAGGGTGTCATTCTCCATCATGCTTACTTATTACAGTTGAAAGTAAGTCTCTCTTTGTGTGCTTACGAGTCTATTGTCTTTTGTCTATCATCTTTCTCATGAGCCTCTACAGGCCATGGTAACAGAGACCTTGTCTGTCTGGTTCATCGATGTACACGGTACCCAAGTCCTCAGCAGTTTCAGGCACATCAGACAGTGTCCAGTAAATACATAAATACATATGAGTAAACAGGTGACTGAATATATCTACAGTGTTATAAAAAACACAGTTATGTGTACATTTTTAGAAGTACATTTTTAGATCCTCAGATCAATAAGGAATATTGAGGCACAGACTGAAAGTCCTTCTATATAACTTTCTTCACAAGTTATTTAGAAATTAATAGGAGATGTGCAATTGTGGTAATAATAAGTACATATGTTAATATTTCAGTTGTATTATTTGAGGAAAGTTGTTCATGCGACAGATATTCATTAAGCAACTGCTTAATGCCAAGTATCTTTCCAGATACTGGGGACACACAAATGAACAGCACAGAAGAGGTCCTTTTGCTGGGAGCTTACAATCTAATGGGGTAATTCTATTTTGTTAGAGTGTTTCTTAGAGTGTTAATTCTATTTTAAGTGAATCCTTAATTCACTTAAAAATACATAATTTCTCTCTGAAGCGTATTTCTACAAAGAGTCCTTCTGGATTTTTTTATGAGTAGCTTTTTAAAATAACTTTTTATTTCAAAATAACACAGATGTGTTTTGTGTTTGAGGCAGAGTTGACCATACTATTGTTGAAAAATAAATAAATAAAAATATAGTTAGGAAAAAGAGGAAAAGTTTAGATTTAAAAAACCCTCATAATCCCAGAATTAACTATCGATGATATTTTGGCATATTTTCCAGACATTTTCCCATACACATAAACACAAATTTTAAAAAACAAAATCATATTTCTATAAAGTAGGTTAAGACATTTATAATTTAAAATATACAGTCAGTAATCCAGCTGTGCTATTTTGGTACAAACAAAGCATATTACAAATACTATTTTAAAAACATCTCTAAGGCAATATCCTTATCAGAAGGGACAGAAATTGACCCAGGTTACTTTCAAAACTGAGAATTTATTTTAAGAATTCTTAGCAATGAGGGAGCTGGAAATCCTTCCAGAACATAGAACAGCCAGACCTGTTGGTGATGGCGTTACTGTTTAGGAATTGAAAAGATCTTTCAGGTTTCAGACTAACTTTAATGATCAGGTAATTCTGATACTTCTTCAGCTTCAGGTTCTCTTCTTTTGGATCTCCCCTCACTGCTCCACTAATGTGACTCAGCTTCACCTGTTTCCCCATTGTGTGTCTTCTTATATCACTAGTCACTTCCAACTCAACTATTATTTCCCCAACCATATACCTACTTTAACACCACCATGAACCTGACTTGCTATAATGTTACTAATATCAAATTATTCCTGAGACTCACACATAGACACACACACACACACACATGAAGGTATGTGTGTATAAATCCCAATGAAAACATTCCAACACCACAGGTTGACTATATGTTCATTTGAGCACATTCACATCTATTTATAATTCCTCATGATTTGACTACTCATGTGTTTTCAGCCAGTGAAAGCTAGTTCTACAGATGGTACTGTACACTCTTGGCCAATGAGCTTTCTTCATCACACTCCCCTCACCATCAGAGATGAGTGGATTCTGCAACAAGTAGTCTCCAACTCTTGGTCTTTATTTCTGTTATATATTTTGGCCCTTAATGGCTGAGAAGATGTATAAAAATGATAGTGCTGGATCTGTTACAAAAACTAAAGCAAAAAAAAAAGTGGGGGTGTAGAGAAAGTATGCTGAAAGATAAAATGAAAGTTTGGTGACTACTTGAGATGCTTTCAAGAAAATGATCAAGGAATTAGAAAGTAGAGATAACCTGGCATTAAGAGTGGGTGGGTAGAAGTCCTTTTAGTTTAGCAACTACATCTTATAGCAACTTAAGGTAACCATGGCTGGAGGCAAGTCATGGTGTCAGGTGATTGTTGATGTTTTATATAAAGGACACCCCTAAAGTAGACTGTCCCAGCAGTCTTCAAACTGAAGAGTACTTATGTCTGGAGGGTATCCGGAGACTTGACAGGGACACAGATAGTTTTAAGGGAATTCAGTTACCAGAGTCTTAACTTCCATGGATACACTTCCCTGAAACTGATCTGCCTGAGTGATGTCAAGATGTTCTCCTTTCCTTTTCATAAGTGTCCTTGTCCTACTTTACTCCCACCCAAACTGAATCTTCTCATGGGATACAAAAGCCTCCAAGTTTCAAATAACAGGGACACTTAAAAGAATGGTATCTTTAAGTCTTCTTATTTAAGACACCATGAGATAAGGGTTATCTTTTCCTTTTTTTATTCAGTCATTGTGGTAAGGAGAATTCTAGGATGGTCCCCAAGATTCCCAACCCCTGAACTACACCACTCTGTATAATTCTCTCCCCTGGAGAATGGGTGGGCTATTATGGGATAGCCACTGCCAAGATTACATTACAGTGTATAAAACTATCTTAACACACCAGAGGGAGAGATTTTTCTGCTGGTCTTGAGAAAGTAAGTTGCCATGCCCTGAGAGGGCTTGTGAGAGCAACATGCACCAAGGGACTGTGGGTGTCTCTAGAAGCTGAGAGCCAGCAACCAAGTACTAAAGCTGCAAGGAGCTGAATTCTGCCAATGACCACCTTGGAAGAGGACCATCGGACTCAGGAAATAATACTAGCCCGCTGACATCTAATGAGATTCCTGCAGTCTGGCAAGACCTTGAGCAGAGGCCCCAGTTAAGCCAGCCGGGACTCCTGACCCAAGGAAACTGAATAAATAAAATACATATTGTTCATAGTTACTACTTTTGTAGTAATTTATTATGCAGTATAGAATACCAATGCAATCATTCAAAAAGTACTTACTGAGCACATACTATATTCCGGACACGGAGCAATAGTCTTTAATGACACTCCAAAACCTCTACCCTCATAAAACTTATTTTTTCGTGGGTAGAATAAACCATAAACAAGTTTAAAATATAAAATATCTAGCATGTTAGTGATAGTTGCTAGAGAAAAAAAATTCAAGTAAGAAAATGGGAGATGACTAGTGGGAAGGACAGGGATGGAAGGAGAAAGGTATTGAAAGTTTAGCTTCACCTAGAAGGAGTAGGTCTTATATGAAGGAAGGTAACTGACAATGTTGAGGGAAGAGAGAAAACTGGTGTCCAGGCTCTCCGAGACCAGGTAGAGGGTTGGGGGGCATGTGGACCATGCAGTGCACTGGATGAGGATGGAGAATAGGAGATAAGGTTAGAGAGGAGAAAGGAGATCAGATCATGCAGATCTTTGAAGGCTTTTGTTGGCTTTTATTCTGAGTGACATGGTGAGCCAAGGGAGATTTTAAGCAGGGGAGTGGTATGATCTGACTTTTCTTTTAACAGACTCACTGTAGCTGTTATAATACAATATGGTGTAGATGATAATAATGTGGTATAGATTGACAGGGGACAAGAATGGAAGCAGGGACGCCTGTTAAGGTCCTGTTGTAATAATCCAGGCAAGAGGGGATTCGTGGCTGGATCAGTGCGGTGGCAGTGGAAAGTTGTTAAGTTTGAATCCTTTCTTTTCAAGAAAATTGAAGGCAGATATGGTTGACAAGAGAATTAAAGTCCCCTTCTCTTCCCTCTACTTATTTATGTAAAGAAGGTTTCTCAGAACTTATAGCTCTAAAAAATGAACACGGGGCTTCCCTGGTGGCGCAGTGGTTGAGAGTCCGCTTGCCAATGCAGGGGACGCAGGTTTGTGCCCCGGTCCGGGAAGGTCCCACATGCCGTGGAGCGGCTGGGCCCATGAGCCATGGCCGCTGAGCCTGCGTGTCCGGAGCCTGTGCTCCGCAACGGGAGAGGCCACAACAGTGAGAGGCCCATGTACTGCAAAAAAAAAAAAAAAAAAAAAAAAAGAACACGTAGAGTAGAATGGATGCTAAAACGTAACAACAAGTAATATGTATACATGGATACTGAACTAATTAAAACTTCCCCAGCTATCTCATTAAATAATACATTTTGTGTCCAATATTTTTATCAAAACTTTTGATATATTTTCATTTGTATATTAATATTGCTAGTAATAATACTCAGTTCACAAATGTGCTTTTAACCTGTGAAGCCTTATAGCCACAAGAATAAAAAATTAATTTCAATTTATATTTTTTTTTGCAGAAAAGATTTGATAGAGTGGTTAATAACAGGTCTTTGAGTATAAATATATTTACTAGGAGTACTGCATTACGATAAACAACTGTTGGGAAGTGAAATGGAAATTTGAGTACAAAGAAAGGAACAATGAGATTTTTTCACTCTTTAAGAAAAATGTGACGATTAATTTTTTAAATGGGTAAAGGTGAGCATTAAATCACTATAGTAGTGACATTCTATTAAATACATTCAAGCTGGGCTGCCCTACACATTAGTGGTGCCTGGACCATGAGAACAAATGGAGGCCCACCTACTACATGCTTAAATATTTAAGAGTTACAAGTCAAGCAAGCAATTATAAAGGAAAATATGCTTTACTTCACCTTGAAAAATGTATTGTCAATGTGACAGAAAATCAAATGTGTAAAATTTTGTTTTTTATAGATCTCAAAGTTGGCAAAATGTTAATGAGGACTAAATTTATTTATTATTGTGTATGTTTGGGTGTTGTGTTGGGGAACCAGCTGTGTTTGGGTACATAAAAAATATAAAGATATACATATTATATAAAGTGCTATATATTCTTGCATAAATTTCATTTTTGTCCCTATTTTATGCATAACATGTTGTCTTAATCAAATTTGTCACATAATTTGCATTTTATTGATGGTAAAAACCTAAAGATTAATAATAAAATGTAATTATAATCAAAGAGCACAAAACTTAAAAACAATTCCCTGGGGCTTGAATGGTGTTCATATTGAGAACAGATATATCTAGAGTTACAGGCCTTTCTGTGTGCATGTTAAATACCAGCTCCTGAGTAATACAGAGTCCTAGGAGTTTTTTGTTGTTGTTGTTTTTGGTTTTTTTTGCGGTACACGGGCCTCTCACTGTCGTGGCCTCTCCCTTTGCGGAGCACAGGCTCCAGACGCACAGGCTCAGCGGCCATGGCTCACGGGCCCAGCCGCTCCGCGGCATGTGGGATCCTCCCAGACCGGGGCACGAACCTGTGTCCCCTGAATCGGTAGGCGGTCTCTCAACCACTGCGCCACCAGGGAAGCCCCCTAGGAGTTTTTTTTAATGAATTTGTATGTTTTGTGTCTTTGTGGTATGCAGGGTTCCTTTTGCTCACGTCTAAGATTCTACTTCATTTTAATAGGTACTGTGCTACTATCATCTTTAATTGGGCAGGGACAAATCCCAGGAGGCACATATAAGAAAAGGAATGAGTGCTTACTAGAAAAAGAGCAAAAAAGATGAATGCTTAATAGATATTACTATTTGATGAGTGTGATATCAACTGCAGAGCAATAAAGTAGCTGCATAAACCCTATGGCCATATTGTAAATGTTCTTCAGAAATGAGAGTATTTCAACTAATTTTTTCAGCAGAATTCTTTCTGATGGGTGCAAAACAATGAATTGTTAAGTGTGTGGTCTCTGGAATCAGATTGCGTGGGTTCTCAGCTAGCTCTACCACTTACTAGCTGTGAGACCCTGGGTAAGTTACTTAGCCAGTCTGTGTCTCAGAATACACATCCATACAACAGGAATAATAACAGTAACCTCCTAGTAGGATTATGAAGATTAAATGAGATCATCATTGTTAGTCAATGTGAATAGTGCCTGACACATATGAAAAACTTAAGAAACAGGGCTTTCCTGGTGGCGCAGTGGTTGAGAGTCCGCCTGCCAATGCAGGGGACACGGGTTCGTGCCCCGGTCTGGGAAGATCCCATATGCCGCGGAGCGGCTGGGCCCGTGAGCCATGGCCACTGAGCCTGCGCGTACGGAGCCTGTGCTCCACAACGGGAGAGGCCACAACAGTGAGAGGCCCACGTACCGCAAAAAAAACAAAACAAACAAACAAAAAAACGTAAGAAACATTAGCTAGTATTATGAATAAAAAAGTTTATTCAAGTCAATTCAAATTTTAACATATATTTTTGAAAGTAACATATGAGATAGTGTAATTAGCCTGCATTAATGGAGGGAAGGAAAGGTGTTAATAATATACACAACCAGAAATTGGGTAAAAGATGCATTAACTCATCTTTCCATCATTTCTAGAAATGATCATCTATTTTTAAAAAATAACTTGGTTTGTACTGTTTCACCTTTTTTATGAGTCTCGCTTTGATTACGAACACAGAAAAGCAATAAATATAAAAAGCAATTCATTCCTAAAATTGAAACAATTCCACCCTCATTTGCCAAAACTACCACTAACTCTTTCATACTCCCATGAATCTGCTGAAATTATATGCATTTAGAAATGAATGGTGGATTCATTCCTGCTCCATGGTTGCTTAATATTCATATGGATGTCCTATTGAAGAGGAAAACAGTGAGTGATCTATAGAATACAATCAAGCAAGTCTAGCATTTAAATCCAAAATGAAAAGACATGCATGTTGTAGCAAAGTAATACTAAAAACAACATGAATTCATTTAGTAGCAATAATTTCCAGGTGTGCTTTTATAGAATTGTTACTCAATAGTCTTGTTTTATGATGCAAAACTTATGTTCCTGCTAAGTTGTTATTTTAATTTTCGAAAAACAAAATTCCTCACATTTCTAAACCACAGAAGACATCACATGTGTGTGTGCATGTACACACACACACACACACACACTTTTAAAAGCCAGGCCACAGATTACTTTCAATCATAAATTTACAGGTATAATTATTTACTAAAAAAAGTTTGTAAAATGGCATTTTATGTTGTATTACTTTGTTAAAACCCAAGAAAAAAACACTATACCTTTTAATAAAATCCATACAAGTAAGATAGAAGAAACATTAGATTTGAATTTTAGCTACTTTAGAGGCACTATCATCCCTCATTAGGCACTTGATTTATAAATGTAATTATCTAGTATAATTATAATGTCTTCATGGAAAAAAATTTCAGTCAAATTTTTATATTTCTAGATATCATAATCTAATTTTCAGTTAAAAGTCTTTTTTTGTGTGTGTGGTATGCGGGCCTCTCGCTGTTGTGGCCTCTCCCGTTGTGGAGCACAGGCTCCGGACGCGCAGGCCCAGAAGCCATGGCTCACGGGCCCAGCCGCTCCACGGCATGTGGGATCCTCCCAGACCAGGACATGAACCCACGTCCCCTGAATCGGCAGGCGGACTCTCAACCACAGCGCCACCAGGGAAGCCCAAAAGTCATTTTTAAGGTAGATGAATTGCTCAGAAAGACATGAGAGAGAATTAAAATGCTCCAACATGATGTAGCACGGTTTATGAAAATATTATGTTAGAATTTAGGATGACTATATATGGCCCTGATCTTTGAACAAAAGGGGGTTTACTTCTTACTCTGCAGCTGATTATCCTGAGCCTCTTAAAATGTACCTGATGCCAAAGCTGGAAAGTTGTGTTTTCACAGCAATTGGAAACAGAGTCCTACAATGCCTATCAGTGGCAGAATCCTAACATAAGGTGGAACCCAGGCTGCCAGCGTTCAAATCCTGACTGTGCCATGTTCTAGATAAGTGAGGTATTTAAACACTCCCTACTCCAAGACCCTCATCTATAAAGTAAGGGTAACATTATATCTACCACTCAGTGTTGGGGTGAGGATTAATAGTTAATATATACACTTAGAACTGAACCTGGGTATATAGTAAGCATTTAATTAATGTTATATTACTACTGTTATAATTGTATTATTGTTGTTGTTAGCCTTAATTCTAAGATTAGGATTGGGTTTATGCACATATAATAGGAAGAGTTGCATCTATGAATCCTGATTGCTAAGATGAGCTTTTTCCCTGCCAATTAAACTCCTTTTATGGATGTCTGAAATTACACATCAACAACTTGTTCCTGTTAGGACTATGGAGCTGGAGCACAGCCACAGAGGGCTTTGAGTGGCCGGAAATCATGCCAATTTTACATCATCCTTGGATCAGACAATTAAGGCCATCCAGCCTGGTGACCAATTATCCCAGTAGGTGGACAGACTATAGGTGAGTGGATTTGGTCATCTGTAGATCCTTGTGAGTAAGCAACTCATGTCAGGGAGGTTTGGCAGTAGATATCAATGGCCTAGTCATGGAGACTAAGGTCAAGAGCAGCAGTCCCACCTGTAGAGAGTTTGGAGAGGCAAACTGACTGTAATGAACAATGGTACAAAGGACAGGGGTAGGATATTAGTGATGGACTGTGTACAAGTCATTATCCTAGTCACCTAGAAGAAGGCAATGATCCATGCCAGCAGAATGACAAAACCACTGCTCCAAAGGCTCTTTGCCCACTCTAAATTTTTATTTTGTGATGGACACTGGTTGTTTTGGCCACACAGCATCCATATATCATGATAATAGTACCCAATTTTTCTTTGGGGAAATCAGCCCTCTCCACTTAGCCCATGTGCTTTAGGTGAAGCTTTCCTCAATTCCCCAGATTGGAGAAACTGACCTAAACTAAATCACTCAGCATATTCCATCCCCACATCTACAGTGATTGGCTTAGGTTGGGCACATGACTCAGATCATCTTATGAGACCCAAGAAGACATAAACCCAGAACTTTATGGTATCATGAAGCCAGATTATTTCTTCTGGTATGAAGCGTGGTGTTGGTATGACCTTGAATCTTCTTGAGATCCCACATGGAGGCCGAGGATGGAGTCCACTCAAGAAAAGCAGAGATAACAGATAGGCCCTGGCTAGGTCCCTTTCTCTAATGTCTCCTGAACTCTAGCTTACACGAACCAATATACTATGTTTTGCTTAAACTATTTGGGAAAAGTTTGCTGGCCACTTGCAACAACAAGAACAAATCTAAAGTGACACACACTTACCTTATCAACTTATGATTTTTTTTTTGATGAATCTATCTTTCCCTTGAACTCTGAGCTCATACAGGGAAAAACTGTCTTAGTCATCTTTGTACCAATATATAATAAGCCTTGTCAAGTAATTGACACATAGTAGGGGCTCTATATTTTTTATTAAATGAGGAAGTGAGTGAGTGAATAAATGAGGACAGCTAACTGGCTATATCACTAAGGCTCTAGGGAAGATGTTGGCCGACTATGACTTATGGGTCATGTTAGGCCCACAGTCTGTTTTTGTTAATAAAGCTTTATTGGAACACAGCCATTCCCATTCATTTACATGTTGTCTATGTGGAGGGGGAGTGCATAGGTGTGCAAGTGTGTGTGTTGGGGGAAGAGGGGTTGGGAGGAATGCTTAGAAGAAGAAAGAGTAGAGATAAGGGAGATAAGGTTGCTGGAGACAAACTTCTCCTCCTCCATAATATTGTTTCAGGCCTAAAAGTCAAACATAGTTTGGTTTTGGAGGCTATTGATAATTCTATCCTCTTAGCATTCCACCTGAACTTCTCTATGAGGCATATGGGACAAAGAAGCAAAAATTCAGAGAACAGCACTTCTAATTAATTAGGTCAATAGACAGTTTGTACTGATAAAATGGAAAGAGTATTTTGTGCCAATTTTGTAAAAACAAGAGTATGAGAAAAAAAGTACTCAGAAGAAAAAAAAGAACACACAGTTCTAAACTCAAGTGTTTCTATTAAAGAATTTTAAAACACTATCTCTAGAACTCTAGGAATACAAATTTATAAAAATCTTTATTTGAATTCTGAATCTCTTCCCATCTCAAGTAATACAGACCTTATAAAATGAACAAGCTTTAACATCATCAGGATACTAGAGGTGAGCAAAAGAATGAAAAAATGAAAAATATTTAGAAATCAACATCTACAAAAAATACAAGGCTACTTCTACACTGAAAGAACAAGCTGCCAAACATTTTTGTTCTCTTTGGATTTGCCAGAGAAATTAAGTTGAAATAGCTTGGGGGACTAGTTTCATGCTAACAGTTTAAATTTGTTTAACCTTTTAGTCTGTTAGCAAAACATACACAGTGTGTTAAATCCATAGAGTTGCTTTTACTACCAAAATTAGCAACAAGAGGGTTTGATTTTTCAGCACTATTTTTTTTGTATATTTTGTATGTTAATGTGCCCTTTATTCTTCCCATTTTTCATTGACAGAAGAACATAATTGTTTTAGAAGAGACTTAGCATAACTTGAAATCTCTCTGAAATAATTTTCCCAAATAAGCTAATTTAGGGAGAGATGTGAAGGGTACTATTACATTAACTTCTAAGATGATTACTTTAGCAAAAAGCAAATTAAAGCTGATCAAGTGTAAGTTTATTGCTTAATTTTTTTTTACTTATGTTTGTTCCATTTTGTATATAATAAAGGGTGAAAATTTTGCCTTAGGCTTTAAATCATCTCAAGTCAGATGACTTTGCTTATAAAGAGGGAAAAAAACCTAATTGTAGGAACACTTACCTGCAGCAGTTTTTCAGACAATCTCAACCATCAGGAATACACTTGAAAACTAAGAATAGTAATAAAAATTATAATAGCAAAGCGCATTATCTGCAATGTGTATAAGGGGGTTAGTATCCAGAATTTATAAAGAAATCCTACACCATTATCAGTCAGCTGGGTGACGTGCATTATCACATGATACTAATTCTTACCTAGTCACTAATTACGCCCAGCATAATACAGAGTGGAGGTGTACTCATTGGGAAAATTTTATGTGAACAGATCTCTGTTCTTTCTGAGATCTTCGGATATATGAATTAGATTTCCATCATCAGGTAACAAGTTGATTGTCTTCGTTGTTCTTCATTGTTAAAATGTAGCATAAAATTCATTAGGTGTGTGTATACTTTATTTTTCAGTACTGCTATAAACTAAAAATAAAAACAATATTGAATCACAAGTGGTGGCAGTCCTGAGATACCTTTACGTAGATCAGTTTGGAATACACTGGCCTGGGCCATGTAACATAAGGCTGGCAATATGGGCTCAGACTTAACTTGAGAGTGACACTTCCTCTAAAATTTTGGGGGGCTTTTCTTTTCAGCCAGACATTTATTTTTTTTTTCTAATGTGTTGCTCACGATTCTGCATATCTAAACTTTTATCCATACCCTCATGCTGGCACTGGTTTGATGAATATCTGGGATTGCCTTCATAGAAGTCCAAACTTGCTCCAATATAATATGGTGTTTGGCCAACGTTCAGAATCTCTGTCATGACCTTGTCACAGGTCTGGTTTCCAGTCACACACTGCTATGACTCATGGTACTAAAGCCCTTCCATCCAGACAAGACACACTCATATCAACAGAGAAAGCCAAACAGCAAACTTATAATTAATCTTATTTGCAATATTCTAAAACTGAGCTTAACTCAGTATAACTTACTAGACTTAAAGGGAATAAGGACTTGAGTGTGATTTCTCTTTATTTTACTCACTTTTATATAGAGCTATCTGGTTTCCTGGACCATTTCCAACTGATAAAAAGAAAAGCAGCCCCTGACCTTCAGGATCTGGCCTGGCGTAATCAGCCAGGCCTTGGACCTGGAGCCCAAAGCTAGGCCTTGGTGTTCCCTTGTTGAACATAAGTAATTCCAGAGAACATCAACATCTGGCTAGGCTACTCGATGACTATGATGGATGAAGATAAAAAACAAGACTGCTCTCTAATAGTGTTTTTTTAATTTTTTTTAATTTATTTTCGGTACTCAGGCCTCTCACTGCTGTGGCCTCTCCCGTTGCGGAGCACAGGCTCCAGACATGCAGGCTCAGCGGCCATGGCTCAACAGGCCCAGCCGCTCCGCGGCATGTGGGATCTTCCCGGACCGGGGCACAAACCCACGTACCCTGCATCGGCAGGCGGACTCTCAACCACTGCGCCATCAGGGAAGTCCTCTAATCACGTTTAAATGCAGGCAAAATGTGAACACTGTCCTAACGACAAAAATTGCCAAACACCCCCTTCTGGCTAACATGAATGATTGCTGCTTCTTTACCAATTACAACTTTAGCCTCACTTTAGTTTTCCCTCCCTGTAGGTAAGAATTATGAGATATGTAATTGTAAAATTGCTCCCACTTTTCGGAAAACCCAGTCAATAGTGAATATTCATTATCTTGAATTATTCCCCAAATTACCCAACCAAAACCGAAGTATAATATGTTCTTTCTAATGCACTCTTCCTTAGATGCCCCACTGTTTTTCACAGTGAGCATTCTCTCTTGTTGCAACAAGTACCACACTCACTTGTTTAACTACAGGCCTCTTGCTGGAGTCTTTGACTGGAGGACCTTGACACAATGCTAAGTTTCTCTAGCCTAGTGACCCAGAACCTTTACTCACTAGGCCTGATCTCTTTCTTGCCCTGCTGATTTTATCTGTACCTGATTCTACCATTACCTTAGGCCTAGATCATCTCTTAAATCTGCCATCTGCTTTGGTTTGTCTCCAAGCTGCCTCTACCTATATCCAACTCTTGCTGGTTCTTTCACTAAGACCCTAGACTATCAGCTTGATTCCCTGTTTGCTTTTCTATATATGTCAGATATATCATTCCTTAATAAAGCTGGTTAAATAAACATTATTTTCATGAATAGTAAAGTTAGACTAGGCAACTTCTACACTCTTTCCCAGCTCTTAGATGGAATAGGTCTCTGAGCCTCATTTAATTGTACCCACAAAGACACATACTCTCATGGTAAAAACTAATCAAAATAAAGAAGGCCAAATTGTATTTACTCTTTCAAGTAGTGAAGATGAAGAAAGCTCCACTAATTTCATTTGGAACTCACATAGCTAGCTATGTAAAAAGAACATGATGTTATTATTTAAGTGCAAACTCTCCACTCACAATGATTGAGATTTAATTCATCCTATTTGACTGGCTCATATTTATTTACAAATTTTCATTAACTCAATTACTCTTATCTTAAAATTTGATGTTCCAGTAAGAACTGTTGCAAAAGAAAGGGATATATGTCATGCATGAATGCACTATACAATTATTGTTCTCAGTAATATGTAAGCTGTTGTTTACAGATTGCTAAATTAAAGAAAATGGGGATACAATAAAAAGAGGGCTGGAAAAGTTCTAGGAGACATGTCTTCTTGACCCGACTCTATCACTGAGTTGATTAAATGGCTCCAATCTTTGGATTTCTTATCTTTCAAGTGAGATAATTTGGCAAAATTTCTAAAATGCTATAATCTTATTTAACAAACATTTCATAAACATGAAGTGGGCTACTCTTAGCCATGTATAAGTATCCAAAAATCATACAGCTAACTACTAGGAAGAACTAGGTTAACTAGTACCATATATCTCTTTCAACTTACTTCTGTATGACTCAATGTCTGGTAAGTGTTCTTTTGGTAATTACTCTCCCCAAGGTTGAGGGCTGCAGAAAAATATATGCATCTGGCAAACAGGAAGCTGGGACATTTTAAGGATTTGCTTAAAGTCCAAATGATAGAATAGTGTTTATATTTAGGAATCTTGTTTCCCAATCTATTTTTTATCACCCATACATCAATACTCTGCCATCCTTAAAATTTGTATTTTAAGTGTGTGTGTGAGTTTCTTCCCATGATGTATTTCCGTGGAAAATAGTGTTATGCTTCTGGGAAACAGAATCAAATCCTGGGGAACAGTCTGGTCTGCCAACATCTGTTTATAAAGAGGAGAGTGAAGGAATTGTTCAGAGGACTGGGACAACTCAGTTGTCTTGCAAAGCTCTCAAGAAAGGTCAGATAGGCCTCTCAGATGATTTAGGATTAAGTTGAGGCACTATGTATTCCCACAGAATTTTTCTCACTTCAATTAGGGTATAAATGACAGAAGTTAAGTCACAGCAAAAATCCCGTCATGTGTTCTGTGCCCTTTTCTCTAGGATCCCCTAAAGGCCCAGCTGAGACAGAAGAAAAGTAAATTAGATAGTTAAAATTTAAAAGCTTAGGGCATTTTGATAAGTTTATCCTTGTTTTCAACAAGAGCAACTGCCCAGTTCCTATTGTTTATATTTTAAAAGTTAGCTGATAGCTGAATGAAATATTGTACATTCTGTAGTTTTCCTGCTTTCCTCTGAAACTAATTGTTGAATTTTCTATAACAGCATCCTTTTAGAGGTGTGCACAGGTAGGAGAAACAGTACAAGAGACGAAAGTAAAAGGGACAGAAAGAGACAAGGTATAACTTAACAATTCAGGAATTAAACACGAAATAATGGGATAATAAGAGAATTCTACAAGCAACACTATATACTTGAATTTGATAACTTAGATGAAAATGGACCAAGTCCTCAAAAAAGACAAACTACCACAACTTACTCAATATAATATAGACAATTGTATAACTCCATAAGTAATAGGAAAGTTGAGTTCATAATTTAAAAACTTCCCATAACAAAATCTCTAGGCCCGTATGGTTTCTGGGGAGAATGGTACCAAATGTTTAATGAATGATTAACATTAATTCTACCCAATCTCTTATAAAAATTATAACAAGATGGAGCACTCTTCAAATCAATTTATAAAGCTAGATTACCCTGATAACAAAACTAGATGAAGACAGTACAAAAAAAGAAAACTATAGACTGAATATTCTCTTGAATATAGATGTAAAAATCTCTAACAAAATATTAGCAAATAGAATTTAGCAATCTATAAAAAAGAATTATACACTGTAACCAGGTGGAGCTAAATACAGGGATGCAAGGTTGTTTCAATATTTGAAAATCAAATAATGTGCTCTATCATATTAACAGACTAAAGAAGAAAAAATACATGATCATATCAATCGATGCAGAAAATGCATATGGCAAAATTCAACATCCATTCATGGTAAAAACATGTAATACATGTAATAGATATGCACACATAAGGTCACAAAGGAAATGTATAAAAATGTTCATAGCAGCACTATTTGCAATATCCCCAAAGCGGAAACTACCGCTTTTCAATAGTCAAATAAATAAATTGTGCTACATTCACATAACACAGGGGTTGGTCAACTTTTTCTATAAAATGTCAGGCAGTAAATATTTTAGGTTTTGTTGTCAACACTGTGTCTGTCACAACTTCTCAACTCTGCCAGTGGAGCTTGAAAACAACCATAGACAATACATAAACAAATGAATGTGCAACAAAACTTTAATTGGCACTAAAACTTAAATTTCATAAAAATTTTCATGTATCCTGAAATAATGTTCTTCTTTTGATTTTCTTTCAATCATTTAAAAATATAAAAACCAGGACTACCCTGGTGGTACAGTGGTTGAGAGTGTGCCTGCCGATGTAGGGGACATAGGTTTGTGCCCTGGTCTGGGAAGATCCCACATGCCGTGGAGCGGCTGGGCCCGTGAGCCATGGCCACTGAGCCTGCGCATCCGGAGCCCGTGCTCTGCAACTGAAGAGGCCACAACAGTGAGAGGCCCACGTACTGCAAAAAAAAAAAAAAAAAAATATATATATATATATATATATATATATATATATATATATATATATATAAACCATTTTTATCTTGTAGGTCTTACAAGCAGGTGGTAAGTCGGATATGGCTCATGGCCCATATTACAGCCAACCTTTGGTGTAGAAGAATATATACAGAAATGAGAATGAAGAAAACTACAATGACATGCAAAAATATGGAAGACTATCATAAACATAATGTTGAGTGAATGAAGTTGGACACAAAAGGATGCATATCATATGAGTCTATTTATATAAAATTCAAAAATAAGCAAAATTAATTTATGATGTCAGAAGTTAGAGAAGTGGTTACTTTTTTTTTTAAATTAATTTATTTATTTTTGCTGTGTTGCATCTTCGTTTCTGTGCGAGGACTTTCTCTAGTTGTGGCAAGCAGGGGTCACTCTTCATCGCGGTGCACTGGCCTCTCACTATCGCGGCCTCTATTGTTGCAGATCACAGGCTCCAGACGCGCAGGCTCAGTAGTTGTGGCTCACGGGCCTAGTTGCTCCGCAGCATGTGGGATCCTCCCAGACCAGGGCTCGAACCTGTGTCCCCTGCATTAGCAGGCAGATTCTCAACCACTGCGCCACCAGAGAAGCCCAAAAAGTGGTTACTTTTGACTGAGATGATTCAAAGGGGGCATGAGTGGGGTTTTGGGGGTGCTGGTGATATGTCTTGGTATGAGTGCTAGTTATAAGGGTATGATTGCTTTTTAAAACTTTATTGAACTGTGCCTTGTGATTTGTGTAATATTCTGTTCATTATACTTTAATAAAAGGTTAAAAATGCTTATAATTTAAAATTTCCCACTGTCACTTTAAATTTTTTTATCTGGGGAAAATGTTTTCCCCTTTCACTGGATAAAAACTCTGATGGCCTTGTGATTTTCTAGTCTCCCTCAGGTAACAAATGGTCCTGTGCAAATTATAGCTTTGATTTGGGAACTGTGATATATTAATCACACATCCATATTTGTTCAAGCTTCTCTCATCACTGCCCACAAGCGTAGTCTGTAGAGAATCACTACCTGCTTTTAGGCAGTAGAGTGTTTCATTTCTCTCCTTTATTTATTCCCTTTCTCTTCACTTGGCAGTAATTCTTAAAGACCACATGGATTGGCACAAAGAAAGAAGAGAGAATGAACAGAAAGTTCTGATTTGATTGGTATTGTTGAAATATAATTTTTGGCTTTGTGGAATTGTGAGAAAAACTGACCTTTCTCTCATATGTACCTTTCACGGGGTGTTAAAATCTCTCCTACTAGGACACTCCAGCTGCAACTCAGTTGATCTTGATGTATTCTATTTCTTTGACAGATGCTTTACCCTCAGTCTTTGGTTCTCCTGTCATCCTTTCCATGTAAACTTTCTCTGTTGGAGTCCTACAGGACATGTAGGTCGTCTTCTTAGGAAGAAGTCAAATAGCTCCAGGCTGGCTCTCTCTCTCCAACCTGGCCTACATATGGTTCACAATAAACACTAGTGAATATTTTGATCAAATCCATCCTGGAAGCACAGGCAAACCCAAAATATCACCTCTCCTTCACTTTGTACTCTGCTTGGCAGTCCATCTATCTCACTCTCCTATCTAGCAGAAGTCAGATACCAGTCCCCTGTCCTTCTCAAATTCTAGAAGAGATGTCAAGCTCATGTAGTGGTTCTGTTACCACCAGATCTCCAGGCTTGAGGAAAGGAGAGCTCTACCCATCCCTAACCCCTGTGTGTGTGTGACTGTGTGTATGTGGGGTCAGTGGAGAACTCAAATATGGCAACAGTTTTTTTTGTTTGTTTGTTTTTTGCTGTATGTGGGCCTCTCACTGTTGTGGCCTCTCCCGTTGCGGAGCACAGGCTCCGGATGCACAGGCTCAGCGGCCATGGCTCACGGGTCTAGCCGCTCCACGGTGTGTGGGATCTTCCTGGACTGGGGCACGAACCCGTGTCCCCTGCATCGGCAGATGGACTCTCAACCACTGTGCCACCAGGGAAGCCTGGCCAGTTTTCTTCGAAGAAATCTCTTTACAGATCCTCACAGCTATCCAATTCCTGACCCTTTTTATATCTTCTTGATGGTAAGGAGTTTTTAAAGTGGTGTAACCAGTTCCGAGATATCCCCTTTGAAAATCTATGTTTTGGGTTATCTCATAATGCATTTGGTGCCACATTTGAAACTAACAATTTAATTTACAATTACATTAAACTTTCTGTTATGAAAGGAAAGCGGAGCCCAGAGAGCATAGTCATTTCTAATTTTAGAAAGGATTTAAGATAATTCAATTCTCAAATTGATTTCTAGAAATATATCAAATTAAATTTTCAAGAATATTTGAGAATTCCCAACTCACTCAAGACAACTATTATTTTTAGCACTCTAAATACTTATTTCAGGAAAATTATTACACATTGCATACATTTTTTATACTGATAATAATCTTTTTTTTTTTTTTTTTTTTTGCGGTACGCGGGCCTCTCACTGCTGTGGCCTCTCCCGTTGCGGAGCACAGGCTCCGGATGCGCAGGCTCAGCGGCCATGGCTCACAGGCCCAGCCACTCCACGGCATGTGGGATCTTCCCGGACCGGGGCACGAACCAGTGTCCCCTGCATCGGCAGGCAGACTCTCAACCACTGCGCCACCAGGGAAGCCCCTGATAATAATCTTTTTAACATCATACTCATTAAATAATCTTAGGCTCTATTACTATTATCCATTTAACCATATCTGTTATCTTTCTCAAATGGAATCACTCTCATTTCATTTGCCCTGACTGTGACTATCTTGACCCTTCCCTCCATGCTTCCAGTTAGGTTTTAGCCCAATGTGTTGTTTCTTGTTCTTCTAATTTATATTAGTTTTGAGGACTGGTAGTGTTTTATCCTTAATTTATTGACTTAGCTCTGCATTATTAATCATATTCTGTTGGTGTAATGTCTCATTTTGTTTCACTGATTTCATTTTCTTTTAAATTTTTTCTATATACAAAACAAATGCTATAGAATGTTTTCTTCTCTTTCCTGTACTGGATTTTTTCTCTGTCTCACATAACTGAGATTCTTCCTTCCATTTTTCTTCATCTGGATTTCTACCTACTTCTCATGCTATTTCTTTTCATCTTATTATACAGGATCAACTCTATCCAAACCTTCCATTTGCCAAGGTATAAAAGGGTAACTTGTTCTAGACTCCCTTTTCCTTATCTGGGATCTACTGGTATTTCCCTCAAAGCACATGGTGTTGATATGTTCTCCCAGCTTGTCTGTTATATGAGAGAGGATTCAACTAGGGATGTGGGCAACTGTTGGTAGAACAGGTCTCTAATATTTTTGATAATTGTGTTAAAAATCTTGTTTTGGCATTTATTCTACTATTCAAATGTCTCTCTTATTTCTGAAGGGGCACTGTATCGTTCAGGGTTCAACCAGAGAAGTATAAACACTAGGAGATATATATATATATATAACTGGCCCTATGTAACTGGTTAGTCTCTGCAGGGCTGTTTACTTTACATCTGATGCTGGAATTTAGAGTCTTCAGAGCAAGCAGTTGGGAAGGGAAGATAAATGTAAAGCGGGGGAGACCAAGAGCAAACTAGAACTCAAAAGCATAGCCTGGAACTCCACAGGAAAGCACTGAAACCCATGTCAGTTTTTATTGCCTCTAGTGTGGGTCACATGGGTGTCTTGCAGAAGCCAGGTAGTATCTCACAGAACTAAACACACACACATGGCCCAGGAGTCAGAGAAACTGAAGGAGAACGCATGGGAAGATAGAACAGTTGACGGCTCAGCTGTGTTTCACAATAACAAGATGGGTCAGCAAATCAGCAACGACACATTTGAGCTACAAAATGGCTGGTGCTTCCTTTCTGCCCTCTAAGTCCCCCAAGACTCTCTCTCATGGACTATCCTAACTGGAAACTTAAATAAGGGCATTCTAGGAAATGTAGTTCAATCTATCCAAGTGGAAAAAGTACAACGGTACCTTTTTAAAATTATTATCCTCAAATAAAGCAGAGTCTTGCCTTTAGGCCTTTATTTCTGATAGACACAATAAGATCAAAGTTTTATCTCCTATTTCATTCATTTCTCCCCTGAATCCAACCAAGAAAGTGACAAAATCTAAGCAATTGTCTTGTAAATTAAAGTCATATTTGCAGTGTCAGGAGAAAACAGAGAATAATAATAGTCCTTATGATTTATCATACTCTGTATTTCGATTTGATATTTAAACTCATGAAAATTCACTCCATAACAATTATTATTTTCCAGGCTATCTATGAAGCTGGCCTTACTACAACTGTATTTTCCATGTGCAGAGAGAAGCAAAAGGGAAGATTTTAGCCAAACTTACCTTCAATAAGCCTTTTTTTCCCTTAGAAACTTTGTATAATCCTAAACTTTGTATAATCCTAAACAGTGCTCATCAAAGCGCTTCCCTGAAATTACCTTGGCTACCAGAAGCATTTTTACTCAATGAAAAAGCTTTAAAATGACTCAGCCTCATTAGACAATTATTTCAAAAGCCACAATAAACACCCGACTGTGAAAAACACAATAGTGACTTAAAAAAAAATCAACTGGTGATGTGAAAACATCAGCAGACCCTCATATTGAAAAAAAAGTATTACTGCCAAATGGCCAAACTATAAAGAAATCCATGCAACTAATTAAACCTAAAACCAAAGACCATTGATACTTCTGTCAAGAGCCAAGAACTTGCTCCATGGCATATCTACAAATTAAAAATTTAAACACAAAAACTAAGCATCTCAAAACACCCAATGTTTTCTCTGCTTGCCAGATTTGGTAATTATGAGTTGTTAGCTGAATATGCACAGAAAATAAAACAATTTAAGAACCTAACTTTAGCTTCAATCTTGGTCTTGTGATTTTGACACTTGTGATTTTGATTTTGTTTGCATACTTTTTATCTTAGTGCTATAAAACTATTTTCTATTCATTTAAAGCAGGCTGTATCTGTTTTCCATATTTTACAGAGAATGCCACAGCCAAGCCATTTCATAATTGCCTAGTCGAACATGTGAAATTTCCCAAGGCCCTGGACCTTTGTTTTCTTATCTGTAGAATGAGAATAAGAAGACCTATATTTGATTATCTCAAAATACTTTTTTTAGTTCTCCAAAGCGTTATTTTTTTAAACTGCTCTGTAAAAATGAAAAGTAAATCTTTATGGCTAAGCCTGGACTAAAAGAGTATTTTGGACCTTTGTATAAGAGAACAACAAAGCTCTCTGAGTAGTAGTTATCTCCTTTCAGAGAAATGAATATTTGAATTTACATTTTCAGAGGCTCAACTGAACTAGTAAATGAAATCCTCAGAAATAGATGGGAACATACTGAAAAATGGTAATTTCTTGGCAATCAAGCTATACATTAAAAGGGAATGAGACCTGAATCAGTAAAGTCAGGTTGGTGAATTTAGGTTATTCAATTGTTTATCAGTATGGGAATTGTATATTATTTCACCTACTCTTAACCTTTGGTTAAGATGAATTGTTACAGACGTATGCTTTTAGATTGTCCTCCTAAAACAGGCCACCTTGATCTAGCACTCTGTGTTTGTTCCAGTGACAGTGAAAATGAAGTTCTTCTTTAACATAGTAGAATAATGGCTCAACAATTCCTGAGAAAGGCAATTGATGTCAACTATTAGAGTATAATTTTTTAAAAATTAAAAATCATGGCTGTTATAAAGACATAAAATAAGCATGTCAAAAATTTTATTTGTCATTAATTGGATTTAATTCATCATTTAATGAGGGAACCAATAAGAGATTAAAATCAGTTCACCTGGCTTTCCAGGAAACAAACAAACAAGCATGCAAAAGCCCTGGTTTGTAGTGTCTGCCAATTTTTGTAGTCCAAGTACTCCAAGCATGGCTGATTTTAACTCACCAATGAGAAGCCAGTGAGCTTTCAAAATTCTTGAAAATTAAATAATTGGTTCTCATGAGCCAGTCTTAGCTGGCTCCAGCACACCACTGTCATAGGTATATGTATAATTTAATAAAAGAATGTTAAGATAAGGTATACAGGCTATGAAACCGGTTGATGTCTCAAGGAGAAATAAACTTTTAGAGTTATTTTTCTGCCAGACAGGAATTATTTGCATCTCTATTGAACAATATCTGTAAGTTAAACTCTGCCCTAATAGAGTTGCAAAATAGCCCAGACAGTAAAGCCCAGTATTTCACTGAAAGAACACCTAATAATTTCTCTTTTCTTTTCCAACTTATGAATAATATTTTCTCACAGAACAGACTGTTAAATATATAATGAATTAATGTTCCTCTGACTCAATCTAAGAATATGAAGTTTCCTTAGTAGGCTATGAGGTACTTGAAGGTAGGAAATCTTTTTTTAATCTTTGTTTTTCAGCCCTCAGCAAGTACCCAGGACTCTGTAGGTTCTCAATAAATGTGTGACAAATTGAAGAGCATAATTTTATATGGGAAAAGTAGAGCTAATTTCTCAAAATGGACAATCTCTTTTTCATTCTTCTCCTTCTTTTTTAGATTCCTGCCAAGAAATATGACTGGGGACAGTTCAGGGCAATAAATGTTCTCTGCCCTCAAGGGGAACTTTAAAGGCAATGAAAACAAACATTTTAAAGGCAGTAAAAAAACATGGGTTAAATGGTAGAAATAAGGAGGTCATAAAATGATGTTGCAATTTAAACTTATTAAAAGTTCTTTGAATTTTGACCTTCATTCTTCTTGAGAGTATAATGTAGAGTTAGATTAAAATAGAAATGATCATTTCTAATGAGACAAGGTACTTAAGGATTAAATGAACAAGATTAGACAATTTCTTGGGCCAAAGTTGAAACACAGTGGCCACTAGGCTTATTATAACTAAAAACTAAACAAACAAAAGATCAAAACTGAGCTGATCACAACTTGTTACATTAGGTGATCACTGATAAATCTAGTCTAAAGAAGTAATGAGTAAAGATATTGTCACAATAGTTTGTATTGTGGTCTATTCATTCATGCATCAAAATTTTATTAAATGCTTACCATATGTCAGGCATTGTTCTAAATGCTAGAAATACAATAGTGAAGAAAAAAGATACGGTTCCTATTTATGTGGCATTTACTCCCCAGTGTGAGTGTATGTATACCTTGCCAAATGATCACCACAGTAAGTTTAGTTACTATCTGTCACCATACAAAGTTAATACAATATTATGACTATAGTCTCTGTACTGTACATTACATCCCCATGACTTATTTTATAAATGGAAGCTTTTACTTCTTGATCCCCTTCACCCATTTCACCAGCCCGCCAATCCCTTTACCCTCTGGCAACCACCATTATGTTCTCTGTATTTATGAGCCTGGGTTTAGTATGGTTTTGTTTGTTTTGTTTTTCAGATTCCATGTATAAGTGAGTTATACAGAATTTGTCTTTCTCTGTCTGATTTGTTTCACCAAACATAATACCCTCTAGGTCCAACCCTGTTGCCTTGAATGGCAAGATTTCATTCTTTTTTATGGCTGAGTAGTATTTCATTATAAATCAATCAATCAATCAATCAATCAATCACACCTTCTTTATCTGTTCATCTACTGTTGGGCACTTAAGTTGTTTCCAAATCTTGGCTATTGCAAACAGTGCTGCAATGAACATAGGTTGGCATAATCTTTTCAAATTAGTGTTTTCATTTTCTTCAGATAGATACCCAGAAGTGGAATTGCTGGACCATATGATAATTCTATTTTTATTTTTTTGAGGAGCCTCCATACTGCTTTCTGTAGTAATTGCACCAACTTACATTCCCACCAGTGTGCATGAGGGTTTCCTTTTCTCTGCATCCTCACCAACACTTATTAGTTGTTTTTTTTTTTTTATGGTAACCATTCTGATAGGTGTGAGGTAACATCTCCTGTGTTTGACTTGCGTTTCCCCGATGATTTGTGATGCTGAACTTTTTTTTTTTTTTTTTGTATGACTATGGGCCATCTGTATGTCTCCTTTGGAAAAAAGTCTATCCAGGTCTTCTGCCCATTTTTTCAATCAGATTTTTTACTTTTTTTGTTATTGAGTTGTATGAGTTCTTTATATATTTTGAATATTAACCCCTTATTGGATATATGATTTGCAAATATCTTCTACATTCAGTAGGTTGCCTTTTCATTTTGTTGATGGTTTCCTTTGCTCCACAGAAGCTTTTTAGTTTGATGCAGTTTTATTTATTTGCTTATCTCTTTCTTTTGTTGCCCTTGCCTTTGGAGTTATATACAAAAACCATTGCTAAGAGCAATGTCAAGGAGCTTACTGTCTATGTTTTTTTCTAGGATTTTTATGTTTTCAGGTTTTATATTCAAGTATTCAATCTATTTTGAGTTAATTTTTGTATATGGTGTCAGGTAGTGGTCCAGTTTTATTCTTTTGCATGTAGCTGTCCAGTTTTCCCAACACCTTTTATTGAAGAGACTGTCCTTTTCCCATTATATATTCTTGCCTCCTTTGTCATGAATTAATTGACCATATAAGTCTGGGTTTATTTCTGGATTCTCTCTTATGTTCCATTGATCTTTGTTTGTTTTTATACCAATACCACACTGTTTTGATTACTATAGCTTTGAGTATAGTTTGAAATCAGGGAGTGTGATACTCCCAGATTTGTTCTTCTTTCTCAAGATTGCTTTGGCTATGCAGGTTCCTTTGTGGTCCTTTAGAATTATTTGTTCTAGTTCTGTGAAAAATAGCATTGATATTTTGATAGGAAATCATTGAATCTGTAGATTGCTTTGGGTAGTATGGACATTTTAACAATATTAATTCTTCCAATCCACGAGCATGGGATATCTTTCCATGTATTTGTGTCTTCAATTTCTTTCATGATTTTCTTGTAGTTTTCAGTGTACAAATCTTTCACTTCTTTGGTTAAATTTATTCCTAGTTAATTTATTCTTTTTGATGCAATTATAAGTGGGATTGTTTCCTTGATTTCTCTTTCTGAGAGTTTGTTGTTAGTGTATAGAAATGCAACAGATTTTTGTATATTAATTTTGTGTCCTGCAAGTTTACGGAATTCATTTATTAATTCGAACAGGTTTTTGGTGGAGGCTTTAGGGTTTTCTACATATAGTATCATGTCATCCACAAATAATGACAATTTTACTTCTTCCTTTCCTGTTTTTTTCTATTTTAAGAATGTCTTGATTATTCTTTACTTTATATTTATGTATTTAAATACTCTATTTTTTACTAACAAAGAATGTCTAATTCTTCATTATTCTGACTGTTCATTAATAACTCCAAACATTTAAGCATATATATCCATGTCAGCTTTTCTAGTTATCAACAGAAGGATTGGTCCTATTCCACCAATGTCAAAAGTGCAGAAACATATGTATCTTATCTATCTATCTATCTATCTATCTCTCTATATATATGGGTATTTATTTCTGTCATGTATATATGGCAGAATTTTCAATATTCAGAACACTTAATAAAAACTATAATTAAAAAAACTATAAAAATAAAATAAGTAAAAACTATAATTTTTAAAAATCTCAAATTTTGTTTTTGACACATAGAAATTTAAGACCTTTTTTCTTGTTTCAGTTTCCTACCATTTCCCTGTCCATAAAAAGGGTTTTTACTTTTTTAAGGAAAAAAGTCTGATTAGTGACTTATCTTAAGGGCTAGAACCTAGTGCTGATAATATTTGTTTAGAAATGAAGAAAAGGAAGGATAAATACAATGTCTGAATATACCTCTTTCAATTTAATGTCAGGGTGTTGTGTGCTTCCTGTCTTGATTTAGAAAATTGTGATGAGGACAAAAAAGGCTCTTTCATAAACTAAGCTATGAATTGTTGATCTTTTGAAGGTTTTGTTCTGTTATACAGAGAACACATATATTCTAGAAGAAAAAAATTGTGAGTTTGGTGATTTGACTTCAGTGTTATACTGTATGATTTCTATTTCAGCCCTCTGATGCTTGTTCCCCTTATTCATCCCAATGCATCCTGTAAGCCCCAGTGTTTATCTAAATGCCTGATCCGTGCTTATTCACCTCTACCCCTTTCCCTGCCACCACACTGGTACTAAAGTATACTTGCTATGATAAGAATGTCTTGGCAATACTCACCCTTTATATCAGATACAAGTGTCAACCTTTGGCCTTGACTCTTACTCTGGCTACAATTATATGTGTAGCAACTAAAAAATGTATATAAAAGAAGTGGAACCTACCAGCCTCTATAAGTCTTCTTTCTTTAAAAATTCCTGGGCTTCCCTGGTGGTGCAGTGGTTAAGAAGCTGCCTGCCAATGCAGGGGACATGGGTTCGAGCCCTGGTCTGGGAAGATCCCTCATGCCGTGGAGCAACTAAGCCCGTGCGCCACAACTACTGAGCCTGTGCTCTAGAGCCTGCAAGCCACACCTACTGAAGCCCATTCACCTAGATCCTGTGCTCTGCAGCAAGAGAAGCCACCGCAATGAGAAGTCCACACACTGTAATGAAGAGTAGCCCCTGCTCACGGCAACTGGAGAAAGCCCGCATGCAGCAACAAAGACCTAACACAGCCAAAAATAAATAAGTAAATTTCTAAAAAAAAAATTCCTACCTCCATCTTATTGAGTTAGTAACTCACACAGTAAAATTCTGTCTAAAATACGAACAAAGAGGCTCTGAGCATGTCCCAAATTAGACCCTCCTTAAATAAATGAATATGTTTTGTGTTATATAGTTTAGCTGGTCTGGGATCTTTCTGTTTTGGGGGGCTCTGGATGATTGATGTTACTAAGTAGTTGATCTCTGGATAAGTGGAATATTAACATGTTAGACCTTAAACATCCATCTCAGGGCTCTGGAAACAATATGATTCCTAAGCCCAGTAAACAAAACAGGGATGAACAAACATTCCTAGTTGTGAATCTGTTTCAAGGAGAAATATTTTAGATTCAAAATATGTTTAAAAAATAAATTTCTTAACAATTCTTTGTATCAGTGTTTTGAAGTGATTTACATATCATTATAAATTCTGCTCCTGACAATCATTTCAAAACACAACTTAATGTTTAAAGAATTACTCGAAGTAAGTAGAGTATAATAGCTCAGGCATAAACCTGTCAAAATTAAAATGATAAATATTTTCTTTCCTTTTTTTTTTTTTTTTTGGTACACGGGCCTCTCACTGTTGTGGCCTCTTCCATTGCGGAGCATAGGCTCTGGACGCGAAGGCCCAGTGGCCATGGCTCACGGGCCCAGCCGCGCCACAGCATGTGGGATCTTCCCAGACCGGGGCACGAACACGTGTCCCCTGCATCGGCAGGTGGACTCTCAACCACTGTGCCACCAGGGAAGCCCAATATTTTCTTTTATTAGAGGAGAAGTTCTGAGTTTATCTGAATGTAGCATATCTCAAACAATGGTCCTATTTAGCATGCCATTTAATTTTTATTTCCCATATTTTAGCTAGATTATCCTGTAGGTTCCAAAGGATGAGCTTAAAGGGAAATCACATTTCCTTGGTATTTCTACATGAAGAAACTTGAAAATGACTAGACTCAGAGTTTTCAATTGTAGGTCTTAGGTAAGTAAGAACATTATACACCAAAATATGTACTGACTTATATTAAAGAAGTCTGTAAATTTCTACTAATGACCTAGAATGATGTAAGGACCATCTACTTCACATTATCTTTTGACTAAAGCTCAGTTTCTTATATGAGATATTCTTTGTTTCTAGAATCATGATAGATTGATATTCTCCTTTCAGAGTTTGAAAAGAGATCAATTATTAGAATGCTGCTACAGCTGAGATCTGGTAGTTGTTTTAATTTGGGAAGGAACTGGTGCTTGGAAAAAAAAATCTGTTCTATCTCCTTCAAAGCTGCATAAATCTAAGTCTGTGACATGAAGGAAGCCCATTTTAGTTGACACAAAGTGTCTCATATTCAGACAGGCCCATTTTGAAATCACAGTTTTACCACTTACTAGCTTTGTTGCTTTAGGATATTTACTTGATCTCTAAAAGTCCCAGTTTTCTACATTGTTTTGTGGATTATTACAACCTGTGTCATAGGAAAACCATGCAGGTTATGGCACTGTAAATTGCCTTAAATAAGGAAGAAGCAAGGATGTGCCATTCACAGGAGAATTTAGTAAACATGGTTAAGAATGACCAGTGCTGATAGTAGTGACTCTAAAGAACAAATGTGGTTTTACTGGGCTCTTAAAAGCTGGCTAGTTAGACACAGTTGAGACTTCAATGTTTCCTGTTTGTGGTAACAATAAACTTCACCAAGCAACTCATTTACTTCCATGTATTTCCTGGCATCCTTGCAGTTAAGTAGAGTCTTCTGATTAGCTCTGGCCAGTGAAATGTTTGTTGGGTGGCCCCTGTGACTTCATGGGCTGAAGCAGTGAAAAAACTATAAAAGATTCAAGATTCTCCAGCTCCTCTTTGCCATGCCACAGTAACCAAGATTACTTCGTTTTAGATGGTACAGCTATACAATGTTAGAACCTCCATCAATTTGGGTCCCTGCCTGACAATGTGGAGTAGACCCCCCCTCAAGCTGCGATGAACATGTAGTATGAGCAAGAAATAAACCTTTGTTTTGTTAATGCCTTGGGACTTAAGGCTTAATTAATTACCATGGCATAAAGTAGCCTATTATGATCAATACCCTGGTTTAGAGTGGCCACATTTTCAAATATATTTTCCCTTATGAATTGCTAAATTTAATTAATAGATTCCGTTAAGAATTAGAATTAAATGCAATGAGATTTCCAAATCGAAAAAAAAAAACTATGGAATAGTTATTGAGGATTATGCTATATATAGCTTTCACATAATATTAACATGCTCAAGCTCAGTAAAAATGAGAGATAAAATCAGGAAGGTCCATGAGTATAGCAATGAAAAACACTAACACTGCTGAAATAGGCTGATTGCTAAAATTAATAATGGTTATATTTTGAGCTTGCATAGCATTTTTTTTTTTTTTTTTTGCGGTACGCGGGCCTCTCACTGTTGTGGCCTCTCCCGCTGCGGGGCACAGGCTCCAGATGCGCAGGCTCAGCGGCCATGGCTCACAGGCCCAGCCACTCCATGGCATGTGGGATCCCCCTGGCCCGGGGCATGAACCCGTGTCCCCTGTATCAGCAGGCGGACTCCCAACCACTGCGCCACCAGGGAAGCCCTTGCATAGATAGCATTTTGTAAAGTACTCAATTCACTACTTCAGATAAAATTCTGGATCCAAGTGATATTGAACTTAGTAGGAGATATAACCAAGAATAGCATATTGAACTGTAAGTGGACTTGAAGTTCAATTGTAAGCAGTTAAAATCCTCTTCATGTAAGCAGTTAAAATCCTCTTCAAAGGACCCTCAAACTATCCATCTTATTCATAGTATAAAATCTCCATTAATACCTAAAGAAGGCTTCAAAGCAGCCCAGAAACGTTAATTAACTGAGCATCAGAACATGGCTAAGAAGTAGGAAAGAACTACTGTAGTTATCCCCATTTTTCAGGCCAACAAGAGGCAGTGGGTAATAACTAGTTCAACTGGAGATAATTAATTTAGTAGTAAGATGAACAGACTTTTGATTTCTAGATATTAGACCCAGTAGGGTCTTATAGCTGTGACCACAAATACTTATAGCACAGAAGATGATTGCTGACTGCATCAGAGAAATCTGGTCTCAAGTCCCAGCTCTGCCACACTTATTTTCAATGTGATCTTAGACAAATTTACTTCCATGTAGATGGGAATAATCATGTCTCAAAAGGTAACATAAGACTTAAATGACAATGTAGGCAAAGGGTTTAACATAGTGACTCACCCAGTGTAGGCATTTTAAAAATGGAGTTTTTCATCCTTTATGTATTTACCATTTATTTTATTAAGAGAGCTAACAAGTTCACTTCTGAGGAGGCCCCCCCCCAAAAAAACTGATGTCATTACAGCCATTACGTAACCCTCAAATGACACTACTCTGAATGTACATGTAACTGTTTATCTAACAAACTGCACTATTTTAGGGTCCACCAGGTTTTACCATTCTTATATCTGACTCAAAGTCTCTGAACCAAAAGGAATCATTTCCAATTTATTGAGGATTAAGACAGACTCCTGACTTGAAAGCAACGGTGTATCTGCAAAGATGCTTTAAAAATTGGCACCACAAATATCTTTGTACAATTTTCCTTCTTTAAAAATATTACATTGTCAACTAAGGATCCCCATACAAAGAATCTTCAGAAGTCCAAGTTCTTATTTGGTATACTGCTATTCTAGAGATACAAGCTAAATAACACCCATTCATGAAGTTACATATTCAGGACTGCTTAGTTTAGGCACAAGGCTGGGATGAGGAAGGAAAAACTTTTTTTTTTTTTAACCTAGCCATCTACTGTAAGTAGCTATATATTAGGTAAAATAATTTAGGGGCATTTTGTTTCAAGCTCTAGGAATGTTTGAACTTTATGTATATTGTAATCAAACTGTAATTTTTATTTGAAAGGAAATTAATTTGTTGTTTGGGATTCTTCCTGCCTGTTTCTTTTGTCTGTTGTCCCTGTGCATATTCTTGTGAAAACTTGTTTTAGCTTTGTTTCTCCCATCCAGGTACTAACCAGGCCTGACTCTCCTTGGTTTCCGAGATTGGACGAGATCAGGTGTGTTCAGGGTGGTATGGCTGTAGACGTTTTAGCTTTGTTTCTTATAGTTTCCATGACGGAGGTCAGATTCAAAAGCTCTTGAACATAAAATCCCACATTATAGACAAAGATCATAGCATTATGTTAAAGAAGGGTTGTAATTTATGTCTCTTGTTTCCTTTGTGGCCCCTGTCTAATCAAACATACTCTTTGGCTGACCTCAAACTCTTTTTTTTGTCAATACACTGTAATTCTCTACTATAGCTCTTTGCTTTCTTTATAAATAGAAAGCAAAGCTCCTGCCAAACAATACAGACTATGCTGTGGTTATGAAATCTGTGGAAGTCATCTATTCAGACACTTATTTCACACATGAAATTAAGACACTGACCATAATTATATCCAAAGACCAGCAGCCAGTGAGGGGCAAAGCTAAAATTTGAACTATTGATATTTTCACTTTTGGAGAAAGAAATAAAATAACATTTACCTACAACTGTATTATTATTAATGACTATATATTGTTGGAAAGATTTAGCTGGTAAATTATAACATCAAAAACATAAGTTATGGGGCTTCCCTGGTGGCGCAGTGGTTGAGAGTCTGCCTGCCAATGCAGGGGACACGGGTTTGAGCCCTGGTCTGGGAAGATCCCACATGCTGTGGAGCAACTAGGCCCATGAGCCACAATTACTGAGCCTGCGTGTCTGGAGCCTGTGCTCCGCAATGAGAGAGGCCGCGATAGTGAGAGGCCCGCGCACCGTGATGAGGAGTGACCCCCACTCGCCGCAACTAGAGAAAGCCCTTGCACAGAAATGAAGACCCAACACAGCCATAAATAAATAAATAAAATTTAAAAAAAAAAGTTAAGGTAAATTGTTAAAAAAAACAAAAACATGAGTTATGGTGGGAAAATAGAAGGGTAAAGCTTTTGTATGCAATCAACTGTAAGTTATTACCATAAAACAGATTGTTATATCTATATGATATTTTATGTAAGCAAAAATTCTTAACAAATACTAGTAAACCAAATTCAACAGTACATTAGAAGAATCACACACCATGATCAAGTGCGATTCATGCCTGGGATACAAGAATGGTTTGAAATTTGCAATAAATGTGATACACTAGATTAATAGAATAAAAACTTAAAATCTTATGATCATCTTAATAGGTATAGAAAATGCACTTGACTAAATTCAACATCTATTAAAGATGTTAAAACTGTTAACAAATTAGGTACAGAGGGAAAGTACCTCACCATAATGCAGGTCATATATAAGAAACCCACAACAAATATCATACTCAACAGTGAAAGATTGAGGGCTTTCCCACTGAGATCAGGAACCAGACAAAGGTGCCTACTCTCACTATGCCTATTCAACATAGTACTGGAAGTCCTAGTCAGAGCAATTAGGCAAGAAAAAGAAAGAAAAGGCATTCAAATCATAAAAAAAGAAGTAAAACTGTGTTTGCAGATGATATGATCTTACATAGACAGAACCCTAAAAATTCTACAAAAAACTATTAGAACTAATCAACAAATTCAGTAAAATTCAGAAAAAGCAGGATACAAAATTAACATACAAAAATCAGTTGCGTTTCTATATGCTAAAAAGGACTTATCTGAAAAAGAAATAAAGAAAAGTTCCTATTTATAATAGCATCAAAAATATAAAATACTTAGGAATAAATTTAACCCCAGGAGGTGAAAGTTCTGTATATAAAAATTACAAGACATTTATGAAAGAAACTGAAGAAGACAGAAATAAATGGAAAGCTATGTCATGTTCATGGATCAGAAGAATTTATATTGTTAAAATGTCCAAAGCAATCTACAGATTCAATGCAATCCCTATAAAAATTCCAATGACATTTTTTTTACAGAAATAGAAAAAACAATCCTAAAATTAATATGGAATCACAAAAGACCCCATATAGCCAAAGCAATCCTGAAAAGTACAGTGGAGCCTTGATTAATGCAGGGGGTTAATCCACATTTGACTTACAATTGGCCCTCCTTAGCTGAGGTTCCTCTGCATCTGTGGATTCAACCAAACATGGACCATGTAGTACTGTAGCATTTACTACTGAAAAATATCTGCATATAAGTGGACCTGCATGGTTCAGATCTGCGTTGTTCAAGGGTCAACTGTACAAAGCTGGAGACATCACAATTTCTGATTTCAAACTTTTTTACAAAGCTATGGTGACCAAATCAGTATGGTAGTGGCATAAAAATAGACATATAGACCAGTGGAACTGAATAAAGATCCCAGAATTAAACCCATACATATATGGTCAACTGATATTTGACAAGGGAGCCAAGAACACTCAATAGAGAGAGGGCAGTATCTCCAATAAATGGTGGTGGACAACTACATGCAGAAGAATGAAACTGGATCCCCATCTTACACCACTCACAAAAATTAACTTAAAATAAATTAAAAACTTAAGTGTGAGATCTGAAACTGCAAAACTCCTAAAAGAAAACAAGGGGAAAATATCCTTGACATTGATCTTGGCAAAACTTTTTGGATATGACACCACGAGTGCAAGAAATGAGCAAAAATAAACAAATTGAACTATGTAATATTAAAAAGCTTCTGCACAGCAAAAGAAACAGTCAGCAAAATAAAAGGGCAACATACAGAATGGAAAAAAATTGCAAACCATCTATCTGATAAGGGGTTAATATCCAAAATATATAAATAACTCATACAAATCAATACCAAACAAAACAATCTGATTTTAAAATGGACAAATGACCTGAGTAGACATTTTCCCAAAGAAGACATATAGATGGCTAACAGGTATATGAAAAATGCTTGACATCACCAATTATCAGGGAAATGCAAATAAATACTACAATGACATATCACCTCACACCTGTTAGAATAACTATTAACAAAAAGACAAGAGAGAACAAGCATTGGCAAGGCTGTGGAGAAAGGAGAACACTTGTGCAACTGTGGGAAAGTAATTTTGTACAGCCACAATGGAAAATATCATGGAGGTTTCTCAGAATATTGAAAATAGAACTACAATATGATCTCACAATTCTACTAGTAGGTATATAGCTGAAGGAAATGGAAACACTATCACAAAGGATATCTGCACCCCCATGTTCATAGAGCATTATTCACAATAGCCAAGACACGGAAACAAACTAGGTATCCATCAACACACGGATAAAGAAAATGTGATACACACACACACATACACACACACATACTGGAATAGCATTCAACTAAAAAGGAAGGAAATTCTGCCTTTTGCGACAGCGTGGATGGACCTTGAGGGCATTACGATAAGCGAAATAAGTCAGATAAAGTCAAATACTGTATATTTTTACTTGTATGTGGAATCTAAAAAAGCTGAATTCATGGACATAGAGGGTTGCTAGGAGCTGGGAATTGGAGGGGGACAGGGGAGAGGAAATGAAGAGATGTCAGTCAAAAGGTACAAACTTCCAGCTATAAGATGAAAAAGTTCTGAGGTTCTAATATGTAGTACGGTGAATATAATTAACAATACTGTATTATATACTTGAAAATTGTTGAGAGGAGATTTTAAAAGTTAACACCACCGAAAAACAAAAATGGTAATTATGTGTTGGGATGAAGGGGCTTAACTAACTTTATGGTGGTACTCATTTTGCAATATATACATGTATCAAATCATCACCTTGTACATCTAAACTTAAATATAAGTTAATAATATCTCAAAAAAACTAGAGGAGAAAAAAGGAGACTTGATTGGTTGGGAATGATCATTAAGCACTCAAATGTGCTGAATAGGTAGTAAATGCGATATTGGGTCTCTCTCACATTTAGTGTACTTTGCCTTACACGCAGGCCATGGTTAGGAATACCAAAGAAAGGGGATGGTAAATACCGCATGCTCTTATATAATGTCATTTAACATTCAGGAAGATCCTTGATCTTGTATACTTTCAGTTGTACTTAGCAGAAAATTCAGTATTGGGCAAAGTCAACATTAGTGGTTTATACAGTATAGTATGGGTCAAACTGATAACAGAAGATTTCTAATCTGTTTCATGTAAAATTTTGTGTGCAATTAGCTAAGCACAGAAAACTGTCTTGTTCAACCAGCTTCTTCCATATTCTTCTTACCTCCCAAGAAAAACTGCTTGAATATTCAAAGTCTCAAGACTGAATGCATCTTGAAGAGTTTGTGTCCAACATTTGGCAAATTTTATGAGACACTAATTTGGAGAGAAGTCCCTAATTTAGTCCTCAGATCTCAATGATGCTCACAGTTCTAGTGTTCTGATACGCAAAGCCAAACTGACAAAGTAGAATTTTGAACATTTGGGAAATGTTCCTGACAGGAGACAATCTTCTTACTTGAAAGTGATACTGAATCTATATTTATTACATGAAATAACATGAAACGTTAATGTCACTTTTTATAATAGGTTATAAAGATAAATAAACAATGCTTGGTTTGTATTTTAAAATATTTGAAAAGCCTCTCTCACTCAAATAAATTATTTCCCAATATTAAACAAAAAAAATCAGATATTCATTAGTAATAAAGCAAGCTACATAAATGAATTCAATGTTGGTGGTGGAAGGCTTTCTTTAATTCTGATAATGTACTGTGACTATCTCAAACAGAAATAGTACATACAGCAAAATATTCCTTTTCCTGCGCTGAGGACATTTTTTGTAATAAAATATGTTTCTTCACTGTCTTTTCACTTCCATTTACCACTCTAACCAACATAATCCAGAAAAATTTTTATATAACTTTAAAATGTCAGGTAAACAGATAAATGTAAAGTCAATTATGTCTCTTAGATTATCCTCGTTTTATCAATTGCAAATCAAGCTTCTGAGTTCTAGTAAACATTATCACTTCTCTGCCTTATTTGCTGTGGTTCTACGGAGCAGCTAGGAATCTGGCATGTTTATTGTAGTTAAGCCCTTACTTCAGACGCAGCCCCAGGAAATGTGACTTTTTCTTGTTTCCTTTGTGTCCCAAGATCTTTATTTGGGCCGCTTAGGGACTGAAGTCTTAACTATTTCCAGTAATAACCGATGTATTTGCTCTGAGCCTCAGTTCCAAAACCTGGGTCCCCTACTCTTTTTGTCACCCCCTGGGACCGCCCTGCTGCCTGCCCGCCATTCATCTACTCTCGCTTAATGCCGGCTTCCCGCCCAGAGGGTCTGCGCACGCGCGATTTCGCGCAGCGCGACGCTCGCTCTTTCTGCGAAGGTCAGCCCTTCAACCCTCTGCTCCACGGTAAACTGCACAAAGGTTTCGGCACGGTGAGATTTCTGATGTGTAAACTGCTGATTTTTGACAGTGAACTCTATGCTGGAAATGAAGTGATCCATTACTCTCTTTTTACTATTTCCAAGGAGGATTAAGAAAAGGTAGGACCCGCAAGCTTTTTAGAACGGGCACTACCTCGCCCTCCAGGGTACCCGATGTAGGTGGGGTAGGATGGGGAAGCGCCCCTCTCTCCGTAGGCGTGTCCTCTTATCTTCGTCCGTTGATCCCTTTCTCTCACGTACCCATAAACGGCCCCTACCCCACACCCCCAGTGTCAAGCAAATATGTAGATATTACGCACACTGCTCCTGCACTGTTTGATAAAAAAGGGTTCCTTTTCTTATTATGAAATATTTTCTGCAGATATGATGGCCAGTGTGGGAGGTATAATAAATCATAGTGAAGTGACCACCTGTCTGTACACACTGCTTTTAATAATAAATATTTCATTATCTGGTAATAAAATGCATACCAAACTTACCTATGCACAATTTTAAAAGATGAATGTAATGAAATAACGGTAATATAAAGAGAAATAGAAAGAAAGCAGAATAGAGTAAAATAAAATGTATTTCAATCTGTAAATGTTTGGACACATGTACACGAGATCTCATGGAGCAGTTACATTTCTTACATGCTTACAATGAATCTGATTTGATATAGGATTTATAAGATCAATATCCATTCCATACGGGAACAGAGTCAAGGGTGGACACTAGAATTAAATAAATAAATCAAGCCTAAAGTTTGGGTGAGCAATTATGGACCAAACTTACTAGTGTAATGGATAGGAAAAGCCAAAAAAAACATGCAGGGATAACAGGCCGAGGCAAATTACAGACTGCTCAAGTGGAGAAAATGAGGTCAACCTCATCTCTCAAGTGACCTTCAGAGCTGTATTTGGAACTGTAGTGTTAAAATTATTTGCTTTGTTATAGCCGGGGATGCTGCCATAAGAGCGCTATATCCCGAAACCCTTCTCAATTACAAATGTAGCTGAAATGCTAGAATATATTGAGTGAGAAGAAGTGCAGAATAAAACATTGAATAGTTTCAAGATGATATCTTGATTCTGTTTAAGCTTCCCTCTGGATAAGGTCTGTTACATTACTGAGCTTTTAGAGTAATTTCTTGTAAAAAAATGTCTTAGTATTATCACATATTAAAATACTTCCAATTTATATTTGTAAGAGTTTAACTCAACAAGACATTCAGAAGTCCAGTACACTGCACTCCTAATCATGAGTTTCTGCAGTGCCCCCAAATGGGGCGTCACTACCCATGTTAAGAACTCTGAAGTCCCTGGTGTTCCTTTCCCCATCACACACCCCTGCATCTCTGCGACCCTGGATTTTGCATTTGTAATTCCCTTGGTTTTCATTCAGTTTTAATATGCATGCATCATTCCTAAGAATATAATTAGTTTGGGATAGTTATGAAATTTATATATATGTAGTATACTGCAGATTATTTTCTCACATCTTGCTTTATGTAACACATCATGTTTGCGAGAATCATCCATGTTGATGCATGCTGCTGTAGTTCATTTTGAATGACAGTGTTCTGTGGAATGAATGTAATGTGTACTTACTCTCTGTTCAATGGGTGTTTGGGTTATTTCGGGTTTTTTTTTGATGTTATGAAAATGTTGCTATTAACATTCTTTTACATGTCTTCTCATGCCCATACGTGAGAGTATCTCTAGGGTCATATGTAGGAATAAAATGCATAGGTTTGGGAGTAGGCTCACGTCTAACTTAGAAGGTAATGCCAAGTGATTTTTTCAAAGTGATTGTACTAATTTACAGTCTCACCAGATGTTTATATGTGTTCCTCTTGCTATACATCTCACCGCACTTGGTATTACAAGACTTTTATTTTTGATAATATATGGGTGTGAAATGGTATCTTGTAGTTTCAGTATTCATTTCACCAAGTACTAATGGTATTGTCTTTTAAAATGAATATCAGGTATTTGAGTTTTGCACTTTTGTGAAAGGCTTGTTTATGTCTTTTGCTTATTTTTCTGTTGGATTTCTTACTGCTTTTGAGTTCTTTGTATGTTTTGAGTATGCATCCTTTGTTGTTTATGTGTTGTAAATACCTTCTCCCAGTGTTTGGCTTATCTTTTCATTTACCTAATGATGTCTTTTGATGGGCAGTAATTCCAATTTTATCTAGTAAGGTAGATCAAACTTTAAAAAATGATTATAATGTTTGTGTCTTGTTTAAGAAATCATTCCCTTCTGCAAGGTGATAAATTCTTCCTCCAATTTTTATTATAGTTTCAATCTTTTCGCTTTCCTATTTAAATTATGAACTCTTCAAGAATTGGTTTTTATGCAGTTATAAAATAATCAATTGTCCCCTCAACATTTACTGAATATCATTCTTTCCTCTCTGATGTGCAGTTCATCACTGTCATATTAAGATATTACATATGAGTATATCTGTGTTTCTGCTTTCTATTCAACTGGGTTAGTCTGTAGTAGCTCTGTAGCAGTGACACACATTTTAAATACCAGAGCTTTTTAATATACCTTTACATTTCTAAGTTTCTTAAATATTCTACTTGAGAAGTATGTTAGCGAATTTTGGACTTTTGCTCTTCTCTATGCATTTTAGAATCCCTTTATCAAGTTGCATGCTAATATATCTTTGTTTATAGAAGTTCTATTTGCCTCTTTTTCAGATTTGTTCAGTCATATCTGATGGTCTCTTGTTCTTAATTCAAACTGAGAATTATTTCTTTTATCTCTTTAAATATATTAAACATATTTCTATTTTTTCGGTTGATATCAATATTTAAAGTCTCTGTAGATCTAATTCTTTGTTTCCACGGACTCACCCTGTTCATGTTCCTTTTGTTCCTTACTATATTTTGCGTAGATCCGAGATGGGCCACAGCCTGGTCCCAGGACAAAGTTGGGGAAGCAAGATGTACTGTTTCTCTACAACTTCTCAGCTCCTGGGCTTGGATTTCAATGTGTGTTTTCTAGGTTTTGTTTTGGATATTCTTTGTTCAAATTTCAATGTGCTAATATAATTTCAAAATTATACACCACTAGATATTTTTTCTCTTCTTTACTGTGAAATAGTACAAAGTAGTGATTAAGACTCTTATCATGCCATCTGAATTCAAATCTGGACTTTACCAATTACTAGCTCTGCAAAATAAAATTTACCTATATGAGCCCAAGTTTCTCACATTATGTTAGTATAAATATGGTTCAGTGGTATATGGGGCTATTGGTAGTAGTGAATGAGCAAATGCATGTGAAGAATGAATAGTGCTTAGTACATAGTAATAGCTCAATAAATATTCATTATCATTAGTACTGTTGTTCCTCCTTTAAGCCCAGCACTGAATCTTTCATATACTTGATATCAGTAAGGAAGTAGATTGATTGACAGGTGCTGAGTATCTGACTGTTGGACTACTTACTAGTAGCTGTAAATCCACTTCAGAAAGTGAAAATGAAGTACTGGTGTTGGGATTGTTCAGTATACACTGTACAGACAAAAGAGGGCTACCTCTTTTGAGGCAGCACAGATATATACACTTGAGTGTGGTGGCTGTCTCAGGGAGGTCCAGCCCAAATGATGGTGCTTTTCTCCTGCACTCTCAGGAGGTCTGAGGTATCAGGGCAGGGTGGAATGCAGCAGGGAGAAAGAATCATTTGGTCCCCGGTACTCTGGAAAGTACATATGTTGTTACAGTTATTTCTCCTGGGTATTGCTCTTAAATTCAATCTTAGAAGAACATATGAATCATCTTAGTCATCTTTTCCTACTTTTACATCCACAGAGATAAATTTACTCAAAGCATTTCCAGTGATTGACCCAGAAAGGAGTCTTTTGGAAATGTGAGCACATAGATAAACAAACCCTAGTCTTAGGTTATATTGTTTAGAAGAATGAGAGATAGTGTGTGTGATTTAAGAAATGTGCAATGAAGAAATGCCCATATTTTTCTTAGCCTAAATTTAAACATTTTAGATCAAGTTAAACTTGAAAATGTGGTTAAAAAATCTTTTTTGTTTCTAAGAGAATCTTTTTCCTGATATCTCCTTTCTGTTGGTTCTCCAGGAGCTACTTGCCATGTCACTACACATTTCCTATAGTGTTTTGAAACTATAGGTCCTCACTAAAGCAAAAGGGATTTCATAGCTCCCATTTGCTTTTTAACATCTTTATTGGAGTATAATTGCTTTACAATGGTGTGTTAGTTTCTGCTTCATAAGAAAGTGAATCAGCTATACATATACATATATCCCCATATCTCCTCCCTCTTGTGTCTCCCTCCCATCCTCCCTATCCCACCCCTCTAGGTGGTCACAAACCACCAAGCTGATCGCCCTGTGCTATGCGGCTGCTTCCCACTAGCTATCTATTTTACATTTGGTAGTGTATATATGTCAATGCTACTCTCTCACTTCGTCCCAGCTTACCCTTCCCTCTCCCCATGTCCTCAAGTCCATTCTCTACGTCTGACTCTTTATTCCCGTCCTGCCCCTAGGTTCCTCAGAACCACTTTTTTTTTTTTTTAGATTCCATATATATGTGTTAGCATACGGTATTTGGTTTTCTCTTTCTGACTTACTTCACTCTGTATGACAGATTCTAGGTCCATCCACCTTGCTAAAAATAACTCAATTTTGTTTCTTTTTATGGCTGAGTAATATTCCATTGTATATATGTGCCACATCTTCTTTATCCATTCATCTGTCAATGGACACTTAGGTTGCTTCCATGTCCTGGCTATTGTAAATAGAGCTGCAATGAACATTGTGGTACATGACACTTTTTGAATTATGGTTTTCTCAGGGTATATGCCCAGGAGTGGGATTGCTGGGTCATATGGTAGTTCTGTTTTTAGTTTTTTAAGGAACCTCCATACCGTTCTCCATAGTGGCTGTATCAATTTACATTCCCACCAACAGTGCAAGAGGGTTCCCTTTTTTTCCACACCCTCTCCAGCATTTATTGTTTGTAGATTTTTGATGATGGCCATTCTGACCAGTGTGAGGTGATACCTCACTGTCGTTTTGATTTGCATTTCTCTAATGATTAGTTATGTTGAGCATCCTTTCATGTGTTTGTTGGCAATCTGTATATCTTCTTGGGAGAAATGTCTGTTTAGGTCTTCTGCCCATTTTTGGATTGGGTTGTTTGTTTTTTTAATATTGAGCTGCATGAGCTGCTTGTAAATTTTAGAGATCAATCCATTGTCAGTTGCTTCATTTGTAAATATTTTCTCCCATTCTGAGGGTTGTCTTTTCGTCTTGTTTATGGTTTCCTTTGTTGTGCAAAAGCTTTGAAGTTTCATTAGGTCCCATTTGTTTATTTTTGTTTTTATTTCCATTTCTCTATGTGGTGGGTCAAAAAGGACCTTGCTGTGATTTATGTCAAAGAGTGTTCTGCCTATGTTTTCCTCTAAGAGTTTGATAGTGTCTGGCCTTACATTTAGGTCTTTAATCCATTTTGAGTTTATTTTTGTGTATGGTGTTAGGGAGTGTTCTAATTTCATTCTTTTACATGTAGCTGTCCAGTTTTCCCAGCACCACTTATTGAAGAGGCTGTCTTTTCTCCATTGTATATTCTTGCCTCCTTTATCAAAAATAAGGTGACCATATGTGCATGGGTTTATCTCTGGGCTTTCTATCCTGTTCCATTGATCTATATTTCTGTTTTTGTGCAAGTACCATACTGTCTTGATTACTGTAGCTTTGTAGTATAGTCTGAAGTCGGGGAGCCTGATTCCTCCAGCTCTGTTTTTCTTTCTCAAGATTGGTTTTGCTATTCGGGGTCTTTTGTGTTTCCATACAAATTGCGAAATTTTTCGTTCTAGTTCTGTGAAAAATGCCATTGGTAGTTTGATAGGGGTTGCATTGAATGTGTAGATTGCTTTGGGTAGTATAGTCATTTTCACAGTGTTGATTCTTCCAATCCAAGAACATGGTATATCTCTCCATCTGTTTGTATCATCTTTAATTTTTTTTTCAGTGTCTTATAGTTTTCTGCATATAGGTCTTTTGTCTCCTTAGGTAGGTTTATTTCTAGGTATTTTATTTTTTTTGTTGCAGTAGTAAATGGGAGTGTTTCATTAATTTCTCTTTCAGATTTTTCATCATTAGTGTATAGGAATGCAAGAGATTTCTGTGCATTAATTTTGTATCCTGCTACTTTTCCAAATTCATTGATTTGCTCTAGTAGTTTTCTGGTAGCATCTTTAGGATTCTCTACATATAGTATCATGTCATCTGCAAACAGTGACAGTTTTACTTATTCTTTTCTGATTTCGATTCCTTCTTTTCTTTTTCTTCTCTGATTGATGTGGCTAAAACTTCCAAACTATGTTGAATAATAGTGGTGAGAGTGGACAACCTTGTCTTGTTCCTGATCTTAGAGGAAATGGTTTCAGTTTTTCACCATTGAGAATGATGTTGGCTGTGGGTTTGTCATATATGGCCTTTATTATGTTGAGGTAGTTTCCCTCTATGCCTACTTTCTGGAAGGTTTTTATCATAAATGGATGTTGAATTTTTTCGAAAGCTTTTTCTGCATCTCTTGAGATGATCATATGGTTTTTCTCCTTCAATTTGTTAATATGGTTTATCACATTGATTGATTTGCATATATTGAAGAATCCTTGCATTCCTGGGATAAACCCCACTGGATCATGGTGTATGATCCTTTTAATGTGCTGTTGGTTTCTGTTTGCTAGTATTTTTTTGAGGATTTTTGCATCTATGTTCATCTATGATACTGGCCTGTAGTTTTCTTTCTTTGTGACATCTTTGTCTGGTGTTGGTATCAGGGTGATGGTGGCTTGCAGAATGAGTTTGGGAGTGTTCCTCCCTCTGCTATATTTTGGAAGAGTTTGAGAAGGATAGGTGTTAGATCTTCTCTAAATGTTTGGTAGAATTTGCCTGTAAAGCCATCTGGTCTTGGGCTTTTGTTTGTTGCAAGAATATTAATCACAGTCTCAATTTCAGTGATAGCTTCCATTTTCTTTCAGCACTCAGCTCAACTGGAAATTTTCTTCAGGTTTATCATATACTACTGCTGTTAAAGTATTCATTAACACATTGAATCAGGCCTCTTGGTATAAAATTATTATGAATCTACTAACTAGACATTTAGCACATTAAATGACTTTTACTTAGTTTTATTCCTATTAATGACTCAGCTTATTATACCTGAACAATTTTTAAATCCCTTAAAAAAAAAAGTCTCTGCAGTTTCTTAAAAATCTATTTAAATTTCCAATGTTTAAGCATACTGTTCTGGTTCATCCTTAACTTATACATGTCACACACATTGCAAAGACATTTGCAAGATAAGATTTTTCTAGAGATATTTTGTTTGTGAAAACAGCATTAGAGAAGGCTAATTTTGGAGCAGTAAATTGCCAGATATTGTACGCCAGAGTTAGTGTCTCACTTTCTCCCCCATTAATTTGACTGGTTTGATTGTGCTGATGTATTCCTATCCCCTCAATTAGTGGGAAAAGTCTTTTTAGTTCTCCCAGGACAAAGACTGGATTTGAGATTTATACCTGAGTCTGGGCTTAAATTCCAAGAGGGCTGGAACCTAGCGATGAAGGGGTGACATCCTGAAACTCACTTCTCTGTTAGATACTTCTTAGGTTTGAAGGAAGAAAGAAATGACTTTTAAAGGAATTTTATACATATGTATATATATATATATATGTTTTTTCTTTTTTTTTGGCTGCGTTCAGTCTTCATTGCTGTGCACGGGCTTTCTCTAGTTACAGCGAGCAGGGGCTACTCTTCGTTGCAGTGTGCAGGCTTCTAATTGCAGTGGCTTCTCTTGTTGCAGAGCTTGGGCTCTAGGCGCACAGGCTTCAGTAGTTGCAGCATGTGGGCTCAGTAGTAGTGGCATGCAGGCCCTAGAGCACGTGGGCTTCAGCACTTGTGGCACGTGGGCTCAGTAGTTGCAGCATGCAGGCTCTAGAGCGCAGGCTCAGTAGTCGTGGCTCACGGGCTTAGTTGCTCCATGGCGTGTGGTATCTTACCAGGGAAGTCCCAGCAATGATATATTTTGATTGTATTCTTAAAACTGCATTGATTTTCACTCACAAGAGAGCTTACTATTCATTTAAATTTATCATTTTTGTTAAATGATGACTAAATATGTTGTTCTTATTAAAATAAATATTTGGATTATGAGTTAGTCTTGAAAGTGAGAAAAGACTGAGAAAACAGACTGGCAATAGGACACAGAAATGTATTAGAGTGATTCTATAATTGATCACAGTGTATTCTAGTGACCTCTCTGTGGTGTGCCTATAGTTTTCTTGCCATACTTAGGTTGGAATTTTTCTAAGATCAGTCATGTTTATCCATTGTCAGCTCATGACTCTCACTCATCCCTTCTGCAGTCTACCTCAGGACTCACCTATACAAAGAGAATGCCATTGTAATTATTTTTCCCAGGTACCCCAGTGTGGTAAAGTAGTATATTTAAACATTGTCTGCAATCTGCAGTAAGAAATACATTTTATTTCACAATGGCATATACACATATATGTGTACTCACCTACTGCAACTGAAACAGAATGTCAAGAAACAGTGGACACTTTTACTACTTAAAAATTTCAAGATATTTGTATTTAATTAAAAATGTAAGTTGGGACACAGTAACTTAATTTAATGATCCGTAGTTTGAAAAATACTATTCTAAAAGATGTCTACATAAGAAAAATATACATGTAAGTACTATTTTTCACCTTTCTTAATTAATGAAAACTTATATTGTTGCCAATCAAAGCATAGGATAGTCAGTTTTTCCACACTAAGGTGATAAATCTCATCCCCAAACAAAGAAAGCTCTCATTTTCATTTCTGTTATGCTCTGTGGAATATGAAAGTCATCCTGTTGACCCAATACTTTCTCTCCAGACTCCAGGTTTGAACTATTTTCCTATAGGTTGTGGGTGAAGTATCTCTTGGGTCTTTTTATAGTTGGAAAAAATACATTCACTCGACATTTATAGTTTACTTATTGCTTTATAGGCCTTGTGTGAAAATTTTCTGCATTCAGCTACAAGGCACACAAGGAGAAATAGAAGTCTGCAGAGGAAAAGTCATAAAGAAAAAGATAAGCTCCTTACATTTATATTGTGTGTATCAGTTTTTTTTTTTTTGGTTGTAATGAAGAAGAAAATACAAATCCGTCTCCTGTGTGTTTTTGAAAGCTAAATCGCTGATGATTTGACAATGCTGCAGGAGCTTTTACCAGCCAGTCAGACTCAGTTATTGGCTGTTTCATTCAGGTTTTGCTATTTCATGAGATGAAATTGACCCCAGGGATAGGAAGTGCTTTTCACAGTTAGGTCACTGGGTTGGCGAAAAGAGCATGAAACCATTGTATAACTTCCCATCTCATGGCTCATCCAAGTATGCTTAGAATTTAAGGCAGGAGTTCTCTCTCACTTTTCTCCTTTTTGGTTTTTAACTTTTTCAGCACAAAAGAAAAAAATAGTAGGTTTAAATGCCTAAGAGATAAAAAGCTTAAAACCAAAGTTATATTAGGTACGTTTGTACAGCATCATGGCTCTGTACCATTTTGAAAGAAAATCAAAACAAAAGATTTAGAAATTTACCCTTGACCAGAAGTGAGAAGGGAAAGAAGTGATGCCACCCGGAGTCTTTAACTATTCAAGTCCCCAGTAACAACCAGCATCAGCTCTTCCATTGTTATACCTAGGATCAATTTGTCTGAAGACATTCAATTTTGAGAGTGGAAATAAAGATAATAAGAATAATATTTAAACTTTATGGAAATAGCTTGCAAATTATGAACAGCATTTGGTTAGGAACCAGAATACCCAGGAATTTTGCAGGATATTATACAAATGGATTTTCTTTTTTTTTTTGGACTTACTTGCAAAAATACCACTTAAGGTAGACATAATTTTTATTGACCTTCTCATTCTATTCATCTTGGGACTGTGCAATAACTATCGTGTAGTATTTGAAATACAGACAATTTTCCTTTCACTGTAATGGAAGCTTTCAGAGTTTCATAATTGACTCTAAATTTATACATTTTCAAGAAAATAGGAGCATTCAGTGTTTCAATTTGATAAAGCTTGTCATAAAATGGAATGTCCTTTCTTATAAATGAGAAGACAGTGCAAACATGAAAAAAAAGCACAGTAATCCTTTCCGAGCCATTGCAGGTTTATCTTAGCGATTTAAATAAGTAGCATAAATCCCAGTCACTTTACCTGGAGCTTTCATCACAGACTCTTTATGCTGAATCTTCTGGCACTCTGTACTGTGATGGGACTCAACCTTGACCTCAGAGATCTGCTTCAACCTTAAGCCCAGATAATTCCACATTACTGCCACTATTTAATTAGTACTCCTCTCCTATCTTCTATTCTCTCCCATACTAGCAACCTCTTGAGACTCTTGCTTAATCCACCTGCTCACTACTTACTCCCTTCTCTACCAAACCTTTTAGCTCTAGCTTCTGCAACCCCTATGGCACACTGAAAGTACCCTAGTTACTAAACCTTTTCACACAATACGATTTTAATTTTCGTTGCCCTAGGCAAACCCTGTCCTTCCTTGTGAATACAAATGCACCTGGAACTTTTCAGGTAAAAGTATTCATTCTCTCAATACATCATTTGTGGTGGGTTGAATGATGCCCTCCACCCTACCCCCTGAAGATGTCCACATCCTAATACCCAGCACTTGGGGATTATGTTACTCTACATGGTAAAAGAGACTTTGAAGATGTATTAAGTTATGGATCTTGAGCTGGAGATATAATCTTAGATTATCTGGGTGGGTCTAATATAACTACAGGGGTCCTTATAAGAGGGGGCAGGAAGATAAGTGTCAGAAAGAAGTTATAAGAAATGAAGCAGAGGTGAGAGAGGAGAGAAGATGCTATGCTTTTGGCTTTGAATATAGAGGAAAGGGCCATGAGTCAAGAAATGCTGGTGGTCTGTACAAACTAGAAAGAGCAAGGGAACAGGTTCTTCCTAGATCTTTGAGAAAAATCACAGGCCTGCCAACATCTTGATTTGAGCCCAGTGAAACTGATTTCAAATGTTTGACTTCAAGAAATGCAAGACAATAAGTTTGTGTTGTGTTACGCCACTAAATTTCTGTTTTGTTATAGCATCGGTAGGAAACTAAAACACCATCATTCATCAACATTTGTGGCAAAAAGCTCCCCCCATGAGGTTTATGACTTCTGTTTATAAATCCTTAAACTCCCAATTTCTTGTCACAATTATAGAAGACACTGACACTTTGCTCTTCTCCATCCTCCCAGAAGTCCACCATCTTTGTTCTGCTCTGGATTTTGCCTCCAAGAACTACTATTTTACTTCTCTTACCTAACTTCAGTGTTCATTCAGGAACCCATGCTTGATCACCTAACCTCTCTTAATTCCCTTGGATCCTCATCTTTCTGCTACATCTATCTTGTAAATCCCCAGCCTAGAATTAATCTCACTGTCTGCGTTTTATAACTGAGCTGTTGAGGATTGCTAGAATAAAATTCCTCTAATATATAGACTCCTCGACACAAATTCATGGTCTCCATGGTTAACCAGGTCCTTAAAAACTGGTCATGACTCACTTTATGTGGCCACAAACAGCTCTGCCTCTCATTATTAACGATTGTGCTAAATCGTCATAACTCTTTTAAAACCTCTACAAAAACTATCTTTTTCACTTGTGACAGGTGACCTTAAATTGTACTTTATAGATAAAAGTGAGGTCAGCAAATGTGAATTATCTCCACTTAGTGCTACCTATAAGGTATGTAGGGCCTAGGAAAAATAATATTTTGTAAGATCCATATTGTTAGAAATTCATTGGATTTAAAAAAAAATTACAATGTTAATGGAGCCATGTGAGGTTTAGTGATTATCAATGAAGATTTAGAATAGTGAGTAGAGTCATCTGTGTATTTGCTTATTGTCCAATCAGTGCATGAGAAAATTCTTCATAAATTCATCTATGTGTTTTTCTTGAGATGGTTTCAATTACTACTTGTAAATAGGTGATTCTCAAATCAATATCTTCAGTCCCAATCTCCCTACTGATCTTTTCCAGGCCTCCAAATACCAGCAGACCTGCTGTTTCTATTTGCAAATCTTATAGCCATTTCAAATTTAACCTGTTCTAAAATGATTGCATTCTATTTCTCCTTTATCATCTACTCCTGCTATATTCCTTGTCTCATTTAATTGATCAAATCACTGAAGCCAGAAATCTTAGTGTTATGGGTATTTTTTGCTTCCATTTATCCCACATATTTATATATCCACATACATATATATTTTAATATATATATTTTAGTATATGTATTAATATATACATTATTTTAATATGTATAAAGCCAATTTAATTTAACTTTTGTAGCATATCTTCAGTTTCTTCAACCTCTTTTTTATATCTACAACCATTGCTCGGGTTTAGGTTCTCATTTCCTCTTACCTTGAATTTATAATACCTTTTCACTGAAGTCTAACATACAGACAGAAAAGTACACATATCATTAGTATATGGCATAATTAATTTTACAAAGTGAACACACTCATGTAACCAGTGCTTATGAATATGCAGCTGTACAATGGGTATAGGAGAAACTCTGGATCCCAAAGGATTCTCTGGGATGCTGCCTAGTAGTTCTAACTCCATCGTAAAATTACAGCAACAAAAGAAATGCAGAATCACTGAGAATTCAGACACTTTAGATCTTTCAGGAATAAAGATTTGTGTTAACTTACCAATGTGTAAACACTGGCCATCTGAGGCCTTGGTTGTATGTGTGTGTGCATGTGTGTCTTAACTAATTATTTTTCTCTTTATCACCCCTTACTATTTTATATAACATTGTTGATGGTAGTTAACTTTAAAATTTAGTTGTTAAGTAACAGAATATTCAGAGAAAACTGTAACTGAATTTGAGGTGCAATTAACAACACCCAGAAACAGATACTGCAACTACTTTAGGGCCATAGATACAATGACTATTGAGATGTCATGTGTCTTCACTTCTGGGAGAGGGTGGGAGGGAGTGTCTTTCTAAGCAGGATAGTTGTCGAACTTGTTTTGTTATTGATAGATGTTTAAATGTATGTTAGAAGGTGTGTAAAAGGGATTCTGAGTAGTCAAAAGGGTAGACCATGCTGGTTCTTATGCTGTTGCATCTCACTGTCAAACCCATCTTTCTGTACTCAGTCTTGTGATGCTACAAGGGGGACCCTGCAAACCACATTTCCTCTTTGTCAGTGGCTCCTCAGGAGACTGCAATAGGGAGCATGAGAGGGAGACTGAAAGTTTGGAGGAGGGAGAAGGGACCTGCTTCTTCTGTTCGCTTTCTTTTTCTGTCAACATCACTCCAACAATGGCCCCTTAGTCTGGGAATGACAGTTCCATTGTAGTTTTGCCTATACTTCCTAAAAACAGACTCATTGTGCTCTCCTCTTACCCAATATGTACATATTTCCTTAGCCAGCTGGCACTATTCCTCTGCATGAGCTTCAAAAGGTCTCTTCTTTCAAACCTGTAAGTTTTATGTTGCAATGATTTTAACCTCTTCCCTTTCTCCTCTCGGTTTTTGAGGTTAAAAACTCCTTTCAGCAGTTACTGCATTTGTAATCCGTCCATCCTTCTTTCCTTCTGTTTTTCCTTTTTTTTTTTTTACTGTTTTTCAAATTTCTATTAAAAATTTTTTTAATCCATTTTATTTAGGTGTTATTTGCATTTAATAAAATTCATGCACTTTTACTGTGCTGGTCAGTTATAGCTCACTAACGAATTTACCCGTGTAACTACTATTGCAACCAAGATATAGAATATTTCCAACACCCCCCACAGCTCCTCTCTTCCCTGGCAGTAAATTGTCATCCACTGTGAGCTTGAGGCAGCCTTTGATCTTTTTCCACTATATATTTACTTTTTCTGCTCTGCAACTTCATGTGAATGGAGTCATACAGTATATGTTTGGATTCTTTTGCTCCTAATAAAGCTTTGGCAATTTATACATATTTTGTACTTACTAATAGTCAATTCCTTTTTATTGTCAAGTAGTATTCCATTGAGTGAATATACCAATGTTTGTTTATTCATTTACTCGTTGATAGTAATAATTTGAATTATTTCCAGTTTGGTGTGACTATGATTAAAATTGCTTTAAGCATTCATATTCAAATCTTTTTATATGCATATATTTTCATTTGTCTTGGGTAATTCCTAGGAATGGATTGCTATATCACATGGTAAATATATGTTTAATTTTATAAGAAACTGCTCAACTATTTTCCAAAGTAAAAAACAAAATGGATTTACACTCCCAGAATTCTGGTTGTTACACATCTTCATCAACCATTGATCTTGTCAGTTTTTAAAAATTAATCATTAATGAGTGTGTAGTGGCTTATCATTGTGGCTTCACTTTTTTATTTCCCTAATGGCCAACGATGCTGAGCCTGTTTTTGGTCACTGTTAGCCATTTCTGCATCTTATTTTGTGAAGTACTCCTTAAAAACCTTTGGCCATTTAAAAAATTGAGTTGTTTGTCTTCTTCTTATTGAGTTGTGAAAATTCTTTCTAGGTATTAGTACTCTGTCAGATATATGAATTATGAATATTTTATTCCCTGTCTGAGGCTTGCCTTTTTAATATCTAAATGACATCTTTCCAGGAGCAGATGTTTCTAATTTGAATGAAATACAGTTTATCAAAATTTTTTTTTCATTTTATGGTTAGTGCTTTCTATATTCTAGAAATCGTTGTCTAATTAATGTAATGAAGATTTTTTATCTTGTGTTTTTTTTTTCCAGAATATTTTAGTTTTAGATCTGTGATTCATTTTGAGTTTTTTTTTTTTCTTCTTTGTGGTGTTGTGATGGTTGAGTTTATTTTCCTAATGAATATTCAGTTGTCCCTATACCATTTGTTAAAAAGGCTGTCCTTTCCCACTGATTTTCCTTGGTATCTTTGTTGAAAATTAATTGATTGTGTATGTGCAGGTCTATTTCTGGACTGTTTATTACTTTCCATTGATCTATGTGTCTATCCTTACATCAATACTGTACTGTCTTGCTTACTACAGCTTTATAGTAAACCTTTGAATCAAGTGAGTGTCAGTCCTCCAACTTTGTTCTTTTTTTTCAAAATTGTTTTGGCTATTCTAGATTTTTTGCATTTCCATATAAATTTTAGATCTAATATGTCAATTTCTACAAGAAAAAAACCTGTTGGGGCTTTGTTTGCGATTGCATTAAATCTATAGACTAATTTGGGGAAAATTGACGTTCCTAACAATATTGACTCTTCCAATCCTTGGAGGTAATATATTTGTCCATTTCTTTAGTTCCAATTGAATATTTCTTAGAAACGTTTAGTAGTTTACCTTGTACAGGTTCTGCACACATTTTATTAAAAATTGCCAAGTATTTCATGTTTCTGATGCTTGTATCATACAACTTATCAAACCCACTTTTAAATTTAGTAGCATTTTTCCCCCAATTCCCCAGGCTTTTCTACATACATGAACATGTTGGCTGCAATTAAAGATTATTATATACTTTACATGTTCCAATTTGTACACATTCATTGTTTTTCTTGCCTTATTATACTGGATAGTACCTCAAGTACAATATTAAATAAAGTGATTAAAACAGACATCCTTGGCTATTTCCCAGTCTTAGAGAAAAGGTGTTTATATTTTAACCATTAAGTATGATGTCACCTGTAGGTTTTTCATAGGTGCTGTATTAGTTTTCTAGAGCTGCCAGAATAAATTACCACAAATTTTGTGCTTAAAACAACAGCAGTTATTCTCTCAAAATCCGAAGGCCAAAAGTCTGAAATCAGGATGTCATCAGGGTCATGTTCTCTTCCTAATTCAGTATGAGCTCATCTTAATTAATTACATCTATTGATACAAATACTCTATTTTCAAATAAGATCACATTCACAGGTGGTAGGGATAAGGAGTTCAGCATATCTTTTGTGGGAGGGGTTCACAATCCAGTGCACAATAAGTTTCTTTTATTAGCTGAGGAATTTCTCTTCCATTCCTAGTTTTCTGAGGGTTTGTATTATGAATGAGTGTGGCCTTTCGTCAAATGCTATATCTGAATCTATTGAGATGATTATATCAATTTTGCTTTATTTTTAACACAGTGAAATACATTGATAAATATTTTATAACATATTATGGACATTTTCAAATATTCAGCAAAGTTGAAATATAATTTTACAGTGAATATTGGTATACCCACTATCTATAGTCTATCATTAGTATTTTAGTATATTTGCTTTATCATATATATATCTTACTACCTGTACTTCTACTTTTCATTAACCCATCATTTTTGGTGCGTTGAAAGTAAATTGCAGACACCAGTATACTTTTTCCTAAATAGTCTGGCATGAATATCAGTACAAGTTCAATATTTGTTTAATCTTTTTACTTTTGAGAGAGAGTTTACATACTTCAAAAATCAGTTCCTAGCAGGTTGTAGATGTAAAGATGAGAGGCAAATAAAATAATATTTCTGTTAGAAATAAGGAGAATATCTTCATATAAGTCAGACAGAAAAGACAAATACTGTTTGAAATACTGAAACAAATGTTTCACTTACATGTGGAATCTAAAAAATAAAACAAAGAAATATGACAGAACAGAAACAGATTCACAGATATGGAGCACAAACTAGTGGTTACCACAGGGGAGTGGGTTGGGAGAAGGACTGAACAGGTAAAGGGGATTAAGAGACACAAACTGCTAGGTATAAAATAAATGAGTTACAGGGATGTAATTTACAGCACAGGGAATATAGCCAATAGTTTATGATAACTTTGTATGGAGTATAATCTATAAAAATATCAAATTACTATGTTGCACATCTGAAACTAATATAATATTGTAAGTCAGCTATACTTCAATTAAAAAAAAGAATATCTTCATAACATTGAGGTAAAGAATCATGTCTTTAACAGTATACAAAATACCCTAATTATGATGGAAAAATATTGTAGTTAATTAGTAAACATTTCTTTCTATACTTAAAAAAATGCTATTTAAAGAATAAAGAGATAAGCAAGAGAGTGGAAGGAGATATGTGCAATATATATTCTCAAGAAAGAGTATATTTCACGATAATATAAGAATTCTTAATAGTCAATAAATAAAAGACAGGCAATGCAGTATAAAACAAACAAACAAACATAAGTCTGAAACAGGCCCTCCAAAAATAGGATATCCAATGACAAATGAAGATATTAAAATATATCCAATGTCATTAATCCTTAAAAGTACAAGGAGAAACTTCTAAAACCCACCAAAATAACAAAAATTTAAAATGACTGCATTACATGTTGGTAAAGATGTAGAACAAGAATTCTAATACACTGCTAATCAAAGTATAATTACTTTTTTACCTTGTAAAACTGCCATTATCTAATAACATTGAACATATGCATACTTTATGACACAGAAGTTTTACTATTAGGTACGTATCCAACAGAAATATGTGCAAATATGCACCAAACGTTATATTTAAGATGTTTATATCAGCCCCAAATTTGAGAAACCCAAATGTTCATCAGTAATGGATTAAATAAACTGCGTACTTTCATACAATGGAATACTAAACATCAGTGAAAGTGAAGTAATTGTACCTACAGGAAACAACGTAGATAAACAATGCTTAGTGGAAGAAGACATTCAAAAGAATACATACTGTATGATTTCTTTCATAGAAAAACAGGCAGAGGTAATCAATGGTGTTTGAGAAGTAGGAGAGGTAGGGGTTGGGAGGGGGCATAAGAGAGGTTGCAGGCAGTGGCGGTGGAACTGGTAATGTTATGTGCTTTAATCTGGTGGTGGTTACATTATTCACATTGCAATGCTTCATTGAACTCTTCTGATACAATTTATGAAGTTTTCTAGAGCTATTCTTCAAAAAAGAATTTAAAAAAATAACTGGTTATGTCATGCCTTATTCCTCCTCTCTACCACCCTTGTTCTTCAGGATGTCTCACAATGTGGTCCCTACTTTTCAACACTTCTCTCTTCGTCCTTTACGCTCCAGCTGTGCTGGGAAACCTCTCTGCCTTGAATCCAGGCAGAATTTTTCCCACTTCTCTGACTTTGCTCATTTTCCCCCCTTTTCTTCAAATCCTCCCCAAACTGCATCCAACCATTTTTCAAGTCCCACCCCAAATGCCACTTCTTATTCAAAACTTTCTTGATCCTTCCATTTCAACATGATCTCTTCTTTCTCTGAAATCCCATGCTATTTTCCACTTATTTTTTGAACATTATATTTCTTTTTTTTTTTTTTTTTTTTTTTGTGGTACGCGGGCCTCTCACTGTTGTGGCCTCTCCCGTTGTGGAGCACAGGCTCCGGACGCGCAGGCTCAGCGGCCATGGCTCACGGGCCCAGCCGCTCCGCAGCATGTGGGATCCTCCCGGAACGGGGCACGAACCCGTGTCCCCTGCATCAGCAGGCGGACTCTCAACCACTGTGCCACCAGGGCAGCCCCATATATTTCATTTTTAATGGTAGTAATTTTAGTACTTGCTTTGTCCTATCTCCCATCCAAACCCCAATTAAGGGAGAAAGTATGGAAGATTAATGTATGAAATAAAAAAAAATGTATGGACTTGGGATTTAGACTAAATTTAATGGAAATTTATTATGGAATATTTCAAACATAGACTAAAGTATAGAGAATAGTATAGTAAATTCTTATGTACCCATCACCGAGCTTCAACAATGATCATAATTCTGGCTTAATTCAGTTTTGAATCCCTTATTAACTGACTGATAATGGTCAATTGAGATGGAAACTAAGCTACTGCCTGTAGGATAGATATAAAATGCATAGAAACACGTGTAAATTTGGACCTGGGCATGGTTACATGTTCAATAACATCTCCTTATTTGCATACATGAACTTCCCATTTGACATGTTTTAACTTTAATATTATTGTGTTAACAGTTTGATTTTAAAGTTTCCTATCTTCCTTATGTATGTGTGTCCCAATAGTCTAACCAAGTTTCATAATGGGATGAACAAATGACTTTGGTCTTTATTTCAAAATCGTGTAATTTTCATCCTCTCTTTCCTTTCCTCTTCCTCTCATCACGCCTTCACTCCTTCCTTCCTTCTGACATGTTTTCCAGGGGTAAATTTTCAGAACGCTCAACTCTGAAGAATAGAACTCCTAGGGACTTCTGGAATGTTAAAGGTAATTAGACTTCAGAACAATAAAGTGATTTCCCCACTTCCATCCCTTCAAATTTTTTTTTTTGTGTGTGTGTGTCTTTATATAATGAACAGCAAGTGCAAAATATATTATAAAAGTGGAAGAGAGCCATGGGTTATTATGCACTAAAAAACAAATTCTTAAAGGTCTAAAAAAGGTGATTTTTCTTCATTACCACATTGAAGAGTACTTCTAGTGAAGAAAGGCAAATTAAAATCCACATTATCTTAAAACTGAGGTGTTTGGAATGGACAGAGAATGCTGAGTCTTTGTGGGGTCCTTTAAACGAGTTTTTCAAAATATACTTTTAGGAAGTAAGAATGCAGTATGGGAAATACAAATAAGACTTTTGATAAATTAAAGATGTAGGTTCTTAGTCTTCCTATCTAGAAAATAAAAAGAATATTTTTACTTCTAAAAGTGAAAAAAAACATGAAAAATAAATATGAATCTAATAGAGATCTGTCATCCTTAATTACATCTATTACTGAATAAGTGTGCAAAGACACACTCTTCTTGCTTTTCTTACAGTAAGAGCTTTTCCATTAAATGATAACAGCCACACCCACACACAAACACAAGCTATGTGAACAGTATTGGTCAGCAGCCAGTTATATAATGAACTTTGTGGGATAATAAATGGGTTTCATTTTAAGTGATTTGTTTTTTAGAATACTTGAATATTAGAGTGAATCTTTTGTGGTTTTGTGGGTGGAGAGTAAAGGGAGCATCAGAATTACGAATAAGTAGTTAATAATGTATTTCCCATGGATCTGCCCAATGCCCAGCAGAATGGTGGTCATTGAAAGTGTTAAATTACAATCCATGAAAATTGGTTTGGATGCTGGGTGAGCACGGAAATGTACATGGGTAACTATGTTTCTTGTTGGCATTCCTGAGATGCTTCTTTCGTTAATACTCAATTCACATAGAAAAGCCTGTTGTTTCAAAGGTTTTTCAGCACAACATATATATTTTTTTCCTTCAAATTATTTTCATTTTCTGCCAAGCCTTGCTGAGGAAGTTGACATTTTGCGCTACCCAGTTAGTGACTCACTCACACATTTTGTTTTGTCCACAGTGGTTCAGTGACTTTTGCCCTCCTTACTAACACAGTAATTATTCTGGCTTGCAGTTATATTGAACGATTAATGCCTGCCCCTTTCCGTCTGCAGTAAAACAAAAGCATTTGCACAATCATTTTAACAACCATATTGCAGCTCATAAAGATAAACTACAAATATTAAGGCAATATTTGTACCAGAGCAGCAAAGGATTTTAACGTTGTATTGTTGCTAGGTAAAGGAGAGATAGTGGAGAAATTGGAGGTGAGAACTCGACGATGTTTTAGTAAAGACTTTTTAAAGAGCATCTCCGAAAACATTAGATAAAATCATTTTGCATTTAGTGCATTTCAGTTTCAGCTTATAGTTTGTTATGTCCTGTTCCAATTTTATCTGCTGTATTGCAGGTTAATTAAATGAAAATGTAGTTTTTTACTGTCGTTAGTGAAAAATTAAACTATTGTTTTAAATGACATCAAAACAAGAAAAAACCTTATATTTTAATATCACATTAAGAGGCATATACATGCTTTACCTATAGATTTATATTCAACGTATAGTTTCTCCTCAATCTTTTTTTTCTGTGAAGATAAGCTTAGCCCATTGTTTTCGCTACTCTTTAACAGTACCATTGTTATTTAAATGAACTTTGAACTTTTTGAATCAGGAACTCATGATTATTTGATTCCTAGCCTCCCTTGTCTAATAAAGCAAGGATGCTCTCTTTGCCTTCATTCTCAACCTAACCTTTACTCCTCCTCCTTCTCTTCCTCATCATTAGCAAGCTCTTAAAACACATTGTGTTAACAGTAGCTTAGTATGTAAACTATCCATTATAACCACTCTAATCCATGTCTGCTTTATTTTATGGCTCTATTGAATGTAACCAGTAGAGTCAATTTATAGCCTGTTCATTTTATTATAATACCCATTATTTAGTATGCATGGGCCCCATCTCCTCTCAGGTATTCATAACATTTTAACCAAACATTACCATTAGCATGTCCTTAAATAAGTAATAATGGCAATACTTTGTATTAGATTATAGAGAACATTTTTTTCAGGGCTTATTTATTTTCAAAGAACAGCAAAATGCTGGCACTTCCCAAATGAGAAAATTCAACCACCCTCCACATCTTTTCTGAAATATTTGATATTTTTAGCAACTTAATTTCTCCCCAAGTAAAGTAAGTTAACATAAAATTATACTTAACTAGTATTCACTGTGATTCATCAGTACAGTTAGGTAACTATTTGATAGTCTGTAATTGTGAGGACAGATTTACTTAATATATTCATTACTCCTTGCCTTTTCTAAACAGAGGGAAAGAAAACTTTCAACTGAGAGAAGTTCCTTGCGTTCACATCACTACTCAAGGTTAAATCTTCTATTCAAATTAGGCATGAACAACTGCAAAAGGTAAAATGAGAAGGTTCAACAACATATGAAACAGCCCCAGGTTATCAATAATACAAGGGCATGAGAATAAAATTTAGGCCATTCAAAATGTAATAAAATTAACCTGGGAGTAGCCTGTCTGTAAAAAACAAATGATGATAAGAGAGAGAAAAAAATGGATGGAAAATTGCCCAGTGAAAAACGAATATGCAATTGGGACTCAATTTGTGTTTTCAAACAGATTAATATTAGGCTAGGTCGGCATTCTCCAGTTAGCCTTTATCACATGTTGTCATTTCTTCATTTTGCATAATCAGTTTATATAATTTTCAATATATTGGTTTATGTTCTAATCCAAATAAAAAGTGCTGTTCATTATTGCAGCCATCCCAAGAGTTTATTATCCAGTTAACCAGCTATCTGTGTATTTCAGTTATACTTGGAAAGTTCTGCTTCTTGCTTCATAAGAGTTTTCTGTTGAAGTGAAAGGTGCATCACAAGTTCAGCCCCACATAGGGACCTGTTCTGAATGTTCTGTACCATATTCTGGCAGTTGTATTTCATAATTCATTAGACAAGAACTAAAGTTGCAGCTAATAGTGGAATATTTTGGCTGGTGGATATGCTTTGCAGGACTAGCAAGTGAGGAGAAGAGCAAATGAATGGAAGTTGCCACTCTCAGAAGACAATGAAAGTCAATGAAAATAGTGTGAGTGGGCAAGGGGCACCCCACACTTCTAAAACTGTATTTGCAAATATTGTGTATTATATTTCCCTTTTGAAGATATTCAGTATGCCTTAGAATATTAAAGGCTCTGATACTAAACTTCGGCCTAGAACTTCCCAAATTTATTTGGCCATGTATGCTTTCTTTCATCATGAACTTATTACTATATCTAGGACCTTTTGTTCGTTCCACACACATTTTGGGAAAGAGTATATATTATCACTTCTGGGAAACAATAACAAGAAGGATAGTAGAACGGAAGTAGAGGAAAGTAGCTAGCTGGCTGAGAGACTACGCCACATGCAGGGTGTGAATAAGAGTGATGGAACAGGAAGCTCTGATGCATGCAGACTAGGAGATAGCTAGCTATTCAAGCTACATTATTTGACTTTTGCTTATGCCCTGGATGGAGAAATGCAGTGCCTCTAGAGGAGAGGTGTGGGAGCAAAGGAATGGGAGTCCGCTGCAGAAATTTGTTTCTAATCAGAATTAAAGGGGCTATTTTATTGCTCATAAAATTGTCCCAACTTTGACCCTTCTTTATTTAAAAAAAAAAAAACCAAAAAACTTAGCAGTAGAACATCTGTCATCCAGACCACCTCTAAGGTAAGTAAGCATCTTGGAGAATCTGTTCACAGTGTTGTGGGCCCTCCCACTGAAAACTTACATGGAAAGAAGAGGAGCTTCAGGATCAGGCTGAATCAGGTTCAAATTCTGGATCACAGTTTAACTAAATGCGTAATCTTGGGCAAGATATTTCATTTCTTTAATACATTTTCCCTCAAGTGTGGTAATACTGTATACCTCACGGCACTATCTTTTGCCTATATTTTCTCGATGTCCCTGGTCAAAGCAATAGGATATTTATGCAGGCATTATGCTGAATGTTTTGCATATATTACATCATTTATTTCTTGTAAGAACCCTATGATAAATAGGTTCCATCATTATCTCCATTTTACAGAGGAAAAAACTGATACACAGAGAAATGTCACAAGGTCACCTAGATATTAAGTGGTGGAGTTGGGATTTTAGTCTGATTCTGAGTGTACTCTTAAGACTGCTCTTCTGCCTAGATATGCAGTTGCAGGAGGATGGTGATAAAATGCAAATTACCTGTATGTCCCCAAATGTCTAGTTTTAACATATTAACAGTTAAACCAGGATTCTGGTGACTCTAGATCTCTAAGTCTCCAATTACTTACTCTGGAACTCCAGTGTCTACCAAAGATCTCTGAGTATTCTTAGCCTGTTTCAGAGACCACTGTGACAATCATCTCTTTTCACAGTACCTCTCTCAAAAGCAAAGAGGATGGATTCTCCCCTGACTTACATAGTAGAGCCTGCAGCATATTTGATACTGAGTTTAGTGATGCAAACCATTTAGCTTACTGATACTATCCTTTTCTTTCCCCTGGCACAAATTAGCTGCATCTAAATAACCTTCCATATCTGCTGTCATTATGAACTTGACTAACAATATCAACTCCTCTCTGACCCTTAGGGTTTATTGCTGGATTCAGCTCATCATAGAAACCTTTCCTGTTGATTGTTCGTCGTTTAATGCCACTAAAATCTTTACCCTTTTCCCTCTGAGTTACACAGACATATCTGTATGTTTCTGAACCCCAATTGTGGATAAAACATAGTTCAAAAATATCCCCATCTGGGGAAAGTTCCTCAAGTCCCCTGTAAGTCAAAATTTTGAAATCAATATCTGTAGGGAGATATGTCAAGTAATATGCTGGATATGACTAAATCTCAGTTCTTACCAGTCCAGAACTCTGATACACAAACATGTTAATAATTTCACAGTGGAGTGCTGGAACTGGCTCATACTGGCTCAGAAGACTGTTAAGTTTTCCAAAAATTTGCAAGCCATTTGGTAGCTTGTAATCGGCCATGGTGGGAATATATACACCAGGGGAATCAACAAATGCTACAAATCAGTGCTTCCTCCATCTTCCCTGTTCCACCCTCAGAGAGCTACTTGTTAACCATTTCCCAGGGCACCATTGCTTCTCCATCTTCTTTTGTTGAGTGCTAATAAAAGTTGGGGGTAGGGGGGGCAGGGTCTTAGCAAAGAGGAATGTTGAAAGTAGGACAAATAAAGTCATCCATTTGTAAATCTAGCTGAGAAATTTTTGAGGAGCTGCAGTTCCCTTCTAGCAAGTCTAGTCTGTCTTTTGATACTGATCATTAAAGGCTAAGAATTCAGGTGAATGTTTTCTGATTCAATTAATATGGCACTTAGCAAAAAAGTCTGAAATTAAGTATATTTTATTTTTGTGGCCATGATTTTAGTGAGCTAAATCTTTAAAAGCTTGTTTCCTAAGTAAAAAATAACATGTGATACAGAAATTAAGAACCCAAGACTTTTTACTTTAGTTTGAATCAATTTTAGGTTTAAAACAGTGGCTCTCAACCCTGTCTGCATATTAGAATCACCTGGATGCTTTGAAAGCACTTTGATGCCAGGGACCCCTCCCCAGATCAGTTAATTCAGATAAATTAATGCTGGAGGTGAATCACTGGCTAACCTGTTATCCTGTTTCTCAGGTTCTCCAGGTGATTCCAGTGTTCATCTAGGATTGAAAACTGCTGTGTGGTCTGTGGAACCTTCCCTCTTGATTGAAGGCGGCGTGTATTTAAGGCAGGACTTGGGCTGGTTTTCTAAAGTGTTGATGTTTCCTCAGAGACTGGAGGTGAACGCAGAACTGTAAGTGGTTTGAATTTAATTTTTGTTGTTCTTGCATGCTTTTAATAATGTACTGTTTATTGCCAGCACATCTTGGAATTGTAGTAAATGCATTTATGTAAAAACACTGGGCAGTAACTAGAAATTTTGGAAAATCAGTTGCCAATCAAATTTACTTTTCTTGTTGACTGTAGAAATAAACCCCAAGTGAGGAAGGGGCAGAATTTCTCTGAAAGCATGTCTTGGATATTTCTCCACTTAGCTCCATGATATTCTTTTATTTAGAGAGATTGTTGGGTAGAGACTGAAGTAGTCACGTCCAGATTTGTATTTTCCTTGTTGCAAAGTTCTTATTTGTCACTTTTCTTCTCTGGTTGTGTTGCAAAGCCACATAACCCTTATCTAGTAGTGTATTAAAGGAGGCTCTAACTAATCCCTTTTGTGGCCCTAAGTGGTGGGGGAAAAAAGATAATGGTGTTCTCACCTCAAATGTGTTTAAATTAAAAAAAAAAAAAAAGTGTTAAAAGAAGTATGAAGAAACCCAAAGAAGTTCTGACTTTTTGCAAAATATGTTGACTCCCTTTTAAAAACTAAAACTAAAACACTCTCAAAAAATTTGGGGGCCATAATCTTCTTCGCAGGCTGCCTGTTAAGCTGAGTAGCCCAGCAGTGGAATCAAAATGATTTTTCTGTTTTTGCTAACTTCTTTCCCAGAGATTTATTAACTGTGAATTTCCAATTCTTGACATGACACAGTGACTGAGACTACAGTCTGCAGATGATTAATTATCACAAAAAATGATAGATTTTGAAAGAAAAAGTGAAAAATCAGAGTAATATTAGAAATCTGGTCTAGATGACAAATGCTGAAATAAGATGCAGCTTTGCCAGTTAATCATATTTATTTGAAAAGCCATAGAAAGGTTTAAACTCATTTCTTTATAAAAACGTTCCAGATTTTAAAAAAATCTTACTGTATGAATTTAATTTATGTAAGATCGTAATTCAAGAGTAAGTTGAACTTTTATTTGATAGGCTTTCTTTAGTACTGACCTTTGTTTTCACTTTATCTCCCTATATACGGAAGAAAGTCACTTAATCGGCAAAAAAGAAGGTTCTCAGTATAAGTTATACAAGCAAATATATTTAAGTGCAATTATCATGTTAATTTCATACATATTAAAGAAGTTAAAGTCAATCTAGGTTTTTAGCTTCTAATATTAAGTGGATGTCTATGAAGAAATTAGAAACTCACATTTAAATTCAATCACACTGAAAAGCAAAAAGGGTCAAGAGTAGTTTTTAGGAAAGGCATGAAAGTATTTCTGTGTCTTAGAATATGATTTTCAAACTTCCTCATGAAGAATATGAAAAATGTAAATGGCATGTGTTGAAAATGACATGGTGGATAGCTTTAATATTGCAGATTTCTTTTGGACTTTTCTTGAATTCATCTTGAATACGAACAGTTATGACTTTTAAAGTTATATAGTGAGGTTGATAATCATGTGCTGATTATGTTCATTAGGTTGATGATGATTAGGTTCATTCTTCTAGAAGGACAAATCTCTTAAATAATGATAAGAGGACTTGACAGTATTGTTAGAAAGTTATGGTTGGTTACAAGAGAGCATGGGGACACATTTGGATGTTTGAAATATCTGAAGATGGGCTCCAGAAATGTTTTCAGTGTTTTAATTAAAATATAACACATACATAAAGGGTAAACAAATTGTATATTTATATAGCTGGTATACTGTTTTATGAAATGGACACACCTGTGTAGCCGCCAATCAGATTAAGATGTGGAATGCTATCAGCACCCCAGAAGTATCACACATCACCCCTTTAAGGTAATTGCTATTATGACATTTCAGCAGAGATTTGACTTGTTTGGGGTCTTTATATAAATCATACTGGATGATATCATTTATTTACTTTTGCTCAACATTTTATCTGAGATGCAAACAGGTTGGTGCATGTAGTATTTCTTTTTCAATACTACATAGTATTTCATGGGAAGAATGTACTACAAACTTATTAATCTCTTCTACTGATAGACTTTTGGGTTGTTTCCAGTTTGTTGCTATAGTGACTAGTGTTGCTGTAAATATTCTTGTACATGTCTCTTGGTGCACATTTACATATCCTTCTATTGGGAATATGTCTAGAAGTAGATTCCTGAGCTGTAAGAGAGGTATATGTTCAGGTTTTTAGAATGCTGACAAACATTTTCCAGAGGGGCTGTACTAATTTACACTCACACCAACAGTGTGTATAAACTTCAGTAATGAAGTCTGGAGGGAATTTGTGTATGGACAACCAGAATCAGAGTCAACCCTATATGTTTTACCAAAATAAATGTGAGGTAATGGAGACAGTGTTAGGTCTGGAAACATGGATTTGGGGCCTGGATTCTCCTGTGGATGGCTGGAAAACTAGGAAAGAAAGAAAACCCGAGACTAGAACTTTAGAAAATGCCTACTTTTAGGGAAAAATGAAAGAGGGGCAGGAAAGACAGACATATCAGACTTGGAGCAAAGAAAGTTCAGTGTTAAAGTAAACGAGGGAGTAAGTTAAACAGGTAAAAGGAGGAGCCAAATCTATTGTGGCATGTAGCAAAATGTTTGAAGTTGCTGCACTTCAAAGAGTATGCTGGTATACTTCAAAGAATACTGGTAAGTTGCTATTGGATTTGGAAATCAGAGTGTCCTGGTTGGCATTAGGAGAAACATTTTTTTAAAAAGCAAAGGGAGTAGAAGCCTATTAGCAGTGAAATAAAGAGTGAAAAGGAGGAGGGGAATTGATGAATCTAGGTAACTTTTCCAAGCTCGCAGTACCAGAGAGACTGAGAGGCTAAGGGAATGAGGAGAGGGCACTGGATAACTTAACCTGATGAAATGGAAGGTGCGTTAAGGAGAGTTACCTGAGACAGGCTTGGAAAACGACAATGAGCAGATTCCGGAGAGTTGGGATTGGCTCATTAGTGTGTCTATTTTTTATCCTTTGGCCAGAGTGGTCTCTGATGGGGTGGAAGAAAAGAAAAAATATTACTCTTTGAAGAGTTTAATAATGTCCCTCCCTGCTGTTAGGGGTATTTCAATGAAATATTCTTGGACGAACTGGAATATATTTGAAATTCAATGAAAATGTGGATTGATTAGTAAGGAAGCAGAAAAGTGATTCAAATCTTGCCAGATCCCTTCTTTTTTAGAAGCCTCATTTTGAAGTACTCTTCACATTCTATTGTTTTAAACCAGGGATTCTCAACAGTATTAGTACAGTCGGCTCTCTATACCCTTGGGTTCCACATCCGAGGATTTAACCAACTGTGTATTGAAAATACTTGGGGTGGGGGGAATTCCAGAATTTTCCAAAAAGTAAAACTTGAATTTGCCACACCCTAGCAGTATAATGTTCTGAAGTTTCTGCAGAAACTTCAGAGGATGGAACAAATATTTCATTTTGCAATCTCCAGGCTTCTGAAGACCGTACGTATGCAGCCTGAATACACGGTGTCTCCCAAGTTTGCTTGTGCTATATTTTATTTATTTTTTTAATTTTGTTTTGTGCTGTATTTTAAATGAACATAAGTTTGACATTAATGACCTCTTTAAACTGTTGGGCTACCCAATATATAAAAATGTTATAGAATTACTGTTAACATCTTACCTCTTTGATCTGTATGCAAAACCCATTCTTAATTCTATTTGAAGTCAGGGTTATATGAGGCAAGGCATTTGAATTAAAATAATTTTCTTCTTATATTGACTGTTTTATCATATGACATGCCTAGTGTATTAAAATAATCAGATGGAAAGAATGTTTCATGTTTCCCACTCTTTGACTTATCTTTAGGCAACATTGAATTTTAGTGATAAACATTTTTTGTATTTTTTTAGGGAGAGGGCTGCTAATGGTACATATGGCAGATAGTGGTCTGTTAAACTCTGAGTAATAAGAGGCAATTAGACATACTTGTTAACACAGATTTTTCTCATGTAAAAGTAAGGAAGAGTTCTATCCTTAGACTAGCATTTCTCAAATTGTGATCCTTGAACCAGCTGCTTTAGCATCACCTGAGAACTTGTTAGAAGTGTGAATTCTTTGTTGCCCACTCCATGCCTCCTTTCCCCCAGCTGAGTCAGAAATCCCACATCCAAATTCTGATGCATGCTAAAGTTTGCATGCATTTCTTGCATGCAGTTTTGATGGTGGAGTGCAAAAACAAGATTTGTTCTGTTACTGTTACCTTTCCTCTGCTTGCTTCTGTCAGCATTAGACACAGAGTTTCAGAAAACCAGAACCAGTAGGATAGATAAGAGGAAAATTAGTGTGGGAATTGGCTTACACAGTTATGGAGGCCAAGACGTCTCATGATCTGCCCTTTGCAAGCTGGAGAACCAGGAAAGCTGTGGTGTAAGTCCCGCTTGAGTCAGAACCTCCTGAAAACTAGGAGCGCTAATGTCTGAGGGAAGGAGAATCTGGATGTCTCTGCTCCAGCAGAGAGAGCTCACCCTTCCTCAGCCTTTTTGTTCTATTCAAGTCCTGAACAGATTGGATGATGCCCACTCTTATTGGTGAGGGTGATTGTTTCTACTCAGTTTGTTGATTCAAATGCTAGTGTCTTCCCAAGACATTCAGATATAATGTTTATCAGTTATCTAAGCATCTCTTAACCCAGTCAAGTTGACACATAATTATCATACAGTCTCACCAACTTCCATATAATTTGGCCCCCTTGGTTTTATTTCCCATTATTCCCTACCCTAGCTCATCTAGTCTTATCAGTCAGGGTGTATATGTTTGGGAGGGTTAAGATTATTTGATAACAACATCATACTCATTTCCAATTGTATGTCTTCATTCCTCTCCTTCCATATTTACCAAAGTCCTTTATTTTTGTCCTTTCACTCATGTAATTTCTCCTGTCTTTGATGGGAGCTCAGCATACCCATCTCAATGAGGAAACCAAGTCTAACAGAAAGTAACTCAAGCAAAGGCCTAAGCATAACGACTGACCAGCTGGACAAAGGAATATGGCCAGGCAGCAACCTGGTGGGCACCAAGGACTAAGGCCCCTCTGGTAGATACAGCTTCTAAAAGTAGCAAATCTCATGTGGCCCTGCTGGCTGGTGAGGCCTAGTCATGGTCAGGATGGATTTGGTCAGAGACCAAGCCTATAGGTTGAAGACCCCAGTGAGTCCAGCTGAAAGATTGGAAAGACCTGCAAAGATCAGGTCCCGTCCCAAACCCTCCAAAAACCATTCCCTGGTTACCCTCATTTCACTGTTTTTTTGTTTTGTTTTGTTTTGTTGCGGTACGGGGTCCTCTCACTGCTGTGGTCTCTCCTGTTGCAGAGCACGGGCTCCAGATGCGCAGGCTCAGCGGCCATGGCTCACGGACCCAGCCGCTCCTCATCATGTGGGATCTTCCCGGACAGGGGCACGAACCTGTGTCCCCTGCATTGACAGGTGGACTCTCAATCACTGCGCCACCAGGGAAGCCCTCACTGTTTTTTTTGTTTGTTTTGACCAAAGCTTGATACACCTCACAATTTAGGACTGACTTGGTATCCTGCTCTGTTTTCTTATACTGTCATTGTATTAGCTCATTCTGCTATAACAAACTACTATAGACTAGGTGGCTTAAATAATAGAAATTTTATTTTTCATAGTTTAAGAGGCTGGGGAGTCCAAGGTAAAAGTATTGTCCAATTTAGTCCCTGGGTCAGGGCTCTCTTCCTGGCTTTCAGTTGGCAGCCTTCTCTCTGTGTCCTTACATAGCAAGGAGTGAGTGAGAGAAAGCAAGCTCTCTGATATCCCTTATGAGGACACTAATCCCATCATGGGGCCCCACCCTTAAGAATTCATCTAAACCTAATTCTGTCCCTAAGGCCCCATCTCCAAATTCTATCATATTGGGGATTAGGGATCCAACAGTTGACTCCATAGCAGTCATTTTGAGATTCATATTAGTACTTATCCCCACTGAGCTTGTGCAATGCTAAGCATAGAGGAGGCAGTTGGTTAAATTTTGCTGGCTAATTGATATCCTATGTATAGTAAATGAGCATAGATTTTTAAAACATTGAATAAGTACCTATCTATAAATGTGGACACATTGCCTCTTAAAATTTCTGCTGTATAGATTAAGTATTTACTTGTCTTGATAATTTATTGTGTTAGCCTCTGGAGGAGAAAAGAGTTAGAAACAGTAGCACCACTGCAAGCAGCCTTACTCAGTAGGCCAGGGATTATAGCATAGCTACTTTAAGATTTGCTTGCAGATCAGAAATTAAAAGCAGGTAAATTGAGGGTTGCTGATTTTTTTTTTAATCTAAAATAATTCCTTCTTCCTGTGCCTTACTCACGATCTAGCCCTATTCCTGGGAAAGCATTTTTACAGCTAAAACAAATCAAACAGCATAGACTGAGAAAACCCTATGTGCCAGATTCACCCTGCTATACTGATAATGAGCTGGAATTATTTCTTTCAGAAAACCCAGTTAAAATCTCCATTCAATTTGCAGATAGGTGAGTGGAGGAGTTATTTTGGACATATGGACCAAACCATGCCATATGGAAAGCAAAAACAATGGTCTGCAAAGAGATGTTTGTCTGTACTCAAAAGAACATACATTTCTCTTTCTACCTGCTTATACATTTCAGGTGAAAAATACAAACTTATTGTGTTCCAGTGTGTACACTTAGTTTGTTATGTAATGGGGGCTGTGCTTTCTCTTTAAATATGAACTGTAGATTCTTGAACAAAATAACAAAAAATTCTATCAGATTAATACAAAACTTAGGAAAAGGCCCTTTGGAGAAAATCTTAATTTATTTTTATCAGCATGAAACCCTCCTGAGAATATGGTGAGCTCTGTTTCCTCCCTGAAATACCACAGCTTGGAGTCTGGCAGCATTTCCACCATCTACTACCCACAGAGCTTGATTTTTTTTTTTTTAAGTTGTTTTCCTCAATATAATGAGACCAGTGATTTCTAACAGCAGTCACATCCAAATTTCTTCTGGAATTGTCAGTTGTGTATCTAAATGTTATTTTCCTGCTGTCTTTTATATTTTGAAATTTAGATTTACAGAAGAGTTGCAAAAATATTCTTTGTATGCTTCACTCAGCTTCCTGTGATATCAACCATGATACATTTATTAAAACTAAGAAATTAACACAGGTACAATGCTATTAACTAAACTCCATATTTTGTTTGGTTTTCTCAGTTTTTCTACTAATATCTGATCTGTCCCAGGATCAAATCCAAGGTGCCATGTTGCATTTAGTCATCATGTCACCTCAGTCTCCTTTAATATATAGTAAGTTTCTCAGTCTGTTTTTATCTTTGATCTGGACACTTTCTGCTGTTTTTAAAGCCCTTTCCAAATACACCTTTTCATACATGCAGGATACCTTGTAACCATTGAATAGAATTGTTTATTTAAATATACTTAAAAAACACCATGTGGAAATTATTTATGTTCAAAAAGATCCTTGAAAGGAGCAAAGTATGTGTTGAATTAAAAAAAAAATACCAAGGAAGAACTCATCCCTTGGCTTTTTTACTTAGCTTTCCTGCTTCTAGTATCACTGTAACAAAATACAGTGGATACATCTCAAACATTCATAAACATTCAGAATAATCTTTTTAATGTATGACTTTATCATGCAGTTTTTGTATTGATAGTTTCATAATCACTTGCATAAATTCTAGACTCTTTAGCATGGCATGTAAGGTCTCATGATCTGGCTCCCGCCCATCCCTCAAGAAGCACCTTTAGCTATTCCTGACCACTTGTCAAGTCCTCTGTGGTAGGCAGCCTTGGAGAGCTTCCAATAATCCCCATCTCCTTTTCTTTAGGACACTGTGTAATCTATAATCTCTTTTCTTTGAGTGTGGGCTGAATTTGACTGGTTTCTTAGGAATAGCATATGCTTAAAAAGTAAATGAATGCCATTTCTGAAACTGTTAGAACACCCAAGACAAAAGCCACAGTCTTTATTTCTTCCATTTGAGGGAAGCCAACCACCATTTATGAGTGGCCTTAAATTTCTCCTCAAGTGGGCCTCTCATTATCTCTGGCCAGTAGCCAGTGAGGACCTGAGCCCTGCTGATAGCCATGGAAGTGAGCCTGGCAGCAGATCCTTTTCCAGCAAATCCTGGAGATGACTGCAGCCCTGGCCCACCACTGGATTGTAGCTTTGTAAGAGGCCCAGCTCAAATCTCATTGTTGTTTTGAAACCATTTCTGACTATCTCTGCCCCTAATGATCTCACCCATTCAATTACTTACTGTCTCATATTGTTCATAAAGTGCTGCCCTAGCAAAATCTTTAGAATGGCGAAGTGTCTTTTCTTCTGCATGCATATCAAGAACATTTCTGAGCAAGTAGTTAGGTAAATCCTTATTGATCAATTGAAGATGGCATTTAACTTTTGTGTTTATTGAAGCCTAAATTAAAATGATTAAGCTGAATATACATATACAGCCAACAACTCTAAAGCAACCCTGAGACACATGCCTGATAATGATGCTGAGAATGCAAACACAGGGAAATGGTTAGTGAAATCTAAGCTGATATTTAGAAGCATAGTCTTGATGTCAGTAGGCAAGTGAAGACTTGGCTATGGGAAGAGCACAAGAAAATGCACAGATGGGGCTAAGTGCCGCATGGATGGGAGGCTCTGGCCTAACTGGATGGAGCTTTGTTATAGGTAACAGTGTGACAGGTGTTTGGGTAGTACAGGCAAGCCCAACTGGGAAGATGTAAGCCCTGACCCACAAAGGAGAAGCCAGTTTGGTATTGGCCTAGGTGTTCTGTAGTCTAAATTGCATATTCTGGAGGACACATATCACTGTTACCTACCTGTGAACTCTTATTAATACAGGGTCATAAACCCCTGAATATCCCACAGAGTGTTTCAGGGAATCACAAGAAGTGTTCTACCTGAACTCGCAGGTGAGTCAAATCAGTTACCATGTGGCATCCACGTTTGTTCTGTTTCCCTTTTCCCATACCTCCCATCCCGTCCCTAGAATAGGACCACCACTCATTCCTTTTGGCCCCTCCCTGGACTGCTGTATACCATCCCTCCCACAGAGCATTAAGGAGACATATTGTAGGTGGGCTGTCACTGCTCCCTCTGGATGGGGCTCAGGGCACTCAAGCTTCTGGCCATCTGTCATTATAATCATTGTAGTCACATTACCTGTATCATCTATGTGTTGCTCTGATGTGTTACAGACTAAAAAAAAAAAAGTTATCAATTTCTAATCATGGTTTTATACCCTACTCACATCTTCTGTCTCCCAGGGCTTAGTCATGAGTCCAGCCAGGGGTAAGTAGAACAGAGGAGGGAGCTGGACATGAAGAAAAATCTTAGTGATAAACTTGATGTTTTATTCATCTTTTCTTCTTCCTCAGCACTAAGGCTGCCTTACTCCGTCAAGTGTGTTGTGTCTGATCCTCTCTTTATTCAGGGACTATGTAGTAGTCCATCCACAGATTTCTGGTAGGTTGACCCAGATATTCTCAGGCTTCTCTAAACTTTTGGTGGGGAACACAGCTGGGGCTCAAGCCAGGACCACAGCTATACCATGCTCATGTATGAACAAGGGGTGTCAGACTGGGAGGGAGTTGTGTCTCCCAGATAGGGACAGGACCAGCAAATACAAGAGGTAGACTTATGTGTTGGGATGGACAAGGGGAGAGACAATCTGCATGGATTCTGCAGATACGGGTCTATTATTGCCTTTGCTTGACATCATTTTATTCATCTTTGCATGTGATTGTATTTAAAAGTAAGAGGTAAGCAAGGGACTAAAATTATTAATCTTGAGGGTTTTTTTTATGATCAAGGTATGCAGTATGATTTAAACTAGAGTGAGCCGGAAGACCAGCTAGGAAATTATTGAAATAATCCAGGTGTAGAGTGATGAGCATGCTTTATACTTTGCTTGCCTGCCAGGAAACTCGGAGTTAAGTTTTGTGCTGACTTGTAGTAGCTGTCATTTATCCAGATTTAGAATATGATTGCCTTTCATTTTCATTTTTAAAACGATATACATGCTTCCTTTGCCTTACTGGTCTTTGGTTTTATTTTACTTGATTTTTCCTTAAGTCACCACATTTTACTTTTTAGAAGTAAATAGGCTCTAAGTAATAAAAATGAAAATAAATGAAAAAAAGGTTTATTGCTAGTAATGGCAAGACTGGAGATGAGTGTTGCTTATTTGACATGTAGCCTTTACAAACAGCAGAAGTAGGAAGGATGGTATGATCAGAGTTCCCAGGCAATTCACACTGAGCAGATGTACTCATCGTTACCATAGAGCAGTGACTGTATGGGGAACAGTTATGTGTTAGGCATTATTAATTAGTGAGGACACTTGCGCTTCAAAAACTTAAAGAAAATACAACATAATGAAAGATTAGCAAATGTTCTATAAATCTATCTAAATGTATAAAACATATGTTTTATTATTAACTGTAAAACAATTGTTGGTTTAAATGGCATTTACCTGGCACTAAGTTCCAGGGAAGTTGCTAGGCGATTTCACTTTTGAGCTATAACTGTTATTTTTCTTAATTATTCCTCATATGAAATTCTTCCTGTTAATTTGTTTCCACTGTGTCTATTCAAAAGGAAGAATCCCTTGCCCTATCTCTTTTGTTCTAGTCACTTTTTGCATCTTTATGTGGCCCCTTTAACCTCTGGGAACAGTTGGGGATGAAAATGAGAGATCCAACCCACCTGAGGCTCCTGTTCACTGAGAGAACTAGAGAACTTTCCTTCTAAACAGTGGACATTTCTTCTCATGGGCTTCTAAAATAAAAAGTCATGGCCCATTGCTGAGCATATATCCTGAAACACTCAGTTAAAACCACAGGAAGAACTATTGTAGAATGTGAAAACTTTGTCCTAATACAATTTCATCTGAAATGTTATATTCTTTGACTCTCTAGGGGAGAAAAAGAAAGGAAATAGAAACAAATGAAAGAATAGGAATGGATGAGGAGGAATCCAGCCAAGCAGTAGGTTGCCACACAGAAACACAGAGAAAGGTTTTTACTAGCCAAACAAAAGCTTGTCATAGGACTGGGAATCAGAGGAGCTGAACCTGAAGATAAGTACCAAACATGAAAAAATGAATCCATGTGAGAGGGAGAAAAGTAGGACATACATTCTTTTCTCTAAGTGGCTTTAACTACATCGGGTTAGCAAAGAAAATTACTTCTTGCTGTTGGTTGGTATAGTGGTAGCAGGTCACTGGAAAAATAACCCCCTCTTCATCATTTTTTTCATACTTTTTTTTTTAATCAATGCAGTTTTTCTTTTTAATTGCTTCTGTAATCACTTTCTACGATGTTAATCTATTTACAAACAAATAATAACGTAAGCTTATCTTTCATTTAATTAACTAAACTTTTGTCAAATACATTCACATTTGGGGGGAATTAAGACCTAAGATTTGAAAACTTTAATGCCTGCTTTATGAATTATTAATTGCTCTTATTGACTCCATATTTTTTCATACTTTTGAGGAAGGAAAATAGACCTTAGAGAAAGGGGTAAAAACCAGGCTGTGACAGCAAAGATTTCTTTTGAGCCTGATTTTATGCTAGACTATTAAGTAGTCTAGAAATTTCTTTAGAAGATTTATACCTGACTGATAAAAATAGTTTAATACATCATACCCAGGAATCACTGGTCTTTAGGTTGATCTCATAATTAATATTTAAAACTTTGAATGCTTTTCTATTTAAACATGGTAGGTAATATTTCTTTATTTCCATATCTTTAAGTTAAAAGACATCTCAAATGTAAAATACATAGAACTCAAATATGATATTCCATTCTTCAGTGCTTCTTATACATAAGCCACAGTGTTAGGTGCTATAATTCAGATTATGTCAGTTCTTTAAGACCTTTTGGTGTCTTCCCATTGAACTTGGAATGAAATCCGAACTCTCACAGTGATGCCCTGTGATCTGGCCTTCACCTCTCTCCCACTTCATCTGGACCACGCTCCCTCTCTTCTTCCAGTGCCTCTCACGTTCCAAGCTCTTTGCTACTGCAGGTCCTTTCCACTTGCTGTTTCTTCTGCCTGGAATGCTAACTTGCTGTTGTGTTTCTTTACAGGTGGCTCCTCCACACTCTTCAAATCCCAGCTTAATGTCATATTCTCAGAAAGACCTTCCCTGATGCTCACTTTAAAGTTGCTCTCCCATCTACACCCCACACCCCACCATCACTGATTCTGCCACAGCATGCTTTTGTTTCCTTCATAGAGCTTGTCACAGTCTGTTTTCTTGTTTACTTGTTTGTTTCCGCAGCTATACTAGGGACCTCGTCATTCTTCTTTTCTTTTGTATCAAATCCTGGAATGGTGCCTGACACACTCAACATATGCTACTTATTTGCTAAATATAAAAGATGAATAAATGCAGGGAATAGAAACTAATCGTTATAGAACCCTACTTTTATATCAAGCATTTTAGTTTACATAGTTACTGTGAGAAATGTTTTTCCATCTCATTGATGAGAAGAGTGGGAACTTAGGTCTTATAATGGTGCTGAGTCCTTAAGGAATGCCCAGTCTAACTCTATCATTAGCGAGTGAACTCATCATATAATGGATCTAGATTTTCTGTTCTTCCACTATGGCCTATTGACATCTCATATAGCAAGCTTAAATTAAGTGGTTGGATTTAGCCCTGCTCATCATGCCTCCAGTGAAGCATGCATGTGTTTGTGGGTGTGAATGTCTTTATGAAATATCTTTTGGAGTAAAGACACTGTCTCTCATCTCCATAACAGTGAAATGCCCATTCTATTAACACTTGTGATCCTTTCATTATAATCTTTTACATTCGTATAACAATTCTGCAAAGAATTCTCATACACATTGGCTCCTTACATTTCCCTTCTTGTCTCCAGGAGACAGGCAGGGCAGGTGGTCTTATCTTCCTGTTGCAGTTGCTGCTGCTGAAGTTCTGTGATATTAAGTGGCTTGTCTAAGGTCATACAGCTGGTACGTGGTGGAGAGGCCTCTTGGCCTCCATCGTCTGTCCCCAGAGCACAGTTCTGTTGTTCCAAGGCTCATCCTGTCCATCCTCCCCACCCCAACCATGCTTTCTTCTCTGAGCATTTCCTGAAAGTCAGCACTATGACATACTGAGAGCTTTAAACAGAGGTGAGAATGAAGGGGTTCTTGGTAGGGAAAACAGATGAGCAAACAGATTTCCGTGCCTGCTTCCCATCTCTCCCCAGTGTCCCTCTCCTGCCCCCCTCCCACCAAAAAAGTGTTTCCATGGAGCCCTTACTTCCATGCTTACTGATCCATAATATTCTAACAGGGATGAGATAAATATTTTGTCTCTGATCATTTGACCCAGTGTGCTAATAAAGCATGTCCTAAAATGTCTCAAATAGTTTCCTTGCCCTCCATTCCCACTAGTCCTACTGTAGTTCTAGTCATCATCTTTCTATTGTCTTCCAACGGTTTTGACTTTCCTCTTTCCTTCAGCCTAGCTACCATCCCTTTCACTCCCTACACTGTAAGCGGGGCTTGTGTTCTACAGCACGGATCTAATCATGTTGCTTTTCTCCTCCCAAGTAATCAGTGGCTCCCCTTTGCTTAGAGCCTAAGTCCAAACTCTTCAATACATCATCCAAAGCCCTTGATGACTGAGTCCCTTGCTGGTTCATCTCCCTTCCTGATATATACCATGGTTTTCTTTTTAAAAATATTTCTGCCTGTTGTCTGAGTGTGTGCCATGAAATCTCATAACCCTTGTCTCTTTTCATGGTGTTCCTGCTTCCTGGAATGCCCTCTCTCCACTTCTCTATAAAGTTTAGCTCCAACATAACTTCCCATTTGAAGCTTTCCTGGACTTGCCTCTATTACCCTTTTTACCAAAGAAGATATTTTTCTTCCATCCTTACTCCCTTGGCAGTTTGCTTAGATATCTATTAGGGCTACAGTTGTGTTACTTTGTGGATGAGAATTAACTCGGTACTTAAAGTGAACATGAGAGCCAGGAAAAGGAAATTGGAGGAAAGGATTTGGTGGGGCAGCGGTAGGGGGGTGAGAAAATTAGTAGAGACTGCATGGGACATAGCATCAGCAGAGCTCCATGTAAGCAAGTGAACTAAGTCCATGACTTACTGGAATTGCTTTCTATTACCTAAGGGAAAACTTATCCCAAGTGAGATACACTGGTTGAGAATGAAAAATAATGCAGTTGACAAAGGTGTAGAGTATTTTAGAAGTGCTTGAACATGAGGAGTCCTAATCTTGGTTACAAGGCTGGCAGAGAAGGCTGACTTCCCAAGTCTCACCTCCTGCCTGTGGTTTTTATTCTTGACTCTCTACAACCTAGAAACCATGTAATATTTGGCAAATTTGACAAACGTATCACATACGTAATTACATCATTTCACACTGAACATCTGTAGCCCTCTTATTTGGCTACAGGAAGTGCAAGAAAAATCAGATGGGACTTTGGATGAGAGGTCAAAAACCCCTAATAAATCCTCTTACACGGTGACATTGTTAGACGAAGTTATTGCAAAACACTTCCAGGTTGGTTTGGGGATTTTCAGAATTTTCAGTATTTTAAAAGGAACAGTACATTTCCTTTTTGCAAGAAGGACACTTCTGACCAAGGCAGCTACAGTGACATACTTTCCGGAGGTGAGAGAACAGTGCACACACATGTTCACCAATCTTAGAAAAAGGAATGAGACGTTGGTAGATGCTGTGCTCTTAATTTGAGGAAAGGACTCTGCTTCTTTAAAGGAAGCAAATTAGTTGCAGGCAGCCTCTGACAAGTTGAAGAAACATCTGGAAAGGCTGATAATAGACTGACTTCCTGAAATGTGGGTTTGACTATGATGACTTCAGACAGGAAGCTTATGTTTCTTATCGTAACATTGGAAAAAGACATAAAATTACAAAGTAAAACTGATTAACTGCATACAGAATTGGAATTCTCTAAACTAGTATATTAAAGTTATTAAGGTTTAAAATTGTTATCTTCAGGAAGATCTAACAGTGCTCAAACATTTTTTATCTGCTCTCCTTCATAGGGAATATTTAAAGAAAATCTATGTACTTTTGTCTGTTAAGTCCAAATGCTATAATCTCTTCTTCAAATTATATCCTGGAGGCAGTTTTAATAGAAATTACATTTCATTCCTCCAAACCAGAATTTTGATGTGAAAAAAGTTTGAACTATGATAAAGTTGAGAGCACTACCAAGGAGAAAAATTAATAATCAGTAAAGAAATTAACCATGTTTTTCTAATGATATGGCCGTTGGCCTTTTAAGACCTTAAAGCAGGGCTATAAGAATAATCCTTGGAGTTTTAAAATACATGTGCAATATTTTAGATTTTATACACGTGTCAGTATGTACATGAATATAAATTCAGGGCATTCTCTCAGGAGATTGGGAAAATCCTTTAGCACCATGTTCTACCATATTCTGTCTTGTTTCCCTCATTACCAACAAATTGCAGGGCTCTGTTAATATTTAAATTAATATTTATGCCATTTAAGGCACCCCACATACTTAGGAAGTATTCTTCTGTGTTTAAAGGAATATGAATATTTTTTAGTGCCAAAACTTGAGTGTCCTTTGGGGCTTCATGTTGGCCATCTCTGCATACGTGAAGTTGTAAAGCAACTTTTCTTTCACGTTGGAAGAATGAGCTGCCCTTTATCTCCTCTTGTCAGACAGGCACGTACATCCTGGCCTTTGACCAAAAGTTGCATATAATCAAGAAAATAGCAATCCTTTACTCAATTGCTGTTAATGAGGAAGGGTGTTTTTTTCATGAATGCAGAGTGCAGTGTCCATCTAAATACGGTCGTGGACACATGCTTTTAAATCTTACACAAAGTTCACACATCAATTTCTTACTAGTTACATTTGTTACATTATAAAAAATTAAGCCTTCAGTTTTTAATCACATGCAGATGTTGTACCTTTGTTCTCTATCTAATGTCCCCTTTGTACTTTATGTCCAGCCAAGCAAACTTTCCAATCTTCCCCTGACAGGTTCTACTTTATGGTGTATGTTGGCCCACACTGCTTCCTTTCCCTGCAATGTGCTTTCTCATTTCTCCACTTCTCAATGTCCTTCCCATCTTTCTAGGATTGATCAACTCAAATGCAAACTTCTGTTTTAAGACATATCCATCACCTCTTCAGTAATTAGTCTTTTTCTCCTTCAGTTGAGCTCTATTATTTTGTACATTTAATTCAGAAAATACTAGCAGGCTGTCCTATGTCCTGTAGGGGTTGGAAAAGTAAGAGAACACTTACCCTCCAAAATTAGAAAATAAGGCATGTACAACATAACCATAATATTAGCAGATTCGTATTTAGTATCTGTATTCTGCTGATTGAAATGGAATGATTTGAAGTTGTGTGCACACACATGCATGTATGTACATAAAGGTTCACCTAATACTGGGCCTGGAGTGATTAAATAGGAATTTAATGGTATTGCATAGAAGATTTCATGGCATTTACCCTTTTTTCTGGTTGGGGCTTAATTCATTTATCTGTTCAGCTCTCAAGTGATTCTTTGGCTCAAAAGGGAATTAAAGTACATGTTATCAACATTTTCTTTTATTACTATAAAAATGTTTATTGCAAGATGATTTAAATTTGTACACGTGTAAAAACAAAGTAGCGGTATGCACATACAGGTATTTCAAAGTAGCAGAGCTAGGATTTGAACCTAGGCAGGCTGGCCCCGAAGTCTATGCTCTTAATCACTGACATATGCTGTCTCTTATAAAGCTGTCTTTAAACTTTCTCCTTAATGTTTAGGTACTTCTCATTCACAAATTTTAGTTCCACCATTCCAGAAATGCTTTGGTACACTAAATAAAATTGAGAGGCATTATACAAAAAACAATTTGTGTTTTAGAGAAATTCACCTTGTGTTTTCCCTAGTTATACTCTAAATTTACATATAAAATCTATCTTCAAGGAGAAAGAGAGAACCATTTAAGTCTGCATACAGCCTGGACCCTTCCCATGCCCCCTCTCCAAACATGCATGCACACATCCTACTGCCACCTGAATCTCACAGTCCTGATGCTGGAATCATAAGCAGCATTCAACCTACTCCCCACCTTTGAGTCCCTTTTCCACTCTAACTCTAGACATTGAGTCAAAAGAGGTGGGCTTGGGTTCCCTCAAGTGCAGAAACATACCATTTGTAACTTCCTTCCCCTTCGGAAGGAGCAGAAGGTAGCAGAGTCCCGCAGAGGGGCTTCTGTTGAAATTCAGAATCGCCCCAAAGGTGGACCTTGGTCTATAGGGTGCTCAATACCCTGAAATCATAATGGATTTACAACCCGTGGTTACAGAGTTATACTTTTTTTCGAGTGTCTGTGGACTCACCAGAGGACTTTACAACTAGTGAAAACACTTTCTGTGGTAAATTGAAGGTCACTCGTTTGGAACTTGAAACACACAAAACTTTGGAAATAGCCTATATCTGAAATATATATATATATATATATATATATATATATATAAAGTAAGTATGGGTGCAAATGAGACACCCAACTTGGTTCTACAAAGATGCATAGTCAAAGGAATGCAAGTGGACACTGAGTTTCATTATCCAGTAGCAGAAACAGTAGATGTAGAAGTTCTTGAATACCCATTTTTAGAAGGAACTGAAGAAAAGGACTTTGCAGTCCAGTAGTTAAAGACTCTACCAAATGACTGGGCTAGTAAAATAATAAAAACTAGTATTTCTTAGGCACTTAACCTCATTCCTCAACTTCTCCACCTGTAAAATGGAGGTAATGACAGTACTTACCTCATAGGGTTGTCACGTGAATAAATGAGTTAATGTATATGAACCACTTAGAGTGCCAGGCAAATACAGGTACGTTAATGCCCATCATTAGCACCAACTGATCATCCACAAACCCTTATTATGAGCAAACATATAGAAGATTCCTTCAGGCACCAGAGGAGAATCGGTCTATCCCCAAAAAAGTACATTAGGCTGCTGTATGTAAACAACCAAGCAATCTTTAAACTTTCTTTTTTTAAGGGAAGAGATGAAACTGCAAAAATTCTGCCACTCTTAACTGCTACTGAGAACAGGGTTTCTTACTCAAGGTGAAGAAAATATTCTAAAATTAGATTGTAGTGATGGTTGCACAACTCTGGTTATATACTAAAACCATTGAACTGACATTTAAATGGGTGAGTTATATGGTATATGGATTGTCTTAATAAAGCTCTTAAAAATCTGACCCTCTTAAACATTCTTTCTGGATATTCTTTCTGGATATGGGAATTTGCTCTATCTGAAAAGGCAAATCAGGATAACACTGTTAAAGGTTTTTCAAAGATGATAATTACTTGTGAAAACATACCTATAAGGTATGGGCATAATAACAAGATCTGGTATCAGTTTTATGCATTAAACAATTTTATATCTGAATAATTTTATTAGAGGGAGACTTTTCAGATTTCACTAAGAAAATTTCACTTTAGTGTTTCTGATACTAATGATGTTAGGTTTTTATTTTATCCAAGTGCTAAGTTTCACAGAAGCTCTACTCAAGTCACATCACTCATATTCCAAAGAAATAAAGCAGTAAAATTGGATTCAGATCAGTGTGACTTTCATCAAGAAATTCTGCCACACTTTTTAAGAAAACTCACATGACATCTTAAAGGCTCACCAAGAGTGACCCTTCAGCACACAATCAGTCATGGTAATTAAACAATGGAGATGAGATGTTTCCAATCTACTGTTTATCCTCTGTCTGAAGATCAAATTCCTCCATAGTGGCTACAGTGAAAGTCCAATCTTATTTTTATTAACTACACATTCAGCTGGTAACTATTGGGGCTGACATAAGCCCAACTGAAAGACCTAGGACCTTATGACATCCTTTTCACACTCACTTGTTGGTGACTGTGATCTCAGTGGAGGCTGCAACTGCCCTGTGAGGAGAGATACCACGTGGGTTCTGTCTTCCACATTGTGAGATTGATCATCAGAAATGCCAGTCTTCAGTCTTCTGATGATAAAACTTGTTGAAAAGTATACTTCAAGCTCCTTGACTATTTCCTGTTTTTAACATTTACTTACATTTTTAGTAGTTCTTCAGTTTCTAAGTCTTATAAAAATACATTTACTATGAAAACATCTATTTGTACGTTAAGGCCAATGAAACCTAACAGGTTCAGGATATGACCATAAATCAAAATAACTGGCTATATAAATAACATTAACCAGGCTCCCTAAATCAACCTAATTGATTTCCCCCCATTCAGAATATACCACCAAATGAATTGAGTCAAAGGGTTTTAGTTTGGACTTTATCAACTTTTCTGCTCAGATCCTACTCTTGACTCATCTGTAAGAGAGATGGGAGGGCTATGTAAGATGAGGATGTCAGATGAGGGGGTCTGTGCCTCTGTGTCTCTCTGTAGTAATGGAAAATCATCAAGGCTCACCTGGGGGTTTCGGGTTGCTCACTTGGTGGTTATCCCTTTCAGTCATGGCTGCTGGGACTATGATATATGTTACTGTTTCTAAACAAGCCTGCTTATGACTGATAAAGCCACTCACTCTGGTGCGGGACAAAGAACTGTGATTTTCTAGGCTCATTCCACTGAAGAAAACAACTTGTTATCAATTATTTTTAAAAAATCAGTAGTTAATTTACATTATTATGGCTCTATAAATAGCCACAGCTGGACCATGTATCTGTGATTACTATGGTAATTCGTTTCTTTTATGTTCAATTTTTTTGTTTTCCCTGGAGTTATTAATTGCCACTGATGAGCTTGTTTAGCATTCTACTTACTTGACACTCAAATCTTAAGTTTCTTTTAGTACTGAAAATCTGTTTCTGGAAGACTCAGAAAGAGGTAATCACTTGTGTTCTCTCTCATTCTAGAGCTGTCTGTTCCTCTGCTCTGATGTGGATGGATTGATCTATAGACCTGCTGTCCTACTGTCAACTAGAAAGTTCTTTATGCCATCATCCTGGAAATTCCTTCATCTCTCCTGTCAGGTCTCCTGTTTCCTGAATATCATGTCTTTCTCTTAATTTACTCCTGCATTTTGATATATCCTATAGCTGCTTCCTAAAAAGGAAGGTGAATTTGAGGCATGGCATGTCTGGGAGTGCCTTAATTCTACTCTTAATTTGATCTTTTGCCTAGATGTAGAATTCTGTATTGGAAATGTTTCCTTCAGAGTTTTGAAAGCATTGTTCCATTTCCTTCTAACTTTCAGATTTGCCATTAAGAAATCTGATGCTGTTCTTATATTTAATATAGGTGATCTCTTTAAAACAAACAAACAAACAAACCCTTCTGTAGAAGTGCCTAAGATCTTTCTATTATCCCTAATACTTAGAAATGTAGTAAAAATGCCTTTTGAAATTCGTAATCTCCTTTTTTTTTTTTTTTTTTTTTGCGGTACGCGGGCCTCTCACTGTTGTGGCCTCTCCTCTTGCGGAGCACAGGCTCTGGACGCACAGGCTCAGCGGGCATGGCTCACAGGCCTAGCTGCTCCATGGCATGTGGGATCTTCCCAGACCGGGGCATGAACCCGCGTCCCCTGCTTCGGCAGGCGGACTCTCAACCACTGCGCCACCAGGGAAGCCCTCGTAATCTTCTTTTAAACTTGAAATTCACATCCTTTGGAGGGGGAGGTCAGGGGAAGATGTGTGATATGAATTAACTTGTTTCTTTTTTTTAACTTTATAAGCGTATGTATTTTGAAAAGAGACATGCATGATGGTTTACTCTTTTTTGAAATTGTTAGTGTCTTCTTAATTGAATGATGTGCCATCCTGGCATGTTGGGTTAGTTTTTTTTTTTTTAACTTTTATTGGAGTATAGTTGATTTACAATGTTGTGTTAGTTTCAGGTGTACAGCAAAGTGAATCAGTTATACATATATCCACTCTTTATTAGATTCTTTCCCCATATATGTCACTACAGAGTATTGAGTAGAGTTCCCTGTGCTATACAGCAGGTCCTTATTAGTCATCTGTTTTATATATAGTAGTGTGTATATGTCAATCCCAATCTCCCAATTTATCCCCCCCTCCCTTTCTCCCTGGCAACCGTAAGTTTGTTTTCTACATCTGTGACTCTATTTGTTTTGTAAATTTATTTGTACCATTTTTTTTTAGATTCCACAACTTGTTTCTTATTGGTTTTATTTTCTATTTTCAGCCACACTAAGACAGCTACTGCTTCTGCATCTGGTTTTCTGCTTCAGAACTTTTGTTCTCATTTCTCTGTTGTGATCTTGTCTCCCATTCTCGTTGACCTTGTATATTTGTCTTTTTAAAATTCCTTCACCGTCATTATAATAGAGTTTTGGGAAAGAGTAGGGAAAAATGCAGGTGTTCAAACTACCATGTTTAACTGGAAGCCCAGAATTTATATTATATTAAATGTAATCTTGATGGTTCTAGCTATCAGTATAGTTTGCCAAGATTTTTGGATGCTAGTATTGTCATCCAGCACACTGTGTGTATCACCAAGCTTTTTGACATCTGCAAATATATCCTTTTGAGGAGTTTAGGATGAACATAGCTGTTCAGTTAAGTTTTCTAAGGTTTTCAGCAAAAGAGATACTCAGCTATGCTCCCCTAATAGGAATTGGGCTGCACTGTGTGAAGACTCCATCTAAGCTGTATACATCACCTTTTGTTTTTGAGTTGTGACCAGAGCTTCTTAGAAGTTTGTCAGGATATTTGAAACAAATGCCTTGCCCCCCAATATCTATCTCTCTAACACATACATCCACACAGAGTAGTTATCAATCTATAACCAAATGCATCTATAACTTCTGGATTTTGAATAGCATAGTTTGGGGCTGTGACCTTAACTGGTGTGGTTAACCAGAGTGCAAGTAGCTGATAACTTTTAATAATATATCATTGATTCTCAGTTTTTAGACCTTTCCACTATGCTTGCTGCTAGCCTCTACTTAACAGGGATTGAAGGTGATCCATAACGCACACACACAGTTCTTGTATGTACCTTATGCTTTACAGGAAAGGGCTTAAATCAATTTGATGGAAGATGCCAAAATATTCTAGAAAGCATCAAGACTTTCTCACAAATGCAAGAAAGGCCAAATAAAGCAAAATAAGTAAAATTCTGATTGTGGTATCAGATTCCACTTTATTCAGATATCTAAAATGAAATTATATAAAGTCTGAGCTGTAACTTAATATCTCTAGAAGCTTTGTGTTTGAAACTTTGAAGGTAAAATGTTTGAGTTTGTTTACTTAAGCTAGTTTCCTTACCATAGTCGGTGACGTATCCCAAAGCTCTCCTTTTAAGGCTGATATTTACAAGTTCTCTTGATTGTTATTGAAATCATTATTGTACATGTATACCATTTCTCTTTCTGTCCTCTTAGGTGAAACTAATTGTTCACAAAACCTAAAAATTGAATATCACAAATGGTCATATTTATCTTTCACTTTCAAGTTACAAAGGCATATTCCCAGCTAAATTACATACTAAAAGATATAATTCTCCTTTTTGAATCATCTGTCCCTAAGAGGAAAAGAATTTGAACCTCATCCAAGCTAGTTTTATTCTTAAATAGCCATTACGTGTTTTTACTTTCATTCAAGAATTCACATTATTAAGAATCATAGGGGCTTCCCTGGTGGCGCAGTGGTTAAGAGTCCGCCTGCCGATGCAGGGGACACGGGTTCGTGCCCCGATCCCGGAAGATCCCACATGCCGCGGAGCGGCTGGGCCCGCGAGCCATGGCCGCGGAGCCTGTGTGTCCGGAGCCTGTGCTCCGCAACGGGAGAGGCCACAGCAGTGAGAGGCCCGCGTACAGCAAAAAAAAAAAAAAAAAGAATCATAAATCAGTTGATCTGGATAAACATAAAAGTTGTGATTTTTTTCTGCATATTCTTTCAACAGTCTTGAGTAGTATCAGTGGTAACTGAAGGGGGAATGAAATGTTTTACATCAACTTAAGCCCTAAGTATCAGTGAATTCAATTACAATGATGCACAGTGCTCCTTTAGACTTCCTTGGTTCTGATAAGTCTATTTCCTAAAATAAAGTCCTGGAAGGCCCAGGAGATGGGCACACCCACTAGCCAACTGCTGTGCCATCAGTCCCCAGGAAAGCAGCTTGTCTTGCTGATAATTAGTAGTTTCTCTGAGCATGCACTCTGCCTTGTAACATTAGCTCATCATTTCTCTTGGACTTTGAGAGGACCTGACTCTGTATGACATGGGATCAGAAGCAAATGCTGGTGTATCTGAAGTACAGTGCAGGGAAAATGAGTGAGACTTACCACGGTGCTTGATCACTCAGTAAAGATTGTGATATAGCTGTCACTGCTATCATTGTAAAGATCGTCCTCCCCATTTCTTATAGTAGTTTATAAAAGGAAGAGAGAAATACTGTACTTTTTGCCTCATGAGAGGCATTAGGTACTTAGACACATGGAGGCGTTATTAAAACAAAATGGTTCTAATTGTATAGCCACCTGTAATTACATATTACAGTTAGGCTAGGGCAGTTCAGGTGTGAGTCATTATTTCACTAATGCTTCTTTGTGTGATTTTTCCCCCCTATTTTAGTGGGAACTCTTCCAATAGTGGCTAGGGAGGTGGGGGAAAAGGAAACCCTAACAATTTTCCTTTGACGAAACAATTTAATACACAAAAGACTTTTAAAGCTTAAAATGAGTTCTAGAAATACTAGATTAGGCTAATCTGAACAGAAGTATTAATGCAGCATATGCAATTAAAATATTATTACCAACACCATAACTAATAACAGCAGACATTCCCAATAGCACTCAGGGAATACAGTAAATATGCACTTAAAAGTAAATATGTACTTCAACAGAAAGATAGTATAAATACAGATGTAGTAAAGGATTCCTCCAATATTCCTCCAAACTACTGTGCTACAATAATTGGGTTATGTTGAAAGGGCACAAATGTCACTGAGACACTGTTTTCCAGAAACAGTCCAAAAAGTTGGCTTTATACTTTTAAATGCCCAGAGGCAATGAATAGAGGGTTTTGGTTTATGGGGACTTGAGATAATAATTTTGTCTTGGGAGAGTAAGAGAGGGGTTAAAAAAAAAATCTGTTGCCTGAGGGAGAAAAACGTAAACTGTTTCCAATTACATCAAACTGAAATGGGCATATGACAGAGCTTAACCTCAGAAGGGAATATGATAGATGGAGAGCTATATGGATACTCACAACTGTTGAATTCCTGCCGCCTCTCCCTGTGGGAGCAATGTGTTTAATAGTGCATTCGGGTCACATCTGCACTGACTGCAGGGAAATCTTATTGCGGTGTTATCTCTGTGACTGCTCTTCTGCTTGTAGAAATTTCCTACACAAAATTTGCCTGCAGGAACAGAGGGGCTTATGCAGAGGGTTCAATGGCATTTCACGTAGTTGGAAAACATTTTGAAACGTCCTTATTTTTTTTCCTTTTATGTCATCTCATCATTGCCTATGTTTTTCAAAAAAAAATTAACTTAGAAGTAGCGGATAAAGGAGCATTTCTGTCCCATGAAACTCTAATTTGGGTAATTGTTTTTTAGAGAGTCCATATTCCTTGTGTAGTAATACCTCTTCCTTGTTGAACTTTTCCAAACAGATGTGAAAACTGAAATCTGACTATAAAGGCAGGGAAAATTAACTTTTTTAGCATCTGCAATAAAATTACCATCAGAGTCACTGAATTGCATATTTATTTCTTTTGAGTTACTTCATCATTTGAGCACCTATATTTACTCAGAAAATTATAAGCTCTGGTGTTGGTATGTAAGGTGAAAGGTAAAAAGTGATTGCCCATAAAATAGAGCATGTAGAGTGTGGGTTTGTGATGCAGGTAGGGGAGTGCCCCTGCTGTAAGTAATGGTGCTAGAAAAGCCGGATTGGATGAATACATTAAATAGACCAAGATATAATCAGCTTGGGTGTGATGCCAGAACCAAAGAGGCCAGTCACCCCTCTGTGGCCATGTGATGGGGATTTGAGTTGAACTTCCAGGGAAGGGGTGCTGACCCTCGTAGTACCTGCCAACTATTCTACCAATGATGCTTTTTCTATATAGTTAGAAACTTCAATAAAAGAATGATAAAATCTGAATTATAAATGCTTCAATTATAATATCATTGGTTACCAAGTTCTTGTCAAGCTACAATAGAAAACATTTTCAAAGAAATAAATACCTTATCAAAGGTAAATACCTTTGCTCATGCAGCTCAATATCAAAAAACCAAACAACCGAATCCAAAAATGGGCAGAAGACCTAAATAGACATTTCTCCAAAGAAGACATACAGATGGCCAAGAAGCACATGAAAAGGTGCTCAACATCACTAATTATTAGAGAAATGCAAATCAAAACTACAGTAAGGTGTCACCTCACACCAGTTAGAATGGGCATCATCAGCAAATCTACAAACAACAAATGCTGGACAGGGTGTGGAGAAAAGGGAATCCTCTTGCACTGTTGGTGGGAATGTAAATTGATACAGCCACTATGGAGAACAGTATGGAGGTTCCTTAAAAAACTAAAAACAGAACTAATTGACCCAGCAATCCCACTCCTGGGCATATACCCTGAGAAAACCATAATTCAAAAAGACACATGCACCCCAATGTTCATTGCAGCACTATTTACAGTAGCCAGGTCATGGAAGCAACCTAAATGCCCATCAACAGACGAATGGATAAAGAAGATGTGGTACATATATACAATGGAATATTGCTCAGCTATAAAAAGGAACGAAATTGGGTCATTTGTTGAGATGTGGATGGATCTAGAGACTGTCATACAGAGTGAAGTAAGTCAGAAAGAGAAAAACAAATATCGTATATTAACGCATATATGTGGAGCCTAGAAAAATGGTACAGATGAACTGGTTTGCAGGGCAGAAACTGAGACAGATGTAGAGAACAGACATGGACACCAAGGGGGGAAAGCGGCATGGGGGGGGATGGTGGTGTGCTGAATTGGGCGATTGGGATTGACATGTATACACTGATGTGTATAAAATTGATCACTAATAAGAACCTGCTGTATAAAAAAAAATAAAATTCAAAAATTTTAAAAAAACAGTAAATACCTTATCAAAAGTCTACTATTATTACTTGCTTATGTGATCTTTGGCTTCTTATGATCCTTGTTTTGTGAATATACTAATTTCTGTAACCATTTATAGTAGGGAAGAAGGGAAGGAAAGGGGGAAGGATGGAGAGAAGTAGGAAAGCCGAGTGGAATTGAAAGTATGGGATGTGAAATGTTTACAATCTTAATTTAATGAAAGATTGACTTTCCTTTATAGGAAATGCCACATGGCCCTTTCTGCTCCTTAGTTCTAGAGTCCTTCCCAGACCAGAGGTGCTTTGTGTTCCTCTTTGCCACAGGAAACACTTATATTTTGGAGACTCTCCCACCTGGGGGACACCCAGTGTATTTTCTTTGTCTGAATCAAGAGTGACTTTCGATATTTCCTCTCAGGGCCATGAGTTTTCTAGACTCTACTTTCATCTTCAGTGGCTTGGGTTTCTGAGGACTGCAGTGGGTTTTAAGGATGTAGCATGGCCTGTCGTTTCAGACTTGTAACGGCCTTTAATTGGTTTCCCTTCCTTATCTGTTCACAGGTTGGTCTGTGAAAACCAAGCACCTGAAGTCTCTATGCCACTTCTTCCCCCAGAAATACTAGTTTCAATTTTTATTCTCTTTTAAGTCATAATAGAAAATCTTGACCAAAAAAATGGCACTATTGCAAATGCACAAGATACATGTGACCTTCTGCTTTCCTAATATAGTTACTGGTATATGACTGAGTTTTTCTCCTCTGTGTTTTTTTTTCTTCAAGTTTTAATTGATAGTGACCAACTTTATAGACACAGATGTGACTTGCTGACAAAGAGGGCCAGATTGTTTTCTTTTTGGTTTCTCTAGGTGACTGGAAGGTTCTTATGGGCAGGGCCGTGTCCTGTTTCTCTTTGTCATCCTTAGGCCCTAACATGGAGCCTGATATCCAATAGGTGCTCCACTGATGCTTTTAAAATTAAAATATGAATGCATTTAACGAAATTTGGCATATAAACAGAATAGGTTCTTTCCCATTTGTACCCTTTAAAGCAGTTTTATACTAGTTTCTACAGTGCCTTGGGGGCGGGACTGGTCTCTCCCTCTTTAACTGCAACCTTATCTTAATATTAATGAGTTTGCTAGTATCACACTTGAATTACCATTACTATTCAAGTATCCCATGCCTCCACTGCAAAATAGTTCTTTCATGTCTCTAACATGGAGAAACATACACCTAGAGTCTGGTTGGCCTATTTATTAGGCATCCTCACTCTTAGTTTAGACTAGGCAGTATATTTTGTGTTGGTTTTGCTTTGGAGGAAACACACTTCGTTAGACTTGAGATGATTTGACACTGATCTGTTGGAATAGATGGCACCCAACCTGTGATAATTATAGTAGTGAACCCTTCTGTGATGATACTTGGAGATTTCAGATGAGCTTTCCTGCACACAAAACACAATCAGATAGTTTTATCATGGTCAGAGCTTCAGTTAGTAGTGTCCAGTTTAAATAAAACTTATCAAACAATGTTGACAGCAAAGATTGAAGCCAAGAGGAAAAATAAGTATTGCTTTTACTTTCTATTTCCTCCAGCAGCCTCACCACGATTAGAACTATCTATGCTGAGATATTATCTACTAAGAGTGGACAAGGAAGGCCTCTGTAGTTAGACCTGCACTTGAATCTCAACCCCATAATTTTCTCGCCATGGGAACTTGGGGATTTGATTCACTTATCTCAGCCAGGCTTCTCACTTGTACAGAAAATATGTAACTCCACAGGGCTGTGGTTAAATAAAATGTGAAATTTCTCGTATAGTGATTGGCAAGATGAGCTCATTTTAAATATTAGATTCTTCCCTTCCCAAATATATCTGGTATTGATCTTAGTATTTATAGTGGAAGATCAATGCATGGGGGAGAAAATGTAAAGCAACTTCATCTAAAGATTTTGTTTTTTGATGAATTGATCAAAATGAGTAACTTGTCTTCTAGAAGTATAAAGTAAAAGAATGAGAATTTTTTTAATGGAAAATCTTGATAGAATACTGGGGAAAAGTCTTTGATTGAGAGTCAGAAGACCTACTCTGTAGTTCCACTTCTGCCCCAAGCAAAATATATCAAACACACAATCCATCTTTTTTAACTTTGTTCATCATTTCAACTCTCCCTATGAGGCAATCCCAAAGTCATCCATATTAGTTTTCCTCAGACTTTCTCTTCCTCCATGCATCTAATGAGTCATTATTTTGTTGCTTTCTGCCTCATAACGACTTTGTCATCTACTCCGTTCTTTCTATCCTCACTGCTAGATCCTAACCCAACGCTTACTGTGTTTGCAGACAATCGCAGTAGTCTTTTAATTCAGCTTTCTATTCCATACCTCTACTCAAAAACAAAACAAAACAAACCTTGTTTGTTTCAAATAATTATTTGCCTAGATTACTGAAAAACTATCTTTATAACTAGCTGCAAATTACCCCCATATATCTGATTAGGGTGGTCACATTATACAGATGGGGCACACGCCGTGGACTGCAGTAAAACTGGCAGGTGACTCATGGAGTTGTGCAGTAGATAGCCAGTGTGGTCTGGCACTGAGATCTATCTATAATAGGTCCAAATTACTCATTTAAACAATTGTTGGGCCCTATAACCCCCTTCAATGATCCTCACTGTCCATACCATAAATTCCAGAAAATCAGACAAAAACCTGGGATTCATCATCATTATAATCTAGGTCTGACATGCCTTCCCAACCCTATGTCCCACTTATTTCCTGCTAAGCATCTTTCATGCCATCCAGACTGGTTTTCTCATGACTCTTGTCAGACCAATCTAGAAGCTTCCTGTGGAGCCAGGTGTAGAAAGAAGGAACAAAGGTAGAGAGGGGTGGATGCAGTATTTTGAGGATTTATACTAAGCCAAGCTGAAAAGTTATTACTAGAAGGGGACTAGGGACCAAAAGTCAGAACTTTGATTGGAGTACTACACTATAACTCCATTGGCTCAGAAAGGTCAAGTGAGCAGAGAGCCTGAATTCCTCAGCTTTTTATGGACCCCCATTTAGACATGAGAGAGGCATTTTGACTACCTATTAAAGACCTTAGGATAGAAAGTTTAAATCCTAGCCTCATGATTAAAGTCCTCTAAATGATGATTAGGAAAGCAATGTGTAAGGCATATTGAATAAAATAAGAACCACATTTTCATAAGGATGAAGAAAAAGTCGCTCATTGACTTGGTTGCCAGGGTCACCATAATTAACAAAGCCTGCTTGTATTGCAGAGAAAGAAAATTATTATTGCAATTACAATAATTTGGAGCTACCAGAATAGCACTAGGGACTCCTTGTTAACTTTGCCTACTTCTGTCATGTCGTGCCTCTCACTGCCTCCTGCTTAACCTCATATTCTTGTCAAAATGAAGGCAAAAGAATTCCAGATCTCAGATGTGTGCTGGGAGATTAATGAAACACATTCTGGAACAGAGGGAGTGCGGAAAAAATAATACCAAGTCTTCAGCTGTTACATGTGCTTCTGCAAGTCCTCATTCTGTAGCCAAACCCGCCTCCCTCCTCGAGTTCCTCTCCCCCAAGCCCCCCCAACTTTAGTTTGTCTGTCACATCCTGCTTCACATCACTGACTCAGCTTCTCAATTTCAGTGTTAGGAGAATACTAGTACTGCTGTCAACCACACTTCCACATACCCCAGAGGCTGAAAGTGTATGTGTGTGTATATATATATATATAGATAGATAGATAGATGATATTGAAAGGTGGGCTCATTTATGTGCATAATGATTTTCATATGTATTATATTCATACTGAAATTTAGTTGGGCATGTATCAGGTACTTATTGTGGTGCTAGCTATTACTTTTATCTCAGATGTTGTGAAAAGTAAAGAAAGAAACAAGATGATAGCACAAAAGAAAAATCAAAAGTATTCAGAAATAGTTACTGCTGCTATTTCCAGGGGGATAACTGATAGAATCGGGGAGTGTCCCAAGAAAAGGGTGATGTATGCTTTCAAGTTCTACTCATCCTGGAAGTTTTTTTTTTTTTTTTTTTTTTGCGGTACCCGGGCCTCTCACTGCTGTGGCCTCTCCTGTTGCGGAGCACAGGCTCCAGACGCGCAGGCTCAGCGGCCATGGCTCACGGGCCCAGCTGCTCTGCGGCACGTGGGATCTTCCCGGACCGGTGCACAAACCCGTGTCCCCTGCATCAGCAGGCAGACTCTCAACCACTGAGCCACCAGGGAAGCCCTGTTCTCTTCTTAATGATAAGAAGGGATGTTTATGAAACACACCATTACTGAAGCACAAAGATCAAAGAATTATCCCCAGATAGTAAACAGCTAAAGCCTATGCTTTATATTGAAAGATATTGAACTATAATTGCAATTCCAGCATTTGAACAAATCTTTGCAGCTGTATATAGGATCAGAAATATCTAGAACTAAGTTATAGATGAATAAACCTCCATAATTTAGAACCTAGATGTTGTCAGGCTCACCCTTTTTTTTTTCTTCATTGTGTGTCAGCTCTGAGCAAGAGGATACTCATTCAGACTGAACTGATACTGGATTTCTGAAAGAGAAAGTTGAAGAGGAAACAGAGTAGACTTTTTAAGCCATTGAGGATTTTTATCCCCATCTGGACAATGGAGTTATAAATAGCATAATGAAGTGGATTGGCAAGTAACTGTAATCTCACATTGAAGGATTTGGTAGAGTTTTGTTTACATTATTTATGATTAAGATTTTAATAAACTGAATATTGTCCATTTACTAATTTGAATCAGTTCTTAACGTACGCTGGTGTTATATTCAAAGAGATTCTGTGGCAAAAAAATTTCTTTATTTTAGGTAAGATTTTGGACTCTAATCACACAAGATATTTCTTTGAGGATTTCACATAAAAATGGACAGATCAGACATGCAGCACCATTTACAGAATTATGTCTCTGACAGGGCTTATTCCTTTCTAGATATTCTTCCTGACACATTGACCATTTGGGTTTTCCCTAATGGTGAATTTTGACAAATATTTGGGAGAGCAGTGATAAGGAATTATATTACATGTTTATGTAAAGTGTAAGTCCTAGACATACATCACATCTAGGTATATAAAATACATATAAGTGTATAAAATGTATTCACTAAAAATTAATTTGTTAACAAAACACTACTACTGCAGTCCTGGGGTCCTGCAGTCCTGGGGACAACAGTCCATAGAGGGAAGACAGCAGAGAAGACGCATGGGCAAAAACAAAGCCTCCCTAAGTGAGAGACTGTGTGGCCCAGAGATACTCCCAGCTTCCTCATGGCTTTCTGGTTGTTTCCATCTCTAGTTCATAAATATGTTTTCAATAAGCCCTACTTTGCTTGAGGTAAAGTGAGTGCCCCTTTGTTCTTTGAAACAAGAAGAACCCTTGCCAAAGCATCTTCCACATGGAATTATTAATTCCAACCTGTGCAATCTCGCTGTACCTACTACATAGTTCTATGATGATACCTGCCACCCTCCCTGCTCCCTACAAGATTGTAAAGCTTCTTGAGAACTAGTGTATTCTTGGTTCCTATCTTTTGGTGTGACACGTCTTTACAGTATGAATTTGTTATTACATAAAATGTTATCAGGTTGTAAATTCTAGGTGGTTCTGATTTTCTGCTTGAGGTACACACTAAACATTTGTTGAGTGCTGGGTATTTTTGTATTCCTGTGAAGATATTGAGCTTTGTTCTGGGAGGCAGTTAAAGTACTTGGGAAGAGTTCGATACTCTTGGGTCTTACATTTAAGGTTCATTAGGTGGGACCAGAGCAGAGCTTAGATAAGGGCTAATTATTCCCAATTATTGAAGCAAAACCATTCTGAGCACTCTACAGTTGCCTATAAATTGAGGTTTTTCCAGTCTGACCGTAGTGACAGGTACTATTTTAGCCCTGTGTGGGTACCAGTCACTGTTTCTTCCTTCTAATCCTTTCAGGTGGTTCTTGTCCTGGTTTCAAGCGGTTTCCTCATATATGTATGTGCCAGTAGTTCTCTACTGAACAACTGAGGAGAACTCTCTGCAGATCTCTGGAGTTCTGTTTATGCCACTCTCTCCTTTTAGGTATCCTGCAAACTTGAGCTGCCTTGATCTCCTCTGAGTCTCAGCCCTGTCTCCTCAGCAGAGACTGTACCAGTCTCTACTTGGGTTCCCTTTCTCTGCTCAACGGCCTGGAAATGGGCTCAAGGCAGTGCTGGAACAATCTTTTAGTTCATCTTGTTTGTTTTCTATCTCTCAAGGCTCACTGTCCTTCATTTTCTCATGTCCAGTGTCTTAAAAACTTTTTAATATGTATTTTGTCTTGTTGAAGTGGGAGGGTAAACCAGGTCACTGTTATTCTATCTTGGAAGTGGGAGTTATATAATTTGTTGAGATAGTTCTTTAGGAAAGTTTGATAAATATATATTGTAGTCAGTATGCTTGACTACACTGTGTACAATTGGAAGATTTTCTTTGATTCCTGATTAGGACCTTAATCAGAGTGATATATGTCATTCTCATAATTTAAACCAGATCCATTGTGCTATAAGTATCTTTGACATGAGTATAACATGTGTTAAATCTTTGATTTCATTGCTGCTCAAAATCAAGGCTGAAGTTAAAGGCAATGAGTTAATAATGGATTAAGATGTTATCACATTTCCTTTAGAGGAAATCCATTCCAGTGAACCATTTGGGTAAAAATAGTTTTTCAAGAGGAACTTAATTCTGGAAAGATAATGATCTGTTTTAGATGCCTGTGATTTACAATTATGTGTGGTTAGCTTCTGAATTGTGAGTGTGGGAAGTGTTGCAAGTCTTAGAAAGTTGGTTGATATGTAATTCATTTCTAAAGCTCTGGGGAACCAAACATTTGGGAAGAGAGCCTGGGCCTGCATTCAAAAAAGCCATTCAAAGTATGCATGGTTCAACATGGGAAAGTACTAATATTGTTATCAGTAATAGTAGCATACTTTTTCCTTAAAAAAAAAAAAGGAAAGTGGCAGAATGACTTTTATCTCGACCTAGAAAAGCATTTATGTATCTGTGAAGTCCTAAAAGAAAAGAAGTCTTTCTCTTGCCAAGTATTCATCCAAGGAGAATGGACCCCAAAGTTTCAGTTCCTAAAATGGGGATCCCTCTATAACCAAGTAGAGCAGAGAAAGGCAGATCACAGTTAAGCCCTTCCACTTAAGAACAGCACCTAGGGTCTCTTCTATGGAGAAAGCCCCCACTACTCAACAGGCTCAGAATAAGCTTCCCTCTCTTTTTATATCCTGGACTGAAGGAATGCTGAAGGCAGTTAGGACTGAAGGCAGTTAGGCATGAAGCCCATGGTTTCTTCAAGCTTTCTTAGAGCGGACTGATCTCAGGCCATTCAGTGAGAGAAGAGCCCACTGATTGGCAAATGATAAAATATTTCTAGGAGAAAACGCAGAGCTTTTCATCACAAATAACAAAATGGCTCCCTGAGGATAAGTGTGTGGGATGATTCTTTTGAGTTGTCAACCTCTGCCTCATCTCACTTGCCTATATCCTAGCCTAGATCTTTGCTCTGGGAATCACAGATGCTATAACTTTCCCTCTAGGGATCAGATTTAAAAAATATATATTGGATATATGATTTCTCTCTCTTATTAGTTCTAAAGCTAAAAACCAGTTATTGCCTCTAAAATGTAAAATTAAATGCCGTTCATTCTTGGGGCTCAGAAGTGAAAATCCAGGTCATTTAATAAGTTACAGTAGAGGGATAGGTCAAAGCCTCCAGCATAGCCTACAGGTGCTAATGTGTGTATTTATGGTCTGAGAGCCATACCAGCCATACATGGGCCTGTTCTCCATGGACTCTGAGGCCTGAGGAGTGGCAGAAGCTAGGAAGTGATTTACTCATAGGAGGTGGAATCCACAGGGGTAGCCAAGGGAATTTGCTGACCACAGTGTCTACCTTGGTCCTAAAGAAATCTGACCCTGGACAGTGAAGTAAGGTATAAGGGTTACAAATTGAGGGTGAAGTGGTGGGTGAACTGTTTCCTCCATAAATTAGTGACTTTCAAGACCAGAAATGTGTTTTGTGAATTTTGAGTTTCCTGAAGGCAATGTTGGCCACTACAATCAGGCTGGGAATTCTGGGTAATAAAGAACTCATGTCCACAGTGGTCCAGAGGGGAAAGTCCATATCTTCAGTCTTTGCCCTGAAGTGCATGACGTGAGTGTTGATGGGTAATGGTCATCATTTAATTGACTGGCATTTCTGGCCAACACCTTGCTACTGAGGCCCTGTTATCACTGCTCAGTCTCCAGGCATGGATTCCTAAATTTGCCTGTAAAGACCATCCTTCTGAACTTGAATACTATTACCTATAAAAAACCCATGAAATCTGCTTTATCCTGCCAGTGTTTCTCAATGGGAGCCCTGCTGTTACACTGGGTCAGAAAGTTCTTCAGTGAGCGGACTCTCACTCATTACTTGACTTGTAACAACCATGGTCTCAGCACTAAATGCCAGTAGCACCCTGTCATTATGAGAAGGTGACATAAAATATGACATAAAAATATGTCATTATTTTATACTTTCACATTTTTCAATGTTCAACCCTCATCAAGTGCAGTGCCCTGTTGTATTTAAACCTCAACCCCTTACCTCTGGCCTGCTCTGACTTCCAACGTTCTGGTGCCCACTCCAGATCACTCATTTAGTTCCAAATCTCAAGACTCTCCTTATTCCGTAAGGTAAGTTTATATTATCTTTATCCCGCCTTCAGAGGGAAAGTTAGCAAAGCATTCTGAAGTGTTTTGTTTTGGGTTTTTTTCTTGCTAAGCAATAAATGCATCTACATAGACCCAGCTGGGTGAGATGAGAACTCTTATTTAATCTAATTAAATCATTTTCCTCTTGCAAAGAAAAGAATAAAATCAATAAAATCAACAAAAACAATCATGACATTTTATCTGTAAACAAGTGTGTTCAAATAGCAAAGCTTTCAGTTGTAACTGTTTTTAAACCACCTGATCATCTCATTGTGGTGAAATTCTTCTGCATCAAATACAAGTCTTGAATTATCTCAGCTCTTTTCCAGTCTTATCAGTGGGTAACTTTTAACAAATGGTTGTTCTGATTCCAATTCCTCATAATAATATTTCCTTACAAAATGACATTTTTTATCTACCTGTCTTATCAAGACAAAATGAACAATAAACTTATCCCATGTTGGGCTTTGACCCATAACAGCAGAATTATTTGCTTAGGGCATAAACTAATTGATATGATTTGAGTTATAAAGTATGCACATTTTATTTACTTTATTACCAACGATCTTCCATTGGGAATAGGAGCTGTTAATACTTTTATGTGGGCTAGTAAATTTTCCATTGTTATTAATAAAAATGATTTGTTTTTTAAACCAGAAAGATTACAGAAGAAATATTTTATTACAGAAGAAATATTTTATGATTTGGGAATATGTGATTGCAATTAAATGAATGCTAAAGTGAAATGTTATTTAATTAGAATATGCCACTAGAAACTTTTAATTTTATTGGAACAACTTTCAGAAACAGTCTCAGATACTATTGCATAAGTGTGGAACGTTGTTTTGCTACTTACAAGTATGCCTTGGTGCTGTTGCTGTCCCACAGGCAGGAAGTGATTTAATTGCCTTATTTCTGCCAGTTTTATTATTTATTATTTTACTTCGAATTTTATTGAGATACACAATGCTGTATATCAATTATAAGTTTAAGGTGTACAGCATAATGATCTACAGAATCATGAAAGAATTATCACAATAAATAGAGTGAACATCCGTTATCTTGTATAGATGCAAAATTAAAGAAATAGAAAAATTTTTTTTTCCTTGTGATGAGAACTCTTCGGATTTCCTCTTTTAACAAGTTTAATAGATAACGTACAGCAGTGTTCATTATATTTATCAGGCTGTATGTTACATCCTAGTACTTATTTATCTTACAACTAGAAGTTTGTACCTTGTGACTGCCTTCATCCAATTCCCCCTCCCCCACCACCCCTGCCTCTGGTAACCACAAATTTGATCATCTTATTATGAGTTTGTTTTTGAAGTATAATTGACTTACAACACTGTTAGTTCCTGTTACACAACACAGTGATTTTGATACTTACACGTTTCAAAATGGTCACCACAATAAGTCTACTTATGATCTGTCACATACATATTACATAGTTATTGACTATTTCCCACACTGTACATTTCATACCCATGACTCATGTATTTTTGCAGCTGGAAGTTTGTACCTCTTAATATCTCTCACCTATTTTTCTCCTCCCCTCTGTAATCTACCAGTTGTCCTCTGTTATCTACAACTCTGTTTCTGTTTTGTTATGTTTGTTCATTTTGTTTTGTTTTTCTGATTCCACATATAAATGAAATCATGCAGTATTTCTTTCTCTGACTTATTTTACTTAGCATAATACTCTCTAGTTTCATCCATGTTTTCACAAATAGCAAGATTTCATTTTTAATGGCTGAGTAATATTCTTGTGTGTGTGTATGTATGTATGTATATACCACATCTTTACCCATTCTTCTTTTGATGGGCACTAAGATTGCTTCTGTATCTTGGCTGTTATAAGCAGTGCTGCAGTGAACATAGGGGTGCATATATCTTTTTCAAATTAGTGTTTTGTTTTTTTCAGATAAATACCCAGGATTGGAATAGCTGGATCATATGGTAGTTCTATTTTTAATTTTTTGAGGAACTTCAGTACTGTTTTCATAGTGTCTGCATAAATTACATTCCCACCAACAGTGTGTAAGGGTTCCATTTTCTCCACACTCTTGCCAGCACTTGTTATTTGTTGTCTTTTTGATAATAGCCGTTCTGACAGATGTTAGGTGGTGTCTCATTGTGGTTTTGATCTGCATTTTCCTGATGATTAATGATGAGCATCATTTCATGTGCCTGTTGGCAATCTGTATGTCTCCTTTGAAAAAATGTCTATTCAAGACCCTCTGCTCATTTTTCAATCAGATTATTTTTCTTTTTTGATGTCAAGTTGTATTACTTCTTTATATATTTTGGATATTAATCCCTTATTGGATATATCACTTGCACATATCTTCTCCCATTCAGTAGGTAGACTTTTCATTATGTTGATATTTTCCTTTGCTATACAAAAGCTTTAGTTTGATGTAGTTCCATTTGTTTATTTTTGCTTTTGTTTCCCTTGCCTGAGGAGACATATCAAAAAATAAAACAAAAAACCTTACTAAGACCAATGTCAATGACTCACTGCCTATGTTTTCTTCTAGAAGTTTTATGGTTTCAGGTCTTACACTTAAGTCTTTAATCCGTTTTGAATTTGTGCATGGTGTGAGAGAATAGAGTAGTCCAATTTGATTCTTTTGCATATAGCGATCCAGTTCTCCCAACACCATTTATTGAAGGAGGCTGTCTTTTCCCCACTTTATATTCTTGTCTCCTTTGTCATAGGTTAATTGCCCATATCGGTGTGGGCTCATTTCTAGGCTCTCTATTCTGTTCCATTGATCTATGTATCTATTTTTGTGACAGTACCATACTGTTTTGATTATTGTAGCTTTGTAGTATAGTTTGAAACCAGGGCACATGATATCTCTAGTTTTGCTGTTCTTTCTCAAGCTTGTTTTGGCTGTTTGGGATCTTTTGTATTTCCATACAAATTTTAGAATGCTAGTTCTGTGGAAAATTCCATTGGTATTTTGATTGCATTGAATCTGATTGCCTTGGGTAGTATGGTCATTTTAACAATATTCTTCCAATCCAAGAGCACATTATATCTTTCCATCTGTTTGTCTTCAATTTTTTCATCAGTGTCTTACAGTTTTCCTAGTACAGAGCTTTTACCTCCTTGGTTAGATTTATTTCTAGGTATTTTATTCTTTTTGATGCAGTGGTAAATGGGATTGTTTCCTTAATGTCTCTTTCTGATAGTTTCTTGATAGTGTATAGAAATGCAACAGATTTCTGTACAATTTATATCCTGCAACTTTCATCAAATTCATTGAGTTCTAGTAGTTTTGTGGTGCTATCTTTAGGATTTTCTATGTATAATATCATCTCATCTACAAACAATGACAATTTTACTTCTTCCTTTGAATGCCTTTTATTTTCCTTGTCTGATTGTTAGGGCTAGGACTTCTAATACTATGTTGAATAAAAGTGGTAAGAGTGGGCATCCTTTTCTTATTCCTGATTTTAGAGGAAATGCGTTCAGTTTTTAGCTGTTGAGTCTGATGTTAGCTGTAGGCTTGCTATATATGGCCTTTATTATGTTAAGCTATGCTCCCTCTATATCTACTTTGTTGAGAGTTTTTATCATAAACGGATGTTGAATTATGTCAAAGCTTTACCTGTATCTATTGAAATTATCATTTTTATTCGATTTGTTGATGTGGTGTATTACATTGCTTGATTTGCAGATACTAAGCCAGCCTTGCATCCCTGGGATAAATCCAACTTGATCATGGCATATGATCCATTTAATGTATTGTTGAATTCTTTTTGCTAATCTTTTGTTGAGGATTTTTTCATCCCTGTACATCAACGATATTGGCCTGTGATTTTCGTTTTCTGTGATATCTTCATCTGGTTTTAGTATCCTCATAGTATGAGTTTGGAAGTATTCCTTCCTCTGCAATCTTTTGGAATAGTTTGAGAAGGATAGGTTTTAACTCTTTAAATGCTTGGTAGAATTAATCTGTGAAACCATGTGGTCCTGAACTTCTGTTTGTTGGGAATTTCTTTTTAATAACTCACTCAATTTCATTACTGGTAATTGATCATATTTTATATTTCTTCCTGGTTCACTCTTGGGAGATTGTACAATTTTAGGAATTTGTCCATTTCTCCTAGGTTGTCTGTTTTACTGGCATATAGTTTTTTGTAGTAGTCTCTTCTGATCCTTTGTATTTCTGTGGTGGTGTTTAGAACTTCTTTTCCATTTCTGATTTCATTGATTTGGGCCCTCTATTTTTCTGAGGCTGCCTACATGTTTATCAATTATCAAATGTCTTTTTAAAGGACCAGCTGTAATTTCATTGAACTTTTCTGTTGTTTTTTAGTCTCTATCTTATTTATCCACTGATATTTATGATTTCTTCTACTAACTGTGGGTTTTGATTGTTCTTTTTCTAGTTTCTTTAGGTGTAAGTTTGGTTGCTTGAGACTTTTCTTGTTCCTGAGGTAGGCTTGTATCACTATAAACATCCCTCGTAGAACAGCTTTTGCTGCACCCCATACATTTTGGATCATTGTATTTTTATTTTCACTTTCCTACAGGTATTTTTAAAATTTCTACTTTGATTTCTTCAGTGATCCTTTGGTTGTAAAGCAGCATATTGTTTAGTCTCCATGTGTTTGTGTTTTTTGAAGTTTTTTCTTATAGTTGATTTCTAGTCTTATAGTGTTGCGGTTGGAAAAGATGCTTTATATAGTTTTGGTTTCCTTAAATTTACTGAAAATTTGTTTTGTGGCCTAGCCTGTGATCTCTCCCAGAGAATGTTCCATGTGCTCTTGAATGAAAGTGTATTTTGCTATTTTTGGATGGAATATACACACACACACACATATATACATGTATATATGTATATATGTAAAGTAGATACACACGTATGTATAAAGTAGATACATACGTATGTATAAAGTAGATACACACATGTGTATAAAGTAGATACACAAGTATGTATATATAGTTATATATGTCTGTTTGGTCTAATGCATCATTTAAGGCCAGTTTTTTTTTTATTGACTTTCTGTCTGTCCATTGATGTAAGTGGGGTGTTAAATTCCATGCTATTACTGTTACTGTCAGCTTCTCCCTTTATGTCTGTTAATATTTGCTTTATGTATTTAGGTGATTTTATGTTGGATGCATATATATTTACAATTGTTATCTCTTCTTGTTGGATTGATCCCTTTATCATTATGTAATGTCTTTCTTTGTCTCATGTAACAGTCTGTTTTAAAGTCTATTCTGTATGATATAAGTATGCTACCCTGGCTTTCTTTTTATTTATTTATTTATTTTATTTTTGGCTGTGCTGGTTCTTGGTTTCTCTGCGAGGGCTTTCTCTAGTTGCGGCAAGTGGGTGCCACTCTTCATCGCGGTACGCAGGGCTCTCACTATCGCTGTTTTTCCTGTTGCAGAACACAGGCTCCAGATGCACAGGCTCAGTAGTTGTGGCTCACAGGC